>NC_134274.1:65546286-66236702 GCF_031893055.1 Leptodactylus fuscus | reverse complement strand
CATCTCTCCCCCAGTTTCATATACACCCTTCATCTGCCCCTAGTTTCATGTCTCCCTCTCCATCTCTGTCCCCAGTTTCATGCTGTTCTCCCCCTTTCAACTGCCCAGTTTCATGTCCCCTCATCTCTGCCCCAGTGTCATGCCGTTCCCCCCCTCATCTGCCCCAGTGTCATGTCATTCCCCCCTTCATCTGCCCCAGTGTCATGCCATTGCCCCCCTCATCTGCCCCAGTGTCCATGCCATTCTCTCCCCCCCCCATCTGCCCCAGTGTAATGCTATTCTCCCCCCCCTAATCTGCCCCAGTGTAATGCCATTCTCCCCCTTTCATCTGCCCCAGTGTAATGCCATTCTCCCCCCCTTATCTGCCCCAGTGTAATGTCATTCTCCCCCCCTTCATCTGCCCCAGTGTCATGCCATTCTCACCCCACCCCCTTCATCTTCCACAGAGTCATGCCGTTCCCCCCCTCCCCTTCATTTGCCCCCCAGTTTCATGGGCCCCCTTCATTATGTTAAACACAAAACAAACACTTATTTACACTCACCCTTCCTTCCATCGCTCCCTCGCCGCTCCTCTCTCTGACGCTCCTCTCACTCCACTGACAGGTGGAAGCGTGATGTGACGTCATCACATCGCGCCTACACACGCCGAAGCCGGGCGCAGCATTAAAGCAGGAGCTGAGCTCCTGCTTTAATCGCCTGTGTATTCAGCTAATCGGCATCCGATGGACGCCGATGAGCTGAAATCGGGACAGGCAAGTGCCGGGGGGCCCCAAGAGGCTCTGTGGGCCCCGACACTTGCCCGACTATACTACAGTGACGCCGGCCCACGGCACAATTGCTGCTGCGGGCGCCAAGGGGCCGGCCAAAACCGGGCCCCCCCCCATTTTTCAATTTGGCCGGGCCCCTGACGCCAGTAGCGGTAATACTGGCCTATCGGCGGCCCTGCCTGTACACAGTATTATGTCCCATAGTGGACCTTGTATTCAGTATTGTGCCCCATAGTGGCCCCTGCACACAATATTATGACCCATAGTGGCCCCTGTACACAGAATTATGCCCCATAGTCGCCCCTGTACACAGTATTATTCCCCATAGTGGCCCCTGCACACAATATTATAACCCATAGTGGCACCTGTACACAGTATTATACCCCATAGTGGCCCCTGCACACAGTATTATGCTCCATAGTGACCCCTGCACACAGTATTATGCCCCATATTGACCCCTGTACACAGTATAATTCCCCATAGTGACCTCTGCACACAGTATTATTTCCCATAGTGGGCCTTGTACACAGTATTATTCCCCATAGTGGCCCCTGTATACAGTATTATTCCTCAAAGTGGCCCCAGCACACAGTATTATGTCCCATAGTGGCACCTGTACACAGTATTATGCCCCATATTGGCCCTTGCACACGGTATTATGTCCCATAGTGGCCCCTGTACACAGTATTATGTCCCATAGTGGCCCCTGTACACAGTATTATGTCCCATAGTGGCCCCTGCACACAGTATTATGCCCCATAGTGGCCCCTGTACACAGAATTATCCCCCATAGTGGCCCCTGCACACAGTATTATGCCCCATACTGGCCCCTGTACACAGTATTATGCCCCATATTGGCCCTTGCACACAGTATTATGTCCCATAGTGGCCTCTGCACACAGTATTATTCCACGTAGTGGCCCCTGCACACAGTATAATGCTCCATAGTGACCTCTGTATACAGTATTATGTCCCATAGTGGCCCCTGTACACAGTATTATGCCCCATAGTGACCTCTGCATACAGTATTATGTCCCATAGTGGCCCCTGACCACAGTATTATTCCACATAGTGGCCCCTGTACACAGTATTACTCCCCATAGTGGACCTTGTACTCAGTATTCTGCCCCATAGTGGCCCCTGCACACAATATTATGACCCATAGTGGCCCCTGTACACAGTATTATGCCCCATAGTTACCTCTGCACACCGTATTATGTCCCATAAAGGCCCCTGCACACAGTATTATCCCCCATAGTGGCCCCTGCACACAGAATTATCCCCCATAGTGGCCCCTGCACACAGTATTACGTCCCATAGTGACCCCTGCACACAGTATTATTCCACATAGTGGCCCCTGCACACAGTATAATGCTCCATAGTAACCTCTGCATACAGTATTATGTCCCATAGTGGCCCCTGTACACAGTATTGTTCCCCATAGTGGCCCCTGCATATAGTATTATTCCCCATAGTGACCCCTGTACACAGTATTATTCCCCATAGTGGAACTTGTACTCAGTATTCTGCCCCATATTGGACCCTGCAGACAATATTATGACCCATAGTGAGCCCTGTACACAGTATTATTCCCCATAGTGGACCTTGTACTCAGTATTCTGCCCCACAGTGGCCCCAGCACACAGTATTATATCCCTTAGTGGGCCCTGCACACAGTATTATGCCCCATAGTGGCCCCTGTACACAGAATTATGCCCCATATTGGCCCTTGCACACAGTATTATGTCCCATAGTGGCCCCTGCACACAGTATTATGTCCCATAGTGGCCCCTGCACACAGTATTATGCCCCATAGTGGCCCCTGCACACAGTATTATGCCCCATAGTGGCCCCTGAACACAGTATTATGTCCCACAGTAACACCTGTACACAGTATTATGTCCCATAGTAACCCCTGTACACAGTATTATGTCCCATAATGGCCCCTGTACACAGTATTATGCCCCATAGTGGCCCCTGCACATAGTATTATGTCCCATAGTAACCCCTGTGCACAGTATTATGCACCATAGTGGCCCCTGCACACAGTATTATGCCCCATAGTGACCTCTGCACACAGTATTATGTCCCATAGTGGCCCCTGCACACAATATTATGGCCCATAGTGGCCCCTGTACACAGTATTATGCCCCATAGTTAGCTCTGCACACCATATTATGTCACATAAAGGCCCCTGCACACAGTATTATCCCCCATAGTGGCCCCTGCACACAGTATTATGCCCCATAGTGGCCCCTGCACACAGTATTATGTCCCATAGTAACACCTGTACACAGTATTATGTCCCATAGTGGCCCCTGTACACAGTATTATGCCCCATAGTGGCCCCTGCACACAGTATTATGTCCCATAGTAACCCCTGTACACAGTATTATGTCCCATAGTGGCCCCTGTACACAGTATTATGCCTCATAGTGGCCCCTGCACATAGTATTATGTCCCATAGTAACCCCTGTGCACAGTATTATGCCCCATAGTGGACCCTGCACACAGTATTATGCCCCATAGTGGCCCCTGTACACAGTATTATCCCCCATAGTGGCCCCTGTACACAGTATTATGCCCCATAGTGGCCCCTGTACACAGTAATATGTCCCATAGTGGCCCCTGTACACAGTAATATGTCCCATAGTGGTCCCTGCACACAGTATTATGCCCCACAGTGACCCTTGTACTCAGTATTGTGCCCCATAGTGGCCCCTGTACACAGAATTATAACCCATAGGGGCCCCTGCACACAGTATTATGCCCCATAGTGACCTCTGCACACAGTATTATATCCCATAGTGGCCCCTGTACACAGTATTATTCCTCATAGTGGCCCCTGCACACAGTATTATGACCCACAGTGGCCCGTGCACACATTATTATGACCCACAGTGGACCTTGTACTCAGTATTGTGCCCCATAGTGGCCCCTGCACACAATATTATGACCCATAGTGGTCCCTGTACACAGTATTATGCCCCATAGTTACCTCTGCACACCGTATTATGTCCCTTAAAGGCCCCTGCACACAGTATTATCCCCCATAGTGGCCCCTGCACACAGTATTATGCCCCATAGTGGCCCCTGCACACAGTATTATGTCCCATAGTAACACCTGTACACAGTATTATGTCCCATAGTGGCCCCTGTACACAGTATTATGCCGCATAGTGGCCCCTGTACACAGTATTATGCCCCATAGTGGCCCCTGCACACAGTATTATGCCCCATAGTGACCTCTGCACACAGTATTATGTCCCATAGTGGCCCCTGCACACAATATTATGACCCATAGTGGCCCCTGTACACAGTATTATGCCCCATAGTGGCCCCTGCACACAGTATTATGTCCCATAGTAACACCTGTACACAGTATTATGTCCCATAGTGGCCCCTGTACACAGTATTATGCCCCATAGTGGCCCCTGCACATAGTATTATGTCCCATAGTAACCCCTGTGCACAGTATTATGCCCCATAGTGGCCCCTGTACACAGTATTATCCCCCATAGTGGCCCCTGCACACAGTATTATGTCCCATAGTAACCCCTGTACACAGTATTATGTCCCATAGTGGCCCCTGTACACAGCATTATGCCCCATAGTGACCCCTGCATATAGTATTATGTCCCATAGTAACCCCTGCACACAGTATTATGTCCCATAGTGGCCCCTGTACACAGTATTATGCCCCATAGTGGCCCCTGCACACAGTATTATGTCCCATAGTGGCCCCTGTACACAGTATTATGCCCCATAGTGGCCCCTGCACATAGTATTATGTCCCATAGTAACCCCTGTGCACAGTATTATGCCCCATAGTGGACCCTGAACACAGTATTATGCCCCATAGTGGCCCCTGTACACAGTATTATCCCCCATAGTGGCCCCTGTACACAGTATTATGCCCCATAGTGGCCCCTGTACACAGTAATATGTCCCATAGTGGTCCCTGCACACAGTATTATGCCCCATAGTGGCCCCTGTACACAGTATTATCCCCTATAGTGGCCCCTGTACACAGTATTACGCCCCATAGTGACCTCTGCACACAGTATTATGTCCCATAGTGGCCCCTGCACACAGTATTATGCCCCATAGTGACCTCTGCACACAGTTTTATGTCCCATAGTGGCCCCTGCACACAGTATTATTCCCCATAGTGGCCCCTGTACACAGTATTATTCCCCATAGTGGCCCCTGCACACAGTATTATGACCCATAGTGGCCCCTGCACACAATATTATGCCCCATAGGGCCCCTGCACACAATATTATGCCCCATAGTGACCTCTGCACACAGTATTTTGTCCCATAGTGGCCCCTGCACACAGTATTATGCCCCATAGTGACCTCTGCATACAGTGTTATTCCCATAGTGGCCCGTGACCACAGTATAATTCCCCATACTGGCCACTGTACACAGTATTATGCCCCATATTGGCCCTTGCACACAGTATTATATCCCATAGTGGCCTCTGCACACAGTATTATTCCACATAGTGGCCCCTGCACACAGTATAATGCTCCATAGTGACCTCTGCATACAGTATTATGTCCCATAGTGGCCTCTGTACACAGTATTATGCCCCATAGTGACCTCTGCATACAGTAGTATGTCCCATAGTGGCCGCTGACCACAGTATCATTCCACATAGTGGCCCCTGTACACAGTATTATTCCCCACAATGACCCTTGTACTCAGTATTGTGCCCCATAGTGGCCCCTGTACACAGAATTATAACCCATAGGGGCCCCTGCACACAGTATTATGCCCCATAGTGACCTCTGCACACAGTATTATGTCCCATAGTGGCCCCTGCACACAGTATTATGCCCCATAGTGACCTCTGCACAAAGTATTATGTCCCATAGTGGCCCCTGCACACAGTATTATGCCCCATAGTGGCCCCTGTACACAGTATTATTCCCCATAGTGGCCCCTGTACACAGTATTATTCCCCATAGTGGCCCCTGCACACAGTATTATGACCCATAGTGGCCCCTGCACACAGTATTATGCCCCATAGGGCCCCTGCACACAGTATTATGCCCCATAGTGACCTCTGCATACAGTATTATGTCCCATAGTGGCCCCTGCACACAGTATTATGCCCCATAGTGACCTCTGCATACAGTATTATGTCCCATAGTGGCCCGTGACCACAGTATAATTCCCCATACTGGCCACTGTACACAGTATTATGCCCCATATTGGCCCTTGCACACAGAATTATTCCACATAGTGGCCCCTGCACACAGTATAATACTCCATAGTGACCTCTGCATACAGTATTATGTCCCATAGTGGCCCCTGTACACAGTATTATGCCCCATAGTGACCTCTGCATACAGTATTATGTCCCATAGTGGCCCCTGACCACAGTATTATTCCACATAGTGGCCCCTCTACATAGTATTATTCCCCATAGTGGACCTTGTACTCAGTATTCTGCCCCATAGTGGCCCCTGCACACAATATTATGACCCATAGTGGCCCCTGTACACAGTATTATGCCCCATAGTTACCTCTGTACACCGTATTATGTCCCATAAAGGCCCCTGCACACAGTACTATCCTCCATAGTGGCCCCTGCACACAGTATTATCCCCCATAGTGGCCCCTGCACACAGTATTACGTCCCATAATGACCCCTGCACACAGTATTATTCCACATAGTGGCCCCTGCACACAGTATAATGCTCCATAGTGACCTCTGCATACAGTATTATGTCCCATAGTGGCCCCTGTACACAGTATTAGGCCCCATAGTGACCTCTGCATACAGTATTCTGTCCCATTGTGGCCCCTGACCACAGTATTGTTCCCCATAGTGGCCCCTGCATATAGTATTATTCCCCATAGTGGCCCATGTACACAGTATTATTCCCCACAGTGGCCCCTGTACACAGTATTATGTCCCATAGTGGCCCCTCTACACAGTACTATTCCCCATATTGGCCCTTGCACACAATATTATGTCCCATAGTGGCTCCTGTACACAGTATTATCCCCCATAGTGGCCCCTGCACACAGTATTATGCCCAATAGTGGCCCCTGTACACAGTATTATGCCCCATGTTGGCCCTTTCACACAGTATTATGTCCCATAGTGGCCCCTGTACACAGTATTATGCCGCATAGTGACCTCTGCATACAGTATTATTCCCCGTAGTGGCCCCTATACACAGTATTATGTCCCATAGTGGACCTTGTACTCAGTATTGTGCCCCATAGTGGCCCCTGCACACAATATTATACCCCATAGTGGCCCCTGTACACAGTATTATTCCCCATAGTGGCCCCTGCACACAGTATTATGCCCCATAATGACCTCTGCATACAGTATTATGTCCCATAGTGGCCCGTGACCACAGTATTATGTCCCATAGTGGCCCCTGCACACAGTATTATGCCCCATAGTGGCCCCTGTACACAGTATTATGCCCCATAGTGGCCCCTGTACACAGTATTATGCCCCATATTGGCCCTTGCACACAGTACTATGTCCCATAGTGGCCTCTGCACACAGTATTATGCCCCATAGTGGCCCCTGCACACAGTATTATGTCCCATAGTAACCCCTGTACACAGTATTATGCCCCATAGTAGCCCCTGTACATAGGATTATGTCCCATAGTTACCTCTGCACACCGTATTGTGTCCCATAAAGGCCCCTGCACACAGTATTATCCTCCATAGTGGCCCCTGCACACAGTATTATGTCCCATAGTGGCCCCTGCACACAGTATAATTCCAAATAGTGGCCCCTGCACACAGTATTATGCCCCATAGTGACCTCTGCACACAGTATTATGTCCCATAGTGGCCCCTGCACACAGTATTATTCCCCATAGTGGCCCCTGTACACAGTATTATTCCCCATAGTGGCCCCTGCACACAGTATTATGACCCATAGTGGCCCCTGCACACAATATTATGCCCCATAGGGCCCCTGCACACAATATTATGCCCCATAGTGACCTCTGCACACAGTATTTTGTCCCATAGTGGCCCCTGCACACAGTATTATGCCCCATAGTGACCTCTGCATACAGTGTTATTCCCATAGTGGCCCGTGACCACAGTATAATTCCCCATACTGGCCACTGTACACAGTATTATGCCCCATATTGGCCCTTGCACACAGTATTATATCCCATAGTGGCCTCTGCACACAGTATTATTCCACATAGTGGCCCCTGCACACAGTATAATGCTCCATAGTGACCTCTGCATACAGTATTATGTCCCATAGTGGCCTCTGTACACAGTATTATGCCCCATAGTGACCTCTGCATACAGTAGTATGTCCCATAGTGGCCGCTGACCACAGTATCATTCCACATAGTGGCCCCTGTACACAGTATTATTCCCCACAATGACCCTTGTACTCAGTATTGTGCCCCATAGTGGCCCCTGTACACAGAATTATAACCCATAGGGGCCCCTGCACACAGTATTATGCCCCATAGTGACCTCTGCACACAGTATTATGTCCCATAGTGGCCCCTGCACACAGTATTATGCCCCATAGTGACCTCTGCACAAAGTATTATGTCCCATAGTGGCCCCTGCACACAATATTATGCCCCATAGTGACCTCTGCACACAGTATTATGTCCCATAGTGGCCCCTGCACACAGTATTATGCCCCATAGTGACCTCTGCACACAGTATTATGTCCCATAGTGGCCCCTGCACACAGTATTATTCCCCATAGTGGCCCCTGCACACAGTATTATGACCCATAGTGGCCCCTGCACACATTATTATGACCAACAGTGGCCCTTGTACTCAGTATTGTGCCCCATAGTGGCCCCTGTACACAGAATTATGCCCCATAGGGCCCCTGCACACAATATTATGCCCCATAGTGACCTCTGCACACAGTATTATGTCCCATAGTGGCCCCTGCACACAGTATTATGCCCCATAGTGACCTCTGCATACAGTATTATGTCCCATAGTGGCCCGTGACCACAGTATAATTCCCCATACTGGCCACTGTACACAGTATTATGCCCCATATTGGCCCTTGCACACAGTATTATTCCACATAGTGGCCCCTGCACACAGTATAATACTCCATAGTGACCTCTGCATACAGTATTATGTCCCATAGTGGCCCCTGACCACAGTATTATTCCACATAGTGGCCCCTGTACATAGTATTATTCCCCATAGTGGACCTTGTACTCAGTATTCTGCCCCATAGTGGCCCCTGCACACAATATTATGACCCATAGTGGCCCCTGTACACAGTATTATGCCCCATAGTTACCTCTGTACACCGTATTATGTCCCATAAAGGCCCCTGCACACAGTACTATCCTCCATAGTGGCCCCTGCACACAGTATTATCCCCCATAGTGGCCCCTGCACACAGTATTACGTCCCATAATGACCCCTGCACACAGTATTATTCCACATAGTGGCCCCTGCACACAGTATAATGCTCCATAGTGACCTCTGCATACAGTATTATGTCCCATAGTGGCCCCTGTACACAGTATTAGGCCCCATAGTGACCTCTGCATACAGTATTCTGTCCCATTGTGGCCCCTGACCACAGTATTGTTCCCCATAGTGGCCCCTGCATATAGTATTATTCCCCATAGTGGCCCATGTACACAGTATTATTCCCCACAGTGGCCCCTGTACACAGTATTATGTCCCATAGTGGCCCCTCTACACAGTACTATTCCCCATATTGGCCCTTGCACACAATATTATGTCCCATAGTGGCCCCTGTACACAGTATTATGCCCCATAGTGGCCCCTGTACACAGTAATATGTCCCATAGTGGTCCCTGCACACAGTATTATGCCCCATAGTGGCTCCTGTACACAGTATTATCCCCCATAGTGGCCCCTGCACACAGTATTATGCCCAATAGTGGCCCCTGTACACAGTATTATGCCCCATGTTGGCCCTTTCACACAGTATTATGTCCCATAGTGGCCCCTGTACACAGTATTATGCCGCATAGTGACCTCTGCATACAGTATTATTCCCCGTAGTGGCCCCTATACACAGTATTATGTCCCATAGTTACCTCTGTACACCGTATTATGTCCCATAAAGGCCCCTGCACACAGTACTATCCTCCATAGTGGCCCCTGCACACAGTATTATCCCCCATAGTGGCCCCTGCACACAGTATTACGTCCCATAATGACCCCTGCACACAGTATTATTCCACATAGTGGCCCCTGCACACAGTATAATGCTCCATAGTGACCTCTGCATACAGTATTATGTCCCATAGTGGCCCCTGTACACAGTATTAGGCCCCATAGTGACCTCTGCATACAGTATTCTGTCCCATTGTGGCCCCTGACCACAGTATTGTTCCCCATAGTGGCCCCTGCATATAGTATTATTCCCCATAGTGGCCCATGTACACAGTATTATTCCCCACAGTGGCCCCTGTACACAGTATTATGTCCCATAGTGGCCCCTCTACACAGTACTATTCCCCATATTGGCCCTTGCACACAATATTATGTCCCATAGTGGCCCCTGTACACAGTATTATGCCCCATAGTGGCCCCTGTACACAGTAATATGTCCCATAGTGGTCCCTGCACACAGTATTATGCCCCATAGTGGCTCCTGTACACAGTATTATCCCCCATAGTGGCCCCTGCACACAGTATTATGCCCAATAGTGGCCCCTGTACACAGTATTATGCCCCATGTTGGCCCTTTCACACAGTATTATGTCCCATAGTGGCCCCTGTACACAGTATTATGCCGCATAGTGACCTCTGCATACAGTATTATGTCCCATAGTGGCCCCTGACCACAGTATTATTCCACATAGTGGCCCCTGTACATAGTATTATTCCCCATAGTGGACCTTGTACTCAGTATTCTGCCCCATAGTGGCCCCTGCACACAATATTATGACCCATAGTGGCCCCTGTACACAGTATTATGCCCCATAGTTACCTCTGTACACCGTATTATGTCCCATAAAGGCCCCTGCACACAGTACTATCCTCCATAGTGGCCCCTGCACACAGTATTATCCCCCATAGTGGCCCCTGCACACAGTATTACGTCCCATAATGACCCCTGCACACAGTATTATTCCACATAGTGGCCCCTGCACACAGTATAATGCTCCATAGTGACCTCTGCATACAGTATTATGTCCCATAGTGGCCCCTGTACACAGTATTAGGCCCCATAGTGACCTCTGCATACAGTATTCTGTCCCATTGTGGCCCCTGACCACAGTATTGTTCCCCATAGTGGCCCCTGCATATAGTATTATTCCCCATAGTGGCCCATGTACACAGTATTATTCCCCACAGTGGCCCCTGTACACAGTATTATGTCCCATAGTGGCCCCTCTACACAGTACTATTCCCCATATTGGCCCTTGCACACAATATTATGTCCCATAGTGGCCCCTGTACACAGTATTATGCCCCATAGTGGCCCCTGTACACAGTAATATGTCCCATAGTGGTCCCTGCACACAGTATTATGCCCCATAGTGGCTCCTGTACACAGTATTATCCCCCATAGTGGCCCCTGCACACAGTATTATGCCCAATAGTGGCCCCTGTACACAGTATTATGCCCCATGTTGGCCCTTTCACACAGTATTATGTCCCATAGTGGCCCCTGTACACAGTATTATGCCGCATAGTGACCTCTGCATACAGTATTATTCCCCGTAGTGGCCCCTGTACACAGTATTATTCCCCATAGTGGCCCCTGCACACAGTATTATGCCCCATAATGACCTCTGCATACAGTATTATGTCCCATAGTGGCCCGTGACCACAGTATTATGTCCCATAGTGGCCCCTGTACACAGTATTATGCCCCATAGTGGCCCCTATACACAGTATTATGTCCCATAGTGGTCCCTGCACACAGTATTATGCCCCATAGTGGCTCCTGTACACAGTATTATCCCCCATAGTGGCCCCTGCACACAGTATTATGCCCAATAGTGGCCCCTGTACACAGTATTATGCCCCATGTTGGCCCTTTCACACAGTATTATGTCCCATAGTGGCCCCTGTACACAGTATTATGCCGCATAGTGACCTCTGCATACAGTATTATTCCCCGTAGTGGCCCCTGTACACAGTATTATTCCCCATAGTGGCCCCTGCACACAGTATTATGCCCCATAATGACCTCTGCATACAGTATTATGTCCCATAGTGGCCCGTGACCACAGTATTATGTCCCATAGTGGCCCCTGTACACAGTATTATGCCCCATAGTGGCCCCTATACACAGTATTATGTCCCATAGTGGCCCCTGCACACAGTATTATGCCCCATAGTGGCCCCTGTACACAGTATTATGCCCCATAGTGGCCCCTGTACACAGTATTATGCCCCATATTGGCCCTTGCACACAGTACTATGTCCCATAGTGGCCTCTGCACACAGTATTATGCCCCATAGTGGCCCCTGCACACAGTATTATGTCCCATAGTAACCCCTGTACACAGTATTATGCCCCATAGTAGCCCCTGTACATAGGATTATGTCCCATAGTTACCTCTGCACACCGTATTGTGTCCCATAAAGGCCCCTGCACACAGTATTATCCTTCATAGTGGCCCCTGCACACAGTATTATGTCCCATAGTGGCCCCTGCACACAGTATAATTCCAAATAGTGACCCCTGCACACAGTATTAGTCCCCATAGTGGCCCCTGCACACAGTATTATGCTCCATAGTGACCCCTGCACACAGTATTATGCCCCATATTGACCCCTACACACAGTATAATTCCCCATAGTGACCTCTGCACACAGTATTATTTCCCATACTGAGCCCTGTACACAGTAATATTTCCCATAGTGGCCCCTGTACACAGAATTATCCCCCATAGTGGCCCCTGCACACAGTATATGCCCCATAGTGGCCCATGTACACAGTATTATGCCCCATATTGACCCTTGCACACAGTACTATGTCCCATAGTGGCCTTTGCACACAGTATTATGCCCCATCGTGGCCCCTGCACACAGTATTATGTCCCATAGTAACTCCTGTACACAGTATTATGCCCCATAGTGGCCCCTGTACATAGGATTATGTCCCATAGTTACCTCTGCACACCGTATTATGTCCCATAAAGGCCCCTGAACACAGTATTATCCTCCATAGTGGCCCCTGCACACAGTATTATCCCCCATAGTGACCTCTGCATACAGTATTATGTCCCATAGTGGCCCCTCTACACAGTACTATACCCCATATTTGCCCTTGCACACAGTATTATGTCCCATAGTGGTCAGTGCACACAGTATTATGCCCCATAGTGGCCCCTGTACACAGTATTATCCCCCATAGTGGCCCCTGTACACAGTATTATGCCCCATAGTGACCTCTGCATACAGTATTATTTCCCATAGTGACCCGTGACCACAGTATTGTTCCCCATAGTGGCCCCTGCACTCAGTATTATTCCCCATAGTGGCCACTATACACAGTATTATGTCCCATAGTGGACCTTGTACTCAGTATTGTGCCCCATAGTGGCCCCTGCACACAATATTATACTCCATAGTGGCCCCTGTACACAGTATTATTCCCCATAGTTTCCCCTGCACACAGTATTATGCCCCATAATGACCTCTGCATACAGTATTATGTCCCATAGTGGCCCGTGACCACAGTATTATTCCCCATAGTGGCCCCTGCACACAGTATTATTCCCCATAGTGGCCCCTATACACAGTATTATGTCCCATAGTGGACCTTGTACTCAGTATTGTGCCCCATAGTGGCCCCTGCACACAATATTATGACCCATAGTGGCCCCTGTACACAGTATTATGCCCCATAGTGGTCCCTGTACACAGTATTATTCCCCTTAGTGGCCCCTGCACACAATATTATGACCCATAGTGGCCCTTGTGCACAGTATTATACCCCATAGTGGCCCCTGTACACAGTATTATGCCCCATATTGGCCCTTGCACACAGTACTATGTCCCATAGTGGCCTTTGCACACAGTATTATGCCCCATAGTGGCCCCTGCACTTAGTATTATGTCCCATAGTAACCCCTGTACACAGTTTTATGCCCCATAGTGGCCCCTGTACATAGGATTATGTCCCATAGTTACCTCTGCACACCGTATTGTGTCCCATAAAGGCCCATGCACGCAGTATTATCCTCCATAGTGGCCCCTGCACACAGTATTATCCCCCATAGTGGCCCCTGCACACAGTATTATCCCCCATAGTGGCCCCTGCACACAGTATAATTCCAAATAGTGACCCCTGCACACAGTATTATTCCCCATAGTGTCCCCTGCACACAGTATTATGCTCCATAGTGACCCCTGCACACAGTATTATTCCCCATAGTGTCCCCTGCACACAGTATTATGCTCCATAGTGACCCCTGCACACTGTATTATGCCCCATATTGACCCCTACACACAGTATAATTCCCCATAGTGACCTCTGCACACAGTATTATTTGCCATAGTGGGCCCTGTACACAGTAATATTTCCCATAGTGGCCCCTGTACACAGAATTATCCCCCATAGTGGCCCCTGCACACAGTATTATGCCCCATAGTGGCCCATGTGCACAGTATTATGCCCCATATTGGCCCTTGCACACAGTACTATGTCCCATAGTGGCCTCTGCACACAGTATTATGCCCCATCGTGGCCCCTGCACACAGTATTATGTCCCATAGTAACCCCTGTACACAGTATTATGCCCCATAGTGGCCCCTGTACATAGGATTATGTCCTATAGTTACCTCTGCACACCGTATTATGTCCCATAAAGGCCCCTGCACACAGTATTATCCCCCATAGTGGCCCCTGCACACAGTATTATCCCCCATAGTGGCCCCTGCACACAGTATAATTCCACATAGTGACCCCTGCACACAGTATTATTCCTCAAAGTGGCCCCAGCACACAGAATTATGTCCCATAGTGACACCTGTACACAGTATTATTCCCCATAGTGGACAGAGGGTCCACTATGGGGAATAATACTGTATTATTCCTCATAGGGGCCCCTTTACACAGTATTATGTCCCATAGTGGCCCCTCTACACAGTATTGTGTCCCATAGTGACCCCTGCACACAGTATTATGCCCCATAGTGGCCCCTGTACACAGAATTATCCTCCATAGTGGACCCTCTACACAGTATTATGCCCCATAATGGCCCCTATACACAGTATTGTGTCCCATAGTGGCCCCTGCACACAGTATTATGCCCCATAGTGGCCCCTGTACACAGAATTATCCCCCATAGTGGCCCCTGTACACAGTATTATGCCCCATATTGGCCCTTGCACACAGTATTATGTCCCATAGTGGCCCCTTTACACAGTATTATGTCCCATAGTGGCCCCTGTACACAGTATTATCCTCCATAGTGGCCCCTGCACACAGTATTATTCCCCATAGTGGCTCCTGCACACAGTATTATCCCCCATAGTGGCCCCTGCACACAGTATAATTCCACATAGTGACCCCTGCACACAGTATTATTCCACATAGTGGCCCCTGCACACAGTATAATGCTCCATAGTGACCTCTGCATACAGTATTATGCCCCATAGTGGCCCTTGTACACAGTATTATGCCCCATATTGGCCCCTGCACACAGTATTATGTCCCATAGTAACCCCTGTACACAGTTTTATGCCCAATAGTGGCCCCTGTACATAGGATTATGTCCCATAGTTACCTCTGCACACCGTATTATGTCCCATAAAGGCCCCTGCACAGTTTTATCCTCCATAGTGGCCCCTGCACACAGTATTATCCCCCATAGTGGCCCCTGTACACAGTATTATTCCCCATAGTGGACCTTGTACTCAGTATTCTGCCCCATAGTGGACCCTGCACACAATATTATGACCCATAGTGGGCCCTGTACACAGTATTATTCCTCATAGTGGCCCCAGCACACAGTATTATTCCTCATAGTGGCCCCAGCACACAGTATTATATTCCATAGTGGGCCCTGCACACAGTATTATTCCCTATAGTGACCCCTCTACACAGTATTATTCCTCATAGTGGCCCCAGCACACAGTATTATATTCCATAGTGGGCCCTGCACACAGTATTATGCCCCATAGTGGCCCCTGTACACAGAATTATGCCCCATAGTGGCCCCTGCACACAGTATTATGTCCCATAGTGGCCCCTGTACACAGTATTATGCCCCATAGTGGCCCCTGCACACAGTATTATGTCCCATAGTAACCCCTGTGCACAGTATTATGCCCCATAGTGCACCCTGCACACAGTATTATGCCCCATAGTGGCCCCTGCACACAGTATTATGTCCCATAGTAAACCCTGTACACAGTATTATGCCCCATAGTGGCCCCTGTACACAGTATTATTCCCCATAGTGGCCCCTGCACACAGTATTATGACCCATAGTGGCCCCTGCACACATTATTATGACCCACAGTGGCCCTTGTACTCAGTATTATTCCCCATAGTGGCCCCTGCACACAGTATTATGCCCCATAGTGACCTCTGCACACAGTATTATGTCCCATAGTGGCCCCTGCACACAGTATTATGTCCCATAGTGGCCCCTGTACACAGTATCATTCCCAATAGTGGCCCCTGCACACAGTTTTATGCTCCATAGTGACCCCTGCACACAGTATAATGCCCCATAGTGACCTCTGCACACATTAATATATGCCATAGTGCAGGGGTGAGCCTGCTCCTTTCGCCGCCCGAGGCTAACTGCAGAAAGCCCCCCCCCCCCCCCCCCGGGAGGAGGGGGCGGATCGGGGGCATGACCGAGCGGATCGGGGGTGTGGCCGAGTGAAGGGGGCGGGGCTTAGCCCCGTTCGCCGGCAGAGAATAGGCCCGGAGACTGCCTGCTCTCTGCCTGAGCGTGAGGGGAGGCTGCTGGAGCAGCGCTGCTCCAGTGGCCTCCCCAAACCACCGCTCGGTGATAAGCCAGTCCAGAACAGCTTGTCCCGGACTGGCTTAGGTTAGCAAAAATGCCGCCCTCCCTGAGGCCCTGGTATAATGCCGCCTGAAGCGCTCGCTTCAGGTCGCCTCACGGGAGGTGCGGCACTGCAATAGTGGGCCCTGTACACAGTATTATTCCCCATAGTGGCCCCTCTACACAGTATTATTCCTCATAGTGGCCCCAGCACACAGTATTATGTCCCATAGTGGGCCCTGTACACAGTATTATTCCTCATAGTGGCCCCTGTACACAGTATTATGTCCCATAGTGGCCCCTCTACACAGTAATATTTACCATAGTGGTCCCTGCACACAGTATTATGCCCCATAGTGGCCCCTGTACACAGTATTATCCCCCATAGTGGCCCCTGCACACAGTATTATGTCCCATAGTGGCCCGTGACCACAGTATTATTCCCCATAGTGACCCCTGCACACAGTATTATTCCCCATAGTGGCCCCTATACACAGTATTATGTCCCATAGTGGACCTTGTACTCAGTATTGTGCCCCATAGTGGCCCGTGCACACAATATTATACCCCATAGTGGCCCCTGCACACAATATTATCCCCCAAAGGAGGGGCGGAGCCTGACCGCGTGCATGGATGGACGCTAGTTGCTAGTGCTCTGTCATATTAGGCTGGGAGAAGCTGTCTTTAGCCTGCTATAACTACTCACCATGGTGAAACCGAACAGGGAGAGGTCCGTGGACTTACCGGGTACCCCGCGAAACACCACTGTCCAGGGAGACATGCAGCGTTTTCTGAAGAAGAAGCCGTCTCTATCCCCGTATCGGGCCCTCAAGATGGCGCCGGAAGAACGGCGCGAAACAGAGATGGAGGAAGACTCTGAGGTAGATAGTGTGGCGGAGGGGGACAAACCTGATAAAAGTCTCACTCAAATCACTCGGGCTTATCTGCAAAAAGCCTTATCTAAAGCAATGAGCCCTATTTTTTCTAAACTGTCAGACATTGAAACTGAACTTAAGGCTATGGGGGGCAAGGTACAGTCGCTAGAGGAAGGACACTCGGCGGTACAGAGTTTTACTGAATCAGCCACTGAACATCTCTCACAGCACAGAGAGCTAATAGATAGGTCTCTCACATTAATTGAGGACCAAGAGAATAGGAGCAGGCGCCGTAATATACGGATTAAAGGACTGCCTGAAACTGTATTACCAGATGATCTTCCTAAAATGGCTACCGATCTTTTTGGAGAGCTGCTGGGGGAAGATAGAGCTAAACTTGTGGTAGTGGAAAGAATTCATAGAGCCCTAAGGCCGAAACCGAGGCCAAATGACCCACCAAGGGACATTATATGCGGTCTGCTATCTTTTTTGGATACATCAGCGATACTGGCAGCAGCCAGGTCTCGCACGCATATTACAGTTGGTGAGGCGGAAATATTCATATATCAGGACATAGCACCGTCGATTCTTGCCAAGAGGCGGTTGCTACGCCCCTTGCTTGAAGAATTAAGATCCCGCCGAATACAATATGCCTGGCTCTACCCATTTGGTTTGGCAGCGACTGTGGCTGGAAAAAGAGTTACAATACATACACCTAAAGATTTGGCTTTTATGTGGTCGGCCTTGGCCATGGAGCCCCTGGATATCCCATCTTGGATGCCCTCCGAATCCACTGCGATGTTACCGGACTTACCTGTTGTACCATCTCTCACTGATTTTACCAGATGTCGCTCTCCGAGAGCGAAGAAGGCGATGCTTAAACAGAAGATCTAGAGTGGTAGATTTGCTACCTTTGACGAATATTTTCACTTTCGGATGTTGTATTCCTGATTTTTGCTCTTCTCAATGAAGATACTGTTATTTTGCATTACTCTGCTATGAACCCTCAGCTTTCTACGTCAGATTGCTGGACGAAGAGCATTTGTTTCTAATTTCTGTTGTCTTGTTGACTGAGTTTGCTTTAGTTGTCATTCCCAGCTTATGTTTTTCAACTCCTTTTATGTGATCATTGATTTGGTCGTCTCTTGTACTATCCTTGTCTCCTACCGCCATGCTTTCTATAGTGACGCTAAGCTGACATGTACTTTTCAGAATTCTCCTTATTGCCTGTCGGCTTTTCTATGTTCGATTTTATTAGTATTTATGTCTAATATTTCGTTTAGGTTACGAGGTATCCCTAACTCTCAGAGTTTATATATGCTTTATAAGCTTTATATGAAGATAATATGAGGCTTTTCTCCGGGTACCCTCTCCACATCTCTTCTCCCCACCCCATCCTTTTTTGTATTCATAATTCATGGTGTCAATTCTTAGAATTTTTCTGTAGACGGCTTTCCCAAGCCTGTGTCCGATCAGTCGAATTAATCCTCCCCCGTGATTTACAACTGTTTGACCAGTTGTCCTGTGGTATTAGACAGTTTCTAAGTCTGCGACAGCAGACGATACTGTAACACAGCTAAAAACCAGTACTAAACTAAGCTATAAGGTCCCTTGGACTTTCGTATCTAGTTATTCTTTATTTCCTTCCCAGATTCTTGCATTCCTGTCCTGCTTCATTCCCCCCCCCCAAACCCCCAACCCCCCCCTTTTTTTTTTTTTTGTTTTGTTTTGTTTTGTTGTTTTTGTTTTTGGTATTCTTTTGTTGATATTCAGTGTAGGATTGTTGGTAGCTTCTTGCATCTATCCCATTATAGTGTGAGTGCTCTATAGATCCTCTTAGTCATGTCCCACACTCTCGGACTTTCCGAACGTGATGATTGGACTTCTGCAGCTACCCTTACAGTGACTACCTTCAATGTTAAGGGATTGAATTCTCCTAATAAACGTCATAGTGTTTTGGCTTTAGCTAAGAAACTTAAAGCGGATGTTTTACTGCTTCAAGAGACGCACTATAAGGCGTCTAGGATTCCTTCCTTTCCTAAGGGAGGCTATACTCAATGGTTCTACTCTTGCCACCCTAAATCTTCCTCAAAAGGTGTAGCCATTGCAGTTAAGAAAAATGTGCCATTGGTGGTAAAACAGCAACTTCATGATGATGAAGGGAGGTATGTTTTTATCAAAGGCTTTTTAGCTTCCAAACCAATTACGTTGGCTTCAATATACTCCCCTAACCAATACCAGGTCGGATGGCTAACCGTCACCCTAAATACATTATCCTTATTTGCTGAGGGAGAAATTATTTTGGGAGGGGACTTTAACGCTACTTTGAACCCATTGTTGGATGCTTCCACTGGTAAATCTGCTATAGCGCAAAAAGGATTGAGGAAAATGTTGTCCGAACTGGAATCGGTTCATTTAGTTGATACGTGGAGGACTGCGCATCCCGCCTCCAAAGACTATACCTTTTATGCTGTTCCCCATGATACTTATCAGAGGCTAGACTACCTTATGGCATCTAAGACCCTTCTTCCGCATATACTTGGTTCGGTTATTGGCAATGTGGATATTTCAGATCACGCACCGGTTACCACAACATTTACACTGACACATATGGTTAGGCCCCAGTGGTCTTGGAGACTCAATGAGTCCATATTAGACGATTCTGCTACTAAGGAGTTTTTTGCGGAGCAACTTTCCTCCTTTTTTCTTATTAATGACACTGAAGATGTTTCTACTTCTACTCTGTGGGAAGCACATAAACCTTTTATAAGAGGTTTATTTATCTCTAAAGCCTCAGCCCTTAAGAAGTCGCGCCAAAAAGATATTGATTCTCTTTTGGCTCAGATATCAGCTCTTGATCGTGTCCATAAGCTACACCGACTCAGAACTGATCTTCTTAAACTTACCACATTGAGAGAGAAACTCAAATCACTTTTGAATTTTTCTGCTGCTAAAAGCCTCCTTTATTCAAAGACTAAATTATATGCCCATGGCAATAAAGGTGGCAAACTAATGACGGCAATGTTAAAGAAGGAGAGATCGTCCTCACACATCTCCTCTATAACCACTCAAGATGGATCAATTTCTTCGGATACTATCCAGATTGCCAAAGCCTTCCATAAGTTTTATGAGGATTTATATAATTTGTCCGCATCTGATACTCCTCTAGAAGTTCAACACAAACATCAGCTTACTTCTGAATTCCTATCTTCCCTCCAACTCCCTAAAATTTCTGACCACCAGCAAAAATCATTACTTGCTCCGATTACTTCTGAGGAAGTATCCTTGGTACTAAGGAGCTTCGCCAAAAACAAAAGCCCTGGACCTGATGGGTTGCCACTTTTATATTACCTTTCTTTTGAATCTATCTTACTCCCATTTCTGACTAGATTTTGCAATTCTCTGTTGCAGGGTCAGGCCATGCACTCCCAAACACAGGAAGCGCACATTACGCTCATATATAAAGAGAATAAAGATCCAAAAGCATGCAGCAGCTATAGGCCGATTTCACTGTTAAACACAGATTTAAAGATCTGGGCCAAGATCTTGGCCAGACGACTGAGTCCCTTGCTCCCCTCTCTCCTTCACGAGGAGCAGGTGGGTTTTGTGAAGGGGAGAGAGGGCAAGGAAAATACTATTAAGCTCCTGCACACGATCTCGGTAGCTAGGAGAGATTCGATCCCCCTGTTATTCCTGGGGATAGATGCTGAAAAAGCATTCGACAGGGTAGATTGGGGTTTTATGGCTGCTGCATTGTCTGCATTTGGTGTCCCACTAAACTTCATAAAAGCTATTCTGACGCTTTATTCCTATCCAACGGCTAGACTTAAAATTAATGGAGTACTTTCCGATTACTTTAAAATTTCCAATGGTACGAGGCAGGGCTGCCCACTATCTCCCACCCTTTTTGTCTTGGTGTTGGAGACATTATTACAGAAAGTGAGACAACACCCTGACATAAACGGTTTCCCAATTAATTCGTCTGTCCTAAATTCAGTAGCGTTTGCAGATGACGTACTGTTCTTACTTACGAACCCAGAAAAAGGACTACCATCATTAATGGATCTGATAGCCGAATTTAGTATAATTTCAAATTACAAAATTAATGCAGGCAAATCAGAAATTTTGAATGTTTCAGTTCCAATGGATCTCCAACAATGCCTGCAAAAGTCTCTCCCATTCTCTTGGAAAGATACTTCTCTGAAATACCTTGGGATACAACTCCCGTCTAATTTAGATAGGATATATGGCCTGAATTACGAACCTCTGCTGCACTCTGTCAAACAACTATTATTCAAATATGATTTGCCATACCTTTCCTGGCTAGGCAGGAAAAATTTGCTACAAACGTATATTCTGCCAAAAATAACATATTTATTCCAGATGTTGCCAATTGCATTGCCCTCTTCCTTCTTTACTAATGTTAGGCGTACTTTTTCATCCTTCTTGTGGAAAGGTAAGCGCCCTAGGATAGCTTACCAAACTTTGGCTAAAAGAAGGTCGGAGGGGGGTTTGGGCCTCCCTGATGTTGAATCATATTATAATGCTGTCCAGTTGTCTCGATGGTGTAGTTACATATCATCTAAGAAGACTCAAATGCTACCTATGCTAATGACCTTACATTTTGGCCCAGACTTAGATCAGCTTCTCTGGCTTCCAAGATCTGCTATCTCACACCCAATGTCGCGAGACCCGTTGCTCTCTGGGATTCTCTTGACTTGGAGGGGAGCTCATGATATGTTGTCCCCAACGGTCTCGCCGGTTATGCCGGCATGTCTCATTCCGCAACTACTACCACACTTTGATGGTAGGGAGCTTGGCATTTGGAGCAAGTTAGCAGATTTCATTGTTGCAGATATGTATAGTGAAGGTAAACCCCTGGCAATCTCAGCATTGCAACTCTTGCTTCCTGATACCCCTCTCAATTTTTTACATCACGCTCAAATTAGATCTTCCTTACTAAAATTGTTGTCTAGCTTCGAACCTTGTAGGAAATTGACTCCCTTCGAATCTGCTTTAACCCAGAAAGACTCGACGTCCTTATCAATATCCCAGTGTAGGAAATTCCTGACACATTCACCAACGTTTGAGAAACCTAAGTATCTGGTCGCTTGGGAAGACGAATTAGATAGGACTTTTGATGAAGCTGACACCAAGCTTATACTCTCCAACTCATTAGGCCCACTGCCATGTGTGCGACTTCAAGAAACTCATTTTAAGATAATATCAAGATGGCATAGGTCTCCAGTATGGCTGCATAGACAGAAACTGTCGGATGATGATTTGTGTTGGCGGTGTGGTACCTCACCAGGTACGCACCTTCATATCTGGTGGTCGTGTGAGAAGATTAATACATATTGGTTGCAGATTGAGAAACATATTAAAGGTATAGTAGGTTCGTGTCCTCGCTTAACACCAGAACTGGTCCTCTTATCCTTACCACCTGACCATATAAATTTCCCCTCGCAAGACCTAGTTATGATTTTATTGGAAGCTGCGAAATCTTTGATACCCCTATATTGGCTGCAACAAGACATACCACCAATTAGGCACTGGCTTGAAAAATCCTTCCAAATCTATAGATTTGAAGAAATCATGAGTTGGACTACCAGATCTCACGCTAAGTTTCTCAAGATATTATTCCCCATAGTGACCCCTATACACAGTATTATGTCCCATAGTGGACCTTGTACTCAGTATTGTGCCCCATAGTGGCCCCTGCACACAATATTATGACCCATAGTGGCCCCTGTACACAGTATTATGCCCCATAGTGGCCCCTGTACACAGTATTGTTCCCCTTAGTGGCCCCTGCACACAATATTATGACCCATAGTGGCCCTTGTACACAGTATTATACCCCATAGTGGCCCCTGCACACAGTATTATGCTCCATAGTGACCCCTGCACAGAGTATTATGCCCTATAGTGACCCCTGCACACAGTATAATGCCCTATAGTGACCCCTGTACACAGTATTATACCCCATAGTGGCCCCTGTACATAGGATTATGTCCCATAGTTACCTCTGCACACCGTATTATGTCCCATAAAGGCCCCTGCACACAGTATTATCCTCCATAGTGGCCCCTGCACACAGTATTATCCCCCATAGTGACCTCTGCATACAGTATTATGTCCCATAGTGGCCCCTCTACACAGTACTATACCCCATATTGGCCCTTGCACACAGTATTATGTCCCATAGTGGCCCCTGTACACAGTATTATGCCCCATAGTGGCCCCTGTACACAGTAATATGTCCCATAGTCGTCAGTGCACACAGTATTATGCCCCATAGTGGCCCCTGTACACAGTATTATCCCCCATAGTGGCCCCTGCACACAGTATTATGCCCAATAGTGGCCCCTGTACACAGTATTATGCCCCATGTTGGCCCTATCACACAGTATTATGTCCCATAGTGGCCCCTGTACACAGTATTATGCCCCATAGTGACCTCTGCATACAGTATTATTTCCCATAGTGACCCGTGACCACAGTATTATTCCCCATAGTGGCCCCTATACACAGTATTATGTCCCATAGTGGACCTTGTACTCAGTATTGTGCCCCATAGTGGCCCCTGCACACAATATTATACCCCATAGTGGCCCCTGTACACAGTATTATTCCCCATAGTGGCCCCTGCACACAGTATTATGCCCCATAATGACCTCTGCATACAGTATTATGTCCCATAGTGGCCCGTGACCACAGTATTATTCCCCATAGTGGCCCCTGCACACAGTATTATTCCCCATAGTGGCCCCTATACACAGTATTATGTCCCATAGTGGACCTTGTACTCAGTATTGTGCCCCATAGTGGCCCCTGCACACAATATTATGACCCATAGTGGCCCCTGTACACAGTATTATGCCCCATAGTGGTCCCTGTACACAGTATTATTCCCCTTAGTGGCCCCTGCACACAATATTATGACCCATAGTGGCCCTTGTACACAGTATTATACCCCATAGTGGCCCCTGTACACAGTATTATTCCTCATAGTGGCCCCTGCACACAGTATTATGCTCCATAGTGACCCCTGCACACAGTATTATGCCCCATATTGACCCCTACACACAGTATAATTCCCCATAGTGACCTCTGCACACAGTATTATTTCCCGGGGCCACACGGTGGCTCAGTGGTTAGCACTGCAGCCTTGCAGCGCTGAAGTCCTCGTGTTCAAATCCTGCCAAGGGCAGAAAACCATCTGCAAGGAGTTTGTATGTTCTCACCGTGTTTGCATGGATTTCCATCCCATATTACAAAAAAAAAAGACATACTGATAGGGAAAAAATGTACATTGTGAGCTCTATGTGGGGCTCACAATCTACATTAAAAAAAAAAAAAAAAAAAAAAGTATCATTTCCCATAGTGGGCCCTGTACACAGTAATATTTCCCATAGTGGCCCCTGTACACAGTATTGTGTCCCATAGTGGCCCCTGCACACAGTATTGTGGCCCCTGTACACAGAATTATCCCCCGTAGTGGACCCTCTACACAGTATTATTCCCCATAGTGGCCCCTATACACAGTATTATGTCCCATAGTGGACCTTGTACTCAGTATTGTGCCCCATAGTGGCCCCTGCACACAATATTATGTCCCATAGTGGCCCCTGCACACAGTATTATCCCCCATAGTGGCCCCTGTACACAGTATTATGCCCCATAGTGGCCCCTGTACACAGATTTATCCCCCATAGTGGCCCCTGCACACAGTATTATGCCCCATAGTGGCCCCTGTACACAGTATTATGCCCCATATTGGCCCCTGCACACAGTATTATGCCCCATAGTGGCCCCTGTACACAGTATTATGCCCCATATTGGCCCTTGCACACAGTACTATGTCCCATAGTGGCCTCTGCACACAGTATTATGCCCCATAGTGGCCCCTGCACTTAGTATTATGTCCCATAGTAACCCCTGTACACAGTTTTATGCCCCATAGTGGCCCCTGTACATAGGATTATGTCCCATAGTTACCTCTGCACACCGTATTATGTCCCATAAAGGCCCCTGCACAGTTTTATCCTCCATAGTGGCCCCTGCACACAGTATTATCCCCCATAGTGGCCCCTGTACACAGTATTATTCCCCATAGTGGACCTTGTACTCAGTATTCTGCCCCATAGTGGACCCTGCACACAATATTATGACCCATAGTGGGCCCTGTACACAGTATTATTCCCTATAGTGACCCCTCTACACAGTATAATTCCCCATAGTGACCTCTGCACACAGTATTATTTGCCATAGTGGGCCCTGTACACAGTAATATTTCCCATAGTGGCCCCTGTACACAGAATTATCCCCCATAGTGGCCCCTGCACACAGTATTATGCCCCATAGTGGCCCATGTGCACAGTATTATGCCCCATATTGGCCCTTGCACACAGTACTATGTCCCATGGTGGCCTCTGCACACAGTATTATGCCCCATCGTGGCCCCTGCACACAGTATTATGTCCCATAGTAACCCCTGTACACAGTATTATGCCCCATAGTGGCCCCTGTACATAGGATTATGTCCCATAGTTACCTCTGCACACCGTATTATGTCCCATAAAGGCCCCTGCACACAGTATTATCCCCCATAGTGGCCCCTGCACACAGTATTATTCCCCATAGTGGCCCCAGCACACAGTATAATTCCACATAGTGACCCCTGCACACAGTATTATTCCTCAAAGTGGCCACAGCACACAGAATTATGTCCCATAGTGACACCTGTACACAGTATTATTCCCCATAGTGGACCCTCTACGCAGTATTATTCCTCATAGTGGCCCCTTTACACAGTATTATGTCCCATAGTGGCCCCTCTACACAGTATTGTGTCCCATAGTGGCCCCTGCACACAGTATTATGCCCCATAGTGGCCCCTGTACACAGAATTATCCCCCCATAGTGGCCCCTGTACACAGTATTATGCCCCATATTGGCCCTTGCACACAGTATTATGTCCCATAGTGGCCCCTTTACACAGTATTATGTCCCATAGTGGCCCCTGTACACAGTATTATCCTCCATAGTGGCCCCTGCACACAGTATTATCCCCCATAGCGGCCCCTGCACACAGTATTATCCCCCATAGTGGCCCCTGCACACAGTATAATTCCACATAGTGACCCCTGCACACAGTATTATTCCACATAGTGGCCCCTGCACACAGTATTATGTCCCATAGTAACCCCTGTACACAGTTTTATGCCCAATAGTGGCCCCTGTACATAGGATTATGTCCCATAGTTACCTCTGCACACCGTATTATGTCCCATAAAGGCCCCTGCACAGTTTTATCCTCCATAGTGGCCCCTGCACACAGTATTATCCCCCATAGTGGCCCCTGTACACAGTATTATTCCCCATAGTGGACCCTGCACACAATATTATGACCCATAGTGGGCCCTGTACACAGTATTATTCCCTATAGTGACCCCTCTACACAGTATTATTCCTCATAGTGGCCCCAGCACACAGTATTATATCCCATAGTGGGCCCTGCACACAGTATTATGCCCCATAGTGGCCCCTGTACACAGAATTATGCCCCATAGTGGCCCCTGCACACAGTATTATGTCCCATAGTGGCCCCTGCACACAGTATTATGCCCCATAGTGGCCCCTGCACACAGTATTATGTCCCATAGTAACCCCTGTGCACAGTATTATGCCCCATAGTGCACCCTGCACACAGTATTATGCCCCATAGTGGCCCCTGCACACAGTATTATGTCCCATAGTAAACCCTGTACACAGTATTATGCCCCATAGTGGCTCCTGTACACAGTATTATTCCCCATAGTGGCCCCTGCACACAGTATTATGACCCATAGTGGCCCCTGCACACATTATTATGACCCACAGTGGCCCTTGTACTCAGTATTATTCCCCATAATGGCCCCTGCACACAGTATTATGCCCCATAGTGACCTCTGCACACAGTATTATGCCCCATAGTGACCTCTGCACACAGTATTATGTCCCATAGTGGCCCCTGCACACAGTATTATGTCCCATAGTGGCCCCTGTACACAGTATCATTCCCAATAGTGGCCCCTGCACACAGTTTTATGCTCCAAAGTGACCCCTGCACACAGTATAATGCCCCATAGTGACCTCTGCACACATTAATATATGCCATAGTGCAGGGGTGAGCCTGCTCCTTTCGCCGCCCGAGGCTAACTGCAGAAAGCCCCCCCCCCCCCGGGAGGAGGTGGCGGATCGGGGGCATGACCGAGCGGATCGGGGGTGTGGCCGAGTGAAGGGGGCGGGGCTTAGCCCCGTTCGCCGGCAGAGAGTAGGCCCGGAGACTGCCTGCTCTCTGCCTGAGCGTGAGGGGAGGCTGCTGGAGCAGCGCTGCTCCAGTGGCCTCCCCAAACCACCGCTCGGTGATAAGCCAGTCCAGAACAGCTTGTCCCGGACTGGCTTAGGTTAGCAAAAATGCCGCCCTCCCTGAGGCCCTGGTATAATGCCGCCTGAAGCGCTCGCTTCAGGTCGCCTCACGGGAGGTGCGGCACTGCCATAGTGGGCCCTGTACACAGTATTATTCCCCATAGTGGCCCCTCTACACAGTATTATTCCTCATAGTGGCCCCAGCACACAGTATTATGTCCCATAGTGGCCCCTGTACACAGTATTATTCCTCATAGTGGCCCCTGTACACAGTATTATGTCCCATAGTGGCCCCTCTACACAGTATTATGCCCCATAGTGGCCCCTGTACACAGTAATATTTACCATAGTGGTCCCTGCACACAGTATTATGCCCCATAGTGGCCCCTGTACACAGTATTATCCCCCATAGTGGCCCCTGCACACAGTATTATGTCCCATAGTGGCCCGTGACCACAGTATTATTCCCCATAGTGACCCCTGCACACAGTATTATTCCCCATAGTGGCCTTTATACACAGTATTATACCCCATAGTGGCCCCTGCACACAGTATTATGCTCCATAGTGACCCCTGCACAGAGTATTATGCCCTATAGTGACCCCTGCACACAGTATAATGCCCTATAGTGACCCCTGTACACAGTATTATATCGCATAGTGGCCCCTGTACACAGTATTATGCCCCATAGTTACCTCTGCACCCAGTATTATTCCCCATAGTGGCCCCTGTACACAGTATTATGCCCCATAGTTACCTCTGCACCCAGTATTATTCCCCATAGCGGCCCCTGTACACAGTATTATGCCCCATAGTTACCTCTGCACACTGTATTATGTCCCATCAAGGCTCCTGCACACAGTATTATCCTCCATCGTGGCCCCTGCACACAGTATTATCCCCCATAGTGGCCCCTGCACACAGTGTTATGTGCCATAGTGACATAATTCTGTGACATAGTGCCCCTACACACACATATACATTCATATATACACACACACCCGTACATAAAATTAGCATAGCATATACACATTTATATACATTCATATACCATATATACTATATATACTCACATATATACATACACTCACACATTATTATAGCATACTTTATATATACACACATACCTGTATACAACAGTCCTCACACAGTATACAAGACACATGCTTTAACCCTTAAGTACTATCATACACATATCATAATGATATGTGTATGGTAGTGGTGTATGATAGACACCATAAGACTTAGGGTTAAACAAATGTACACATATACATATTAAATATTACATTTTACCAAAAAAAAAGAAAAAAATATACTCACATTTGTGAAGCAGCAGCAGACTCCTCTGTCCCCACACGGGCCGATGTAAGCGATGACTCACTCTGAAGAGGAGGGGGAGGGGGGAAAGTGCGGGCTTGCAGAGAGAGCGCGTCCTAAGATTGCAGGGATAGCTGCTGCCCCTGGCGTGCTTCCCATTTATGAATAAAGAAGCACGGCTGCCGGCAGTTTCCCAGGGCCCCAACACTTACACAGAGGGGCCTCCTGCCAGGGGTATACTATATTAATAGGGCAGCCGTGCTTCTTCATTCATTACAGCCCCGAGCTTACCGATCGGGCCCCTGCCACTAGCAGTGCTCAGTTTATCAATGCAAATGCACTGGACAGGGGCCCGAACCAGCCCCTGACATCCCGATCGGGTCCCTGACCAGTGCTTCTACATTGAGGAAATGAGCACTGTCAGTCAAGGCTCGGGGCCTAACGGGGGATTCCCCAGTTCCCCGGAGGGCCAGTCCGACCCTGTGTACAGGGGCTACTATGGGGCATAATAATGTGTACAGGGCCACAATACTGTGTGCAGGGGCCACTATGGGACATAATACTGTGTGCAGGGGCCACTATGGGGCATAATAGTGCGTGTAGGAATGCGGGGTAAGGTGAGGATTGATTGGTCAGGGTCTTCGGGAGGAAGGGGGGGCATGTTAAAAGTTCTCCAAGGGGCGCCGTCATACCTAGTTACGCTATTGACAAGGGGGGCAGCCATTAGCGATTCATTGCACCCCCAAAGTGTGCTAGCCTAATGATTGCACCCCCATGTGCTGCCCCTGATAGTATTAGATGAAGCACATGTGGGGGTGGCAGAGGTAAACATAAAAAACTGATGCACATCTGTTAATGGGTCAGTTTTTTGATGAATGAATTGACATCAGTTTGCATCAGTTTTTTTTTTTTTTTATTAAAAAAAGGATCCGTTAAAATGACATGAGCCTAATACTGCATCTGACATATACAAAAAGTTGGCAAGTTTAGTTGCCGCTGGGTTCACACCAGCGTTCGGTCTCCATTATCAGGTTTCCATCTTCTGCCAGCAGAAGACGGAAACCTGTCAGACAGTGTCCGGCTGTGAGTGCCGGTGAGCTTTTCATGCACTCTGTGGCGAAACTGTTTTATTTAAACACAAAGTCCTGCATGTTCGACTTTATGTCCGGTGAAAAAAAAAAAAATCGGTTTTGCCGCGGAGAGCATAAAACGCTCACCGTCGCTCACACCCGGACACTTTTCAAACCCATTCAAATGAATGAGTTTGAAACATGACTGCAGGTTTCTGTCTCCTGCCCAGTTTCGTGCAGGAAACAGAAACCTGCATAACGGAGACCCCGGGCGCAGATGTGAACAAGCCCTAAGTTGGGTTTAGTTTGCGGGTTGACCATCGCAGAGAGAGCAGTGTAAAATCTTTCTGCTGCTGGAAATTTCTCCCAACTAAGTAAAGAGCAGCCTAAGGGCTCATTCACACAGAGTAACGCCGGGCGTGTATCACAGCCGTACACGCCGGCGTTACGGCAGGGCTGCCGAACACTTCCCGTTCACTTCAATGGGAGTGCTCGTAACGCCGCCGATGTCTCTTTCTTTCCTTACAGGGTCAGATCTCCAGAACAAATAAAAATATACAAATATAAAGCAGTATGCAGCCGGACAGTTTGGATCCAGGGAGATATCCGATCGCCACTCGTGGGGTCAGGAAGGAATTTTTTGCCCCCCTGAGGTATAACGCTCCAGGAAGTTCGTTTCGCCTTCCTCTGGATCCTTTGGGGTCAGATGGCTTTCATCTCAGGACATGGTCAGAATGCAGCGAGCTCCATGGTATCCACTGGCCTGACCTCTTAGTCAGTGACCCATTTATTCTATGTTAAAAGTCCAGTAATGACTTTATTACAATGTTGCTTCTCAATAAAAAAAAAAAAAAGAAAAAACAAACTACATGGTGTTTTTTGTCTTTTATTTGGATCTGTCTTTACATACTAGCTATGATGAGAGTGGTCGCCGCCACTAAGTAATACAGAACTAGATTCAGCTGCTGATCCAAGTGTACATGGTGGCAGGATTGGGGACTATGGGAGGTGCCATATACCAAGAGTACATCACACATAAATCCTGTCCTAAATGTTATGGGGGTCAGTCTCTGTGATGGGGACAATAACATTGCGTGTCCTCTCTTCTACACACAACATATTACCTCAAAGAAGACTGAAGACTGAGTCATCAAAAGCCACCGAATATAGTAGACACCAGGGGTCATATCTTGAATCTCAAGTACGTTTGATATAAGTAAAGGGGACTGAGCTTGTAGCAGGGGCGTAACTACCGGGGTAGCAATGGTAGCAACTGCCACAGGGCCCGGCCTCAGGTAATGATTGGAGGCCCAGGAGAGATGAGGGAGCATAAAAAACACTGTTACTCACTTCTTCTGGCTCCAGAAGGCTTTGGGCCTACTCGGGGCATACTTATACATTGCGATGCAAGCCCCAGCTCAAGTGATGTCTCTTCCATCATTGAAGATGGCTGACATCAGGCAGGAGTGTGCTGGAGCCCAGGAGAGGAAAGTAACAGCGTTTTTCATGTTTGTATCCTCCCTGGGTTTCTGATTATTATAATTTGGGGTCTGAAAATATTATTTTATTTTAAAATTATTATAATCTGGGGACTGTGTAAAGGGGTCACTATGGGACATAATACTATGTGCAGGGGCCATTATGGGGAATAATACTGTGGTCAGGGGCCACTATGGGACATAATACTGTATGCAGAGGTCACTATGGGGCATAATACTGTGTACAGGGGCCACTATGAGACATAATACTGTATGCAGAGGTCACTATGGAGCATTATACTGTGTGCAGGGGCCACTATGTGGAATAATACTGTGTGCAGGGGCCACTATGGGGGATAATACTGTGTGCAGGGGCCACTATGGAGGATAATACTGTGTGCAGGGGCCACTATGGGACATAATACTGTGTGCAGAGGTCACTATGGGGCATAATACTGTGTGCAGGGGCCACTATGGGGCAGAATACGGAGTACAAGGTCCACTATGGGGAATAATATTGTGTACAGGGGCCACTATGGGACATAATACTGTGTGCAGAGGTCACTATGGGGCATAATACTGTGTGCAGGGGTCACTATGGGACATAATACTGTGTTCAGGGGCCACTATGGAGGATAATACTGTTGCAGGGGCCTTTATGGGACATAATACGGTGTTCAGAGGTAACTATGGGGCATAATACTGTGTGCAGGGGCCACTATGGAGCAGAATACTGAATACAAGGTCCACTATGGGGAATAATATTGTGTACAGGGGCCACTATGTGGAATAATACTGTGTGCTGGGGCCACTATGGGGAATAATACTGTGGTCAGGGGCCACTATGGGACATAATACTGTATGCAGAGGTCACTATGGGGCATAATACTGTGTACAGGGACCACTATGGGGGATAATACTGTGTGCAGGGGCCACTATGGGGGATAATACTGTGTGCTGGGGCCACTATGGGGAATAATACTGTGGTCAGGGGCCACTATGGGACATAATACTGTATGCAGAGGTCACTATGGGGCATAATACTGTGTACAGGGACCACTATGGGGGATAATACTGTGTGCAGGGGCCACTATGGGGGATAATACTGTGTGCAGGGGCCACTATGGAGGATAATACTGTGTGCAGGGGCCACTATGGGACATAATACTGTGTGCAGAGGTCACTATGGGGAATAATACTGTGTACAGGGACCACTATGGGGGATAATACTGTGTGCAGGGGCCACTATGGGGGATAATACTGTGTGCAGGGGCCACTATGGAGGATAATACTGTGTGCAGGGGCCACTATGGGACATAATACTGTGTGCAGAGGTCACTATGGGGAATAATACTGTGTACAGGGACCACTATGGGGGATAATACTGTGTGCAGGGGCCACTATGGGGGATAATACTGTGTGCAGGGGCCACTATGGGACATAATACTGTGTGCAGGGGCCACTATGGGACATAATACTGTGTGCAGAGGTCACTATGGGGAATAATACTGTGTACAGGGACCACTATGGGGGATAATACTGTGTGCAGGGGCCACTATGGGGGATAATACTGTGTGCAGAGGTCACTATGGGGAATAATACTGTGTACAGGGACCACTATGGGGGATAATACTGTGTGCAGGGGCCACTATGGGGGATAATACTGTGTGCAGGGGCCAATATGGGACATAATACTGTGTGCAGAGGTAACTATGGGGCATATTACTGTGTGCAGGGGCCACTATGGGGGATAATACTGTGTACAGGGGCCACTATGGGGCATAATACTGTGTACAGGGGCAACTATGGGACATAATACTGTGTGCAGAGGTAACTATGGGGCATATTACTGTGTGCAGGGGCCACTATGGGGGATAATACTGTGTACAGGGGCCACTATGGGACATAATACTGTGTGCAAGGGCCAATTTGGGGGCATAATACTGTGTAGAAGGGCCACTATGGGGAATAATACTGTGTACAGGGCCCACTATGGGATATAATACTGTGTGCAGAGGTCACTATGGGGAATTATACTGTGTGCAGGGGTCACTATGCGGCATAATACTGTGTACAGGGGCCACTATGGGACATAATACTGTATGCAGAGGTCACTATAAGGGCATAATACTGTGTACAGGGGTCACTATGGAGGATAATACTGTGTGCAGCGACCACTATGAAGGATAATACTGTGTACAGTGGCCACTATGGAGGATAATACTGTGTGAAGGGTCAATATGGGGCATAATACTGTGTACAGGGGCCACTATGGGGAATAATACTGTGTGCGGAGGTAACTATGGTGCATAATACTGTGTACAGCGGCCACTATGGGGCATAATACTGTGTACAGGGGCCACTATGGGGCATAATACTGTGTGCAGAGGTCACTATGGAGCATAATACTGTGTGCAGGGGCCACTATGGGGCATGATACTGTGTTATGCCCCATAGTGGCCCCTGTACACAGTAATATTCCCTATAGTGGCCCCTGTACACAGTATTATGTCCCATAAATGCCCCTGCACACAGTATTATGCCCCATAGTCACCTCTGCACACAGTATTATGTCCCATAGTGGCCCCTGTACACAGTGTTATGCCCCATAGTTACCTCTGCACACAGTATTATTCCCCATAGTGGCCCCTGTACACAGTATTATGCCCAATAGTTACCTCTGCACCCAGTATTATGTCCCATAGTGGCCGCTGCACACAGTATTATCCTCCATAGTGGCCACTGCACACAGTATTATGTCCCATAGTGACCCCTGCACACAGTATTATTCCACATAGTGGCCCCTGCACACAGTATAATGCTCCATAGTGACCTCTGCATACAGTATTATGTCCCATAGTGGCCGCTGTACACAGTATTATGCCCCATAGTTACCTCTGCACACAGTATTATTCCCCATAGTGGCCCCTGTACACAGTATTTACCCAATAGTTACCTCTGTGCACAGTATTATGTCTCATAGTGGGCCCTGCACACATTATTATCCTCCATAGTGGCCCCTGCACACAGTATTATGTCCCATAGTGACCCCTGCACACAGTATTATTCCACATAGTGGCCCCTGCACACAGTATAATGCTTCATAGTGACCTCTGCATACAGTATTATGTCCCATAGTGCCCTCTGACCACAGTATTATTCCCCATAGTGGCCCCTGCACACAGTATTATGCCCCATAGTGGCCCCTGCACACAGTATTATGTCCCATAGTGCCCTCTGACCACAGTATTATTCCCCATAGTGGCCCCTGCACACAGTATTATTCCCCATAGTGGCCCCTGTACACAGTATTATGCCCCATTTTGGACCTTGTACTCAGTATTGTTCCCCATAGTGGCCCCTGCATACAATATTATGACCCATAGTGGCCCCTGTACACAGTATTATGCCCCATTGTGGCCCCTGCACACAGTATTATGTCCCATAGTGGTCCCTGCACACAGTATTATGTCCCATAGTGGCCCCTGTACACAGTATCATTCTCCATAATTGCCCCTGCACACAGTATTATGCTCTATAGTTACCCCTGCGCACAGTATTATGCCCCATAGTGACCCCTGCACACTCTGCACACAGTATTATATCCCATAGTGGACCCTGTACACAGTATTATTCCCCATAGTGGCCTCTCTACACAGTATAATTCCTCATAGTGGCACCAGCACACAGTATTATGTCCCATTGTGTCCCCTGTACACAGTATTATTCCCCATAGTTGCCCCTCTACACAGTATTATGTCCCATAGTGGCCCCTGTACACAGTATTATGCCCCATAGTGGCCCCTGCACACAGTATTATGCCCCATAGTGGCCCCTGCACACAGTATTATGCCCCATAGTGGCCCCTGTACACAGTATTATCCCCCATAGTGGCCCCTGCACACAGTATTATGCCCCATATTGGCCCTTGCGCACAATATTATGTCCCATAGTGGCCCCTGCACACAATATTATGCCCCATTGTGGCCCCTGCACACAATATTATGCCCCATTGTGGCCCCTGCACACAGTATTATTTTCCATAGTAACCCCTGTACACAGTTTAATGCCCCATAGTGGCTCTTGTACACAGTATTATGCCCCATAGTGGCCCCTGCACACTGTATTATGTCCTATAGTAACCCCTGTACACAGTATTATGGCCGATATTGGCCCCTCTACACAGTATTATTCCTCATAGTGGCCCCAGCACGCAGTATTATGTCCCATAGTGGCCCCTGTACACAGTATTATGCCCCATAGTGACCCCTGTACACAGTATTATTCCCCATAGTGACCTCTGCACACAGTATTATGTCCCATAGTGGCCCCTGCACACTAATATGTCCCATAGTGGCCCCTGTACACAGTATCATTCCCCATAGTGGCCCCTGCACACAGTATTATCCCCCTAGTGGCCCCTGCACACAATATTATGCCCCATAGTGGCCCCTGTACACAGTATTATGCCCGATATTGGCCCTTGTACACATTATTATGTCCCATAGTGGCCCCTGCACACAGTTTTAATGTAAGGATTGGAGTCAGGGTCAGGCAGTGCAAAGTGACACAGCTGGGAAAGCAACACTGTGCAACTAATGACAAAAGGGGTCGTAGGCCCTGCAGCTATGACTATGCTGTAGTATCTGAGATGAGGCAGACCCATGCACTTCCTAATTGAAGTGCGCCTACCACGACTCCTTACGCTTCTATCCCGGCGGCTAGGATAAGGGGAGAGGAGGCCCTGAAGGTCCTAGGGACTGGAGTCACAGGGGTCACACCTAAACAGAAAGCACAGTGTAACTGCAATGCAAAACAAAAGACTAAACAGCATGGAACCAGGGAGGACCACAAGTCCCAGCAAGACACAAGAGAAGGCGAGGTCAGACGAGCAAGAGGTCGAGCCAGGAGATATAATAAAGGTACCGAATCAAAAGACAAGGGATAGCCAAAAATACAAGCCGGGTATATAACCAAGGAACAGACCGAATACAAACAGACAGGGAAACAGACTGAGCAGAGGGACCAGGAAACCCAAAGTGAATGGCTGGCAAGGATCCATGCTTGGGTGGGGTTTAAATAGCAGCAGAGAACACACCTGATGGCTAACGGCATGGAGACTGAAGGCAAGGAAAAGATTAACCCTTAATGACCTAAGCACACCCAATAGAACTCCTAACACGTCTCCCAGGGAGACGCCGCGCAGCAAGGAGACCGCGGCGACTCCGTATCCTGACAGTACCCCCTTTGAGGAGGGGCCTCCGGACCCTCAAGAGGACCTCCTGGCTTAGTAGGGTAAGAACGGAAAAACTTCTCCACCAATCTAGGAGCGTGAAGGTCTCTGGCTGCCACCCAAACACGCTCCTCTGGTCCATACCCCTTCCAATGTATGAGGAACTGAAGGGAATTCCGCACTCTGCGTGAATCAATGACCCGTTCCACCTCATACTCTAGTTCCCCCTGAACGATCACTGGTTCGGGTGGGGAACGAGTGACCATTGCCGGAACATACTTTTTGAGTAGGGACTTATGAAAAACTGGGTGAATATGGAGGGACCTAGGAAGTGATAATTTGAATGACACAGGGTTGATTATTTCAGAAATGGGATTTGGACCAATAAAACGCGGGGCAAATTTAGTAGATGGAACACGAAGTTGGAGATTTTTAGTGGATAACCAGACCTTGTCACCCACCACAAAGTCAGGTCCAGGGCGGCGCTTTCTGTTGGCGAAATTTACTTGATTAGCCTGGGCTTTTCTCAGTGATGCCAGGCTTTCAGCCCATACAGTACAGAGAGATTTAGCAACGTCCTCTACTGAGGAAAAGGCGAATTCATTGCCTGTTCCTGAGGAGAATCTGGGGTGAAAACCATAGTTAATGTGGAAAGGAGACGACCGAGTCGAGGAGTTGACATGATTATTTAGTGCAAATTCAGCCATGGGCAAATATTCACTCCATTTATCTTGGCAATCAGACACAAAGCACCTCAAATACTGTTCCAAAGATTGATTCAATCTCTCTGTTTGACCGTTAGTCTCTGGGTGAAAGGCTGAGGAAAAAGAAAGAGAGACTCCCAACCTGCTACAAAAGGCTTTCCAAAACCTGGACACAAACTGTACGCCCCTGTCCGACACCACATTTGAAGGAATACCATGTAGACGTAAAATGTGGCGGATAAACAACCAGGCCAACAATTTAGCTGAAGGCAATTTTTTCAAGGCAACAAAGTGGGACATCTTAGAAAAACGATCTACTACAACCCAAATTACCGATTTCCCTTTAGAGGACGGGAGATCGGTAATAAAATCCATGGAGATGTGTGACCAGGGTCGATTGGGTAGCGGGAGTGGATGTAAAAGACCCGCTGGAAGTTCATGGGGCACCTTAGATCTGGCACAGGTCTCGCAAGAATGAACAAAATTTTTAACATCTCGTTGCCAAGATGGCCACCAATACGTTCGTGATAACAGATTCCCAGTACCAGCAATGCCTGGATGACCTGCCAGAACAGAGGAGTGGATCTCCTCTAAGAGCTTCAAGCGGAGGTGACTAGGAACAAACAATTTACCTGGTGGTAGCGCACTAGGGGCAGCATCCTGAGTGTTGAGAATACGGGTTTCAAGATCCGAGGTCAAAACTGCCACTACCACCCCAGGAGCAAGTATATTTTCAGGTTCCCCATCAGAACTACCACTAAGACCAAAACTTCTAGACAAGGCATCTGCTTTAGTATTCTTTGAGCCGGGACGGTAGGTAATTACAAAGTGAAACCTAGTGAAAAATAGAGCCCACCTGGCTTGACGGGGATTTAATCTTTTTGCCTTGTCTAAATATAATAAGTTTTTGTGGTCAGTTAGTACAGTAATTTTACGTCTGGCCCCCTCCAGGAAGTGTCTCCACTCTTCAAAGGCCCACTTAATTGCCAGAAGCTCTCTATTGCCAACATCATAATTGGCCTCAGTAGTGGAGAACCTCCTGGAAAAGTAGGCGATAGGTTGGAGGTTGGTAAATGGTTCAGTGCCCTGAGACAGGACGGCTCCTACACCTACTTCTGAAGCGTCAACCTCTACAATAAAGGGCAATTCAGGATCAGGATGGACCAGGACTGGGGCGGAAGTAAAGAGTTCTTTCAAGGTGGCGAATGCTACCTCCTTCTCTGGTGTCCAGGAGGCAGGATCCGCCCCCTTTTTGGTCAAATCGGTGAGAGGTTTAACAATGGAAGAAAAATTTCGGATAAATTTTCGGTAATAGTTGGCGAAACCTAGAAACCTCTGAACTTCTTTTAAGGTAGTAGGTTTCTCCCATTCAAGTACTGCAGATACCTTTCTGGGATCCATACCAATGGTACCAGGAGTAAGGATGTATCCCAAAAAACCTATCTCCTGGACTCCAAATTGACACTTGGATAACTTAGCACAGAGGTGGTTTTGACGTAGCCTAAGAAGAACCTCTTTTACATGTTGCTGATGTGACTCCCAGTCCGGTGAGAATATGAGGATGTCATCTAAATAAATTACTAGATATCTACCTAACAGATCCCTAAAAATGTCATTCACAAAACGTTGAAATACCGCCGGAGCATTGCTCAAACCAAAAGGCATAACTAGGTATTCAAAATGACCTTCCGGGGTATTAAATGCGGTTTTCCACTCATCCCCGTCTCTTATCCGAATCAAGTTGTAAGCTCCACGGAGGTCAATTTTAGAAAACCACCGAGCCCCCACCACCTGGTTAAAAAGATCCGAGATGAGTGGCAGAGGATGTTGGTCTTTGACCGTAATTTTATTCAATTCCCTGTAGTCAATACAAGGTCGGAGACCACCATCTTTTTTTTTCAACAAAGAAAAACCCCGCCCCCACAGGAGAAACTGAAGGTCGGATATGTCCTTTAGATAGGCTCACTTTAATGTACTGGCGCATGGACTCGCGCTCTGGAGCTGAAAGGTTAAAAATGCGACCTTTGGGTAGTTTAGCTCCAGGAACCAAATCAATTGCGCAGTCATAAGGTCGATGTGGAGGCAAGGCCTCTGCACTGAGCTCGTCAAAGACGTCTTTGAACTCGGTAATAAATTCCGGAATTTTGATATCATTTTTGATAGTACAAATAGTATTAATATGAGAAGTACAGGAATCTCCCCATCTAACCAACTCCGAAGTTTCCCAATTAAAGACTGGATTATGTACACGCAACCAGGGTAAACCAAGAATAACGTCTGCAGCCAGTTTTTTCATAACAAAAAATGACACTTTTTCAACATGTAAACTGCCGACAAAAAACTGCACCTCAGCAGTACGGGCTAAGATTTTCCCTTCAGACAAAGGGGTTAGATCTGCTCCAGATACCTGAAATGGGTATTGCAAGGGAATTAATTCAATTTCTAGAGCTTGCGCCACCACTTCATGGATGAAGTTCATGGCGGCACCTGAATCCACCATCGCCTGACATGCAAAAGTTTTATTACCATTAACAAGAATAGCAGGGAGTAAACATTTCTCAATATTATTAGGAGGTACCTGTGTGCCTGAGTGACCCTCCCGGAAATCACTCAGGCATTGGCGTTTTCCCGGCGGTGGTTTAGGTCTGGTTGGACAGTTTCTCAGGATATGTCCAGGTTTGCCGCAATACAGATACAGAGCGTTTTCTAGGCGATACTTTCTCCTGGAGGCGGATGTGGACCCCGATATCATTGGTTCTTCTTCAGGAATAGAACAAGAGGTAGGGACAGCAGAAGGAGGTATAGGTTCCGAAAGGACAGACAAGGATTTAGCTGAGGACCCAGGTTTGCTTAATTTCTCTCTATGCCTTTCCCTAAGCCTCCTATCAATAGAAATAGCCAAGGACATAAAGTCTCCTAGATTTTCAGGGACTGGATGACGTACTAGAGCATCTTTTACAGAATCAGATAAGCCTTGTCTAAAAAGGGTTAACAAAGGTCTGTCTGTCCACCCTGACTGAGAGCTCCACTGACGAAAGTCCGTACAATAGTCCTCGGCAGTTCTAACTCCCTGCTGAATAGACAACAGATGTGACTCAGCCAAGGCAACTCTATTAGGGTCATCATAAATCTGACCTAATGTTTGAAAAAACTTATTTAATGAATTCCATTCAGGAGCTCCAGCAGGTAGAGCCAAGGCCCAGTCTTGTGGTGACCCTCGTAGAAGGGACACCACCAGCGCCACCTGCTCTGCTTCAGAAGAAAGGAAATTAAAACGAAAAAATAAATGGCAAGATTCCCGAAATGTTCGGAATCTGTCTGGTTAACAATCAAAACGGTCAGGCAAGAGCATTTTAGGATCCTGACGGGTATTCAATATGGGAAAAACTGGTGTTTGAATAGAAGAACCTGCAGCGGCTGATGCTGGATCAGGCAAAGCATCCAGACGCTGCGAGACTTGGTTAATTAACCCAGCCATGCCCTGCACCTGCCTTGACAGTTCGTCCAGGCGGTCAGTTACGGAGTGTTCGGCATCCACACTAAACCGCCGGGCGGCCTGTCTAGGGTAAGGGCCAGCCATTATGTAAGGATTGGAGTCAGGGTCAGGCAGTGCAAAGTGACACAGCTGGGAAAGCAACACTGTGCAACTAATGACAAAAGGGGCCGTAGGCCCTGCGGCTATGACTATGCTGTAGTATCTGAGATGAGGCAGACCCATGCACTTCCTAATTGAAGTGCGCCTACCACGACTCCTTACGCTTCTATCCCGGCGGCTAGGATAAGGGGAGAGGAGGCTCTGAAAGTCCTAGGGACTGGAGTCACAGGGGTCACACCTAAACAGAAAGCACAGTGTAACTGCAATGCAAAACAAAAGACTAAACAGCATGGAACCAGGGAGGACCACAAGTCCCAGCAAGACACAGAAGAGAAGGCGAGGTCAGACGAGCAAGAGGTCAAGCCAGGAGATATAATAAAGGTACCGAATCAAAAGACAAGGGATAGCCAAAAATACAAGCCGGGTATATAACCAAGGAACAGACCGAATACAAACAGACAGGGAAACAGACTGAGCAGGGGGACCAGGAAACCCAAAGTGAATGGCTGGCAAGGATCCATGCCTGGGTGGGGTTTAAATAGCAGCAGAGAACACACCTGATGGCTAACGGCATGGAGACTGAAGGCAAGGAAAAGATTAACCCTTAATGACCTAAGCACACCCAATAGAACTCCTAACACGTCTCCCAGGGAGACGCCGCGCAGCAAGGAGACCGCGGCGACTCCGTATCCTGACAGTATTATGTCCCATAGTGGCCCCTGCATACAGTATTATGTCCCATAGTAACCCCTGTACACAGTATTATGCCCCATAGTGGCCCCTGTACACAGTATTATCCCCCATAGTGGCCCCTGCACACAGTATTATCCTCCATAGTGGCCCCTGCACACAGTATTACGTCCCATAGTAACCCCTGTACACAGTGTTATGCCCCATAGTGGCCCCTGCACACAGTATTATGCCCCATAGTGTGGCCCCTGCACACAATATTATGTCCCATAGTAACCCCTGTACACAGTATTATGCCCCTTTGTGGCCCCTGCACACAGTATTATGTCCCATAGTGTGGCCCCTGCACACAATATTATGTCCCATAGTAACCCCTGCACACAGTATTATCCCCCATAGTGGCCCCTGCACACAGTATTATGTCCCATAGTAACCCCTGTACACAGTATTATGCCCCACAGTGGCCCCTGTACACAGTATTATGCCTCATAGTCGTACCTCCCAACTTTTGAAGAACCGAAAGAGGGACAAAACGTGCGGCGCGCTCTGCGCGGCAAATTTAGCCTCGCCCACTTTTATGTTGACTCCGGATTCATGTCCCCCCCTCCATCTCTTCCCCCAGTTTCATGTCCCCTCCATCTCTGTCCCCAGATTCATGTCCCCCATTTCTGCTCACAGTTTCATGTCCCCCATCTCTACCCCCAGATTCATGTCCCCTCCATCTCTGCACCCAGATTCATGTCCCTCCATCTCTGCCCCCAGATTCATGTCCCCTCCATCTCTGTCCCCAGATTCATGTCCCCCATTTCTGCCCACAGTTTCATGTCCCCTCCATCTCTGTCCCCAGATTCATGTCCCCCATTTCTGCCCACAGTTTCATGTCCCCCATCTCTACCCCCCGATTCATGTCCCCCATCTCTACCCCCAGATTCATGTCCCCTCCATCTCTGCCCCCAGATTCATTTCCCCACATCTCTGCCCCCAGTGTCATGCCATCCTCTCCTTCATCTGCTCCCAGTTTCACGTTCCACCTCAGTGTACACATTAAACTTACTTCTCCTCGTTCCCCCGCTGCTGTCTGTGCGCATCACATCGCATCTACACAGCCGGCGTGCAGCAGCAGTAGGCGGCGTGCAGCGGCGAAGCAAGGAGCTGAACTGTGTCAGCTCCTTCCTGTAGCCGCGTATGTGTTCAACTCAGATCTGCTCCCTCTGGACGCAGATCTGAGTTGAAATCGGACATACAATCACTGCTGCGGGCGCCGGCACACGGTGGCGGGCCAAAATCGGGCTCCCCCCATTTTTTAATTTGGCCGGGCCCCTAACGCCAGTAGCAGTAATACTGGCCTATCGGCGGCCCTGCCTGTGCCCAATCTGATGAAAGGTTCTCTTTAAAGGGGTACACCCAACTATAGTGACATTTGGCATGCAATTCTAACCTGCTCAAACTTGTATCTGACTTCAATTGGTCAAGTATTGTTTTCTCTTGTTCCAAAATGTATTGTTATGATAAAAGTTTTATTCCAGGATTAAGAAAAAAACAGGGTTTAGTTGTCTGTTGTTCTGGTCCTCTGACAAACCAGAACAAAAAGCCCCCCCAATGCTAGTGTAAGTGACCCCAGCAGGCTCAGTGATGAAGCGGTTAGCGGTTTTTGAACCACATTTTTTGTTGTTATGCTTTTTCTACTCTTTCACATTTTGTATGTCTCTTACTAATTTTTATAAAGCAATGGATTAAAGGTTACATTTTATGGAAAAGACAAGAGATGCGGACCTCATATAATTGGTATCTACATACAGTATACTACTTTTTGAAGGCCAAAAGCGAAGGTCATGCACCTTGAAGTTTCCAAGAAAAGGAACGGTGAGCCACAAACAAAACTTTATTGCTCATATTTGTATCAGTCCTAAAGCCCAGTAAGCAAACACCAACAGGTTGTACTGGATCTGCAGTTTATATAATACTGCCAATGACAGAAAGGTGGAAGAACAACCAATGCACTGTAAGAGTATGTTCACACAGCAGACAATGACATTTTCTGTTGTCGGCATTTTACCCGTAGTCTATCCATGACAGGATGCTGATGCAGTGCATTCCATTGTGGCTTCCCAGCTCTGGATGAAATAGCCTAATCAGGAGGGACTCTCAAGCCGCGGACCCCACGACATAGAATCTACGGCAGGATCAAGCAGGACGCTTCTTTTTCCTGTGTCCTGCTGTGATCTCTACCTCCCACTGAAAACAATTGGAGGTGGATTCCGGGAGGAATCTGCTCCAGATTTGGGGAAAATTCCTCCGTGTGAACACAGCCTTACTTTCTGGGTCTGAGAATGTATAGCTGCAGACCATTCAGTGTGCCCTTGCTGAGTTCTGTCCACAGCCAACAGTGAATATCATTACTGGAGAATGGAGCAATGGAAGATGGAGGAGGCCTGGTCTGATGAATCATGTCTTCTTTTACACCATATAGACCGCCAAGTGCAAAGGTATGGCCCTGATATGTGCTATGGGAAAAAGGCAAGTCCATAGAGGCAGTGCAATATTCTGGACATCGTAAATGCTGTACGAATGACCAAGCTCAAAACTTCTCTAGACCTCCAGAAATAAAAATGATTAACCCTTAACCACCCCAGACCACCATGCATGCTCTCACTCGTGTTCAGCATGTGCGTTTCGGTTTCATTCCCTTTGGACAGCAACAACAGTGAATTGTGGAATGACAGAAAGCTTTTAGGAACCCAGATGGATGCCATTACATGCCCATGGGAGATCCCGGAAGGTGCATTTTGCATTTGTTGTTTAGCAGATCAGAACAGAGCCTTAAAAGGATTGTCCAAGAAACCCCAAAATCATCTGCTATGGTCACTGGATCTGCAGTGTATGGAGTCAGAAGCAAACAGCTCTGTACACTGTGTAATGGGCCTGTCACCATTCTGCAGCTCCCATTCAAGAGTTTAGTGTCAGACTGGCCCACACCCTAACACAGTAACAATCCATTGCAAGTGTGCAGATCTGGTGACCACAGCAGCCAATTGGTGAGCGTGCCAAGTGTCGGACCCCCCACTAATCTGATATTGATGACCTACCCTAAGGACCGGCCACCTCTATCTACAGTTGGACAGCCCCTTTAATACATTGTTGTACTGATCTGCTGAAGCTAAGACTTCATTCACATGACCACGCCGCACACTTGGCCGTAACTTAGTATCAGAGGGTACTTAAAATCTATTTGGGATCCGTTAAAATCTCTACCATCTCTACCCCCAGATTCATGTCCCCTCCATCTCTGACCCCAGATTCATGTCCCTCCATCTCTGCCCCCAGATTCATGGCCCCCATCTCTGCCCCCAGATTCATGTCTCCTCCATCTCTGCCCCAAGATTTATGACCCCTCCATCTCTGCCCCCAGATTCATGTCCCCTCCATCTCTGCCCCCAGAGTGATGTCCCCACATCTCTGCCCCCAGTGTCATGCCGTCCTCTCCATCTCTGCCCCCAGTGTCATGCCATCCTCTTCTTCATCTGCCCCCAGTTACACGTTCCACCTCCACTTACACTTACCTTCTCCTTCGTTCCCCCGCTGCTCTCTGCGCGCCTCTCTCTTTCACTGGCGCACAGTTGTAGACGCGATGTGACGTCATCACATCGCGTCTACAAGCCAGTAGGCAGCGTGCAGCGGCGAAGCAAGGAGCGGACCTGTGTCTGCTCCTTGCTTCAGCCGCGTATGTGTTCAACTCAACTATGTCCCATAGTAACCCCTGTACACAGTATTATGCCCCATAGTGGCCCCTGCACACAGTATTATGTCTAATAGTAACCCCTGTACACAGTATTATGCCCCATAGTGGCCCCTGTACACAGTATTATGCCCCATAGTGGCCCCTGTACACAGTATTATGTCTAATAGTAACCCCTGTACACAGTATTATATCCCATAGTAACCCCAGTACACAGTATTATGCCCCATAGTGGCCCCTGTACACAGTATTATCCCCCATAGTGGCCCCTGCATACAGTATTATGTCCCATAGTGGCCCCTGCACACAGTATTATGTCCCATAGTAACCCCTGTACACAGTATTATGCCCCATAGTAACCCCTGTACACAGTATTATCCCCCTTAGTGGCCCCTGTACACAGTCTTTCCAGACCCCAGATTATAATAATCAGAAACCCAGGGGAGGATACAAACATAAAAAACGCTGTTATTTTCCTCTCCTTAGCTCCAGCACACTCCTGCCTGATGTCAGCCATCTTCAATGATGGAAGAGACATCACTTGAGCTGGGGCTTGCATCGCAATGTATAAGTATGCCACGAGTAGGCCCAAAGCCTTCTGGAGCCAGAAGAAGTGAGTAACAGTGTTTTTTATTCTCCCTCATCTCTCCTGGGCCTCCAATCATTATCTGAGGCCGGGTCCTGTGGCAGTTGCTACCATTGCTACCCCGGTAGTTACGCCCCTGCTACAAGCTCAGTCCCCTTTACTTATATCAAACGTACTTGAGATTCAAGATATGACCCCTGGTGTCTACTATATTCGGTGGCTTTTGATGACTCAGTCTTCAGTCTTCTTTGAGGTAATATGTTGTGTGTAGAAGAGAGGACACGCAATGTTATTGTCCCCATCACAGAGACTGACCCCCATAACACTTCGCACAGGATTTATGTGTGATGTACTCTTGGTATATGGCACCTTCCATAGTCCCCAATCCTGCCACCATGTACACTTGGATCAGCAGCTGAATCTAGTTCTGGATTACTTAGTGGCGGCGGCGACCACTCTCATCATAGCTAGTATGTAAAGACAGATCCAAATAAAAGACAAAAAACACCATATAGTTTTTTCTTTTTTTATTGAGTAGCAACATTGTAATAAAGTTATTACTGGACTTTTAACATAGAATAGATGGGTCACTGACTGAGAGGTCAGGCCGGTGTATACCATGGAGCTCGCTGCATTCTGACCACCATGTCCTGAGATGAAAGCCATCTGACCCAAAGGATCCAGAGGAAGGCGAAACGAACTCCCCGGAGCGTTATACCTCAGGGGGGCAAAAAATTCCTTCCATCCTCAATGAGCGCTGTATACACGGCTATGGGCGCTGCCATGATGCAGCCGGCCTCTAACCCGGCGGTCATGTGATCCGCCAGGCTTAGTGTCTTACAAGAGCTGCTGGATTCCTCCTGCAACTGAGGCTAAATGTACCAGCCTCAGTTATAGGGGAAATCAGCCTCCCTAACACAAAAAAAGTGATCCTCAAAGGTTTCTTATGACCTTATGGGGACACAATCTGAAGAAAAAAAAAAGTTTTAAAAAATGAAAATAAAATAATAAAAAATAAATAAATAATAAAATACGCTAATAAAACGCCGTTATGAAAGGTTATAACCCCACCCCCGACAACACCATACAAAATAAAAATTACCGTAACGGAGAGGAAAAACTATTTTATAAAGTTTTTCAGTGACACTTTGTGTTATTAAATAAAAAAAATAATAAAGTGAAAACCAGACACAATTTCCCTCCTATTTTGTTTATATTTTCCCGGATATAAAAAAAAATTAAAACACATTTGAAAATAAAAACAACATAAAAATAAAGCCCTAGGTGTCCCCGAAAAAAGACGCAAAAATTAGTTGAATGAGACGTACGAGAAAAATGTTACAGCCCTCAAAACCGCACATACAAAAATCCCGAAAATGTGTCTGGTCCTGGACCACAAATTGGCCCGGTACTGAATTGGTTAATCACAATCACACAGCGCTGGCAGGCCTTAAGACCCCAAAGACTATAATGGGGTCCGCATGGTCACCTGACAGACACCCAGTGGACTCCATTATAGTCAATGGGGTCTGCCCATGTACGTTTGTTACCGTAGAAACAGTGATCCGGCCTTTGTTGTTCAGGTCCCCCGGCGTCCTGAATAACGAAGAGAAAACCGCTTGTATGAACCTAATGTCAGCAAGATTTTGGGGGGCTAATGGTTCAGTTCTGTGCCGCACCACACAAGCCTCTGCCTGGTCTACCTGGTCATACTGTCCTCTTCAAGCCATTACGCTCAAGTGACCCAAGATGGTGTCCGTGCACAACGTTACACACTCCATTCTGATTGTGATGTCATGCGGAATGTGTGATGTCAGTTGCCTTGTGATGTCGTCATAGCTGCCACTGTTATTTTACGAATACTGACTCAACTAGAAGTGTAAACCAGGGCCGGCTCCAGGTTTTTATGGGCCCTTGGGCGACAGAACCTCAGTGGGCCCCCTTGTAAAGGAGGCGGGGGAGTCGAGACACTGTGCGTTGCAGATGAAGCGAGTGACGTCACGCAGGAGTGTGGTGTCACCAACACCATACCTCCCAACTTTTAAAGAGTAGAAAGAGGGGCAAAATGTGCAAATTTGGCTCCACCCACTTTTATGTTGACCCCGCCCATTCTCATTCATTTATCATGTGCTCCCACACAGTATAATCCTCCTACAGTCACCCGTAAATTATATGCCCCCCCTCCATCTCTCCCCCAGTTTCATATACACCCTTCCTCTGCCCCGTTTCATGTCCCCCCCTCCATCTCTGTCCCCAGTTTCATCACGTTCTCCCCCTTCATCTGCCCACAGTTTCATGTCCCCCGTCTCTGCTCCAGTGTCATGCTGTTCCACCCCCTCCATCTGCCCCAGTGTCATGCCGTTCCCCCCCTTTATTTGCCCCCCAGTTTCATTGGGCCCCCTCCATCTTTGTCCCCAGTTTCATGCCGTTCTCTCCCCACCCCCTTCATCTTCCCCAGTGTCATGCCGTTCCCCCCCTCCCCTTCATTTGCCCCCCAGTTTCATTGGGCCCCCTCCATCTCTGTCCCCAGTTTCATGTCGTTCTCTCCCCACCCCCTTCATCTTCCCCAGTGTCATGCCGTTCCCCCCTCCCCTTCATTTGCCCCCCAGTTTCATGGGCCCCCTTCATTATGTTCCACCTTAATATAATACAAAACAAACACTTGCGTGTGTAGGCGCGATGTGATGACGTCATTGCGCCTACACACGCAAGCCGGGCCGCAGCTTTAAAGCAGGAGCTGAGCTGTCACAGCTCCTGCTTTAATCGTCTATGTATTCAGCTCATCGGTGTCCGTCGGACGCCGATGAGCTGAAATCGGGACAGGCAAGTGCTGGGGCGGGCAAGTGCCGGGGGGCCCCCAGAGACTCTGTGGGCCCCGGCACTTGCCCGACTATGCCGTGCGCTGACGCCGGCCCTGACGTAAACCTATAAATAGCGAAATAAAACTACATTTTATTGATATTCATTAAAATATGGGATCCTAAATACGGTGATATAATTGTCAATTTCATCACAATAAATGAACAGAGAAAGATAGAAATTGATACAAATAGAGAAGCAGCCAGCATGGCCATGAAGCCCTCTCTGCAGGGCCCCACAGTAATCTATGAGGCCAGTGGTGTAACTAGGAATGGCGAATTTTTGACATGGGTTCGTCAGGGACTCCGTCTCCTATCCTGCTTGACAAATGTCCTGCATTTTTCAGTTTGAAACCTAGTGGATCCCATTATAGTCTATGGGATTCATTGGTTTCCACACGTAACCACTAGAGTTGATTGGAATAGTGTTCGAAACATAGATTTGAATACCTCGCTCCCATAGGAATGAATGGGAGAGGCTGAACAGCAAGGGGTTAAGCGCCGGCCGCCAGCTTCCATTCATTCCTATTGAGCGAGGTATTCGAAACTAGAGTTTCGAATACTATTCGCTTATCTCTAGTAACTAGAGAAACGGCCGCTTCGAATAGCACGCACCCATAGGAATGAATGGAAGCGGCCGGCACGCCGGCTACTTCAATTCATTCCTATGGGTGCGTGCTATTCGAAACTTGAGTTTCGAATAGTACTCACTCATCTCTACTAGTAACCACTTTTCAAAATCCCACAATGCCGCCACCCTATCCTAGACTGACCGAGGCCTTATCCAAATGACCCATAAATAACCCAAATCTGTTATTGTAAAAAATATAAACTGCGGCTAAATAAAACATGGCTCCATAAACTCCTAAATTCTAAGAAGTCTAAGGGTACGTTCACACAGGATTTTTTGTACCGGCATCCAGTTGCACACTGCGCACCAGATTAGGCCCAATGCATGGGCCTAGTCCGGAGGAGGGAGTGTCTTCAGGCCGAATCACAAGGCGAAACGGCCTGAAGAATGAGCACCTTGCTTCTTTTTCCAGGAAAAAACACCTGACCCGCACCCATTGATTTCAATGTGAGCCGTCTTTTTGGTCAGGATTTGGAGGCGAATACAGCCTCAAAATCCTCGCCAAAAAACTCAGTGTGAATGGACCCTTATAAGGGGGCATTCACACGGAGTAACGCCGGGCGTGTATCACAGCCGTACACACCGGCGTTACAGCAGACTGCCGAACACTTCCCATTCACTTCAATGGGAGCGCTCGTAACGCCGCCGTTACGAGCGCTCCCATTGAAGTGAATGGGAAGTGTTCGGCAGTCTGCCGTAACGCCGGCGTGTACGGCTGTGATACACGCCCGGCGTTACTCCGTGTGAATGCCCCCTAAGACGAGCAGGACTCCTCTGCATCCCTGAAGCAACTTCAGTCACGGCACAGAGTAGTTTCTTGCAGTTGCAAAATGAATAGACCTTAGGCTGCTCTTTTCTTAGTTGGGAGAAATTTCCAGCAGCAGAAAGATTTTCCACTGCTCTCTCTGCGATGGTCAACCCGCAAACTAAACCCAACTTAGGGCTCGTTCACACCTGCGCCCGGGGTCTCCTTTATGCAGGTTTCTGTTTCCTGCACGAAACTAGGCAGGAGACAGAAACCTGCAGTCATGTTTCAAACTCATTCATTTGAATGAGTTTGAAAAGTGTCCGGGTGTGAGCGCTGGTGTTCTCCGCGGCTAAACCGTTTTTTTTTTTAACTGGACACAAAGTCGAACATGCAGGACTTTGTGTTTATATAAAACGGTTTCGCCACAGAGCGCATGAAACTCTCACCGGCGCTCATGACCGGATACTGTCTCACAGGTTTCCGTCTTCTACAAGCAGATTGAAGATGGAAACCTGATAACGGAGACCGGGTGTGAACCCAGCAGCAACTAAACGTGCCAACTTTTTGTATACGTCAGACGCAGTATTAGGCTCTAGAGTTGAGCGAACAGTGTTCTATCGAACACATTTTCAATCGGATATCACGCTGTTCGCCATGTTCGAATCGAATACCGCGTGGTAAAGTGGGCCATAACTCGATTCCCCTCCCACCTTCCCTGGCGCTTTTTTTGCACCAATAACAGCGCAGGGGAGGTGGGACAGGAACTACGACAACGGTGACGTTGAAAAAAAATTGTAAAAACCCATTGGCTGCCGAAAACATGTGACCTCTGATTTAAAAGAACAGCGCCGCCCAGCTTCGAGTCAGAGAGAGCTTGCAATTCACCAGAGACGGAGGTTTCCGTCCATTTAGCTAGGGATTAGATTCTGTTAGGCAGGGATAGGATAGGAGAGGAAGGAGAAGAAAACCAACAGCTCTTTTAAGAGCTAAATTCCAGGGAGAAGCTTGTCAGTGTAACGTGGCATTGACGGGCTCAATCGGCGCAACCCAGCTTTCCACAGTGTTGAGGATCCTGAATGGAATACACTGAAAGTGTATTCCCGTATACCCTATGTACCCCCGATCCACGTTCCAACGGTGTGCCCCCCCACCTCCACCCCAGAAACTAACTTGAATACACTGTAATTCCCCTAACAATAGAATTGGGGCTACATACACCCTCAATTCTTGCTACTGCCATATAGTGCCAGGGTCTGACTTGGAATTCAAAGAATATATTGGGGCTACATACACCCTCAATTCTTGCTACTGCCATATAGTGCCAGGATCTGACTGGGAATTCAAAGAATATATTGTGGCTACATACACCCTCAATTCTTGCTACTGCCATATAGTGCCAGGGTCTGACTGGGGATTCAAAGAATATATTGGGGCTACATACACCCTAAATTCTTGCTACTGCCATATAGTGCCAGGGTCTGACTTGGAATTCAAAGAATATATTGGGGCTACATACACCCTCAATTCTTGCTACTGCCATATAGTGCCAGGGTCTGACTTGGAATTCAAAGAATATATTGGGGCTACATACACCCTCAATTCTTGCTACTGCCCTATAGTGCCAGGGTCTGACTGGGAATTCAAAGAATATATTGTGGCTACATACACCCTCAATTCTTGCTACTGCCATATAGTGCCAGGGTCTGACTTGGAATTCAAAGAATATATTGGGGCTACATACACCCTCAATTCTTGCTACTGCCATATAGTGCCAGGGTCTGACTGGGACTTGAAAAAATATATTGGGGCTTTCATGCCACCCTCAATTCTTGCTATTGCCATATACTGCCAGGGTCTGAGTGGAAATTCAAAAAAGATATAGGGGCCTGCTTTCCACCCTCAATTCTTGCTACTGCCATATAGTGCCAGGGTCTGACTGGGAATTCAAAGAATATATTGGGGCTACATACACCCTCAATTCTTGCTACTGCCAAATAGTGCCAGGGTCTGACTTGGAATTCAAAGAATATATTGGAGCTACATACACCCTCAATTCTTGCTACTACCATATAGTGCCAGGGTCTGACTTGGAATTCAAAGAATATATTGGGGCTACATACACCCTCAATTCTTGCTACTGCCAGGGTCTGAGTGGAAATTCCCCAAATAATTTGGGGATACATTCACCCTACATCTCAGGCTCTTGCCATATTCACCCAGGTTGTCAGTGCTGCACCAGCTCGTTACCAGACAGCTCGGCCCAAAAAACCCATTACCTATATAGAGGATTCGGACAATGAAGACAACATGTTCTAAATGTAATCTGTCTGCACCTTCTCCTTAACTAAAATGAAGGCAGCTATTAACTTTCAAATAGCACTGCACAAAGGAAGATCTTATCAGCTTGTCTCATGACATGCTTCTAAAAAGTGTCATTTGTGTATCTTAATGTAAATATAGTTGTAAGCTTGTTGGGTTTTAGGCACTGCCAAGTTATTTATTACCACCCGCTCCCTTATAATGATGATGCCAAAGTCACTGTGGGTGTTCAGAGCAAACAGCTTTTGTTGACATTTGTCTTGCTCTCTGTCAGTACCAGCTGTCTTTTTGGATACTGTAAAGTTATGTTGACTTTATTAACAGCTATAGAAGCTTTATCCAGGTTGTGACGGTGTGTATCCCCAACAACACTAAGTGGGATACACATTAATAGTCAGTCTATGTACGCTAAACGCATCACTTAAGTAATTTTTTTTCCTCTCCCCTAATATAACAAAGGGACAGACATTAAACCTAGACCAGGGTTCGAGGCTTGCAAAAATCCAGTATTATTTGCTCTCCAAGATGTGAAGTATGCGTTAGACTCTTGAACAGCAACCAGACATCAAGTCAGGCATGTGTGCCAGTGTGTTACTTGGCATGCCTTTGCTGGCCCCAACTGTAAGGGTCACTCTACATTTCCTCCATTTTCCACTCCCCTTCACACCATCTGTGGTGAAGCAATGGAATGCACTGAAGTGCACCCTCTAGCCTCATGTGGGACAGGGACATCAGATGCCACTCCATCCCCCTCGTCTTCCTCCGCCAGCCAACGGTGCGAAGATGAGAGGAGTGTGCTTTGAATGTTTTCTGCCTAGCAGAGGCTAGTTCTCACTTACGAAAATGGCCCCACTTTGACCTGTATATCAGGCACAATGGTGTAGGTTTCAAAGAAACATGGCACCAACAAGTTGAAAACATGGGCCATGTGTGAACCGTGTTTGAGTCTGGCAAGCTCCAGATCTGCTACCAGGTTCCGGCCATTATCACAGGCGCAAAAATGCCATGCCCCAGGTATAGCAGGGAAAAAAACATTGCCATCTCAGCCAGGATGGCATCCCTGACCTCGGAGGCACTGTGCTGTCTGTCCCCCAAGCGGATGAGCTTCAGCACGTCCTGCTGACATCTCCCCATGCCAGTGTTTTAGCATTTGCCGCTAGTAGCTGGGGTGGAGGTTGCAGCGTAGTAGGGTTTCAGTCTACTCCTGCCATGAATTTTGGCCTGGGAGAGGAGATAGGCCACCCCAGTTTGCACCCCGGGACCAGACTCCACCACATTCACCCTGCCTGTCATTAAAGATAAGCAGCATCCCTGACCACAGGCGCTTGTCCATGTGTCGGTGGTCAAGTGGACCTTGCAGCAAAGCGCAGAGCTCTGGGCCCGACTGATGTTATGGGACACATACAGGTGCAAGGCAGGGACAGCACACCAAGAGAAGTAGCAACGGCTAGGCCCAGCATAGGGAGGTGCCCCATCTGCCATCTGGTGACGGAAGGCCTGGGTATCCAGAAGCCTAAACGCCAACATCTTCAGGGCCACCAGTTTTCAGATGAGGCCATTAAAGGCTTTGGCATGTGGTTGGCTTGCGCTGTACTTCTGCCTGCAAAGAAGTGCCAGGGAGATGGGGAGTGGCTGGGAAGAGGTGCATGATGGTGCAGGCCATGTTGGATGCTATGCTAGCTGCCTAGAGTAGGTTGTCCAGGGTTCTCTTACAGCTAATTGCCAAGGGAACTCAGATGAACAGCACTGAGGCCAACTCCTCTGAGATCCCAAGGGAACTTCACAGAACATGTGTATTGCAGAAACACTTATGAGAAAATAAGTGTAGGGCACAGATGGATTGGAGAGGACAGAGCTGGGGTCGGCCAGGTATTCCCACAACATGCGCCTATACTTGTCCCTCCTGGTGACACTAGGCCCCTGAGTGGCAGTAATTTGTCCAGGGGGGCCATTAACGTGTCCCAGACCTAGGAATAAGTCTTCGAATGTGGTAGAGTTTTGCATGCCTTTGCCTCTACCCACTGTTTTTGCTGCTTAGCTTCCCTCAACATCTACACTGCTTTCGCCCCTAAACATCACCCCAGTTTATGCCTCTGCTTCTACCCTGTTTTTTTGTTGAATTAGCTTCCTTCCACATCTACACTGCTTTCACCCCTAAACATCACCCCAGTTTATGCATCTGCTTCTACCCTGTTTTTTTGTTGAATTACCTTCCTTCCACATCTACACTGCTTTCGCCCCTAAACATCACCCCAGTTTATACATCTGCTTCTACCCTGTTTTTTTGTTGAATTAGCTTCCCTCCACATCTACACTGCTTTCGCCCCTAAACATCACCCCAGTTTATGCCTCTGCTTCTACCCAGGTTTTTTTGTTGATTTAGCTTCCCTCCACATCTACACTGCTTTAGCCCCTAGACATCACCCCTGTCCATGTGGGGTCGGTGGCCTTGTCATCCACCAAATCCTCTTCCAATTGCGCACTGTCCCCTTACTGCAAACCGCACATGACCACAGCTTTCCCTGATGGCAACTGTGTCTCATCATCCTCACTGAGGTCCAGAAACGTCAGTGGCAGGTCCACAACCACAAAATTGGAAGGAAATGGCGGATGCTGCAGTATTTCTAACACCTGTTCCTGGTGCTCGGGCCTGGTCTGTGTTGTACCCTGCACACTGCTGAACGCAGCTGCCATATCCAGAGTTGTGATGAGCGCATGCTAATGTTTCATGTCCACTGCAATGGATGGGATAGGATTTCACATAAGTCTGCCACCCATGGCCACTCATGGTTGAGCAACTGAGGGAGCTGACTTTGACGAATCCTAGGGTTTTGCAGTTGGAACTCCATCAAAGGTCTGTGCTGCTCACACACTCTGCTCAAGAGATGATATGTTTAGTTCCAGCAGTGTGGAGACGTCGCACAACAGCCGTTGTTCGGGCAGATACCGGCGTTGTAGGAGTGCATAGAGGCTAGCGGCAGCAACTATAGACTTTCAAAACTAACCGCACAAGCACCGCACTTTCACCAGTAGCTCAGGAACATTGGGGTACTTTTTAAAAAAGATTAGCAGCAATGAGTTAAAAACGTGGCCCAGGTATGGAACATGTTGCAGGCTGCCAAGCTACAGAGCCGATCCCAGGTTACGGCCATTATCACACATGACAACATGCCTGGGCCCAGGTGCAGTGGCAAAAACCACATTGCCGTCTCATTGAGGATGGCATGACTCACTTTGTAGGCAGTGTGCTGTCTGTCCCCCAAGCTGATGAGCTTCAGCACGGGGGAAAGACGTCTCCCCACACCAGTGTTGCAGCGTTTTCAGCTCGTAGCTGGGGTCCACTTAACGGCGGAGGAGGAGGGTGGTGTTTCAGCCCTCCTCCCAGGAATGTTGTGTGGGGAGACAAGTCAGTCCACCACATTTTGCGACGCAGTCCCCGCCTCAAGTACATTCAACTACTGTGCCAAGATTGAAAGGTAGCGTCCCTGTCTGCATGCACTTCTCCATGCGTAGCTGGTCAGGTGGAACTTTGTGCTAAGCGCTGAACTTAGGGACCGCCTCATGTTTGGTGAAAAGTGCTGGTGTGGATGGCACAGTGAGGTGGCGCAGTAGACACTCTGACCAAAAAGGGCAGAGTGTCCTCAAGCCGGGACCCTAACATCTCCTGGGCCAGAATTTTTGAGATGAGGCCGTTGAAGCCTTGGGCATGTGGGTGGGTTGCGCTGTACTTTAGCCTGAAATGAAAGGCCTGGGAGATGGGGAGTTGCTGGGAAGAGGCGCATGATGGCGCAGGCAGAAGGAGAAGTGGCAGGAAAAGGGGAGGATGATGGTGAACTCCCCAAAGTGTCAGAGTTAGATTTGGAGGTGACCAGGATGGTGGTCTGGACTGCAGCGCCAGCACTGTCAACAGTGGGAGAGGCGGAGGCCGCAAGGCCAAACGACGATTATCCTGCGCTTGCTCTCACCCACTGAGCCCAGGGCTTGCCTTCCAAATTATAGCACACGCAAGAGGTGGTGAGGTTGCTCTCTGCAATCTCCAACTCATGTTAGACTTGCAAAGTGAGCAAACTGCACTAAATTTGTCATGTAACTGACATGTATATGATGGGTCTATCCATTGTCTGTTCATTTTGGTGAAAGTCAGCCTGTCAGCTGACAGAAAGCTGTAATTACAAGGAATCTCTCACATTACATTGATTTACAATTACAAAAATATGTTACAAATTTACCATCTTATCTAAAAGATTCCACCAGTCTACTTAATGAAATCCTACCACTAGAATGGGGTGACAATTTCCATTGGGCAACCCTAGATGTGACTGCATTATACAGCAACATTGTGCATGAGAAAGGGCTAGGAGCCGTTAAGCATTTTTTGACGGCTGATGAATCCATGCCAACCAAACAAAAGGAATTTATCATTGAAGGAATAGAGTTTATCCTGACCCACAATGTCTTTACATTCAAGAAAAAAATCTTTGTCCAAACCAGAGGGACAGCGATGGGGACGAAATTCGCCCCATCCTATGCGAACCTGTTTATGGGCCAGTATGAGAATTCATTTATCTTAAACCAACACCCCTGGAAAAATAATATCAAACTGTATAAAAGATATATAGATGACTTACTCTTTATCTGGGAGGGGTCAATTGAGTCTTTCAATGAATTCACCACATATCTCAATGAGAACGACTGGGGAGTGAGACTGACGGGCAAAATACATAAAACAGAGATCGAATATCTGGATCTTTTACTTATTGGTAATAAAAAAGGTGTCCAAACCAAAACCTTCTTCAAAGAAGTGGACAGCAACAGCCTTCTTAATTATAAAAGTCTACACTACTCAAAATGGAAAAACAATGTTCCATTTGGACAATTTAAGAGACTCAGGAGAAACTGCACAAATGAATCAGATTACAAAGCTCAATGTAAAACAATGGCAACTAGATTCAAAGAAAAACAATATCCCCAATCAGTCATTAGAGAAGCCCAATTAAAAGCAGGATCGCTAACACAAAAAGAATGTCTGATCCCTAGAACAAAGAATAAAACTACAGACAATTTCAAGCATAATTTTATCACCACCTTTAATGTGGCCCATCGATCCGTTCGAGAGATCTTAGAAAGACATTGGCATGTGCTTTTGAACGACCAACACCTGAGAAAAACGCTCCCAAATAAACCAGCTCTGACTTTCAGGAGAGCACGAACACTGAAAAATATAATAGCACCCAGTAAATTGAAAAACCACAACGTAAAAAATAGGAAAATCTCTACAATCAGCAAAACAAGAGGCAGTTTTAGATGTGGCAACAATAAATGCAAATATCTGAATATAACGCATAATCAAAGTAACATCATCAGTACCTCTACGAATGAGGAATTCCAGATTAGAACGAGACTAGACTGCTCCTTTTCTTTCGTGATATACGTTCTTACTTGCCCTTGTTTCATGCAATATGTAGGCCGCACAAGTATGTCTTTTAGAGACAGAGTCAATAAACATAGATCAAATATTCAGAACGGATACGAAAAACACAGTGTCTCAAGACATGCCAAACTGAAACATGAATGCAACTTTGCAGGATTTAAATTAACTCCAATAGAACAGATCCCAACAAACCTAGATAATAGATTTGAATTATTAAAGAAAAAAGAGATGTATTGGATATACAAGTTCAACACCTTATAACCAGCAGGTCTTAATGAGGCACTAGAAGATATATCTGGTTGAGCACCCCGAAAATAACTCTAGGAAACACTTTTTATGTATCTAATTATGTGTTTATTGTATTTATCTCTTGGGTTGACGACGAGCATGAAAATTGTTTTTTGTTTTTTTTTAATCTATTTTTTTTTTTATCTATTTATTTGTTAGTCCTGCTAAATATTTTATATACCTATTTTTATATACCTATTTATCCATTGTATCATGATATTCGTTAAGCCTTGATTATAGGTCTATACTGCTAATAATTTATATGCATTTCATCAACTCTCAATTGTATTAATTTATTTAGTGAACCAACAGGTGTGTGTATATTATTGTATACTAATTATATATATATATATATATATATATATATATATATATATACCTATTTATTTAATATTTTTTATGTTATTTAATTGCTGTTTTTATTTTATTCATTATACAACTGCATGTAATTTTTTCCACTTTTAGTCTCATAAATTATGAAAGCAATGCTTTTTATGATATGAATAGAAGAATGCTATCCAGATTTGACAAATCAGTGTGTTCTAATGTCATAATTCATGATCTAGGAATCTAAATCTAAAAATAGAAATAGCCTGGAACTCTGTTGTTTATCAACAATAGATGATCAATTAAATGAGGCTATATGTAATCCATCTTTATAATATTATTATAATATAGTCATCTTCTCAAAAGTACATATACATATAATGATATAGCATATAAATCAGCCTGGAAAGGAAGCCAGAACAAGCTCCTGCAGAACAGCGGTACTAAAAGCACTCCAGGAGCTACATCATTTAAAGTACCGAGGACACCGCGGCTTGAGTGCATGCACGGCCGCTCGGGCGCGTCCGGAATCTGACGGAACTAGCCGAGAGCGGGCCAACCACTTCTGCGCATGCGCGCACGCCCGGTACGACCGAAAAGAAAAAGTATAGCCCGCATTCTATCCAGACTTCAATTCACGCTCCGGACTAGCACATGGGTCGATGCATCCCATGTGCAATATTATAGAGGTCCCACTAATCGGAAATTCGGGCCGAATATGCCGTTCTCAATGCGCATGCGCGATGGTACGCATGCCTTTCGCGGGCTTTTGAGCTGCTTAAAGCTACACGTGGAAACACTGGAATCATACAGCTTCTCGCATCACGGACACCACAGATCCTTTTTCCCCTCTTTTTGAACCAGGAAGGTAAGACCTCAGTTACAACTCCGTAACTATCCAAATAGAGAGGATGTAGAATGGCGAATATATGGTTCAGTAGAAACATTTTACATATATATAAATATATTTAGACTGCTTCCCTTATATACCACTGGGAATAATTAATTCTGTTACTATGAGGATCATGGATTTTATGCCATAAGGTTCCAAGTGATTTTAATTGTATTGTAGGACCACAAAACAATCGGTTTGCTGTGCTCTATTTGTGGCGCCATTAGACCCCTCAACATTGATGTTTCTTGATATTTATTGGTGGCATTTATCTTTTTGTATGTGTATATATATACACTTTCTGTTTTTACATATATTTGGTATCTTTTATTTTGTTGATTATGTATGGATTTTATTGTATAATGATTTCTGACACGATCCTATCTTTTGTTGTTTTGTTGTTTTATGATAATAGGATACGTGTGTGTATTCTGATACACTTGAAAAAGGGGGAATCCCCGAAACGCTGTTTTATTGCGTCGTGTTAAGAATTTTCAATAAAGTGCGTGTTGATTTCCATATCGGAGTGGCGCAGTGTCCATTTGTTTGGTCGAGTTCTCCAGAAAGCTATACTTATCGGTGATGATGCCACCGGCTGCGCTGTAGATCCTTTCAGATAGCACGTTGGAAGCAGGGAAGGACCTCCAAAGCGAACAGCGCAAGTTCCAGCCACAAATCACACTTGGAGACACAATGAGTGTAGGGCGCAGGGGGATGGGAGAGGACAGAGCTGGGGTCGGCCAGGTAGTCCCGCAACATGCGCCTTGACAGGGATATTCCTATGTCATTAGGGTATAACAAATAAACTGACTACAACATAGATAACCCCCTAACCCCAATCACCCCCAGCATAAATAAGGCTCATAACAACTTGTACGATGGAATATAAGCGGCCACAACAGTCAATTTATTGAATAATATGTAAACAATTGATAACAAATGCATACTTAAATGGAAGGTCTGACAGGGCCCACATTCTAGATAGAGAGGCAGCCCAAACAACCTCCCAGCCGCAACGCGCCGACACAGGAGAAGACAAGATGTCCTGGTACTGCCGTGAACTCCCACATCACCTTGATACGTTTACTATTCTGATAATGAACATTTGCAGAGGTACCCTTCCATTGGTCCCCTGTATTTGACTGATACTCCACTTTGCAGAGTGCCCTGCTAGACCTTCCTACCGCCAACACTATCATGCATGACACCTTATGCATGGTAGTCCGCCCACGCTCTAACAGCTCTCTCTACACCATCTTGTAAGGCTAAAATCCAGATGTCATACCCCACATCGTTCAGATGAACCCCATCCCGACTCAAGTGGCCACTCTGTGGGACCTCCAAATCACAATGACGAACAACAATACCCCCATTACGGGCTACAAAGGCCGAGATAGCGGTATTAACCTTACGCCTGGCCTTATTCAATTTGGCAACTGAACGAGCATGTCTCCAGGCCAGTCGGGCTACAATGTCTGACCATACAACTATAATTCCTGGATACATGGACAACACTCTCAAGAGATCACATTTGATGTCCCTGATGAGTTCACGGGAGGTACGAACACCAAGATTGTTACTCTCCGCGTGAACCACCAAGACGTTAGGGGGGCCATGCAACTGGGCATGAAAATGAAGCAAAGGCAGCAAACCTGACCACAACATTCCCCGCACACCAAGCCACCTCATTAATGCCTGGCTGGGGGAAAAACCTAGTTGCCTACCATTAGGTCTAACAGCAGCTCTGAGGGATCCCCAGTGTACATAAGAGTGCCCTACAATCCACACAAGGCACGGGTCAGCACCTGGAAAAAATGCAAACATGAAAACAATAAATAACTAACAATGACAGAAAGGAAAACGAAGGGAAGCAAAGTACAACCATTACAACAGGTGAGGGCGGACATACAACCATTACAACAGGTGAGGGCGGACATACAAGCGATAGCGCCTGGACGCCCAGCGGCCGATACGCATAACTGTATCCTCGGGCAAGCCACACCCAGAGGCCTCAGTGGCCGCACCAATACGGAAGGAATGGGAATTGTATTGATTTGGAGAGATGTGTAAGCTAATCAAAACTTTGCGGAAAATGGCAATAAATTGAAAACGGGAAAGAGCTCTACCGGACAGATGAATCAAAAAGGCCCCGCCGCAAGCGGGCCGCACCCTTAAGAACCTGGTAACCGCCGAGACCGGGCACGAAGCGGCCCCTACCACTGGAAACAAACGTACCGCTGTCCCCTTAACGTCTTGATCTGTCTTGCTACACCGTATCCGGCAGACAACACTGTCACCACGTACAGTGACATGCGAAAACAGCAAACCATCGTGAGCCAAACCCGATGAGCTCACCAATTCGCTGATCCGGAATGCTCCAAAAAAGGCCAGAGAAAAAGCTACTTGAAACAACTGAGCCTCATAATCATCCCTACAAACAGAAGACAACCGGGGCAACATAGTTTCTAACAGGCTGAAGGACACCGGGCGACGAGTGTCCGGAGAAAGGAAAGAACGGCTGAAGCCCAAAAGAGCCTGGCGGACTAAAAAAGCTTTGGTGGTATCAACAAAGCCAAAAAGCTTAAACCAAAAAGACAAGGCAGCGAGGCTCTTGCGGGCAACCGACTTAGACCTGCGGAAAAACAGGAACCCAACCAAGACAAAACCAAAGACAGCGGAGCACCCGAGTAACAATCATGCCCTACCGTACTGCAAAAAGACGACCAGTCTTGCCAAGCACGGACATACACCTGCCACGTGGAGGAGCAAAGAGAGCAAATTCATGGCCGCTCGAACGCCAGGTCCCAGAGGTGTCCCGGGCAGGGGGTTGGATGGAGTGCCGCCTCCGGAGCTAAGGCCCTGAATCGCTCCATCTGTTGACGAGAAAGAGCATCCGCGACAGAATTGGACACACCTGGGACATGGCGTGCGGACAGCCACACATTAAGGGACAAACATGCAAGCACCAGATGCCATACAAAGCGAATGACTGGGGGAGATGAGGACGTCAAACTGGTCAACACGTGCACAACTGAAATATTGTCACACCAAAAACGAACCCTTTTGTTGGACAAAAGCGGGCCCCAAACCTCAAGAGCAGCAACAATAGGGAAGAGTTCGAGCAAGTTGAGATTGCGAGTAAAACCAACCTCCTGCCAGGAAATAGGCCACACACCGGCAAACCACTGGCCTTGAAAATAAGCTCCAAAGCCACAGCTGCCAGAGGCATCAGTATACAGAGAGAGATCAGCATTGTCCCTCCATGTATCCTGCCAAACAGACCTGCCGTTATAGCGGGCGAGAAAGGATGACCAGACCCGCAAATCTGCACGATGCTCAGCCGTCACCCTAACAAAATGCGTCGGATTTGAAACCCCTGCCGTCGCCTGTGCTAAACACCTACAGAATATTCTTCCCATAGGGATGATCCTGCAATCAAAGTCCGCTTTGGCCATAAGGGCCCCTGGACCGCAGCGTCTCACCCAATCCACCGCTCTGTCAAATGACACGTATGACACAGAGCATAACTCCTCATCAATACCGTCATTAACTGACAGTCCCTTGGGAAATGATAAATGGTGGATTAGGCGAAATTTATTCGCCTCCTTCTTTGGCACCACACCTAAGGGAGAAATGTGAAGATTAGGCAAAAGCGGATCGGCAAAAGGGCCTGCAATACGACCAAGTAACAGCTCTTTTGACAATTTTTCAGAAACAACCTCAGGGTGCAAACGGGCTGATTTCAGGTTTTGACGACAAAAAACAGAACTGGGAACAACCGACGGAATAACAAAACCATGTGCAAAACCAGACTGCAAAAATTGAGCTGACTGGCGATCCGGATATTTACTTAGGTAAGGAAGCATCGGCTCTAGAACAACCGGCGTCCTCCCTTTTTGAAGTTGCGTCAGACTGCTTAGCTCTCTGCTTCTTAAAACACTGTGACGCAGCATGAGATCCTCCACAATGGGAGCATTCATGCTTGAAGCGGCAAGTGCCACCGAAGCGACACTGCCCTTCGTTGTATTGCCAACAACATCCGGGACGTTGGGCAATGGAAGACGCCTGTCCCGAAGAGGATGCTCCAGCACCATACCGAAAAGGCTGAGGAGGCAACCTGGCCGCCACCATGAGGCGCACCCACAAATTAATATCCTTCTGATCCCACCGGATGGATGGGCGAACCGCCTTTGCTCGTCATATCGGAGCCATGCGGTTCCCCCATAAACCCGGTAGGCCTCAGCGATAGAGTCCTGGTAACAAAATAAAGCGGAGCAATGCTGGGGCGCCCTTTCACCTATGATAATAGCCAAAATGTTAAATGCTTTCGACCAGTTGGAAAAGGTACGTGGGATCAGACGATACCGACGCCTTTCTTCCTCCTCTTTTTTATATTCAGTTAGCTTGACCCTATCTAAATTAAATTTTTCAAGAGGCAAGAGAGAAAATATCTCAACATATTCGTCGCGCCATATTTTGTCTCTAACCTCCTGTTTCACATGAGCTCCCAATGGACCATCAAAGCAAACATAAATTTCTCCCTTAGCGGCATCATCAAGCCGAACCGGGTCGACCGGTGCCTCCGGCTGCAATGGGTCCCCCGAAACAGAAGCAGTAATAATGGGCCCGGGGGCTGAAGGTGGGGACGACACTGCAGGAGGAGGAGCTGGAGCGACCCATGCTGCAGCAGGAGAAGGCAAAGAACGAGATGAAGCATAACAATCAAAGAAACGGCGAGCAGAAGCAAACAAATCTGATAAAGGATCAGGGGTGGGGAGGGAAGGGGTATTAGCTGAAGGGCCAGGGTGGTTCAGGAGGGGGGGAAGCCCTAACCGTGAAGTAAGTAGAGGAGGTTGTGACTCACCAGGCTGGCTCTGGAGGAGCGCCGAGGCAGCCGCCATGTCAGAGCCATCTACCATGTGGCCGTCGTCCACTACGAAGTCGTCCTCCTCGCTGGCTGAAGAAGGGTACCCTGTGAGACCATGGAGAGGAGCCTGAAGGCCGCTACGGACAGGTCCGCATCCAGCTGAGTCCTGACGGGCTGGATCCTAAAGGGGGCCGCAGGCGACCGCGGGAGTTGGGCCCCAGCATCCTGGAGCTGGGCCGCAGTCACAGGAGGCATGGAAGGAGGGGGCTCCGGTCCCCCGACTTGGGCAGCAGCTGATCTCCTGCACAAGCGGTGGCTGTTCCTGGCAGCTCGTCGTGGGGGAGGTGGCCGTTGCACGGGCAATGCGTCGTGGAGGCTCCGCTTCCGTGGGCGGTGCTTCATGCCTGCTTCTCCGGCTAGGCTGTGGAGTGGCAGTGGATCTTCCGGCAGCGTCGCTAGGCTGCGACGCTGCCGCTGATGTCATACCTGCGACAGGGGGCGGAGCTTCAGCGGCAGTGTGGACACAGGCAGCGGCGCTAAGCCGCGCCGCCGACGTCACCTCAGCCGGGGGCGTGGCCTGTGGGAGTAGGCCCGAGGCTTCCGTGGAAGAGGAGCTCCCAGCATCGTTGCGGTCCAACAACGTCAACACTCCAGCATGAGGGGGCGGGGCCTGAGGCAGCAGGCCCGAGACCTCCGTCATAGTAGAAGAAAGATGGCGCCATGCAGCTGGATTCAGTCGGCCCTGTGCAGGTACCCGGCGGGAAGGCCGAGGTTCGGAAGCGTGTGCAAGGGCTGGCATGTCCCTGGCGGGGCTCTGGGCACGGCGCCGCTGAACTGGAGAAGGGCTAAGGTGCTGAGGCGGCCTGGAATGCCTCATGCGCCGTGAGGAAGGAGGCGGTGGTGAAGCAGGCAGGGCAGCCAGCAGTGTCTCCCGCAGCCAGGCCGCACCATGGAGGGCAGAAAGGCGACGAATGGAATCCTGCAGGATCTCCTCATCAGTCGGGGAGGACATCATTTACAGCGTTGAAAGTCCCAGGTAAGAGTGACAAGCCTGGGGAGGGACAGGGAATATTAAATAAGCCCCATAAACAAAACATCCAGCCCCCTGTCCTGACAATGACCCCAAAATATTGCCGGTTACACTGCGGCCATTAACCCCCAAGGTCTCTGCTGCTCACAAACCCTGCTCAACATACGGTATCTAGGGTTTGAGCGTGTGGTGACCTCGCACAACAGTAGGTGCTTCAGGCAGATGTAGACCTTGCTGGAGTGTATTTTGGCTAGCTCCAGGTACTGTAGGCTTGGGAAAGTGGGTGTCCAAGTGCCGCACTTTCACCCTTAGCTCCGCTAATTTGGGGTATGATTTTAAAAATCGTTGCACCACTACATTGAACACGTGGGCCAGGCATGGAACGTGTTGGAGGCTGGCAAGCTCCAGAGCCCTCCAACAAGACAAAAAAGCCTGGCCCCAGGGGCAGCGGGGATAAACAAATTGCCATCTCATCCAGGATGGCATCCCTGACCTCAGAGGCAGTGTGCTGTCCGTCCCCCAAGCTGATTAGCTTCAGCACGGCCTGCTGACGTCTCCCCACACCAGTGTTGCAGCGTTTCCAGCTTGTAGCTGGGGTCCACTTAACGGCGGAGGAGGAGGGTGGTGTTTCAGCCCTCCTCCCAGGAATGTTGTGTGGGGAGACAAGTCAGTCCACCACATTTTGCGACCTGGTCCATGCCTCAAGTACATTCAACCACTGTGCCAAGATTGAAAGGTAGCGTCCCTGTCCGCATGCACTTGTCCATTCGTAGCTGGTCACGTGAAACTTTTGGGCAAAGCGCTGAACTTAGGGACCGCCTTATGTTTGGGGAAAAGTGCTGGTGTGGACGGCACAGTAAGGTGGCGCAGTAGCCAGCAGGCCCAAAAAGGGCAGAGTGTCCACAAGCCGGGACCCCAACATCTCCTGGGCCAGAATTTTTGAGATGAGGCCGTTGAAGCCTTGGGCATGTGGGTGGGTTGCGCTGTACTTTAGCCTGGAATGAAAGGCCTGGGAGATGGGGAGTCGCATGGCAAAGTGTGTAAACCACACTCAGTTTGTCCTCGACCTATACATTTAGAAATTATCTCCCCCAGCGAGGAACGTGGCCTCGATGGGGGAATTTTTCTAAGGAAGCTAGAAAACAGAGCATCTTGGGCCTTGCTGGCTCAGGTCTAGCTTCTGTCATGCAGCTGTCTTCTGCCTCTGGACATCCCTTTGCCTCTAGCCACCTTTTTCCCTGCTTAGCTTGCCTCCACATCCACACTGCTTTTGCCCCTAGACATTACCCCAGTCCATGCCTCAGCTTGTACCAGTTTTTGCTGCTTAGCTTGCCTCCACATCCACACTGCTTCTGCCCCTAGATATCACCCCAGTCCATGCCTCTGCTTGTACCCCCAGTTTTTTCTGCTTAGCTTGCCTCCACATCCACACTGCTTTTGCCCCTAGACATCACCCCTATCCATGCCTCTGCCTCTAGCCATAACTCTGCCACCCCTGGAAACTCATGGTGTAGAAACTGAGGGAGCTGACTTTGAGGAACCCGACTTTGAGGAACCCTTGGGTTTTGTAGATGGAACTCCATCAAAGGTCTGTGCAACTCACACACTCTGGTCAAGATATGGTATGTAGGGTTTCAGTGTGTGTGGACGACGGACAACAGCCGGTGTTCGGGCAGATGTAGGCCTTGCTGGAGTGTTTTGAGGCTAGCAGCGGCTCCTGTACACTTGCAAAAGTGGGCGCACAAGCGCCGCATTTTCACCAGTAGCTTCTGTACATTCGGGTATGTTTTCAAAAAACGTTGCACCACTAAGTTAGACGTGGGCGAAGCATGGAATGTGTTGGAGGCTGGCAAGCTCCAGAGCCGCTACCAGGTTCCTGCCGTTATCACACATGACAAAAATGCCTGGCCCGAGGTGCAGCAGGGAAAAACACATTGCCATCTCAGCCAGGATGGCATCCCTGACCTCGGAGGCAGTGTGCTGTCTGTCCCCCAAGCTGATGAGCTTCACCGCGGCCTGCTGACGTCTCCCCACGCCAGTAGTTGGGGTCGATTCAAGGGCGGAGGAGGAGGAGGGTGGTGTTTCAGCACTCCTGCCAGGAATATTGGGCGGGGAGACAAGGCAGGCCGCCACAGTTTGCGACCCGGTCCCAGCCACAACTACATTCAGCCAGTGTGCCGTGATTGAGATGTAGCGTCCCTGGCCGCATGCACTTGTCCACGCGTCGGTGGTCAAGTGGAACTTTTGTGCAAAGCGCAGATCTTAGGGCCCGCCTGATGTTACGGGACACACGCTGGTGCAAGGCTTAACTCACCCTAAGGGCCAAAAACACTGCTGGTGAATTTTGTTCCGTTCAAAAGGACTCTGTGTTTACACGTGGCTCAGTCGCAGCTCCAGGACATGCCTTTGAAGGCAAGGTTTCCTTTAGTGGCTCCATCTCAGCAGGATGATGATGGTGAAGCTTGGTTAAATCTGGTGTCGGAAGGGAAAGTGGTTTCTGATCTACATCTAAAGTACTGGAGCATGTTGTTTGGACAATTAACACCTGATCAGAACCCTGTATAGGTAATGTAGAGTCCGATATTAGAGGACCATTACCGCTAGTAGTGGTTGCAGCCAATTCTCCCCCTTTGCGGTCCTCTAAATCAAAGTTACCCCCAGGACTTGATGCCAAAATGTTATCAATTTGACAGTCAAAATGAAGGTCAATGTCTGGGTCCTCAGTCCAATCCACTGCGTCAATCCAACACAATGAGCTTTGTTTGGAAGGCCTCATGTTAAGGGCTAGAAAAGTGAATTTTGGAAGGTCTTACCACATCACTCACACACACACACACACACACACACACACACACACACACACACACACTCAAAATGACAGTTAAGGGTGAGGGCTTTTGGATTTCCCATTGTCTATTCCATCCGTGGTTGTCATGGGGAACGTGATTTAAAGGGGTGGTTGTTACTGTTTGTTGAGCTTAAATTGGCGTTTGTGTCCATTCATTTGGGGAGTAAAGAAGGTTTCCAGGTATTTTCCCACTTTGATAGAGGTTTTTTTGAATGTGGAAAGTGTGTAGTTGTTAGGCTGTGATAGTGGGGTAATAGAGGGTCTTTGGTGTGTTAGATGCCCCCAGACATGCTTCCCCTGCTGTCCCAGTTGCATTCCAGAGGTGTTGGTATCATTTCCTGTGGTGTCATAGTGGACTTGGTGACCCTCCAGATACGGATTTGGGTTTCCCCCTTAACGAGTATATGTTCCCCATAGACTATAATGGGGTTCGAAACCGACACCAATAACTCTTCACGGGGAGCACAGAACGGGAAAGCCGACAGTGCACTGAATTCAGCCCACTGTCGGCTTTCCAGCAGTATATGGCACTGCCTTTACCCAATCTGATGAAAGGTCCTCTTTAAAGAGGACCTTTCATCACTTGGGGCACAGGCAGTTTTATATACCGCTAGAAAGCTGACAGTGGGCTGAATTCAGTGCACTGTCGGCTTTCCCGTTCTGTGCTCCCCGTGAAGAGTTATTGGTGTCGGTACCATAGCTCTTCACCGTCAGAAGGGCAATTCTGACAGTCAGTCAGTAACACCCTTCCTCACTGTAGCGTCTATTGCACTGTACTGTGAGAGGGGGTGTTGCTTACCGCCTGGTGATGACGCTGAGCGGTGAGGAACGCTACCTCCCCCTAGTACATGGACGAGCATTATCAGGAGGGGAGGGGGCGTTCCTCCCTCATCTCATAGTACAGCACAATAGGTGCTGCTGGGAAGAAGGACGTTCCTGAGTGACTGTCAGAAACGCCCTACTGACAGTGAAGAGCTACGGTACCATTGATTTCAATGTGAGCCATCTTTTTGGTCAGGATTTGGAGGCGAATACAGTCTCAAAATCCTCGCCAAAAAACTCAGTGTGAATGGACCCTTATAAGGGGGCATTCACACGGAGTAACGCCGGGCGTGTATCACAGCCGTACACGCCGGCGTTACGGCAGACTGCCAAACACTTCCCATTCACTTCAATGGGAGCGCTTGTAACACCGCCGTTCGGCAGTCTGCCGTAATGCAGGCGTGTACGGCTGTGATACACGCCTGGCGTTACTCCGTATGAATGCCCCCTAAGACGTGCAGGACTCCTCTGCATCCCTGAAGCAACTTCAGTCACGGCACAGAGTAGTTTCTTGCGGTTTCAAAATGAATAGACCTTAGGCTGCTCTTTACTTACAAAAAAAAACAAAATTGGAAACCAGCTTTTGAGATAAGCATACCACTCAAAATGTACAAAAATATAAAATAAATTTTTATTACATTAATGTTAAAAAAACAGACAAACAAATACAGGAAAAAACACACTATCCCGATGGGCCAGGATTGGCATGAAGAGTATATTGAATGTACAGAGACTATTTCACAAATGGAAAAGCAGAGTATACAAAATAAACCCACATGTAACTCACCAAAACACAATGTAATGGGAATGTATAGAGGATACAAAGTTTTAAATAGAGAAGGCCGCGCTAATAGGAGTTAAATTCAAACAGTCCTCTTTTTAACTAGTAGTATATACTTGTTTCAGCGCCTACAATTAGAAAAATGGGCGTAAACAAGTTCTCAGAATCACCGTATGTGCTTGGCAGCGTCTTCGGTCATCAGACCCTCAGGTCGAAAGTAATATGAACCATATAACTGGGAGGTATACCCTCAGATTGAAAGACCTACTCCGCGCTCTCCACAGGTGACAAATACAGAGTTGTCCTTGGTACTTTTATATGCAGTGATGAGCAAGCTGTTGCAAGCGAAGGAACAGAGATCTGAGGAAGGGGTGGTACACGTGAAGTACTAAAACCCCGAAACGCGTTATCTTTAATAAACCACTGTATATAAAAGTACCAAGGACAACTCTGTATTTTTCACCTGTGGAGAGCGCGGAGTAGGTCTTTCAATCTGAGGGTATACCTCCCAGTTATATGGTTCATTGTAATGGGAATGTACTACATACAAAGCGCCACAAGGTGGCAATGTAGATCTATGTGAACCAGGTGGTAATTTAAATCTCCATGAATTGGACCCAACGTGCAAAACTTGTGCTAGCAAGAGTAAGGTGTGAATAGGGACATATAGGAATTATTATAAAGGCAAAGAAAGTGCTACTATTGTATGCACTCACATCACTGGAATTTCAGAAGCCAGCCATATAGTAATGTGGCTATATACACACCTAAGAATTATATCCTATATATTAAATTGCTATAACACACCAGGGAGATTAAATGGATAGACTCACATAGTTTGTATTGGCAATATATGCACTGAAAAAAGTTGCACATCCAAAGTTACTCACCCATGCTGTATGAGAGTGTAGGAGAGACAAGTGGGGAAGGCGCCAACCCGGCCACCCAACGTGCGTTTCGGCGCTAGCCTTCGTCAGGGGGTGCTCTTTACTTTGTTGGGAGAAATTTCCAGCAGCAGAACGATTTTCCACTGCTCTCTCTGCGATGGTCAACCTGCAAACTAAACCCAACTTAGGGCTCGTTCACACCTGCGCCCGGGGTCTCCGTTATGCAGGTTTCTGTTTCCTGCACGAAACTAGGCAGGAGACAGAAACCTGCAGGCATGTTTCAAACCCATTCATTTGAATGGGTTTGAAAAGTGTCCGGGGTGAGCGCCGGTGAGCGTTTTATGCTCTCCGCGTCGAAAACATTTTTTTTTTTTTGTAACTGGACACAAAGTCGAACATGCAGGACTTTGTGTTTATATAAAACGGTTTCGCCACAGAGCGCTGAAACACTCACCGGCGCTCAATGCTAGACACTGTCTGACAGGTTTCCGTCTTCTGCCGGCAGAAGATGGAAACCTGATAACGGAGACCGAACGCTGGTGTGAACCCAGCAGCAACTAAACTTGCCAACTTTTAGTATACGTCAGACGCAGTATTAGGCTCATGTCAATTTAACGGATCCGTTTTTTAATTAAAAAGAAAAATGATGCATCAAAAAACGAATCCAATAACAGATGTGCATTAGTATTTTATGTTTACATCTGCCACCCCCATATGTGCTTCAGTAATACTATCAGGGGTAGCACATAGGGGTGCAATCATTAGGCTAGCACACGTTGGGGGTGCAATGAATCACTAATAGATGCCCCCCTTGTCAATACCGTAACTAGGTATGACGGGGCCCCTTGGAGAACTTTTGACTAATAGATGCCCCCCCCTCTTCCTCCCGAAGACCCTGACCGATCAATCCGACCTTACCCCGCATTCCTGCACACACTATTATGCCCCAAAGTGGCCCCTGTACACAGTATTATGTCCCATAGTGGCCCCTGCACACAGTATTATGCTCCATAGTGATCTCTGCACACAGTATTATGTCCCATAATGGCCCGTGCACACAGTATTATGCTCCAAAGTGACCCCTGCACACAGTATTATGCTCCAAAGTGACCCCTGCACACAGTATTATGCTCCATGGTGCATACCTCCCAACTTTTGAAGAACCGAAAGAGGGACAAAATGTGCGGCGCGCATAGCGCGCCGTGGCAAATTTAGCCCCGCCCACTTTTGTGTTGACTCCGCCCACTCGTTAATTTTTCATGTGCCCGCACACAATATAATCCTCCTACAGTCACCCGTAAATTATATGTCCCCCCTCTATCTCTCCCCCAGTTTCATATACACCCTTCATCTGCCCCCAGTTTCATGTCCCTCTTCCATCTCTGCCCCCAAATTTATGTCCCTCCATCTCTGCCCCCAGATTCATGTCCCCACATCTCTGCCCCCAGTTTCATGTCCCCTCCATCTCTGCCCCCAAATTCATGTCCCTCCATCTCTGCCCCCAGATTCATGTCCCCACATCTCTGCCCCCAGATTCATGTCCCCCATCTCTGCCCCCAGATTCATGTCCCCCATCTCTGCCCCCAGATTCATGTCCCCCATCTCTGCCCCCAGATTCATGTCCTCTCCATCTCTGCCCCCAGATTCATGTCCCCCCATCTCTGCCCCCAGATTCATGTCCCCCCATCTCTGCCCCCAGATTCATGTCCCCCATCTCTGCCCCCAGATTCATGTCCCCCATCTCTGCCCCCAGATTCATGTCCCCCCATCTCTGCCCCCAGATTCATGTCCCCTCCATCTTTGCCCCCAGATTCATGTCCCCACATCTCTGCCCCCAGATTCATGTCCCCTCCATCTCTGCCCCCAGATTCATGTCCTCTCCATCTCTGCCCCCAGATTCATGTCCCCACATCTCTGCCCCCAGTGTCATGCCATCCTCTCCATCTCTGCCCCCAGTGTCATGCCGTCCTCTCCTTCATCTGCCCCCAGATTCACATTCCACCTCCACATTAAACTTACCTTCTCCTCCGCTCCCTCGCCGCTCTCTGCCCGCCTCTCTCGCTGACACATGCGGCTGAAAGAAGGAGCTGACACAGGTCAGCTCCTCGCTTCGCCGCTGCTGGCCTCTCTCCCTGACACACGCGGCTGAAGGAAGGAGCTGACACAGGTCAGCTCCTCGCTTCGCCGCTGCGTGTTTCTCTGATGTGACACATCGCGTCTACAAGCCAGGAGCCGGCGGCAGCAGCGAAGCGAGGAGCTGACACAGGTCAGCTCCTCGCTTCAGCCACATGTGTCAGCGAGAGAGACCTGTGTCAGCTGCTTCCTTCAGCCGCATGTGTCAGGGAGAGAGGCGGGCAGCGGCGAAGCGAGGAGCTGACCTGTGTCAGCTCCTTGCTTCAGCCGCATATGTGTTCAACTCAGATCTGCGTCCTCTGGACGCAGATCTGAGTTGAAATCGGGACATACCTCCCTCTAACCAGGACCGCAGGACATGTCACCCAAATCGTGACTGTCCCGCGGAAATCGGGATGGTTGGGAGGTATGCATAGTGACCTCTGTACAAAGTAGTATATCCCATAGTGGCCCCTGTACACAGTATTATTCCCCATAGTGGCCATTTCACACAGTATTATGTCCCATAGTGGCCCCTGTACACAGTATTATGTCCCATAGTGGCCCCTCTACACAGTATTATGTCCCATAGTGGCCCCTCTACACAGTATTATGCCCCATAGTGGCCCCAGCACGCAGTATTATGTCCCATAGTGGCCCCTGCACACAGTATTATGTCCCATAGTGGCCCCTGTACACAGTATTATTCCCCATAGTGGCCATTTCACACAGTATTATGTCCCATAGTGGCCCCTGTACACAGTATTATGCCCCATAGTGGCCCCTCTACACAGTATTATGTCCCATAGTGGCCCCTCTACACAGTATTATGCCCCATAGTGGCCCCTCTACACAGTATTATACCCCATAGTGGTCCCTGTACACAGTATTATACCCCATGGTGTCCCATGTACTCAGTATTGTGCCCCATAGTGGCCCCTGTACACAATATTATGATCCATAGTGGCCCCTGTACACAGCATTATGCCCCACAGTGGCCCCTGTACACAGTATTATGCCGCATAGTTCCCCCTGCACACAGTATTATATCACCTAGCGGCCCCAGTACACAGTATTATGCCTTATAGTGACCTCTGCACACAGTATTATGCTCCATAGTGGCCCCTGCACACAGTATTATGTCCCATAGTGGCCCCTGCACACAGTATTATGTCCCATAGTGGCCCCTGCACACAGTATTATGTCCCATAGTGGCCCCTGCACACAGTATTATGTCCCATAGTGGCCCCTGCACACAGTATTATGTCCCATAGTGGCCCCTGCACACAGTATTATGTCCCATAGTGGCCCCTGCACACAGTATTATGTCCCATAGTGGCCCCAGTACACAGTATTATGTCCCATAGTGGCCCCAGTACACAGTATTATTGTTATGGTCTGGGGATCCTTGACCACGGACTGGCCCCGGACTGATAACTTCTCAGTCCAGTAACGGAAAAAACATATAAAAAACAATAGTAAGTATGAGCAGTTTGGACTTCTAGTGTGGATACTCCTACACCCTGCCTCGCACAACTAGAAGTAGCCGTGGGCCCGACTAACTTGCCTGAATGGGCACGAGCACAGCCGGAGAAGTAGCTAACCTGCAAAGGGAAATAGAGCCCCTGTCTAGCTTCACGTTTATGAAGGAGAGGCAGACACAGAACAAGCCCCCCACGGGTGTCCAGACTTGGACTAACGGTGAACATGAGAACACAAAAGCATAGGAAGAGAATAAACGTGAAACACAGAATAACTGAACTAAAGCAAGGGATAGGAAAAAACAGAACTAAGTATCACACACCCAAAAACCCCTACCAAAAATATTCCAAACCTCCAGACAGAAAAATACCTAGGGCTCACTGCGCCCGGAACACTATGTCTGGACAGGAGCTCAATACTTAGCGAACTATCCAGTGTGAACAGGAGCAAGAAACTGGATGGGCCGGGATGCAGATGGTAGCAGCTTCAGACACAGACCATACTAGAGCACAGGTACAGAAGATTTTTAAGACCGGCATCAGATAGCATGTGCAACAGCCTTATATACTGAAGAGAAGGCCTCGCCCATGGCCTGTCAAGTATTCAGCACTGCAGAGAACTTAACCCCTTCAGAGGCCAAGACACACGAGGCACTGATCCACCAGGCAACTCAGCACGTGAACCACGCCCAAGTGCCAGAGCAGAAACTGCATGACTGGTGTGAATATTCCCCTGCCGTGCATCAGGTGATTCACGCGCTGAATGCCGTCTGGACACTCCGCGCCTGAACCTAACAGGCCGGGACTGCTGAGACCGGGTCATAACAATTATGTCCCATAGTGACCCCCTGTACACAGTATTATTCCCCATAGTGGCTCCTAACCACAGTATTATGTCCCATAGTGGCCCCTGTACACAGCATTATGTCCCGTAGTGTCCCCTGTACACAGTTTTATGTCCCATAGTAACCCCTGTACACAGTATTATGCCCCATAGTGGCCCCTGCACACAGTAGTATGTCCCATAGTGACCCCTGTACACAGTATTATTCCCCATAGTGGCCCCTGCACACAGTATTATGACCCATAGTGGCCCCTGCACACAGTATTATGTTCCATAGTGGCCCATGTACAGAGTACCATTCCCCATAGTGGCCCCTGCACACAGTATTATGCTCCAAAGTGACCCCTGCACAAAGTATTATGCTCCATAATCCCCTCATAGCTCGACCAAACCATCTCCAGAATTGGTGGTTTACTCACACCAATTTTTGCCATCATCTAAGGAAAGTGATAGCAATACACCTCTTGGCCCAGAAAGTCCGAAGGTTCCAAGCGTTAAAAATAATATCTTGTTTTTCACAAACATCAATTTAAACTCTGTCACGAGAAAGGAAGATAAGGCCTGTGTCTTCCATTCCCGGTGTGCAGAGAAGATACTAGTGCAAAAGGAATAGAACACTAAAGGAACATACAATGGGCTATGTATTCATTTTAGTGGAAAACACCTATGCTGTGCCCTGTGATGGACAGTAGGAGTGTGACAAATGCACACTAGACACCAAGAGCAGAAAACACTCTGCCCACTAAGAGAATAAAGACATTTTGGACGTTCTTCACCAAACTTCCATCTACAGGGGCACACAGATGCAACACAAGGGATCGCTTTGCCTACCTGCAAACAATCCCACACTCCACAAGGTTGGACAGTCCGGCATGGAAGCGGTGTCAGAGGGTTCCTAAATGCCTCGCTCCACGATCCTAACCTTGAAAAGGATGCCTCGATCCTCTTCGTTACTGGGAGTGCCTCTTTCTGGTACCATGACAAGGTACAAAATTTGTCTTTTCTTCGAAGCAATCTATTCTTTGCCCACAGAATGAGCAAGGATATGGGACACAAAAGCAATACAAAACAACATCGCAAAGTACAACAAACGTGTAAATATTCTGAACCATCAGGTTGAGTTAAAGATTTTCAACAACATGTTTGTAGCCCTTAAGGCTTCCACACATGCTGTTAAAAAAGCCAGCCTCCTCCATAATCCCCTCATAGCTGGACCAAACCATCTCCAGAATCGGTGGTTTACTCACACCAATTCTTGACATCATCTAAAGAAAGTGATAGCAATACACCTGATGGCTCAGAAAGTCCGAAGGTTCCAAACGTTAAAAATAATATCCTGTTTTTCACAAACATCAATTTAAACTCTGTCACGAGAAAGGAAGATATGGCCTGTGTCTTCCATTCCCGATGTGCAGAGAAGATGCTAGTGAAAAAGGAATAGAACACTAAAGGAACATATAACGGGCTATGTATGCATTTTAGTGGAAAACACCCATGCTGTGCCCCGTGATGGAAAGTAGGAGTGTGACAAATGCACACTAGACACCAAGAGCAGAAAACACTCTGCCCACTAAGAGAATAAAGACATTTTGGACTGTCTTCACCAAACTTCCATCTACAGGGGCACACAGATGCAACACAAGGGATCACTTTGCCTACCTGCAAACTATCCCACACTCCACATGGTTGGACAGTCCGGCATGGAAGCGGTGTCAGAGGGTTCCTAAATGCTTTGCTCTATGATCCTATCAGTGAAAAGGGCGCCACGATCCTCTTCGTTACTGGGAGTGCCTCTTTCTGGTACCATGACGAGGTACACAATTTGCCCTCTCTTTGAAGCAATCTATTCTTTGCCCACAGAGTAAGAAAGGATATGGGACACAAAAGCAATACAAAACGACATCGTAACTTACAGCAAACGTGTAGATATTCTGAACCATCAGGTTGAGTTAAAGATTTTCAACAACATGTTTGTAGCACTTAAGGCTTCCACACATGCTGTTAAAAAAGCCAGCCTCCTCCATAATCCCCTCATAGCTGGACCAAACCATCTCCAGAATTGGTGGTTTACTCACCAATTTTTGCCATCATCTAAGGAAAGTGATAGCAATACAATACACCTGATGGCTCAGAAAGTCCGAAGGTTCAAAACGTTAAAAATAATATCCTGCTTTTCACAAACATCAATTTGAACTCTGTCACGAGAAAGGTAGATATGGCCTGTGTCTTCCATTCCAGTGTGCAGAGAAGATGCTAGTGAAAAAGGAATAGAAAACTAAAGGAACATACAACGGGCTATGTATTCATTTTAGTGGAAAACACCTATGCTGTGCCCTGTGATGGATAGTAGGAGTGTGACAAATGCACACTAGACACCAAGAGCAGAAAACACTCTGCCCACTAAGAGAATAAAGACATTTTGGACTGTCTTCACCAAACTTCCATCTACAGGGGCACACAGATGCTACACAAGGGATCGCTTTGCCTACCTGTAAACAATCCCACACTCCACAAGGTTGGACAGTCCGGCATGGAAGCGGTGTCAGAGGCTTCCTAAATGCTTTGCTCTATGGTCCAATCAGTGAAAAGGGCGCCTCGATCCTTTTCGTTACTGGGAGCGCCTCTTTCTGGTACCATGACAAGGTACACAATTTGCCCTCTCTTTGAAGCAATCTATTTTTGCCCACAGAATGAGCAAGGATATGGGACACAAAAGCAATACAAAACGACATCGCAAAGTACAACAAACGTGTAGATGTTCTGCACCATCAGGTTAAGTTAAAGATTTTCAACAACATGTTTGTAGCCCTTAAGGCTTCCACACATGCTGTTAAAAAAGCCAGCCTCCTCCATAATCCCCTCATAGCTGGACCAAACCATCTCCAGAATTGGTGGTTTACTCACACCAATTGTTGCCATCATCTAAGGAAAGTGATAGCAATACACCTGATGGCTCAGAAAGTCCGAAGGTTCAAAACGTTAAAAATAATATCCTGTTTTTCACAATCATCAATTTAAACTCTGTCAAGTGAAAGGAAGATATGGCCTGTGTCTTCGATTCCAGTGTGCAGAGAAGATGCTAGTGAAAAAGGAATAGAACACTAAAGGAACATACAACGGGCTATGTATGCATTTTAGTGGAAAACACCTATGCTGTGCCCTGTGATGGACAGTAGGAGTGTGACAAATGCACACTAGACACCAAGAGCAGAGAACACTCTGCCCACTAAGAGAATAAAGACATTTTGGACGTTCTTCACCAAACTTCCATCTACAGGGGCACACAGATACAACACAAGGGATCGCTTTGCCTACCTGCAAACTATCCCACACTCCACAAGGTTGGACAGTCCGGCATGGAAGCGGTGTCAGAGGGTTCCTAAATGCCTCGCTCCACGATCCTAACCTTGAAAGGATGCCTCGATCCTCTTCGTTACTGGGAGTGCCTCTTTCTGGTACCATGACAAGGTACAAAATTTGTCTTTTCTTCGAAGCAATCTATTCTTTGCCCACAGAATGAGCAAGGATATGGGACACAAAAGCAATACAAAACAACATCGCAAAGTACAACAAACGTGTAAATATTCTGAACCATCAGGTTGAGTTAAAGATTTTCAACAACATGTTTGTAGCCCTTAAGGCTTCCACACATGCTGTTAAAAAAGCCAGCCTCCTCCAGAATCCCCTCATAGCTGGACCAAACCATCTCCAGAATTGGTGGTTTACTCACACCAATTTTTGCCATCATCTAAGGAAAGTGATAGCAATACAATACACCTGATGGCTCAGAAAGTCCGAAGGTTCAAAACGTTAAAAATAATATCCTGTTTTTCACAAACATCAATTTAAACTCTGTCACGTGAAAGGAAGATACTGCCTGTGTCTTCCATTCCCAGTGTGCAGAGAAGATGCTAGTGAAAAAGGAATAGAACACTAAAGGAACATACAACGGGCTATGTATGCATTTTAGTGGAAAACACCGATGCTGTGCCCCGTGATGGACAGTAGGAGTGTGACAAATGCACACTAGACACCAAGAGCAGAAAACACTCTGCCCACTAAGAGAATAAAGACATTTTGGACTGTCTTCACCAAACTTCCATCTACAGGGGCACACAGATGCAACACAAGGGATCGCTTTGCCTACCTGCAAACAATCCCACACTCCACAAGGTTGGACAGTCCGGCATGGAAGCGGTGTCAGAGGGTTCCTAAATGTCTCGCTCCATGATCCTAACCTTGAAAAGGATGCCTCGATCCTCTTCGTTACTGGGAGTGCCTTTTTCTGGTACCATGACAAGGTACAAAATTTGTCTTCTCTTCGAAGCAATCTATTCTTTGCCCACAGAATGAGCAAGGATATGGGACACAAAAGCAATACAAAACAACATCGCAAAGTACAACAAACATGTAAATATTCTGAACCATCAGGTTGAGTTAAAGATTTTCAACAACATGTTTGTAGCCCTTAAGGCTTCCACACATGCTGTTAAAAAAGCCAGCCTCCTCCATAATCCCCTCATAGCTGGACCAAACCATCTCCAGAATTGGTGGTTTACTCACACCAATTTTTGCCATCATCTAAGGAAAGTGATAGCAATACAATACACCTGATGGCTTAGAAAGTCTGAAGGTTCAAAACGTTAAAAATAATATCCTGTTTTTCACAAACATCAATTTAAACTCTGTCACGTGAAAGGAAGATATGGCCTGTGTCTTCCATTCCCAGTGTGCAGAGAAGATGCTAGTGAAAAAGGAATAGAACACTAAAGGAACATACAACGGGCCATGTATGCATTTCAGTGGAATACACCTATGCTGTGCCCCGTGATGGACAGTCGGAGTGTGACAAATGCACACTAGACACCAAGAGCAGAAAACACTCTGCCCACTAAGAGAATAAAGACATTTTGGACTGTCTTCACCAAACTTCCATCTACAGGGGCACACAGATGCTACACAAGGAATCGCTTTGCCTACCTGCAAACAATCCCACACTCCACAAGGTTGGACAGTCCGGCATGGAAGCGGTGTCAGAGGGTTCCTAAATGCCTCGCTCCATGATCCTAACCTTGAAAAGGATGCCTCGATCCTCTTCGTTACTGGGAGTTCCTCTTTCTGGTACCATGACAAGGTACAAAATTTGTCTTCACTTCGAAGCAATCTATTCTTTGCCCACAGAATGAGCAAGGATATGGGACACAAAAGCAATACAAAACGACATCGCAAAGTACAACAAACGTCTAAATATTCTGAACCATCAGGTTGAGTTAAAGATTTTCAACAGCATGTTTGTAGCCCTTAAGGCTTCCACACATGCTGTTAAAAAAGCCAGCCTCCTCCAATACAATACACCTGATGGCTCAGAAAGTCCAAAGGTTCCAAACATTAAAAATAATATCCTTTTTCACAAACATCAAGTTAAACTCTGTCACGTGAAAGGAAGATATGGCCTGTGTCTTCCATTCCCGGTGTGCAGAGAAGATGCTAGTGAAAAAGGAATAGAACACTAAAGGAACCTACAACGGGCCATGTATGCATTTTAGTTGAAAACATCTATACTGTGCCCTGTGATGGACAGTAGGAGTGTGACAAATGCACACTAGACACTGCTCCATAATCCCCTCATAGCTGGACCAAGCCATTTCCAGAATGGGTGGATTATTTACACCAATTTTTTATATCACCTAAGGAAAGTGATAGCAATACACCTGATGGCCCAGAATCTCCGATGGTCCCTTGAATTCCCTGCAATGAGATTGTGGGATCCGAGGTATTTCCATGGATGAGCAACATAAAATGTACAGAAACACAGACATTAATACTGGACCAATTGCCTGTATCTTTTTTCCATCTTTTTTTATTGTAAGAAAAGGAAACAGTCAGCATGCAACATTTACTGTAAATCAGGAGATTTTCCCATTATGTATGTTTGGTTCAGAAACGGAACAACTAACCATTGAGCCGCAGTAGGGCTAGCCCTAGGATTCTTTGGGCCCGTAGGCAACAGAGCCTCAATTGACCCATCTTGGACAAACTGATTTGCACTGCATTAACAAGCAACCAAAATTAGATTTATTTTGCTGAGGCAGACCTACTGAAGTAGACTGTAATACAATCCATTTTGTTGGAAATGTTTTATTTTATATCATATAAGTATAAGACGGTGCAGAGCATTGCAGCTTTCCACTCATGATTAGGCCTCAATGAATGGGTATAATCAGTGGGGAGAGTTAAGCCATGGCTTTCGAATCATCTGCAGACTCCATGGAAAAATGGAGAACGAAGCTTTTTTTTTTTCCCATCGTTCCACTTCAATTGTTTTCAATGGGAGGCAGAATGAGGGATTTGAAGGCAAAATCGTTGCAAAATCAGTACTAGATTATGACATGTCAACAGGCCTTTATACTGGTAGCAGTGAAGGCGCATAACAAGCAAAGACTGGGCCTCATATCAAACCTTTCACTTGGTTTTCCCCTACCCCCTACGGTGTCAGTGAAGATGCCCGAAGATGGCAGGGAGTGGCACCAGGGCCCAGGAGAGGTAAGTAACATTGTTTTTTTTTGTATAACACCTCCCCCAGACCTCCAATTATTATTGTCTGGGATGAGACTCTGGAAGAAACTCCACAGTATAATAATAGTAGTTCGGTCCACCAGGTGATCCTTGTGAGACGAATCTTGCTAAGTTCGCCCAAAAAATACTCTTGCCACAGGCCCATGGTCTTACTTACTGAGTCCTGCTCCCGACCACAGCTGCCTTAGCTTCTACTTTAGCCCTCCCGGGAGCCCTGTGTTGCACATTACATCACTGCCATCAAAGTCCTGACGCTGTTCAGCGTCAGCAACATCATATGAGCCTGTAGGGGTCACCATAGGAAAAAGAACTGTGTGAATGGGGCCACTGTAGGACTTTATAATGTGTGGAGTGGCCTCTCTGGGACATTATATTTTATGCAGGGACCACAATGGGACATTATACTTTATGCAGGGACCACAGTGGAACATTATACTGTGTGCAGGGACTGCTGTGGGACATTTTGCTGTATGCAAGGGCCGCCATGGGACATTATACAGTGGGCAGGGGTTGCTATTAGACATTATACTCATCTCTCCCTCTCTCCTACCCCACCATATAACTTTCTCTGCACAGCTCCTCACAAACCTGCAGGCTTTCCGCCCCAGACACATACAACCCCCCCCCCCCCCCCGCAGCCTCTCCTACCTACACCTGATGTCCCTGTCCCTGCTCCTACTTACTTCTGGTGACATATCTCCTAATCCTGGACCTCCCCAGCAAATCTCCACTGTCGGCCATTTCCCCACACCTGGCGCTAGTGCAGGGAACCCCCGAAATCTCAAACCAATCTCACTCACTCCTACCCTTCCCCCTGCCCTCCCCGATGCACTATGGAATGCCCGCTCCGTACGTAATAAACTTGCCTACATCCACGACCTTTTCATTCTCAATGAATTTACATTTCTTGGTCTCACTGAAACATGGCTGACACCCTCAGACACTGCCTCCCCAGCTGCACTCGCCTATGGAGGTCTGCAATTCTCACATACTCCCCGCCCCAACAACAAACCTGGTGGAGGTGTAGGCATCCTCCTGTCAGACAAGTGCGCATTCGCCCCTATCCAAGCGCTACCTGCCCTCACCCCCCCCTCCTTTGAAGTGCATCTACTCACCCGCCAACCTCCGACTGGCCGTCATATACCGACCGCCAGGACCTACCGCTGCCTTCATTGACCACTTCACCACCTGGCTCACACACTTCCTATCCACAGACACCCCCACCATCATCATGGGGGATTTCAACATCCCCATTAACACAGACCACCCTTCCGCCCCCAGTCTCCTGTCCCTCACCACCTCCCTTGGTCTCTCCCCTTGGTCCTCTTCTGCCACCCACACAAAGGGAGGCACACTAGACCTCATATTCACCCACCTCTGCTCCATATGCAGTCTCTCTAACTCTCCGTCCACACTCTCTGACCACAACCTGCTGACATTCATTGCCCTCTCTTCTCCAACAGACCCCCCACTCTCTAAACCACCATGCCCACGCAGGAACCTCAACCGCCTTGACACCTGCACCCTCTCAGACTCTCTCCTACCACTCGCTGACATATCCTCAATCCAGGACACAGATGCCGCTGCTGCCTTCTATAATACCACCATTACCTCAGCCCTTGACTCTCTGGCCCCCTACACAAACTCCAGAGCCCGGCCAACCAATAGACAACCCTGGCACACCGACCTGACTAAAAAACTGAGACGTGCCTCGCGGGTTGCAGAGCACCTCTGGAAGAAAAGCCACTCCCAGGAGGATTTCCTCAGGTACAAAGAGGCAGTTCTCGCATTTAAGAATGCACTCACCACCGCCAAGCAGGTCTACTTCACCACACTGATATCCGCACTCTCTCGCAACCCCAAACAACTATTCTCCACCTTCAACTCCCTCCTCCGTCCTCCCGCCCCCCCTCCGACATCACTTATCTCAGCTGATGACTTTGCCTCCTACTTTAAAACTAAAATTGACACCATCAGAGACAGCCTCACCCTACTCCCCCGACAACCCCTCTACCCAACTACTCGCTGCTTCCCATCCCTGACCTGTTTCTCCTCCATCACTGATGAAAAACTCTCCTCCCTAATCTCCAAATCCCATCCTCACCTCCTGTGTGCTCTACCCAATTCAGTCACATCTCATCCCCAAGCTCACTGAAGTTATTACTCCAACCCTAATACATCTCTTCAATCTATCCCTAACCAGTGGATCCTTCCCCTCTGCCTTCAAACACACCACTGTCACTCCTATACTTAAGAAACCATCCCTCAACCTGTCCACTCCAGCCAACTATCGGCCCATCTCACTTCTCCCGTACACCTCAAAACTTCTTGAGCAACACGTCCACTCAGAACTCTCCTCCTATCTCTCGTCCAACCTGCTCTTTGACAGACTACAGTCAGGCTTCAGACCCCGGCACTCCACTGAAACTGCCCTAACAAAAGTCACCAATGACCTGCGAACCGCCAAAGCCAAGCGCCATTACTCTGTCCTCCTCCTTCTTGACTTCTCCTCTGCCTTTGACACAGTTGACCACTCCCTCCTGCTAGAAATTCTCTCATCCCTTGGTATCCCAGACTCGGCCCTTTCTTGGATCTCCTCATACCTCACCAACCGCACATTCAGCGTCTCCCACACGCACACCACCTCCTCACCGCGCCCACTCTCTGTTGGTGTCCCCTAGGACTCCGTCCTAGGACCCCTCCTGTTCTCCATCTACACCCTTGACCTGGGCCAACTCATAGAATCTCATGGTTTCCAGTACCATTGCTATGCCGACAACACCCAAATATACATCTCTGGATCTGACATTACCTCCCTGCTGGCCAGAGTTCCAGATTGTTTAGCGGCCGTAGCCTCCTTCCTCACCTCCTGCTTTCTCAAACTCAACATGGAAAAAACAGAGTTTATCATCTTCAGCCCATCCTGTATGGCTCCTCCACCCGACCCATCTATCAAAGTTAATGGAACCCCACTTACCCCTGTCCCACAGGCCCGATGCCTTGGGGTAACCCTGGACTCTGACTTATCCTTCAAGCCACATATTCAAAACCTCAACACCTCCTGTCGCCTCCAGCTCAAGAACATCCACCGAATCCGCTCCTTCCTCACCCCGGAAACTACCAAGATGCTCGTCCAGGCCCTCATAATCTCACGCTTAGACTACTGCAACACCCTTCTGCATGGACTCTCAGCTAACACCCTCGCCCCCCTCCAGTCCACCTTAAACTGCGCTGCTCGCTTAATCCACCTCACCCCCCGATCCTCATCGGCTGCTACCCTCTGCCAGTCCACTGGTTACCCATAGCCCAGCGAATCGAGTTCAAGCTACTACCGCTAACATACAAAGCCATCCACAACCTGTCCCCTCCATATATCTCTGACCTAATCTCCCGCTACCTGCCCACACGTAACCTCAGATCCTCCAATGACCTCCTACTCCGCTCTGCCCACATCCGCTCCTCACACAACCATCTCCAAGATTTCTCCCATGCATCCCCCATACTCTGGAACTCCTTACCACGACACATAAGACTGACCCCCACAATCACAGGCTTCAAAAAGGCCCTTAAGACTCACCATATTCAGGAAGGCCTACAACCTCCAATAACACTGTCACCTCACTGCCATCTGTACAGTCTCCCCCCTCTCCTTCTGTCTCTACCCCCCTTCCCTCATAGATTGTAAGCCCTCGCGGGCAGGGCCCTCTACCCCACTGTGCCAGCCGATCACTGTCAGTATTATATCTACCTGTATATTTTGTGTACTGTATGTATCCCCCAAATGTAAAGCACCATGGAATTAATGGTGCTATATAAATAAATAATAATAATAATTATACTGTGTGGAAGGGTCCCTATTGGACATTTTACTGTGTGCTGGGGGTTTTATGGAACATTATATTGTGTGAAGGGGCGCTATGGGACATTATACTACATGGAGGCCACTATCGGACATTATACTGTATGGGGGTGGTATGGAACATTAAACTTTGTGGAGATGCCACTGTGGGATGTTAAAGGAATCCTATAATTCAGAAGCAATTTTTAGTTCCTAACACGTCGGAATAGCCTTAAGAAAGGCTATTCGTTTTTTTTTTTTTTTTATTAAATGTAGATTGTGAGACCCATATAGAGATCACAATGTACAATTCTTTTCCCTATCAGTATGTCTGTTTGGAATATGGGATGGAGATCCATGCAAACATGGGGAGAACATACAAACTCCTTGCAAATGGGTTTTTGCCCTTGGTGGGATTTGAACACCAGGGCTCCAGCACTGCAAGGCTGCAGTGCTAACCACTGAGCCACCATGTGGCCCCGGAAAGGATATTCGTCTCTTTTAGATGTGTTCTCCGCTGCACCATTACGTAGAAATCCCGTTTTTCGTCGGTATGCAAATGAGTTCTCTTGCAGCACTGGGGGCAGGCCCCAGCGCTCAAACAGCTCTGGAGGCGTCTACAGTGCTGCCAGAGAACTCTCCAGTGCCGCCTCCATCTTCTTCTGGAACATCGTCTTCCTGTTTCTTATTTTGGTGCAGGCTTTGAAACTTGTAAACCTCAGGCTTTGAGCAGAGCCTACTGCGCATGCCCGCAGCCATAAGAAAAATGGCCGCTTACACAAGGGACAGAGTAGGATGCTTTTTTTTTTTTTCACTGTACCCAGCTTATATAAACTTTACAATAGTTGTCCATTTTTGGCTGCACAACCCCTTTAATATCAGAAGGATATTGACCTCCATCACCAACTCCCACCCACAATATAATGGCCTCATCAATCGTCACCATACAGTATGGGGGACCAGTGTATGGGGGGGGAATAGTGAAAGGACCACTGTATGGAGGATGAGGCAGGTGAGTTAGCCACTGTATGGAGAGAACAGAGAAGAGGCTACTGTATCAGCCATACAGTGGCCCCCTTCACTATCCCCCCATATAGTGGCCAACTGTATGGGGGGGACCAGTGTATGGGGGGAAATAATGAAGGGACCACAGTATAGGGGGCAGGTGAGTTGGCCACTTTATGGGGGGAATGGTGAACGGGCCACTGTATGGCTAATACAGTAACCCCTTCACTGCTCCTTCATCCCAGCAGTAGGTCAGTACTTAAAGAAACTGAAGAGAACCTGGTGGCATCCCTTACCTCTCCCGCTCCTGCGTGCGGCCTCTCCTCTTCCTACGTCAGCCTGGGCCCTGTGTGCAGCACATTATGTCGTGATGAAGTAATACGCAGCGTACAGGGCCCCCCCTGGACAGGAGCAGGGGCGAGGAAAGTGGATAGGGGCCTTACCGCACCTCCACTGCCTACTAAAAGAAGTAGGTCCAGTAAGGCCCTATAAAGGTACAGGGCCCATCGCGGGATTCACCAGTCCCCCGGCCGACCAGTCTGACCCTGGTGGAAGGTATAAAAGTGGTTCATAAACTGTGTGGGGGCCATAAATAAGGGGATCATATACTGGGGGGAGGGAAGGGGTCATATAATAAAGTGAGCCATAAAAAGGGGTCAGATAATACACAATAATTAGCTGCCGATGAGGGTCACACAAAATGTCTCGGCGTGTCACCTGTACACACCTGGCCACGCTTCACCATCATTATTTACACTATGTTCAGCATTTCCATTGAGAATTTCAGGTTTTATTTTTATTGCATAAAATAACAGGACACAAGTTGCAATAATCTAAAGAAGCAAATAAAATCTCCTATGGTTTGTATTTCCTAACAATGTTTCTTTTCCATGGATGCGTATGACCAACATAAGTCCTGTCATGTTACTGTCAGGAGTGTCTGTCACTGGTGGAGGGAGGGGACCAGAAGGGGGGAAACTGCCAAAAACCCAATGGGGACAATTTTAATAAACGTATAAATGAGGAAGTGTCTTTGTTGCCGAAGCAACTGATCATAGCACTTGTTATATTTCACATTTTACTGCTGAAACATGAAGCTTCCTTTGGTCAACAGTGTTCATAAATCTACTGGAGCAAAACTACAATTCTCCCCTATGCCCACTAGGTGGCGCTGCTGCCTATGAGTATTTTATACTGGCTGTGGCTGCTCCTATCTGCTCCCGCCCGCTCACCTTGTAGCTGTAGCTCCTCCTCTATTGGGATGGACTTCTGGCTGTAGCTCCTCCTCCTGCTCTCCCCCCAGCTGAGGCTCTTCCTTCAGCTATTCGGCTGCGGGCCGCTCCGCTTCTCCTCTGTGGCTTCTCCTCGGACCGTTGCACTTACCGGCACCCGCACTTTCCGTTGGCTCAGGGTATCCTGAGCTTCATCGTTCCAACGCGTAAGCAGGCAGTGACGTGTCTAGTCACGTGACCTCCGCAGCTCCTCCCCGCGCGGGGCTCACAGGACAGCAGTGTGGGGGCTCAGGCGGCAGGGAGAGGAGCTGCTCTCTACTCCTGTCTGTGCTGTGTGTTGTGTCACCAATAGAACTGTCCTCTAGTCCTGACCTGGGCAGAGGGATTGTGAATGCAGATACAGGAGACTGCCTGCCCCAACACACCCATCATATAAGGTACTGGATGTGTATTCATGGCTGTGCATGTGGATAGCTTTACTAGCTGTGTGTATATATGTATATGTAATGTAGGTGTATATAGACATTTATCATGTAAGTATTATGTATAACATGTGAGATATGTACTGTGTATAATGACGTGTGTTTATGTACATGTATACAGTATACACACACACACATATATATATATATACATACACACATACCTACCAACCAACTTTCCAAGGACAGAAAGAGGGACACAATGTGTGGTCTGCTATGCCGGCCACAGCAAATTTAGCTCCCCGCACTTCTAGGTTGACTCCGCCCATTCTCACCCATGTTATTTTGTACCCACGCACTGTATGATGCTCCTAGAGTCACCCTAACATTATATGAACAAGCAATGCATTAGGGAATACCAAATATTAGTGAATACCTATTTATTAACCCTGTGTTAAACTTGCTGCTCTGCCATAGCTTCTCTTCCCCTGTTTTAGACCACCAACACCATACCTGTACTAATCAGCACCCAATGGTTTCAGTGTGGGAGGTGTTTAGCAGTGTACACACACGGGCGCCATTACTGCCTATCTAGGGGTAGAGTGGGAAGATTCAAGATTCCAGTGTCTGTACCCAATCTCTTTTTCCCCCTCATAAATGCATGGTGTCCGTAACCCTGAGGTGTGCTATACCCTCCCCAACTAGGATTGAATAAGTTACTGATACATGACCGTCCACGACAACAGATACTGAGTGCCACTGGCCATATAATATTTAGGGGCCGTACATTTTTGCTGCAGAAGAGTTGAATCTTGGACGTACCTGCTGCCGACCGAGACCGCGGAACAAAACCCAGAATCCAGGACTGAATGCCAGTCATGACAACATTTGATTGAGTTGTCAGTAAGGCTAGGTTCACATCTGTACACGGGTCTACGTCATCCAGGTCTGCCAGGGAACCTGAGTAAGGATATGTAGACCACTAAAACAGCGGACCCCATAGGCTATAACAGGGTTTGCCGGGTAATTTCTGTGGCAAATGTTGTTGTACCTTCGTTTCGTTTTACTACGGTCAGTATTTGTGTGACAGAAGGAAGAATTCGCCACCATTACTATTGCATCTTACTGATGTTTGTAGAGCTGATGTCCTCCCTTTTATTATCTGACTGGCCTGTGAGGTAGGTTCCTTAGTGTTTATGCCTGGAGTGCATTTTAATGGATTTTTAAATGTATCCAATTGTTCCCCTACAAGCTGTGTGTAAGAGACTGATTATGGCTTCCCAAAACGCGTAAGCTAAGTACCAGTTTTTATCCCCTTTCTTGGATCCTTGTCACGTGGATGTTTTTTATCTAGATATGAAGTAAAAGTTATATTTTATATATGGTACGCTGGATGTTTTACAATTTTTTGTGCTTCTATTTTTCCACCGCCCCACTCTGACTCCTGCTCCAACTCCTCTGTAAATGGCTGATGGTGAGTCAGTAAAGAGCCTCTAATTCATTAAATGCCAGAGACTGAATTCCTATAGAAGTAAATATGTAACAAGCCATACATCTAATTATACAATATTAATAATTGTATAATATAATTAAAGGGGTTGTCCAGTTTCAGACAAATATTGAGAGACAAATATTATTGTTTGTATAATAAAAAGTTATACAACGTTCCTTAATGCATTTTGTATCGATTTGTCATAGTTTTCTAGTTCTCCACTTGCTGCCATTCATTCTGCTTAGCCTAGGTTCACACTAGAGGATCAGAACAAAGGAGAGGTGGACTGCCAAAGTAGTGACAACATACACAGTCCAACGGACTCCATTGACAAAACTGAAACCAGCGGACGAAAAAATCCATTATGCAGGACATTTTCCTCTGTCGATTTTCAGGTGGATGATGCGATAGAGTCTCCAATGGAGAATTCGGCACAGAATTCGCAGCTTGTTAAAGTCACAGCACAGTATCAGACATCTGTATTAAGCCGTGCACTTGTGTGTTCATCACTTGACCATGGACTGAGTTTTATCCATTGAAAGTAGGCAGAAGGAAAGATGGTAAGCAGAGATCTAGAATAACGAGGAATTAATATAGAAGGTACTTATTTATTTATTATGCTCACTTGTATGGTGCCATTGTATCCCGTGGCGCTTTTCAGACATTGACAGTCACTGTCCCATATAGGACTCACAATATACATTCCCTATGAGTATGTCTTAGGAGTGTGGGAGAAAATCCAGGCAAACACGGTGAGAACATACAAACTCCTTACAGATGTTGTCCTTGGCAGGATTTAAACCCAGGACTCCAGCAGAGAAAGGCTGCAGTGCTAATATTGAAAATTGTACAATGGTGGGCTCAATCTAAGGGCTCTTTTACACAGCGCAAGAGGGGCGGAATTCATCTCAAAATCCGCCCCCTCAAAATAGAGGTCTATGTAGACCACTAGCGTTCTTTTTTCGGCTAGTGGTTTGTTCCCGCTAGCGGAAAAAAGAAACAAGCTGCCCTTTCTTCAGGCGGATTCCGCGGCTGATTCAGCAGCGACATCCGCCTCGCGACAGCACCCTCCGGACTATGCCCATTCATTTGAGCCTAATCCGGAGTGGAAAAGTCATCAGTATGTGATCTGTGGAGGTCCGACACCTAAATCCGTGTGGGGTCAGGGTGTCAGAACACCACAGATCACATACTGATGACCTATCCTGTGGATGGGCTTTTATAAAGTTTTGAGTTACAAATCATTTTTCCTATAGATCAAGGGCAGACAACGTTTCATCTAGTTTCTTGAGAAAAACGGGCTTGTCATTGAACTCAGGTCTTGCAATAGTGCGCCAATTCTTCTAGTGTATTGTAATCCACCAGTAATAGCCAAGAGCAGGGGTGCTCACACGTTTTCAGCGTGTGAGCTACTTTATTTTCTGACCAAGGCAAAAGATCTACTAGGGCGGGCCTATGTACGGGACCGGGCGGGCTTGTGGGTGGGGCCGGGCGTATCTGTGGGCGGGGCCGGGCATGTGGGCAGGGCCAGGCGGATCGTGAGAGCAGGAGACAGCGGCGTTCTGTGGCAGCCCAGGGATCCCAGCTGTCTCCTTGTTCACAGCGCAGGCTGAGAGTTATCTCTGGACACTGGCAGGCTGGGGCTGTGGCAGCCCCAGCCTGCCAGTGTCCGTAGATGACTTTCAGCCGGCACTGTGAACAAGCAGACACCGGGGATCCCTGCATCCCGAGATCGACCCATACGTCCTTTGCGATCTACCAGTAGATCGCGATCGACGTATTGGGCACCCCTGGCCAAGAGCTATTGTTAACTGTAGATGGTTCATAAAATATGACTTTGTGCATTATATTTTTTTGGAAGAACCCTGCACTATCAGAGAGATAAACAACACACCATAGTACATTGAGGGAAGAGAGAGCTATCCCCCATCTCTTACATAACAAAGTGTTATCCCCAACAAAGGCCCTGTATATTAAAGCATGCTCTTACCAATACAAATAATGCAATAGAAGAAAGAAAAAGGGCAAGAAAACACTCAAAATAATAAAAAATAATTTTTATTACAAATATAATATTAAAAGGACATATTAATACAAAAAGGATTAGACAAATACAACAGTATCAATACAGGTATCAGAAAGATAAGGACGGAGACTCCCTCAAAGAGATCTAAATAATAAAAGGTAATATAAAAATCACATCTTAGATACTTATGTCAGATATGTCAGTATAACTGAGACCAACATAGCTGCACACACTATACAAGAAGAGAAGGGGTAATATAGCTATACTTAATCTGATGCTGTGATTAGTAATATAAACGTATAACAGCGAGTATAGGTTAAATAGTATACTGTAACCCCCAAAATAGAGGATGTTACATACCCATGTTGTAGTGCAGCACAGTACTCTGTGGCCTCTAGTCCACTGACACCAGCCACAACACACGTGTCAACGCTTAGCCTTCTTCCAGGGGTGGGTGAGAGAATACCCATAGCAAAGACAATTGCAGACTAACCTGTGTTATCAATACAACAAATGCTGGACATGCATCCAAGCTAGCTGTTGGCCAACGATAACTAGTTCCCTCAGTCTGCCTATACACCGTGTGGGGAACCGCTCAGGTAGATGCTTGTAGCAGTGCAGGAAACAGGGACACAGACACTGGATTGCACACAAGTTTAGGCTTTATTCCCTGTAGCGCATACACTGCCTCTGCAAAGGCACAGAATAAACAAAGCAAAACCCTTCTCGGCTGAGAGACTAACTTAAACGTAAGGAAACTTTTCCCTGACTATACAGGAGACTGGGTACTTGTCTCCCACCTTGGCAACAACAATGGGTGGCACAGTACCTGCTTTGGAGGTCCAGTCTGGACAGGTCACCTCTGTCAGTGTGGTGTCACCCTGTTAGTCTTCACACTGAGACTATTATCAGGCTTTGACCTCCCTGGTGTGGGTCTCACCACACACCCTTTAGGTGCCTGGCTGGAATATACTTGTCTTCCCAGACTACACCCTTCACTCTCTCACAGCAGTCATGCTTGGCTCAGTTGAGAGTTCATATTTATTTCACTGAGGCAAGGGAGACACTCATATACTTATTATTTTACCTAGGATAGGTCATAATATATTAGATCATTTGGATGCTGCCATCAGGCACCTGACCAATCATTTCATATGGGGAGTTGCCAATGCTGGAACAATACAGTGGTCGAAACTGGGAGCAAATGGCTCGACCCACTGTTTAGTGGCTGTTCCTGTCTACTGTAGCTCAGTTCCCATTCAAATGAATAAGAGCTGATATGCAGTAACTAGCATTGCCACTGCACAGTGGACAGAGACGTTTAGTTCAAGCTGTCTCCAATGTATAGTTTCTGAGCTGAGGCTCTCCATATCAGTTGGGGCAAATGGCTCCATCCACTGTTTAGTGACAGTTCTTGCTAACTGTAGTCTAGCTTTGATTCAAGTGAATAGGACCTGATATTCAGTGACTAGCACTGCCACTGAACTGAGGATGGAGCCATTTGCTACCAGCTCTGTCCACTGTATAGTTCTTGCAGTGGTGGCTTCCCGTATCAGCTGATCAGTGGGGGCCTCAGGTGTTGGACCCCTATCTATCTGATATTGGCAACCTATTCTAAGGATAGATCATTAATATGAAAATACCCGATTACTCCTTTAATTGTGTCATATACAATGGCTTTGCACAATATGGATATGAGCCCCATCATAAATGAAGGTCTATTTACAAGAATTGAAAGTATAATAGGGATTTTTGATGCTGCCAAGCCAGAACTTATAAATGTTACCATAGTACATGGTGTGAAACTAGCTTTAGGCTAAAGCCTCATGTTGCAGAAACACAGTTTTTTTGTTGCATTTTTTTAAGACAAAGCCAGAGTAGATTCAGCAAAAGGGAGAAGTATAAGAAGCTGCGTTCCCACTACATGAGGCCTTGGTCTCAGGCTTAGGCCCCATGGGCCAGAACCGCCGTGCTAAAGCGCTGCAGGAACTACCGCAGTGTGAATGCATTGCGGTTCTTCCCTCAGCGCTTTGAACAGAAAGTTCACAGAGTTTTGCTCCGTGGACTTTCTGTTACAATTATATCTATGGGAAATTCGCTGGCGTTTCCGTAGATATAATTGACATGCTGCGATTTTCAAAACCACAACGGTTTTGGAAATTGCAGAGTGTCTGCGCTGTGATTTTTTCCACAAAGTGGGCATGGGATTTGCATGAATCTCATCCACTTTGCAAGTACTGTACAACGCCGCAATTTCTCCCGCATCATTTCTGCCGCGGCCAAATCGCACCATTTCCATTTTGCTGCTGTTTTTGTTGCAGAGTTTGCTGCGCTTTTTAGAGCCAAAGCTAAGAGGGAATGGGAAATGCATTATTTCTTTTTTTTTACATAGTCTTAACCTTGATCTAAGCAAATTTTGATCTAAAATACATACTAAAAACCTTTCTCAATGCTATTATTATATCTGCATTTCGTAAACTGTAAATGACTGGGTTTATTGTGGGAATGACCACTGTGTAGAAAACTGAGATTAGTTTATCATTCATTTGCAAATGTTCTGAAGGAGGTTTGAGATATGTCAAAATCAGGGTGCTGTAGAATATAGAGACACAGAGCAGGTGAGATGTACAAGTGGAAAGGGCTTTACTTCTTCCTTTTCAGGAATTAATCCCTAAAATAGTTTGCAGAATATTTGTATAGGAGAATATAATGGTGAACAGGCAAATGACAGAAGTCAGTCCTCCAAATAGTAAGATGACCACCCAGTTTAGAAACGTATCAGAACATGTTATTTTGAAGAGCGGTGGAATATCACAGTAGAAATGGTCAATGACATTGGCTTTCCAATATTTTAATGAAAAGATAAAACCGATATGGATTAAAGAGTTCCCAAATCCTGCAAAATAGGCACTGAGCACCAATCACCTACATACTGCATTAGACATAGTGCTTCCGTACAGCAAAGGATGGCTTATCGCTACCAACCGATCATACGCCATGGCTGCTAATAAGTAACTCTCCGTGGTCGCTGAACCTCCGAATAGAAATAACTGTGTGGATATGGACAGGGTCGGACTGGGGTGTCTAGGGCCCACCAGTGGAATTGTTTCTAGGGGCCCACCGCCAGGACCCTGCAGATCAGCGGTACCAAAACACGACGGCTAAAGGTAATAACATGTCGGGAGCCATGCTGCTCACCCATTATACCATGTGCACTACCTAAATGCATTGCTACACCTTGTATGGCAAGTGAACAGCGCGGCTCCTAGAAATGCTACTATTCCCTTTAGCTGCAGTGTCCTGGAAAAGGCTGATCTGCAGAGGTCCTGGCTGTTGTATCATCGCAGATGTAATATTGATGGCTTATCCTAAGGACAGACCATCAATATTAGAATGATGAATAAATCCTTTAGGGCTAGTTCATACGGAGATACATGAACTCTGCGTGTGAACATTCTGTCGCAGATGCCAGGCATCCCGTTGTGGCATTCCGCGCCGGATTAGGCCCAAATGAATGGGCCGGAGCCTCGCGCCGCAGATGCTGAGACTGATTCAGCTGCGGAATCTGCGGCAAGATAGGGCAGCTCGCTTCTTTTTTCCGCTACTAGCTAGCGGAAAAAAGAAGCATAGCGGAAAAAAGAAGCGAGCAGCTCCCATTGAAGTCATTGGGAGTCATTTTTGGCAGTGGATTTTGAGGCGGATTCCACCTCAAAATCTGCTGCCAACTTTCCTCGTGTGAACTAGCCCTTAAAGTGGTTGTCCAGGAATTGGAGCAACTCATGTCCCGGGTGGGAAGTGTAAAATGAAAACCAAATAAATAAAAAAGCATACTCACCTGTCCCCGGCGTTCCGTTGTCCTCTGCCAGTGTCCATTCGGTCTCGTGCTGGCGCCTCCTTGCTGGGAGTCCTGCACCTCATGTGATCGCTGAGACTAGTTAGGTAAAGAATTTCCAGAAATGAGACCGTACAGACACAGGCGGGGGACAACGGGGTGCTGGGGACAGGTGAGTATACTTTTTTTTTTTTTTATACCTCTACTGCATGTATTTTTCTGCAATGTGTGGATGGGATTGCACACACTATATACCTATACACTCAGGCCTGGTTCACATCTGCATTCAGTAATCCATTTGGGGAGTCCGCATGGTGACCCCCGAACAGACTATTGAAAGCATTAGTAAGCAGTGAGCAGTGAAAGCACATAGACCTCATAGATTATAATGGAATCCGTGTACTTTCCGTGCGGTGTCCACACGGAACATGCGGACAGAAAAGTACTTCATGATCTACTTTCCTGTCCGCATGTTCCATACAGAGACCGCGCGGAAAGCACACGGACTCCATTATAGTCTATGGGGTCCATGTGCTTTCACTGCACACCGCTTGCTAATGCTTTCGTAGTTCATTTGGGGGGCCCCCATGCGGACTCCCCGAACTGATTACCAAACGCAGATGTGAACCAGGCCTTATACATATACCATATGTACATTATTATAGCATATATACACACATATACATTCATATACCATATATGTCATATATATACTTATATGAATGTATGAATACTATATATACTCACAAATATACATACACTCACCCATAAGCATTATTATAGTACACTGTATACATACCTGTATACAGTATACATACCTGTATACAAACATACAGTACTCACACAATATACAAGACACATACAGTAAACAAATGTACACATATATACATATTAAATAGACAGATTTTATCAAAATGATATACTTACATTTTCCAGAAGAGCACAGCATTGCAGCAGATGGCTCCTGTCTTCCCCACACGCTCCAATGTGAGAGATGAGTCACTGTGAGGGGGAGGGGGGGAGGAAGACCGGGCAGCACAGCAGATCCTCACAGGAGAGCAGCAGGTCAGTGAGAGGATTCCGAGCAGCCATTATAGCTGATACTGAAGCTGCACATGCTGTCGTCCGATATATATACTTTCCCTATATATCGGGAGGACAGCATGTAGAGCTTCAGCATCAGCTAATGGATGCCCGTGTGTGCTGAGGCAAATGCAGATGCATTGGTCAGGTGCTCGATTGGGGGCCCCGACCAATGTATCTGCATTAGTAAAATGAGGATTGTACAGTCAGGGCTCGGGGCCTACCGGGGGATTTCCCGCTTCCCCGGCAGGCCAATCCGACCCTGGATATGGATTTAATACTCCGTGTGAGTTTTGCGGGCATGTTTGGAGTTATAATAGAAGTATAGAAAAGATCAAGCATCGCCAATTGACTGATGAAAAAATACATTGAACTCTGTGTTTGCTGTATGAATACTGCAATTATTCATATGGGTGCTGCAAATAGTAAAATATGATTTTTATAATGAGATTAGGAATAAAATAAGACATAACATGACCTTGACAGCTGACAATCTTCAAGAATACTCCACTTCAATAATTCAAAGTAGATCAGCCTTAGGCTGCATGTACACAACCTTGTGCACGTGCCGGCTCAGTGGCAGACACATTACTTTGCTTCAAGGAGCTTGAGCTGCAAAACGGACAGGTATAAATCCTGACATGAGTTTTGCTGTGCGCTTATGGTTCCGAAAATACAAGTGTGTATAGGGCCATTACAATGTAATGGGCCAGTGTGCTAGCCATGGAAAACCTGGCAATGCACACATTCATGTGCATGAAGCCTTATGCTGTATGTTGAAGACCTTATACCTTTCTTTTTGTCACCCATTTGGTTAAATATAAAATACATATAAATATTGTATAAATGTTTTTAATGTTTCTTTGGTTAAGATCTGACTTTCAGATCCCTTGCCTATGATGACAAATAACCTTCATTGTCTATACAGTCAGAGTGAATGGGGCTGAGCTGCAGTACAAGGCACATCCATAACCATATGTATTGGGCTAGAGCGCAACAGCTTCTTCATTCTACTGACTGGAGTTGCATGCTGAGATCCTACTAATATTATAAATGTGAAAGTTTGGATGTTTGTGTGTTTGTTAGTCAATCACGCAAAACCGGCTGAACGGATTTGAATGAAATTTGGCACATAGATTGTAACCTCGATTAAAATATAGGCTACTTTTTATTCCGGTAAATGACATGGCTTCACGACTGTTATGAAATTATGTTCAGACTAGCAGTACCCGCGACTTCGTCTGCGGAACCCTGACCCCCTGAGCGACCCACCTGTAGCGCCGCGCAGGCTTCTTCCTTTGCCTTGTGTCCACAGCGGCTCCCTTTTTCCTCATCTCCCCCCTGGCCCATTCCCTCATGTGCTCGTTTCTTTCTCCTACCCCGTGCCCCTTTTCCCCACCACCCTATGCCCCCTTTCCTGTCTTACCTACCCAGTGACCCCTTCCCCCCCCAGACCCTGTGTCACCTTTCCCCCCACCAACCTGTGCCCATGGCCTCACCAAACCTTGGGCTCCCCGTGCACCGATGTTACAGGGGTGCCTATGAGGGCCCCCCTCCCACGGCAAACCATGTGCCCCCATTCCATCTGTGGGCGCTGTGGCGGCCCTGTCGCCGTCCCCCTTCCAAGGGGGGACAACGTACGCACTTCTTGCTGCCCCAGAGTATGGCGCTGGTTCAGGACGCTCTGGACCTCTGAGAGTCGCCATGTTCTTGTGGACGCCGGCCGGCCGATAGCTTCGCCCACATAGAGAAGCGGCACCCATCCAGGTGAGCTGCTGATGGGGCTGGGATGACGTCATCCCAGGTCCTACAGCGTCCCAGGTCCTGCAGCGAATTCAAAAGTGAAAAGCAACGGTCACGGGAGGGAATTGCGGTGGTGTACGGGAATTCCATGTAGCCTATCGTTCTATCCGGGACCCAAGGTATGTATGAGCGCAATTTCAGCCAAATCCGTTTGCCCGTCTAGGTGTCATTGCGTCCCCTTTCCAACCCCCTTCCCCCCCTGACCCCTTTGCACCCACCCCCGCAACCCCGGCCTCGGCCTCCTCCCCTGCCTGGGGTTAGGAGCTAGGCCCGAGAGGGCAATAGGGAGTTTGTGGCTTGCTATGCTGAAAAGTGTGTGGGATTGCAGAGCTGGTGGTATGAGTTGTGGTTTTGTGGGGGTCCTGGCAAAAACGTATGTCTGCGATTGTGACGAAAAGTAGCCTATCGTTTAATCCTGTCTAGGAACTATGTTTGTTGAAAATTTTAGCCAAATCGGTTGAGCGATTTTTGCGTGATTGACGAACAAACATCTAAACATACAAACACACAAACATCCAAACACACATACTTTCACATTTAACCGGTTAAGGACCGCTGGCCGTAAAATTACGGCCAGTGATCCTGGTACCTAAAGACCGGCCGATTGTAAAAATACGGCCGGTCTTTAGACTCCATTTTAGAGGGGATCGCGCATCCCCCCGGCGACAGTCCCGCCCCCACTACCGGCGCGGGACTTGGTGAACATGCCGGGGACCGATCTGATTGGTCCCCGGTCATGTGATCGCTGTGACAGCAAGTCACAGCGATCCGTTCTATTTACAGTAGTGACGGCTGCTTCTAAGTCTCCTCCTTCTCCTCTTCTTCTTACACTTAGTTTCTTTTGTGAGGAGAAGAGAAGAAGAAGCGATATCTTAGAGCAGCAGCTGTCACAAAACACTATACTTTGTTTCCACTGCCCAAAAACCCATCGATCACCCCATCCACTGCCCAAAAACCCCTAATTCCCACCCCATATCACCTTATACATAGGTCATATATATATATATATATATATATATATATATATATAAAAATAAATATATATATATATATCTCTGTATATCAGATCTAGATAGGGAGATATATCTATATATATATACCCGCCATATAGGTATATATATATATATATATCTGTCCCCTGTATAGCGCTAACATATTCTGCGGCGCTTTACAGCCACTGTGCCAAAGAGGGCTAGCAATAATCAGCTCTCTAGCTAAATACATATATATATATCTACCGTATAAAATATAGATATATATATATATATATATATATATATATATATATATACCCGCCATATAGGTATATATATATATCTGTCCCCTGTATAGCGCTAACATATTCTGTGGCGCTTTACAGACATTGTCAGCCAAAGTGTCAAAGAGGGCTCGCAGTAATCAGCTCTCTAGCTAAATACATATATATATATCTAACGTATAAAATATAGATATATATATATATATATATATCTATACCCGCCATATAGGTATATATATATATCTGTCCCCTGTATAGCGCTAACATATTCTGCGGCGCTTTACAGCCACTGTGCCAAAGAGGGCTAGCAATAATCAGCTCTCTAGCTAAATAAATATATATATATCTACCGTATAAAATATATATATATATATATATATATATATATACCCGCCATATAGGTATATATATATATATATATATCTGTCCCCTGTATAGCGCTAACATATTCTGTGGCGCTTTACAGACATTGTCAGCCAAAGTGTCAAAGAGGGCTCGCAGTAATCAGCTCTCTAGCTAAATACATATATATATATATCTACCGTATAAAATATATATATATATATATATATATATATATATATATATATATCCGCCATATAGGTATATATATATATATCTGTCCCCTGTATAGCGCTAACATATTCTGTGGCGCTTTACAGACATTGTCAGCCAAAGTGTCAAAGAGGGCTCGCAGTAATCAGCTCTCTAGCTAAATACATATATATATATATCTACCGTATAAAATATAGATATATATATATATATATACCCGCCATATAGGTATATATATATATATATCTGTCCCCTGTATAGCGATTATGGCGAGGAGGTTTTATACTAGTGAGGAGGCATACGCCATTCTTTGGTCAGATGCATCAGATGCGTCTGACACTGAAACATTTGCAGACAATGAAAATGACAATATAAGTGTCAATTCCGATATGTCTTCAGGGGACGTTCTCCCTGATGACATTGACTCTTCAGATGGTGAAGGTGCAGGAACTAGCAGTGCGGCAGCACACAGTGACACTTTCCCACTAATTGATGTGCGTTCCCTCCAGTGGGCACCTGCTCCATCTTTTGCCCCTAGAGTCCACCCATTTACTGCATCTCCTGGCATAACAGTGGATGATTCCCAATTTACCAGATCATATTGGTCAAAAAGTCCCGCACAGTCAACCCCAATATATTCGGCAGTCATGTCCAGGCTTCGCTATGAGCGAATAATGAGGTTCCTTCACTTCAGTGATAATTCACAGGCCCCCCCCAAGTGATGATCCAAACCGTGATCGGTTATTCAAACTGAGACCCCTCATAAATTATTTGAACCACTCCTTTTTACAACATTACACCCCAGAGCAAAACGTCAGTGTGGACGAATCCCTCCTTAGTTTTCACGGCAGACTGAGCTTTCGCCAATATCTCCCTTCCAAACGGGCAAGATATGGCATAAAGCTATATAAGCTTTGCGAAAGCAGTTCTGGCTACACCGCCGCCTTCAGAATATATGAGGGACGAGATAAAAAAATTAATTCCCCAGGATGCCCCCCAAATTTTCCCATCAGTAGTAAAATAGTGGTGGAGATAATGCAGCCCCTGCTACACAAACGGTACCACTTGTATTGTGACAACTTTTATTCAGGTGTGGCCCTATTTAGACACTTGCATTGTGCAAACACAGGAGCATGTGGAACCATGCGCAAAAACCGAACTGGTTTTCCGCAGCAGCTAGTGGGGAAGGGCATACAAAAGGGGGAGTCCTGTTCTTATTCTTGTGAGGAGCTGTTGGCGGTGAAATACAGAGATAGGAGAGATGTATATGTGTTGAGCACAATACACCCCACAGGAACAGTGGCAGTGAGGGAAAGAGGGGCAACAGCAGACAAGCATAAGCCAATAAGTGTGTCCGAGTATAACAAACACATGGGGGGGGTGGATTTAAGTGATCAAATCTTACAGCCCTATTTGATAAAAAGGAAAACCAAAACCTGGTACAAAAAAGTGGCCATCTACCTAATACAAATTGGAATTCACAATGCCTTTTTACTTTATAAAAAGAAGGGAGGCACCGACAAATATCTGGATTTCCAGGAAAAAATAATTCACAACCTCCTTTTTGACCCTCAGGACCCCATAGAGAACCCCCAGTCTGAAAATGTCAAACGACTAACTGAAAGGCATTTTATCAGTCTAATTCCCTCCACAACAACACGAGCTAACGTGCAAAAAAAATGCCGTGTCTGCGCCAAAAATGGGCGACGCAGAGATACCCGTTACTTTTGTCCCTCATGCCCCTCACAACCAGGCCTGTGTATTTCTTGTTTTGAGAGATACCACACTGTTGTTCATTATTAGAGCTCTTCCCCAGAAAATATTCCACTTCTAATTTTGTGGTTGCCACCAAGCCCCATTTTTTTGCATAAACCTGCAAATTCCTATTGTTATAAACTCTAAATTCCCTAAATTATACCCCTAGATGAATACATTGGGGAACAAAAATACTAATTACATTTTTTGCATCTTTTTCAACATTTCACAAAAAATCTGGATACTCTAAGAAGATGCTAAAGCACTTATTGAATGCCTGCAAACTATTCTAGCAAAATCTGGCCTACAAAATCCAATTAGCGCTCCATCCGTTCTGAGAGCGACCGTGTGCCCGTACATTCGGGTACCAGCACATATGGAGTATTGTCACGTTCGGGAGAAATTGGGTAACAAAATGTGGGGTGCAATTTCTCCTTTAACCCCTTGTGGAAATGCAAAATTTGGGGTAAAGCAACATTTTATAGCAAAAAAATGTCATTTTCCCATTTGCTGGGCCAATTCTGTGAAACAACTGTAGGGTCAAAGTGCTCAATATACCCCTTGATAAATTCCTTGAAGGGTCTAGTTTCCAAAATGGGGTGATATTTTGGGGGTTTCCACTGTTTTGGCACTTTGGGGGCTCTGCAAAAGGGACATGATGCCTGCAAACTATTCTAGCAAAATCTGGCCTACAAAATCCAATTAGCGCTCCATCCGTTCGTACATTAGATTACCAGCACATATGGGGTATTGTCACATTCGGGATGAATTGGGTAACAAAATGTGGGGTGCAATTTCTCCTTTAACCCCTTGTGGAAATGCAAAATTTGGGGTTAAAACAACATTTTATAGCAAAAAATGTCATTTTCCAATTTGCTGGGCCAATTCTGTGAAACTCCTGTAGGGTCAAAGTGCTCACTATACCCCTTGATAAATTCCTTGAGGGGTCTAGTTTCCAAAATGGGGTCATTTTGGGGATGTTTCTACTGTTCTGGCACTTCAAGGGCTCTCCAAATGCAACATGGTGCCTGAAAGATATTCCAGCTAAATTTGCCCGCCAAAATCCCAACAGCGCTCTTTCTGCTCTGGACCTTACAGTGTACCCATACATCACTTTACAGCCACATGTGGGGCATTTCTGTAGTTGGGGGAAAATGCGTAACAAATTGTGGGGTGCATTTTCTCCTTTAACCCCTTGTGGAAATGCAAAATTTTGGGTTAAAGCAACATTTTATAGCAAAAAATGTAATTTTCCAATTTGCTGGGCCAATTCTGTGAAACTCCTGTAGGGTCAAAGTGCTCACTATACCCCTTGATAAATTCCTTGAAGGGTCTAGTTTCCAAAATGGGGTCACATTTTGGGGGTTTCCACTATTTTGGCACCTTGGGAGCTCTGCAAATGGGACATGGTGCCTGCAAACTATTTTATCAAAATCTGGCCTACAAAATCCAATTAGCGCTCCATCTGTTCTGAGAGCGACCGTGTGCCCGTACATTAGGGTAACAGCACATATGTGGTATTGTCGTGTTCGGGAGAAATTGTGTAACAAAATATGGGTGCAGTTTCTCCTTTAACCCCTTGTAAAGATGAAAAATTTGGGGCTACAGTAACATTTTATTACGAAAAAAGTAATTTTTCATTTTCACGTCTCAATGGTAAAAAAATCTGTGAGACACCTGTAGGGTCAAAGAGCTCACTATACCCCTTGATAAATTCCTTGAAGGGTCTAGTTTCCAAAATGGGGTCACATTTTGGGGGTTTCCACTATTTTGGCACCTTGGGAGCTCTGCAAATGGGACATGGTGCCTGCAAACTATTTTATCAAAATCTGGCCTACAAAATCCAATTAGCGCTCCATCTGTTCTGAGAGCGACCGTGTGCCCGTACATTAGGGTAACAGCACATATGTGGTATTGTCGTGTTCGGGAGAAATTGTGTAACAAAATATGGGGTGCAGTTTCTCCTTTAACCCCTTGTAAAGATGAAAAATTTGGGGCTACAGTAACATTTTATTACGAAAAAAGTAATTTTTCATTTTCACGTCTCAATGGTAAAAAAATCTGTGAGACACCTGTAGGGTCAAAGAGCTCACTATACCCCTTGATAAATTCCTTGAAGGGTCTAGTTTCCAAAATGGGGTCACATTTTGGGGGTTTCCACTATTTTGGCACCTTGGGAGCTCTGCAAATGGGACATGGTGCCTGCAAACTATTTTATCAAAATCTGGCCTACAAAATCCAATTAGCGCTCCATCTGTTCTGAGAGCGACCGTGTGCCCGTACATTAGGGTAACAGCACATATGTGGTATTGTCGTGTTCGGGAGAAATTGTGTAACAAAATATGGGGTGCAGTTTCTCCTTTAACCCCTTGTAAAGATGAAAAATTTAGGGCTACAGTAACATTTTATTACGAAAAAAGTAATTTTTCATTTTCACGTCTCAATGGTAAAAAAATCTGTGAGACACCTGTAGGGTCAAAGAGCTCACTATACCCCTTGATAAATTCCTTGAAGGGTCTAGTTTCCAAAATGGGGTCACATTTTGGGGGTTTCCACTATTTTGGCACCTTGGGAGCTCTGCAAATGGGACATGGTGCCTGCAAACTATTTTATCAAAATCTGGTCTACAAAATCCAATTAGCGCTCCATCCGTTCTGAGAGCGACCGTGTGCCCGTACATTAGGGTAACAGCACATATGTGGTATTGTCGTGTTCGGAAGAAATTGTGCAACAAAATGTGGGGTGCATTTCCACTTTTAACCCTTAGTAAATGTGTAAATTCTAGGGCTAAATGAATATATTAGTGATAGAAATTGAAAAATGTAAATTTGACCTCCATTATGTTTTAATTGCTGTGAAATGCTGAAAGGGTTAAAAAACTTTCTACCTGCTGTTTTGGATTCTTTCAGGAGTGCAGTTTTTAGAATGGGGTGACTTATGGGGGGTTTTATTACAGAGGCCTTTCAAGTTCCCTTCTGAACTGAACTGGTCCCTTGAAAATTGTGTTTTGGAAATATTCTTGAAAATTTGGAAAATTACTGCTTGACTTGTAAGCCTTATAATATCTGAAAAAATTTAAAGAGTGATTAAAATTTGATTGCAACATAAATGAAAGACATGGTTAATTAGATTTATGAAAAAATTTGGTTGGTATGACTTTCTATTTGGAAGACTTGCAATTTCAAAGTTTGAAAACTGCATTTTTTTCGAAATTTTCGCCAAATTTCATATTTTTTAATAATCAAAGACATAACATACCGACCAAAATTTACTATTGACATGAAGTACAATGTGTTACGAAAAAACAGTCTCAGAATCACTTGTCTATGTTAAAGCGTCTCAAAGTTATTGCCATTTAAAGTGACACATGTCAGTTTTGAAAAAAAAGGCCTGGTCTTTAACATACTTTTGGGCCCGGTCCTTAACCGGTTAAAATATTAGTAGGATACTATATTACACTGCTCCTGCAGCAGCCTTATCTCTGGTCCCAGGTCTGTTATCTAGCTATGTAAATACACACTAACCCTCAATGGATTCTGTACACACATTTAAATATTATCTACTCCAGGCTGACACACTGGATGGGAAAACAACTTTAATCCAAATTGGCAGTTTGCTACTTTTAAACATGCCGGGAAACAGAAAATCTACAAAATTCTAAAACAACAGCAGCTATGAAGGAAGCCAGAAGTCACAGAGTTCTCCTCAAGTGGAGCTGACAAGGATTATCGGCGCCAACAACACGCTCATTATATGGTGTCCCAGCGAGCTGCTGAGATGCTGGAACAATCACGGGCACAGCACGAGGAATGAGTTCAGTGGCAGGCCAGTTTAATAGCTGCCGAAACGTTGGAGCAGGCGGATCATCGTAGCCAACAACATGCTCATTATATGAAGTTCCAATGAGCTACTGAGATGCTGGAACAATTACAGGCACGGCGTGAGGAACAAGTTCAGCAGCAGGACAGCTTAAGAGCTGCCGAAACGCTGGAGCAGGCAAACCATCGACGGCATCAATTTGCTGAATTTAGTGGCCAAAATTGTAGACATGGTGCAATTTTTCATTGAATTTTAGAAAAAAATGGCTTAAAATACAATAAATTGTGATATAAATTTTGAAATAAAATGTTTTTTGAAAACATTTAGTAAAATTTAAAGAGAAACAATTCTAATGCAAATTTGATATTAAAAATTAAAAAATTTCATATTAAATATATATTTAAACAGTTTTGATGAGCACTATACATTGAAGAAGATTTGGTTAGTAGCGTGTTGGATAACCCTTGGCATTAATTACAGCTTTGCATCTTCTAGGCATTGATTCCACTAGATTTTCTAATTCTTCCTTACTTATAATGTGGAACCAAGAATTAATTATGGCCTCTATTAATTCCTGTTTGTTCTTGGAATGTTTTTGGCCACGATCCAATTCAACCTTGACCACAGATTCTCGATGGGGTTAAGATCTGGGCTGTTTCCAGGCCAAGACAGCAGTTCTACATTGTTTTCACCAAACCACTTCTTGCATAGTTTCGTAGTGCGGCATGGCGCTCCAATCTGCTGAAAAATATAACTGTTCCCTGAGCCAAATAAGTCTCGAGCCGATGGCAGCATTTTAGGCTTTAGAATGTCCTGAATGTATCGTGCTCCATTAATTGTTCCATCAATGACCTGAATTCTGCCCACACCATTCCAAGACATGCATCTCCATACCATGACACTCAGAGGATGCTTCATTGTTGGAGTTAAACACTCAGGATTGTAATCCTCCCCCTTTCGCCTTCGTACATAACGCACACCATCACTACCAAATATTGACATTTTTGTTTTGTCACTCCACAGAGCTCTTTTCCAGTCCTCAATCGTCCAATTAAGGTGTTTCTTTGCCCATTCTAGCCTTTTCCCTCTTTGAACCTCAATAAGTAGTGTTTTTTTCCGAGGAATTCTAGCCCTAAGGCCAGAATCCACAAGTCTCCGGCGAACTGTTTGATCGGACAAAGAAACACCTGCATTGGACAGAACATTGTTGATTTCGCTGGAGGTAGATTTTCTGTTCTGAAGAGCCAGTCGAATAATTCTTCTGTCTGTTGTTGCTGATGTTATTTCTCTTCTTCCTTTCCCTGATTGATTTTCAATAGTTCCAGTTACTTCAAAGCGTTTGCACAGCTTTTGGACTCCGGATGCCGTGACTCCTTCACCTATCCTGACGGCTACTTGTTGGAAACTGTAGCCTTCTTTTCTTAAAGTTATATCAATAGCACGCTTTTTTGGTGACCAATCGACTTTTTTCATGTTTAGCTAATTGTTAAACTAAAAATTGATACCAAATTCAGTGTCAAAACTCATAATTATTAAAAAAAAATTGTATTAGGAAATTATTTAATCTATTATTTTTAAATATAATACAAAATAAATTGTCACCGGCTAAACGTCAGGAACATGCTGGGAGCTCAGCTGTTGTAACAATCAATCAATAGTGATATAAAACTTTATTTAAAACAGCATAACAAAGTAATACGTTTAGCAATATCTAATCATTAATGTTTGGCTAAAATGAAAAAATTCACATACTTGTCAAAAAAGACACAAAACTCAAGAAATTATTCCGATATCTTCAGAGTTTATAACCCTCCACACAGAGTAAACATAACAGTAAACAAGCATAGACTAAAAAAACATTAAAGACATAGCAAAACCATAGAAATATCTGCAAGTAAGTTGAAACAAGGCCTCAATGCACAAACGTGTCCACAATTTTGGCCACTACTGTAGACAGATCATCAACGCCAACAATACGCAGACGAAAGAAATGGTATACAACCTGCAGAACCCACTATAGTGTATGGAGTCCATGGGTTTCCACAGGTAGCTGCTTTTTAAACAGACAGGGTCTCCCTCTTTCGGGTTCCCATGTGGACCCGAATGACAGAAACCCGAACTCTAGTTTGAACCTAGCATAATTCTACGTACACATCTGCACTGGGCTCTATTTTTTTTCGATATGTACAAAAATAACAGCATGGCACTATGGAAGGTAGACTATAGGAAAATGCTAATAAAGAGAAAACACCCATGATCATGCCCTTCTTAAGAACGTGTTGCTATATCCAAAACTATGAATGCACAAAAAAAACTGGAAACCAACTTTTGAGATAAGCAGACCACTCAAAATGTACAAAAATATAAAATACATTTTTATTACATTAATGTTAAAAAACAGACAAACAAATACAGGGAAAAACACACTATCCCGATGGGCCAGGATTGGCATGAAGAGTATATTGAATGTACAGAAACTATTTCACAAATGGAAAAGCAGAGTATACAAAATAACGCCACATGTAACTCACCAAAACACAATGTAATGGGAATGTACTACATACAAAGCGCCACAAGGTGGCAATGTAGATCTATATGTGAACCAGGTGGTAATTTAAATCTCCATGAATTGGACCCAACGTGCAAAAACTGTGCTAGCAAGAGTATGGTGTGAATAGGGACATATAGGAATTATTATAAAGGCAAAGAAAGTGCTACTATTGTATGCACTCACATCACTGGAATTTCAGAAGCCAGCCATATAGTAATGTGGCTATATACACACCTAAGAATTGTATCCCATATATTAAATTGCTATAACACACCAGGGAGATTAAATGGATAGACTCACATAGTTTGTATTGGCAATATATGCACTAAAGAAAGTTGCACATCCAAAGTTACTCACCCATGCTGTATGAGAGTGTAGGAGAGACAAGTGGGGAAGGCGCCAACCCGGCCACCCGACGCGCATTTCGGCGCTAGCCTTCGTCACTCCCTATGTGAGTCTATCCATTTAATCTCCCTGGTGTGTTATAGCAATTTAATATATGGGATGCAATTCTTAGGTGTGTATATAGCCACATTACTATATGGCTGGCTTCTGAAATTCCAGTGATGTGAGTGCATACAATAGTAGCACTTTCTTTGCCTTTATAATAATTCCTATATGTCCCTATTCACACCATACTCTTGCTAGCACAGTTTTTGCACGTTGGGTCCAATTCATGGAGATTTAAATTACCACCTGGTTCACATAGTTCTACATTGCCACCTTGTGGCGCTTTGTATGTAGTACATTCCCATTACATTGTGTTTTGGTGAGTTACATGTGGGTTTATTTTGTATACTCTGCTTTTCCATTTGTGAAATAGTCTCTGTACATTCAATATACTCTTCATGCCAATCCTGGCCCATATAGTGTGTTTTTCCTGTATTTGTTTGTCTGTTTTTTAACATTAATGTAATAAAAATTTATTTTATATTTTTGTACATTTTGAGTGGTATGCTTATCTCAAAAGCTGGTTTCCAGTTTTTTTTTGTGCTTTCTATTTTTTTTTACTCCAGCGCAGGTGTGAACTGTAGCCTAAGCATGGGTTCACACTACATTTGCTCACACAGTTTGGGTCTCTGTCGTTGGGGTCCACATGAGGACTCGAAAAATGGAGACCCTGTCCCTTTGGAAATAAAAATAACTTATCCAGATCTTTGCTGTACAGTATCCATAGCCTTCTATGAAAGCACAGCATAGGTTGTGCAGGTTCACATCTAGATACCTTATTTGTAAAGGAGAAAAATGTATAGGCCACAAATACGTATCTGTTCAGGGGTTTATTTTTTACATTAAATTTTCAATAGCAGAAGTGCTTTATGTAACTATATAGATATGCTTGTATCCAGTATGGGAATTTCTGTGCAGTGTGATATTGGAACACATACAAATCTATAATTCCTAAAGACGTCTGTATTCCCAACATCAGAAATATTGATCCACATATACCCACTGCAAAGTAAGGTGAGAACTCGGAGCAATATTTATGTGTATGAAGCAAACACATATGTAATGAGCTTGTGAGCGACAGTTCATCCAGTAATAGAAGAGTGTACTTTCCCTCTGGCTGATCTGAGCTATGTAAGTAACATCAGTAACCATTTACATGGCTTGTACTACATCTTACCTGCTGAATGTAACAAAGTATATTTCATTCTTCTATGTTTATCTGGACATTGTTACTGTCTTTCTTTAGGAGGCTGACGGGAAAATTTCTTCTGAGAAAGTCCTCTTGTCCCACACCTGTATTTATAAAGAACATAGGTAAAAGGAGACATTGTCCCATAGGGAAATATACACATTGCTAAAACCCTCAGGATCAAATATTTATTAATATTTACTAGCTGGTACCCGCGACTTCGTCTGCGGTGATTGTAGAAGTGTGTAAATGCAATCGCGGGCAAGGTTTTAGTAGTGTGTAAAAGGTCTGGGATATGAAATGTAAGTTGATATGTTGTTTTTGTAGTAAGTTAGAGAATACGTGAGACTACGAGAAATTTTTGGCATGTAAAATATTTTTTATTTCACCTGGTATACGTCGGTGGTGGAAAGTGTACATAGCGTCTTTGGGACAGAGGTATTTCAAGTTAATATACTTCGATATACCACATTGTATGATTTATTATTTTCTGCCAGTACATGTAAGTTTTGCAATACATTGCCTAATTGTGCCAGTGCTATTGCAGGTTATGTAGCATAGCCTGCAGCAGCCTGGACAGAGGCAGCTGAGTGTGAGACGTGGGAGACCCGGCGGTCGCTGTAGTAACCTGCCGGTGGCAGCGTAGCTCAGTGTAGACGGCGGAGATCAGGAGGAGGATGCCTACGCGCAGCGGGGGACAGACCGGAGGCGCGGTACAGGTACCGTATTTTACGGACTATAAGGCGCACTGGACTATAAGGCGCATTGTCCATGAGCGCCTTATAGTCCGTCTCGGTTCATATATAAGGCGCACCGGACTATAAGGCGCAGTCCGGTGCGCATTATATGTTATTGAAAGCGGCGGCACGCAGACTTTGCCAGCGGCCGCTTAACCCCCCACGTGCCAGCCGCTTCTATTGGAAGCGCTCGGCAGGCGAGGAGTTAAGGGGCTCTATCAGCAAAATCATGCTGATAGAGCCCAACCGTAAAAGTTACATTAAACTACCCCCCCCCCCTCCCCCCGTTTTAACATAAAACCCTGAAACAGAATGTGAAACTTACCGAACGGTGCAGGGCGGGCGGGCATTCAGGCCTCCTCTTCCTCCGATGTTCCGTCCTCCTCCTCCGGCGCTCGCGAACTGATAATGGCCTGGGTGCATGCGCAGTAGCCGTAGTAGAAGCATTATGATATTGCGCATGCGCCCAGGCCATTATCAGTTAGCGAGCGCCAGAGGAAGTGGTCAGGACATCGGAGGAAGAGGAGGCCTGAATGCCCGAACCGCCCGCCCACCCTGCATCGGTCGGTACGTTTCACGTTCTGTTCAGGGTTTTATTTTAGGGGGGGGGAGTTTAATATAACTTTTAAGGGTGCATTCACACTACGGAACGCCGGCGTGTATCACAGCCGTACACGCCGGCGTGACAGCAGGGCTGCCGAACACTTCCCACTCATTTCTATGGGAGCCGGCATGCGAGCGCTCCCCATAGAAATGAATGGAAAAAAGCAGTCCATTCATTTCTTTGGGGAGCGCTCGCATGCCGGCTCCCATAGAAATGAATGGGAAGTGTCCGGCAGCCCTGCTGTCACGCCGGCGTGTACGGCTGTGATACACGCCGGCGTTCCGTAGTGTGAATGCACCCTTACGGTGCCTTTTATGTATGGAAGCGGCACGCAGACTTTGCCGCCGCTTCCATCCATATATAAGGCGCACCGGACTATAAGGCACACTTACGATTTCTGAGAAAATCATAGGTTTTTATGTGCGCCTTATAGTCCGGAAAATATGGTAAGAGAAGGAGGCGGAGGAGGGAATGTGACCAACAATGGGGGACATGACGGGGGTTTGAGCAGGCTATGTCGGCCGTGCGGCTCGCCGCGGTCCAGCTCCGAGAAGGCAGCGGAGTAGGGAATACGGGCAGCAATGGGGACATCACGGGGGTTAAGCAGGCCATGTGGGTCATGCGGCTCCCGGGCACCTGCTACAGCGAAAGCGCCGTAATGGAGCGGTGTGTGCCAGCAACGGAGCCCAGGCAGTGAAAATGAAGTCAGGGGTGCTATGGCAATAAGCGGCGGCTATGGCGGGCGGTTGGCATAGAAACATCAGCGGCATGGGCCATACTAACGGGATGAAGTGCGGTGTAAGTTAGTGAGAGGTGTTTGGAGGAGGCTAAGTAGATAGACAGGCCACGGAGGGAGATGGGGAAGATTATTATGGAGCATAAGGTGTCGGTCCTGCGTAGTATACAGGCCAGAGGTCCTGGCAATGCAAGAATGGTATGGCCACTTACCAGTGTCGGGCCGGTGGATAGATCATCAACAGCAAACAGCAGGGAGGTGAGAGTGGCGTCGGGGAGTGTTGCGGCCTGGAGCCAGTGGGTCGGGTGTTGCTGTGTAGGCCGGTCGATAGATCATCAACAGCAGGGAGGTGAGAGTGGCGTCGGGGAGTGTTGCGGCCTGGAGCCAGTGGGTCGGGTGTTGCTCTGTAAGCTGTAGGCGCAAAATGGTGGCGTGCTGGCAACACGTTGTCTATGTGTGTAAGGTGCGCATGCTCCTGTGAAGACAGTGGAGTAGTGTGGTGGGCGGTGCTGCGGATCCTCCTAGTGGTGGGGGTCGGTAAAGATGGCTGGGCCGGAGAGTGAAACAGGTCGGCTCCTGCAGTATCGTTACGGTTAGTGTGAAAGTGCTGAAGTATATGTGAATGTGATTGTGTGGGGTTAGGGGCTAGGCTGTAGAGGGGAATGTGAAGTTTTAAGGCTTGCTATGGTCCAAAGTGTGTGAGATTGCAGAGATAGTGATGTGAGTTGGCTTTTTGGGTGGGTCCTGGGAAAAACGTATGTGCGTTATTGTGACGAAAAGTAGCCTATTGTGCAATTGGGTGTATTAACTATGTTTGTGGAAAATTTGAGCCAAATCGGTGGAGCGGTTTTTCCGTGATTGAGGAACAAACATCCGAACATCCAAACACACAAACCCACATTTATAATATTAATAGGATTAGGTTTGTTTTTTCAAACTTTCTTGGCTGTATTTCAGTAATTGTATAGAGAAGAACTGTCTGTGTGGGAAGAGAATATCTTACTTTGTATTCCTATGCTATGCTTACTAGAGATGAGCGAACACTAAAATGTTCGAGGTTCGAAATTCGATTCGAACAGCCGCTCAATGTTCGTGTGTTCGAACGGGTTTCGAACCCCATTATAGTCTATGGGGAACATATACTCGTTAAGGGGGAAACCCAAATCCGTGTCTGGAGGGTCACCAAGTCCACTAAGACAACCCAGGAAATGATGCCAACACCTCTGGAATGACACTGGGACAGCAGGGGAAGCATGCCTGGGGGCATCTAACACACCAAAGACCCTCTATTACCCCAACATCACAGCCTAACAACTACACACTTTACACACTCAATACCACCTCTCTGACAGTAGGAAAACACCTTGAAACATGTGTATTTGGCACTTGCAGTGAGGAGAGCTTGTCACCAGCAGTGAATTTGGCCCTTGTAGTAAGTTGAGGTTGGCACCAACATTTGTTTTGAAAATCAGGGTGGATTGAGCCTCTAACCAGCAGAGTTTGGGCAAATTCATGGTGGAGGGAGCCTCTAAAAACCCCAGTTTGGACCAATTCATGGTGGAGGGAGCCTCTAAAAACCCCAGTTTGGACCAATTCATGGTGGAGGGAGCCTCTAAAAAACTCAGTTTGGACCAATTCATGGTGGAGGGAGCCTCTAAACAGCCCAGTTTGGACCAATTCATGGTGGAGGGAGCCTCTAAAAACCCCAGTTTGGACCAATTCATGGTGGAGGGAGCCTCTAAACAGCCCAGTTTGGGCAAATTCATGGTGGAGGGAGCCTCTAAACAGCCCAGTTTGGGCAAATTCATGGTGGAGGGAGCCTCTAAAAACCCCCAGTTTGGACCAATTCATGGTGGAGGGAGCCTCTAAAAACCCCAGTTTGGACCAATTCATGGTGGAGGGAGCCTCTAAACAGCCCAGTTTGGGCAAATTCATGGTGGAGGGAGCCTCTAAACAGCCCAGTTTGGGCAAATTCATGGTGGAGGGAGCCTCTAAAAACCCCAGTTTGGACCAATTCATGGTGGAGGGAGCCTCTAAAAACCCCAGTTTGGACCAATTCATGGTGGAGGGAGCCTCTAAACAGCCCAGTTTGGGCAAATTCATGGTGGAGAGAGCCTCTAAACAGCCCAGTTTGGGCAAATTCATGGTGGAGGGAGCCTCTAAAAACCCCAGTTTGGACCAATTCATGGTGGAGGGAGCCTCTAAAAACCCCAGTTTGGACCAATTCATGGTGGAGGGAGCCTCTAAACAGCCCAGTTTGGGCAAATTCATGGTGGAGGGAGCCTCTAAAAACCCCCAGTTTGGACCAATTCATGGTGGAGGGAGCCTCTAAAAACCCCAGTTTGGACCAATTCATGGTGGAGGGAGCCTCTAAACAGCCCAGTTTGGGCAAATTCATGGTGGAGGGAGCCTCTAAACAGCCCAGTTTGGGCAAATTCATGGTGGAGGGAGCCTCTAAAAACCCCCAGTTTGGACCAATTCATGGTGGAGGGAGCCTCTAAAAACCCCAGTTTGGACCAATTCATGGTGGAGGGAGCCTCTAAAAACCCCAGTTTGGACCAATTCATGGTGGAGGGAGCCTCTAAACAGCCCAGTTTGGGCAAATTCATGGTGGAGGGAGCCTCTAAACAGCCCAGTTTGGGCAAATTCATGGTGGAGGGAGCCTCTAAAAACCCCAGTTTGGACCAATTCATGGTGGAGGGAGCCTCTAAAAACCCCAGTTTGGACCAATTCATGGTGGAGGGAGCCTCTAAACAGCCCAGTTTGGGCAAATTCATGGTGGAGAGAGCCTCTAAACAGCCCAGTTTGGGCAAATTCATGGTGGAGGGAGCCTCTAAAAACCCCAGTTTGGACCAATTCATGGTGGAGGGAGCCTCTAAAAACCCCAGTTTGGACCAATTCATGGTGGAGGGAGCCTCTAAACAGCCCAGTTTGGACCAATTCATGGTGGAGGGAGCCTCTAAAAACCCCAGTTTGGACCAATTCATGGTGGAGGGAGCCTCTAAAAAACCCAGTTTGGACCAATTCATGGTGGAGGGAGCCTCTAAACAGCCCAGTTTGGACCAATTCATGGTGGAGGGAGCCTCTAAAAACCCCAGTTTGGACCAATTCATGGTGGAGGGAGCCTCTAAACAGCCCAGTTTGGACCAATTCATGGTGGAGGGAGCCTCTAAAAACCCCAGTTTGGACCAATTCATGGTGGAGGGAGCCTCTAAACAGCCCAGTTTGGGCAAATTCATGATGGAGAGAGCCTCTAAACAGCCCAGTTTGGGCAAATTCATGGTGGAGGGAGCCTCTAAAAACCCCAGTTTGGACCAATTCATGGTGGAGGGAGCCTCTAAAAACCCCAGTTTGGACCAATTCATGGTGGAGGGAGCCTCTAAACAGCCCAGTTTGGACCAATTCATGGTGGAGGGAGCCTCTAAAAACCCCAGTTTGGACCAATTCATGGTGGAGGGAGCCTCTAAAAAACCCAGTTTGGACCAATTCATGGTGGAGGGAGCCTCTAAACAGCCCAGTTTGGACCAATTCATGGTGGAGGGAGCCTCTAAAAACCCCAGTTTGGACCAATTCATGGTGGAGGGAGCCTCTAAACAGCCCAGTTTGGACCAATTCATGGTGGAGGGAGCCTCTAAAAACCCCAGTTTGGACCAATTCATGGTGGAGGGAGCCTCTAAACAGCCCAGTTTGGGCAAATTCATGGTGGAGAGAGCCTCTAAACAGCCCAGTTTGGGCAAATTCATGGTGGAGGGAGCCTCTAAAAACCCCAGTTTGGACCAATTCATGGTGGAGGGAGCCTCTAAAAACCCCAGTTTGGACCAATTCATGGTGGAGGGAGCCTCTAAACAGCCCAGTTTGGACCAATTCATGGTGGAGGGAGCCTCTAAAAACCCCAGTTTGGACCAATTCATGGTGGAGGGAGCCTCTAAAAACCCCAGTTTGGACCAATTCATGGTGGAGGGAGCCTCTAAACAGCCCAGTTTGGACCAATTCATGGTGGAGGGAGCCTCTAAAAACCCCAGTTTGGACCAATTCATGGTGGAGGGAGCCTCTAAACAGCCCAGTTTGGGCAAATTCATGGTGGAGAGAGCCTCTAAACAGCCCAGTTTGGGCAAATTCATGGTGGAGGGAGCCTCTAAAAACCCCAGTTTGGACCAATTCATGGTGGAGGGAGCCTCTAAAAACCCCAGTTTGGACCAATTCATGGTGGAGGGAGCCTCTAAACAGCCCAGTTTGGACCAATTCATGGTGGAGGGAGCCTCTAAAAACCCCAGTTTGGACCAATTCATGGTGGAGGGAGCCTCTAAAAAACCCAGTTTGGACCAATTCATGGTGGAGGGAGCCTCTAAACAGCCCAGTTTGGACCAATTCATGGTGGAGGGAGCCTCTAAAAACCCCAGTTTGGACCAATTCATGGTGGAGGGAGCCTCTAAACAGCCCAGTTTGGACCAATTCATGGTGGAGGGAGCCTCTAAAAACCCCAGTTTGGACCAATTCATGGTGGAGGGAGCCTCTAAACAGCCCAGTTTGGGCAAATTCATGGTGGAGAGAGCCTCTAAACAGCCCAGTTTGGGCAAATTCATGGTGGAGGGAGCCTCTAAAAACCCCAGTTTGGACCAATTCATGGTGGAGGGAGCCTCTAAAAACCCCAGTTTGGACCAATTCATGGTGGAGGGAGCCTCTAAACAGCCCAGTTTGGACCAATTCATGGTGGAGGGAGCCTCTAAAAACCCCAGTTTGGACCAATTCATGGTGGAGGGAGCCTCTAAAAAACTCAGTTTGGACCAATTCATGGTGGAGGGAGCCTCTAAACAGCCCAGTTTGGACCAATTCATGGTGGAGGGAGCCTCTAAAAACCCCAGTTTGGACCAATTCATGGTGGAGGGAGCCTCTAAACAACCCAGTTTGGACCAATTCATGGTGGAGGGAGCCTCTAAAAACCCCAGTTTGGACCAATTCATGGTGGAGGGAGCCTCTAAACAGCCCAGTTTGGGCAAATTCATGGTGGAGGGAGCCTCTAAACAGCCCAGTTTGGGCAAATTCATGGTGGAGGGAGCCTCTAAAAACCCCAGTTTGGACCAATTCATGGTGGAGGGAGCCTCTAAAAACCCCAGTTTGGACCAATTCATGGTGGAGGGAGCCTCTAAAAACCCCAGTTTGGACCAATTCATGGTGGAGGGAGCCTCTAAACAGCCCAGTTTGGACCAATTCATGGTGGAGGGAGCCTCTAAAAACCCCAGTTTGGACCAATTCATGGTGGAGGGAGCCTCTAAAAACCCCAGTTTGGACCAATTCATGGTGGAGGGAGCCTCTAAACAGCCCAGTTTGGGCAAATTCATGGTGGAGGGAGCCTCTAAAAACCCCAGTTTGGACCAATTCATGGTGGAGGGAGCCTCTAAAAACCCCAGTTTGGACCAATTCATGGTGGAGGGAGCCTCTAAAAACCCCAGTTTGGACCAATTCATGATGGAGGGAGCCTCTAAGCAGCCCAGTTTGGACCAATTCATGGTGGAGAGAGCCTCTAAAAACCCCAGTTTGGACCAATTCATGGTGGAGGGAGCCTCTAAACAGGCCAGTTTGGGCAAATTCATGGTGGAGGGAGCCTCTAAACAGGCCAGTTTGGGCAAATTCATGGTGGAGGGAGCCTCTAACCAGCCCAGTTTGGACCAATTCATGGTGGAGGGAGCCTCTAAAAACCCCAGTTTGGACCAATTCATGGTGGAGGGAGCCTCTAAACAGCCCAGTTTGGGCAAATTCATGGTGGAGGGAGCCTATAAAAACCCCCAGTTTGGACCAATTCATGGTGGAGGGAGCCTCTAAAAACCCCAGTTTGGACCAATTCATGGTGGAGGGAGCCTCTAAACAGCTCAGTTTGGGCAAATTCATGGTGGAGGGAGCCTCTAAAAACCCCAGTTTGGACCAATTCATGGTGGAGGGAGCCTCTAAAAACCCCAGTTTGGACCAATTCATGGTGGAGGGAGCCTCTAAAAACCCCAGTTTGGACCAATTCATGGTGGAGGGAGCCTCTAAACAGCCCAGTTTGGGCAAATTCATGGTGGAGGGAGCCTCTAAAAACCCCCAGTTTGGACCAATTCATGGTGGAGGGAGCCTCTAAAAACCCCAGTTTGGACCAATTCATGGTGGAGGGAGCCTCTAAACAGCCCAGTTTGGGCAAATTCATGGTGGAGGGAGCCTCTAAACAGCCCAGTTTGGGCAAATTCATGGTGGAGGGAGCCTCTAAAAACCCCAGTTTGGACCAATTCATGGTGGAGGAAGCCTCTAAACAGCCCAGTTTGGGCAAATTCATGGTGGAGGGAGCCTCTAAACAGCCCAGTTTGGGCAAATTCATGGTGGAGGGAGCCTCTAAAAACCCCAGTTTGGACCAATTCATGGTGGAGGGAGCCTCTAAAAACCCCAGTTTGGACCAATTCATGGTGGAGGGAGCCTCTAAAAACCCCAGTTTGGACCAATTCATGGTGGAGGGAGCCTCTAAACAGCCCAGTTTGGGCAAATTCATGGTGGAGGGAGCCTCTAAAAACCCCCAGTTTGGACCAATTCATGGTGGAGGGAGCCTCTAAAAACCCCAGTTTGGACCAATTCATGGTGGAGGGAGCCTCTAAACAGCCCAGTTTGGGCAAATTCATGGTGGAGGGAGCCTCTAAACAGCCCAGTTTGGGCAAATTCATGGTGGAGGGAGCCTCTAAAAACCCCAGTTTGGACCAATTCATGGTGGAGGGAGCCTCTAAAAACCCCAGTTTGGACCAATTCATGGTGGAGGGAGCCTCTAAAAACCCCAGTTTGGACCAATTCATGGTGGAGGGAGCCTCTAAAAACCCCAGTTTGGACCAATTCATGGTGGAGGGAGCCTCTAAACAGCCCAGTTTGGGCAAATTCATGGTGGAGGGAGCCTCTAAAAACCCCCAGTTTGGACCAATTCATGGTGGAGGGAGCCTCTAAAAACCCCAGTTTGGACCAATTCATGGTGGAGGGAGCCTCTAAACAGCCCAGTTTGGGCAAATTCATGGTGGAGGGAGCCTCTAAACAGCCCAGTTTGGGCAAATTCATGGTGGAGGGAGCCTCTAAAAACCCCAGTTTGGACCAATTCATGGTGGAGGGAGCCTCTAAAAACCCCAGTTTGGACCAATTCATGGTGGAGGGAGCCTCTAAAAACCCCAGTTTGGACCAATTCATGGTGGAGGGAGCCTCTAAACAGCCCAGTTTGGGCAAATTCATGGTGGAGGGAGCCTCTAAACAGCCCAGTTTGGGCAAATTCATGGTGGAGGGAGCCTCTAAAAACCCCAGTTTGGACCAATTCATGGTGGAGGGAGCCTCTAAAAACCCCAGTTTGGACCAATTCATGGTGGAGGGAGCCTCTAAAAACCCCAGTTTGGACCAATTCATGGTGGAGGGAGCCTCTAAACAGCCCAGTTTGGGCAAATTCATGGTGGAGGGAGCCTCTAAAAACCCCCAGTTTGGACCAATTCATGGTGGAGGGAGCCTCTAAAAACCCCAGTTTGGACCAATTCATGGTGGAGGGAGCCTCTAAACAGCCCAGTTTGGGCAAATTCATGGTGGAGGGAGCCTCTAAACAGCCCAGTTTGGGCAAATTCATGGTGGAGGGAGCCTCTAAAAACCCCAGTTTGGACCAATTCATGGTGGAGGGAGCCTCTAAAAACCCCAGTTTGGACCAATTCATGGTGGAGGGAGCCTCTAAAAACCCCAGTTTGGACCAATTCATGGTGGAGGGAGCCTCTAAACAGCCCAGTTTGGGCAAATTCATGGTGGAGGGAGCCTCTAAAAACCCCCAGTTTGGACCAATTCATGGTGGAGGGAGCCTCTAAAAACCCCAGTTTGGACCAATTCATGGTGGAGGGAGCCTCTAAACAGCCCAGTTTGGGCAAATTCATGGTGGAGGGAGCCTCTAAACAGCCCAGTTTGGGCAAATTCATGGTGGAGGGAGCCTCTAAAAACCCCAGTTTGGACCAATTCATGGTGGAGGGAGCCTCTAAAAACCCCAGTTTGGACCAATTCATGGTGGAGGGAGCCTCTAAAAACCCCAGTTTGGACCAATTCATGGTGGAGGGAGCCTCTAAACAGCCCAGTTTGGGCAAATTCATGGTGGAGGGAGCCTCTAAAAACCCCCAGTTTGGACGAATTCATGGTGGAGGGAGCCTCTAAAAACCCCAGTTTGGACCAATTCATGGTGGAGGGAGCCTCTAAAAACCCCAGTTTGGACCAATTCATGGTGGAGGGAGCCTCTAAAAACCCCAGTTTGGACCAATTCATGGTGGAGGGAGCCTCTAAACAGCCCAGTTTGGGCAAATTCATGGTGGAGGGAGCCTCTAAAAACCCCAGTTTGGACCAATTCATGGTGGAGGGAGCCTCTAAAAACCCCAGTTTGGACCAATTCATGGTGGAGGGAGCCTCTAAAAACCCCAGTTTGGACCAATTCATGGTGGAGGGAGCCTCTAAACAGCCCAGTTTGGGCAAATTCATGGTGGAGGGAGCCTCTAAACAGCCCAGTTTGGGCAAATTCATGGTGGAGGGAGCCTCTAAAAACCCCAGTTTGGACCAATTCATGGTGGAGGGAGCCTCTAAACAGCCCAGTTTGGGCAAATTCATGGTGGAGGGAGCCTCTAAACAGCCCAGTTTGGGCAAATTCATGGTGGAGGGAGCCTCTAAAAACCCCAGTTTGGACCAATTCATGGTGGAGGGAGCCTCTAAAAACCCCAGTTTGGACCAATTCATGGTGGAGGGAGCCTCTAAAAACCCCAGTTTGGACCAATTCATGGTGGAGGGAGCCTCTAAACAGCCCAGTTTGGGCAAATTCATGGTGGAGGGAGCCTCTAAAAACCCCCAGTTTGGACCAATTCATGGTGGAGGGAGCCTCTAAAAACCCCAGTTTGGACCAATTCATGGTGGAGGGAGCCTCTAAACAGCCCAGTTTGGGCAAATTCATGGTGGAGGGAGCCTCTAAACAGCCCAGTTTGGGCAAATTCATGGTGGAGGGAGCCTCTAAAAACCCCAGTTTGGACCAATTCATGGTGGAGGGAGCCTCTAAAAACCCCAGTTTGGACCAATTCATGGTGGAGGGAGCCTCTAAAAACCCCAGTTTGGACCAATTCATGGTGGAGGGAGCCTCTAAACAGCCCAGTTTGGGCAAATTCATGGTGGAGGGAGCCTCTAAAAACCCCCAGTTTGGACGAATTCATGGTGGAGGGAGCCTCTAAAAACCCCAGTTTGGACCAATTCATGGTGGAGGGAGCCTCTAAACAGCCCAGTTTGGGCAAATTCATGGTGGAGGGAGCCTCTAAAAACCCCAGTTTGGACCAATTCATGGTGGAGGGAGCCTCTAAAAACCCCAGTTTGGACCAATTCATGGTGGAGGGAGCCTCTAAACAGCCCAGTTTGGACCAATTCATGGTGGAGGGAGCCTCTAAAAACCCCAGTTTGGACCAATTCATGGTGGAGGGAGCCTCTAAAAAACCCAGTTTGGACCAATTCATGGTGGAGGGAGCCTCTAAACAGCCCAGTTTGGACCAATTCATGGTGGAGGGAGCCTCTAAAAACCCCAGTTTGGACCAATTCATGGTGGAGGGAGCCTCTAAACAGCCCAGTTTGGACCAATTCATGGTGGAGGGAGCCTCTAAAAACCCCAGTTTGGACCAATTCATGGTGGAGGGAGCCTCTAAAAACCCCAGTTTGGACCAATTCATGATGGAGGGAGCCTCTAAACAGCCCAGTTTGGGCAAATTCATGGTGGAGGGAGCCTCTAAAAACCCCCAGTTTGGACCAATTCATGGTGGAGGGAGCCTCTAAAAACCCCAGTTTGGACCAATTCATGATGGAGGGAGCCTCTAAACAGCCCAGTTTGGGCAAATTCATGGTGGAGGGAGCCTCTAAACAGCCCAGTTTGGGCAAATTCATGGTGGAGGGAGCCTCTAAAAACCCCAGTTTGGACCAATTCATGGTGGAGGGAGCCTCTAAAAACCCCAGTTTGGACCAATTCATGGTGGAAGGAGCCTCTAAACAGCCCAGTTTGGACCAATTCATGGTGGAGGGAGCCTCTAAAAACCCCAGTTTGGACCAATTCATGATGGAGGGAGCCTCTAAACAGCCCAGTTTGGGCAAATTCATGGTGGAGGGAGCCTCTAAAAACCCCCAGTTTGGACCAATTCATGGTGGAGGGAGCCTCTAAAAACCCCAGTTTGGACCAATTCATGGTGGAGGGAGCCTCTAAACAGCCCAGTTTGGGCAAATTCATGGTGGAGGGAGCCTCTAAAAACCCCAGTTTGGACCAATTCATGGTGGAGGGAGCCTCTAAAAACCCCAGTTTGGACCAATTCATGGTGGAGGGAGCCTCTAAACAGCCCAGTTTGGACCAATTCATGGTGGAGGGAGCCTCTAAAAACCCCAGTTTGGACCAATTCATGGTGGAGGGAGCCTCTAAAAAACCCAGTTTGGACCAATTCATGGTGGAGGGAGCCTCTAAACAGCCCAGTTTGGACCAATTCATGGTGGAGGGAGCCTCTAAAAACCCCAGTTTGGACCAATTCATGGTGGAGGGAGCCTCTAAACAGCCCAGTTTGGACCAATTCATGGTGGAGGGAGCCTCTAAAAACCCCAGTTTGGACCAATTCATGGTGGAGGGAGCCTCTAAAAACCCCAGTTTGGACCAATTCATGATGGAGGGAGCCTCTAAACAGCCCAGTTTGGGCAAATTCATGGTGGAGGGAGCCTCTAAAAACCCCCAGTTTGGACCAATTCATGGTGGAGGGAGCCTCTAAAAACCCCAGTTTGGACCAATTCATGGTGGAGGGAGCCTCTAAACAGCCCAGTTTGGGCAAATTCATGGTGGAGGGAGCCTCTAAACAGCCCAGTTTGGGCAAATTCATGGTGGAGGGAGCCTCTAAAAACCCCAGTTTGGACCAATTCATGGTGGAGGGAGCCTCTAAAAACCCCAGTTTGGACCAATTCATGGTGGAGGGAGCCTCTAAACAGCCCAGTTTGGACCAATTCATGGTGGAGGGAGCCTCTAAAAACCCCAGTTTGGACCAATTCATGGTGGAGGGAGCCTCTAAAAAAACCAGTTTGGACCAATTCATGGTGGAGGGAGCCTCTAAACAGCCCAGTTTGGACCAATTCATGGTGGAGGGAGCCTCTAAAAACCCCTGTTTGGACCAATTCATGGTGGAGGGAGCCTCTAAAAACCCCAGTTTGGACCAATTCATGATGGAGGGAGCCTCTAAACAGCCCAGTTTGGGCAAATTCATGGTGGAGGGAGCCTCTAAAAACCCCCAGTTTGGACCAATTCATGGTGGAGGGAGCCTCTAAAAACCCCAGTTTGGACCAATTCATGGTCGAGGGAGCCTCTAAACAGCCCAGTTTGGGCATATTCATGGTGGAGGGAGCCTCTAAAACCCCCCAGTTTGGACCAATTCATGGTGGAGAGAGCCTCTAAAAACCCCAGTTTGGACCAATTCATGGTGGAGGGAGCCTCTAAACAGCTCAGTTTGGGCAAATTCATGGTGGAGGGAGCCTCTAAAAACCCCAGTTTGGACCAATTCATGGTGGAGGGAGCCTCTAAACAGCCCAGTTTGGGCAAATTCATGGTGGAGGGAGCCTCTAAAAACCCCCAGTTTGGACCAATTCATGGTGGAGGGAGCCTCTAAAAACCCCAGTTTGGACCAATTCATGGTGGAGGGAGCCTCTAAACAGCCCAGTTTGGACCAATTCATGGTGGAGGGAGCCTCTAAAAACCCCAGTTTGGACCAATTCATGGTGGAGGGAGCCTCTAACCAGCAGAGTTGGTGGAAATCAGGGTGGAGGGAGCCTCTAACCAGCAGAGTTGTGGGAAAGCAGGGTGGAGGGAGCCTCTAACCAGCAGAGTTGGGGGAAATCAGGGTGGAGGGAGCCTAGTATTAGCAGAATTGTGCAACGCTTATGGTGGATGAGTATGAGGATGCGGAGGAATTGGAGAGGTTGAGTACAGACATGGAGTTTCATGTTGGGGTGCTTTACACAGGTGGGCCCAAAAATGAAGGCTCTATCCAGTGGTGGTTCATTTTTATCAAAGTGAGCCGGTCGGCACTCTCAGCTGACAGACGGGTGCGCTTGTCAGTGATGATGCCACCGGCTGCACTGAACACCCTCTCAGATAGGACGCTGGCGGCAGGACAGGACAGCACCTCCAAGGCATATAGGGCAAGTTCAAGCCACAGGTCCAACTTCGACACCCAATACGTGTAGGGCGCAGAGGGGTCGGAGAGGACAGGGCTGTGGTCGGAAAGGTATTCCCGCAACATGCGCCTATATCAAGGTGTCCCAGACCTTAGACAGTGTGCCCCTCGTTTGTGTGGACCGGTGAGAACTTGGTTGCCTACTGGAGGAACTGCCCTCCCTGCCGCCAACGTCACATGCTGGAAACATCTCCATCATATTCTGCACCAATTGCCTGTGGCAAGCATTGATGCGATTGGCCCTCCCCTCTACCGGAATAAAAGACGAGATGTTGTTTTTATACCGGGGGTCAAGGATAGCAAAGATCCAGTACTGGTTGTCCTCCATGATTTTGACAATACGCTTGTCGGTTGTAAAGCACCCTAACATGAACTCAGCCATGTCTGCCACAGTGTTAGTTGGCATGACTCCTCTGGCCCCACCGGAAAGTTCAATCTCCATTTCCTCCTCATCCTCCATGTCTACCCATCCGCGCTGCAACAATGGGACGATTCGAAGTTGCCCGGAAGCCTCCTGTATCACCATCACATCATCGGACAACTCTTCTTCCTCCTCCTCCTCCTCCTCCTCCATTAAACGCAGTGAAGCGGACAGATGTGTGGACCTACTCTCCAGCTGTGACGGATCGGATGCTATCCCTAACTCCTCTGTGTGATCTGAGTTATCCCTGATGTCAATCAGGGATTCTCTCAGAACACACAAGAGCGGGATTGTAAGGCTCACCATCGCATCCTCAGAGCTCACCCTCCTTGTGGACTCCTCAAAGACCCGTAGGATGTCACAAAGGTCTCTCATCCATGGCCACTCATAGATGTGAAACTGAGGCAGCTGACTTTGTGGCACCCTAGGGTTTTGTAGCTGGTATTCCATCAAAGGTCTCTGCTGCTCAACCACTCTATTCAACATCTGAAACGTTGAGTTCCAGCGTGTGGGGACGTCGCACAAAAGCCGGTGTTGTGGCACATGCAGGCGTTGCTGGAGAGATTTTAAGCTAGCAGCGGCTACTGTCGACTTGCGAAAGTGGGCGCACATGCGCCGCACTTTCACCAGTAGCTCTGGAACATTGGGGTAGCTCTTTAGGAAACGTTGCACCACTAGGTTGAAGACGTGGGCCAGGCATGGAACATGTTGGAGTCCGGCAAGCTCCAGAGCTGCTACCAGGTTCCGGCCGTTATCACAAACGACCATGCCTGGGCCCAGGTGCAGCGGCTCAAACCATATTGCCGTCTCATCGAGGAGGGCATCCCTCACCTCGGAGGCAGTGTGCTGTCTGTCCCCCAAGCTGATCAGCTTCAGCACAGCCTGCTGACGTCTACCAACGCCAGTGCTGCAACGTTTCCAACTCGTAGCTGAGGTCAATCTAACAGCGGAGGAGGAGGCGGTGGCGGAGGAGGAGGCGGTGGCGGAGGAGGAGGCGGTAGAGGAGGAGGAGGAGGGGGGTGTTCTTCTCGTGTCCCTGCCAGGAATGTTAGGCGGGGAGACGAGGTACACCGGGCCAGTTTGGGAAGCAGTCCCAGCCTCAACTACATTCACCCAGTGTGCCGTCAGTGAAATGTAGCATCCCTGTCCGCATGCACTTGTCCACGCGTCGGTGGTCAAGTGGACCTTTGTGCAAAGCGCGGAACTAAGGGCCCGCCTGATGTTGAGTGACACGTGCTGGTGCAAGGCGGGGACGGCACACCGGGAGAAGTAGTGACGGCTAGGGACGGCATAGCGAGGTGCCGCAGTTGCCATCAGGTCCAGGAAGGCGGGAGTTTCAACAAGCCGGAACGCCAACATCTCCTGGGCCAGCAGTTTAGCGATGTTGGCGTTCAAGGCTTGTGCGTGTGGGTGGTTAGCAGTGTATTTCTGCCGCCGCTCCAATGTCTGAGAGATGGTGGGTTGTTGTAAAGAATCGCCTGATGGTGCCTTTGATGGTGCAGGAGAAGGAGATAAGACAGGAACAGGGGAGGATGAGGGAGAAGTCAACAAAGTGGCGGAGGCAGATGAAGTGGTGTCCTGGCTCGTCCTCTGGAGTGCATCGCCAGCACAGTCAGCAGTGGCAGTGGCAGAGGCAGAGGCAGAGGCAGTGGCAGTGGCGTGAACGGCAGGCGGCCTTTGTCCTGCCGTTGCTGCCTGCCACTGATTCCAGTGCTTGGATTCCAAATGACGGCGCATTGAAGTGGTGGACAGGTTGCTCTTCTCAGAGCCCCTAATCAATTTCGAGAGGCAAATTGTGCAGACAACACTATATCTGTCCTCGGCGCATTCCTTGAAAAAACTCCACACCTTCGAGAAACGTGCCCTCGAGGTGGGAGTTTTTCGGGGCTGGGTACGAACTGGAACATCTTGGGAGATTCCGGGTGTGGCCTGGCTTCGCCTAAGCTGCTGACCTCTGCCTCTGCCTCTAGCTACCCTTTTTGGTACTGCACCTGCCTCAACATCCACACTACTTTCCCCGCTTGACATCCCCCCTGTCCAGGTCGGGTCAGTGTCCTCATCATCCACCACTTCCTCTTCCAACTCCTGTCTCATCTCCTCCTCCCGCACAATGCGCCGGTCAACTGGATGCCCTGACGGCAACTGCGTCACATCATCGTCGATGAGGGTGGGTTGCTGGTCATCCACCACCAAATCGAACGGAGATGGAGGAGACTCTAGTGTTTGAGCATCTGGACACAGATGCTCCTCTGTTAGGTTCGTGGAATCCTGACGTGGAGAGGCAGGTTGAGGGACAATGAAAGGAGCGGAGAACAGCTCTGGGGAGCAGGGACAGTTTGGGTTATTGTTCTGTAAAGCTTCGGAATTTTGGGAGGAAGGAAGACAAGACTGTTGGGTAATAGGAGGAGAGGAGGCAGAGTCTGACTGGCTGCTGGACAATGTGCTGTAAGCGTTCTCTGACAGCCATTGCAAGACCTGTTCCTGGTTCTCGGGCCTACTAAGGTTTGTACCCTGCAGTTTAGTTAATGTGGCAAGCAACCCTGGCACTGTGGAGTGGCGCAATGCTTGCTGCCCCACAGGAGTAGGCACGGGACGCCCTGTGGCTTCACTGCTACCTTGCTCCCCAGAACCATTCCCCTGACCTCGCCCACGGCCTCGTCCACGTCCCTTTCCGGGAGCCTTGCGCATTTTGAATTCCTAGTTAGAAATTGGCACTGTATACCAGTAGTAAAAATTGTGGGTGCACGTAACCCCAATATATTCTTTGAATTACCAGTCAGAAACTGGCACTATATGGCAGTAGCAAGAAATGAGGGTATTTGTATTCCCAATATATTCTTTGAATTCCCAGTCAGACAATGGCACTGTATACCAGTAGTAAAAATTGTGGGTGCACGTAACCCCAATATATTCTTTGAATTACCAGTCAGAAACTGGCACTATATGGCAGTAGCAAGAAATGAGGGTATTTATAACCCCAATATATTCTTTGAATTCCCAGTCAGACAATGGCACTGTATACCAGTAGTAAAAATTGTGGGTGCACGTAACCCCAATATATTCTTTGAATTCCCAGTCAGACAATGGCACTATATACCAGTAGCAAGAAATGAGGGTATTTATAACCCCAATATATTCTTTGAATTCCCAGTCAGACAATGGCACTGTATACCAGTAGTAAAAATTGTGGGTGCACGTAACCCCAATATATTCTTTGAATTCCCAGTCAGACAATGGCACTATATACCAGTAGCAAGAAATGAGGGTATTTATAACCCCAATATATTCTTTGAATTCCCAGTCAGACAATGGCACTGTATACCAGTAGTAAAAATTGTGGGTGCACGTAACCCCAATATATTCTTTGAATTACCAGTCAGAAACTGGCACTATATGGCAGTAGCAAGAAATGAGGGTATTTGTAACCCCAATATATTCTTTGAATTCCCAGTCAGACAATGGCACTGTATACCAGTAGTAAAAATTGTGGGTGCACGTAACCCCAATATATTCTTTGAATTCCCAGTCAGACAATGGCACTATATACCAGTAGCAAGAAATGAGGGTATTTATAACCCCAATATATTCTTTGAATTCCCAGTCAGACAATGGCACTGTATACCAGTAGTAAAAATTGTGGGTGCACGTAACCCCAATATATTCTTTGAATTCCCAGTCAGACAATGGCACTATATACCAGTAGCAAGAAATGAGGGTATTTGTATTCCCAATATATTCTTTGAATTCCCAGTCAGACAATGGCACTGTATACCAGTAGTAAAAATTGTGGGTGCACGTAACCCCAATATATTCTTTGAATTACCAGTCAGAAACTGGCACTATATGGCAGTAGCAAGAAATGAGGGTATTTATAACCCCAATATATTCTTTGAATTCCCAGTCAGACAATGGCACTGTATACCAGTAGTAAAAATTGTGGGTGCACGTAACCCCAATATATTCTTTGAATTACCAGTCAGAAACTGGCACTATATGGCAGTAGCAAGAAATGAGGGTATTTATAACCCCAATATATTCTTTGAATTCCCAGTCAGACAATGGCACTGTATACCAGTAGTAAAAATTGTGGGTGCACGTAACCCCAATATATTCTTTGAATTACCAGTCAGAAACTGGCACTATATGGCAGTAGCAAGAAATGAGGGTATTTGTATTCCCAATATATTCTTTGAATTCCCAGTCAGACAATGGCACTGTATACCAGTAGTAAAAATTGTGGGTGCACGTAACCCCAATATATTCTTTGAATTACCAGTCAGAAACTGGCACTATATGGCAGTAGCAAGAAATGAGGGTATTTGTATTCCCAATATATTCTTTGAATTCCCAGTCAGACAATGGCACTGTATACCAGTAGTAAAAATTGTGGGTGCACGTAACCCCAATATATTCTTTGAATTACCAGTCAGAAACTGGCACTATATGGCAGTAGCAAGAAATGAGGGTATTTGTATTCCCAATATATTCTTTGAATTCCCAGTCAGACAATGGCACTGTATACCAGTAGTAAAAATTGTGGGTGCATGTAACCCCAATATATTCTTTGAATTACCAGTCAGAAACTGGCACTATATGGCAGTAGCAAGAAATGAGGGTATTTATAACCCCAATATATTCTTTGAATTCCCAGTCAGACAATGGCACTGTATACCAGTAGTAAAAATTGTGGGTGCACGTAACCCCAATATATTCTTTGAATTACCAGTCAGAAACTGGCACTATATGGCAGTAGCAAGAAATGAGGGTATTTGTATTCCCAATATATTCTTTGAATTCCCAGTCAGACAATGGCACTGTATACCAGTAGTAAAAATTGTGGGTGCACGTAACCCCAATAAATTCTTTGAATTACCAGTCAGAAACTGGCACTATATGGCAGTAGCAAGAAATGAGGGTATTTGTATTCCCAATATATTCTTTGAATTCCCAGTCAGACAATGGCACTGTATACCAGTAGTAAAAATTGTGGGTGCACGTAACCCCAATATATTCTTTGAATTACCAGTCAGAAACTGGCACTATATGGCAGTAGCAAGAAATGAGGGTATTTATAACCCCAATATATTCTTTGAATTCCCAGTCAGACAATGGCACTGTATACCAGTAGTAAAAATTGTGGGTGCACGTAACCCCAATATATTCTTTGAATTCCCAGTCAGACACTGGCACTATATGGCAGTAGCAAGAAATGAGGGTATTTGTATTCCCAATATATTCTTTGAATTCCCAGTCAGACAATGGCACTGTATACCAGTAGTAAAAATTGTGGGTGCACGTAACCCCAATATATTCTTTGAATTACCAGTCAGAAACTGGCACTATATGGCAGTAGCAAGAAATGAGGGTATTTATAACCCCAATATATTCTTTGAATTCCCAGTCAGACAATGGCACTGTATACCAGTAGTAAAAATTGTGGGTGCACGTAACCCCAATATATTCTTTGAATTACCAGTCAGAAACTGGCACTATATGGCAGTAGCAAGAAATGAGGGTATTTGTATTCCCAATATATTCTTTGAATTCCCAGTCAGACAATGGCACTGTATACCAGTAGTAAAAATTGTGGGTGCACGTAACCCCAATATATTCTTTGAATTACCAGTCAGAAACTGGCACTATATGGCAGTAGCAAGAAATGAGGGTATTTATAACCCCAATATATTCTTTGAATTCCCAGTCAGACAATGGCACTGTATACCAGTAGTAAAAATTGTGGGTGCACGTAACCCCAATATATTCTTTGAATTACCAGTCAGAAACTGGCACTATATGGCAGTAGCAAGAAATGAGGGTATTTGTATTCCCAATATATTCTTTGAATTCCCAGTCAGACAATGGCACTGTATACCAGTAGTAAAAATTGTGGGTGCACGTAACCCCAATATATTCTTTGAATTACCAGTCAGAAACTGGCACTATATGGCAGTAGCAAGAAATGAGGGTATTTATAACCCCAATATATTCTTTGAATTCCCAGTCAGACAATGGCACTGTATACCAGTAGTAAAAATTGTGGGTGCACGTAACCCCAATATATTCTTTGAATTACCAGTCAGAAACTGGCACTATATGGCAGTAGCAAGAAATGAGGGTATTTGTATTCCCAATATATTCTTTGAATTCCCAGTCAGACAATGGCACTGTATACCAGTAGTAAAAATTGTGGGTGCACGTAACCCCAATATATTCTTTGAATTACCAGTCAGAAACTGGCACTATATGGCAGTAGCAAGAAATGAGGGTATTTGTATTCCCAATATATTCTTTGAATTCCCAGTCAGACAATGGCACTGTATACCAGTAGTAAAAATTGTGGGTGCACGTAACCCCAATATATTCTTTGAATTACCAGTCAGAAACTGGCACTATATGGCAGTAGCAAGAAATGAGGGTATTTATAACCCCAATATATTCTTTGAATTCCCAGTCAGACAATGGCACTGTATACCAGTAGTAAAAATTGTGGGTGCACGTAACCCCAATATATTCTTTGAATTACCAGTCAGAAACTGGCACTATATGGCAGTAGCAAGAAATGAGGGTATTTGTATTCCCAATATATTCTTTGAATTCCCAGTCAGACAATGGCACTGTATACCAGTAGTAAAAATTGTGGGTGCACGTAACCCCAATATATTCTTTGAATTACCAGTCAGAAACTGGCACTATATGGCAGTAGCAAGAAATGAGGGTATTTGTATTCCCAATATATTCTTTGAATTCCCAGTCAGACAATGGCACTGTATACCAGTAGTAAAAATTGTGGGTGCACGTAACCCCAATATATTCTTTGAATTACCAGTCAGAAACTGGCACTATATACCAGTAGCAAGAAATGAGGGTATTTATAACCCCAATATATTCTTTGAATTACCAGTCAGAAACTGGCACTATATGGCAGTAGCAAGAAATGAGGGTATTTGTATTCCCAATATACTCTTTGAATTCCCAGTCAGACAATGGCACTGTATACCAGTAGTAAAAATTGTGGGTGTATATAGCCCCAATTCTATTGCTAGGGGACTTGCAGGGTATTTCTGGGGTGAAGGTGGGGGGGCACACCGTTGGAACGGGTATCGGGGGTATATATCGGGTATACGGGAATACACTGACAGTGTATTCCATTCAGGATCCTGGGAAAGCTGGGTTGCGGCGATTGAGCCCGTCAGTGCCACGTTACACTGACAAGCTTCTCCCTGGAATTTAGCTCTTACAAGAGCTGTTGGTTGTCTTCTCCTTCCTATCCTAGCCTGTCCCTGCCTACCCAGAATCTAAGCCCTAGCTAGCTGGACGGAAACCTCCGTCCTCGGTGAATTGCAAGCTCAGAATGACGCGAACCTGGGCGGCGCTGTTCTTTTAAATTAGAGGTCACATGTTTTCGGCAGCCAATGGGTTTTGCCTACTTTTTTCAACGTCACCGGTGTCGTAGTTCCTGTCCCACCTACCCTGCGCTGTTATTGGAGCAAAAAAGGCGCCAGGGAAGGTGGGAGGGGAATCGAGTAATGGCGCACTTTACCACGCGGTGTTCGATTCGATTCGAACATGCCGAACAGCCTAATATCCGATCGAACATGAGTTCGATAGAACACTGTTCGCTCATCTCTAATGCTTACATTATGCTTGGGCTATAAAGCAGTAGACATTTGTGTAAAGTACAATAGACGTTACATTATATATAACTGGTATTTTTTTGATTTTTTTTTTTTTTAGTTTTTACCTTTTTCATTAGACGTATACAATTAACACATTAATACAAAACAATACAATATTAATAGTTGGCCACTAGTTGGCCATAGTGACCTCTGCATACAGTATTATGTCCCATAGTGGCCCCTGACCACAGTATTATGACCCATAGTGGCCCCTGCACACATTATTATGACCCACAGTGGCCCTTGTACTCAGTATTGTGCCCCATAGTGACCTCTGCACACAGTATTATGTCCCATAGTGGCCCCTGCACACAATATTATGTCCCATAGTGGCCCCTGTACACAGAATTATGCCCCATAGTGACCTCTGCACACAGTATTATGTCCCATAGTGGCCCCTGCACACAATATTATGTCCCATAGTGGCCCCTGTACACAGTATTATGCCCCATAGTGACCTCTGCACACAGTATTATGTCCCATAGTGGCCCCTGCACACAGTATTATGACCCATAGTGGCCCCTGCACACATTATTATGACCCACAGTGGCTCTTGTACTCAGTATTGTGCCCCATAGTGGCCCCTGTACACAGAATTATGCCCCATAGTGACCTCTGCACACAGTATTATGTCCCATAGTGGCCCCTGCACACAATATTATGTCCCATAGTGGCCCCTGCACACAGTATTATTCCCCATAGTGACCCCTGCACACAGTATAATGCCCCATAGTGACCTCTGCACACAGTATTATGTCCCATAGTGACCCCAGTACACAGTATTATTCCCCATAGTGACCCCTGCACACAGTATAATGCCCCATAGTGACCTCTGCACACAGTATTATGTCCCATAGTGACCCCAGTACACAGTATTATGCCCCATAGTGGGCCCTGTACACAGTATTATTCCCCATAGTGGCCCCTCTACACAGTATTATGTCCCATAGTGGCCCCTGTACACAGTATTATTCCACATAGTGGCCCCAGCACACAGTATTATGTCCCATAGTGGCCCCAGCAAACAGTATTATGTCCCATAGTGGCCCCTGTACACAGTATTATTCCACATAGTGGCCCCAGCACACAGTATTATGTCCCATAGTGGCCCCTGTACACAGTATTATTCCCCATAGTGGCCCCTGTACACAGTATTATTCCTCATAGTGGCCCCTGTACACAGTATTATGCCCCATAGTGGCCCCTGCACACAGTATTATGTCCCATAGTAACCCATGTACACAGTATTATGCCCCATAGTGGCCCCTGCACACAGTAATATGCCCCATAGTGGACCCTGCACAAAGTATTATGTCCCATAGTAACCCCTGTACACAGTATTATGCCCCATAGTAACCCCTGTACTCAGTATTATATCCCATAGTGGCCCCTGTACACAGTATTATGCCCCATAGTGACCCCTGCACACAGTATTATGCCCCATAGTAACCCCTGTACTCAGTATTATGTCCCATAGTAACCCCTGTACACAGTATTATGCCCCATAGTGGCCCCTGTACACAGTATTATGTGCCATAGTAACCCCTGTACACAGTATTATGCCCCATAGTGGCCCCTGTACACAGTATTATGCCCCATAGTGACCCCTGTACACAGTATTATTCCTCATAGTGGCCCCTGCACACAGTATTATGTCCCATAGTAACCCCTGTACACAGTATTATGCCCCATAGTGGCCCCTGCACAAAGTATTATGTCCCATAGTAACCCCTGTACACAGTATTATGCCCCATAGTGGCCCCTGCACACAGTATTATGCCCCATAGTGGTCCCTGCACACAGTATTATGTCCCAAAGTAACACCTGTACACAGTATTATGTCCCATAGTGGCCCCTGTACACAGTATTATGCCCCATAGTGACCCCTGCACACAGTATTATGCCCCATAGTAACCCCTGTACTCAGTATTATATCCCATAGTGGCCCCTGTACACAGTATTATCCCTCATAGTGGCCCCTGTACACAGTATTATGCCCCATAGTGGCCCTTGCACACAGTATTATGTCCCATAGTAACCCCTGTAAACAGTATTATGCCCCATAGTGGCCCCTGTACACAGTATTATGTGCCATAGTAACCCCTGTACACAGTATTATGCCCCATAGTGGCCCCTGTACACAGTATTATGCCCCATAGTGGCCCTTGCACACAGTATTATGTCCCATAGTAAGCCCTGTACACAGTATTATGCCCCATAGTGGCCCCTGTACACAGTATTATTCCTCATAGTGGCCCCTGCACACAGTATTATGCCCCATAGTGACCCCTGCACACAGTATTATGCCCCATAGTAACCCCTGTACACAGTATTATGCCCCATAGTGGCCCCTGTACACAGTATTATGCCCCATAGTGGCCCTTGCACACAGTATTATGCCCCATAGTGACCCCTGTACACAGTATTATTCCTCATAGTGGCCCCTGCACACAGTATTATGTCCCATAGTAACCCCTGTACACAGTATTATGCCCCATAGTGGCCCCTGCACAAAGTATTATGTCCCATAGTAACCCCTGTACACAGTATTATGCCCCATAGTGGCCCCTGCACACAGTATTATGCCCCATAGTGGTCCCTGCACACAGTATTATGTCCCAAAGTAACACCTGTACACAGTATTATGTCCCATAGTGGCCCCTGTACACAGTATTATGCCCCATAGTGGCCCCTGCACACAGTATTATTCCCCATAGTGGCCCCTCTACACAGTATTATTCCTCATAGTGGCCCCTGTACACAGTATTATGCCCCATAGTGGCCCCTGCACACAGTATTATGTCCCATAGTAACCCCTGTACACAGTATTATGCCCCATAGTGGCCCCTGCACACAGTAATATGCCCCATAGTGGACCCTGCACAAAGTATTATGTCCCATAGTAACCCCTGTACACAGTATTATGCCCCATAGTAACCCCTGTACTCAGTATTATATCCCATAGTGGCCCCTGTACACAGTATTATGCCCCATAGTGACCCCTGCACACAGTATTATGCCCCATAGTAACCCCTGTACTCAGTATTATATCCCATAGTGGCCCCTGTACACAGTATTATGTCCCATAGTAACCCCTGTACACAGTATTATCCCTCATAGTGGCCCCTGTACACAGTATTATGCCCCATAGTGGCCCTTGCACACAGTATTATGTCCCATAGTAACCCCTGTAAACAGTATTATGCCCCATAGTGGCCCCTGTACACAGTATTATGCCCCATAGTGGCCCTTGCACACAGTATTATGTCCCATAGTAAGCCCTGTACACAGTATTATGCCCCATAGTGGCCCCTGTACACAGTATTATTCCTCATAGTGGCCCCTGCACACAGTATTATGCCCCATAGTGACCCCTGCACACAGTATTATGCCCCATAGTAACCCCTGTACACAGTATTATGCCCCATAGTGGCCCCTGTACACAGTATTATGCCCCATAGTGGCCCTTGCACACAGTATTATGCCCCATAGTGACCCCTGTACACAGTATTATTCCTCATAGTGGCCCCTGCACACAGTATTATGTCCCATAGTGACCCCTGCACACAGTATTATGTCCCATAGTAACCCCTGTACACAGTATTATGCCCCATAGTGGCCCCTGCACACAGTAATATGCCCCATAGTGGCCCCTGCACAAAGTATTATGTCCCATAGTAACCCCTGTACACATTATTATGCCCCATAGTGGCCCCTGCACACAGTATTATGCCCCATAGTGGTCCCTGCACACAGTATTATGTCCCAAAGTAACACCTGTACACAGTATTATGTCCCATAGTGGCCCCTGTACACAGTATTATGCCCCATAGTGGCCCCTGCACACAGTATTATTCCCCATAGTGGCCCCTCTACACAGTATTATTCCTCATAGTGGCCCCTGTACACAGTATTATGCCCCATAGTGGCCCCTGCACACAGTATTATGTCCCATAGTAACCCCTGTACACAGTATTATGCCCCATAGTGGCCCCTGCACACAGTAATATGCCCCATAGTGGACCCTGCACAAAGTATTATGTCCCATAGTAACCCCTGTACACAGTATTATGCCCCATAGTAACCCCTGTACTCAGTATTATATCCCATAGTGGCCCCTGTACACAGTATTATGCCCCATAGTGACCCCTGCACACAGTATTATGCCCCATAGTAACCCCTGTACTCAGTATTATATCCCATAGTGGCCCCTGTACACAGTATTATGTCCCATAGTAACCCCTGTACACAGTATTATCCCTCATAGTGGCCCCTGTACACAGTATTATGCCCCATAGTGGCCCTTGCACACAGTATTATGTCCCATAGTAACCCCTGTAAACAGTATTATGCCCCATAGTGGCCCCTGTACACAGTATTATGTGCCATAGTAACCCCTGTACACAGTATTATGTCCCATAGTAACCCCTGTAAACAGTATTATGCCCCATAGTGGCCCCTGTACACAGTATTATGCCCCATAGTGGCCCTTGCACACAGTATTATGTCCCATAGTAAGCCCTGTACACAGTATTATGCCCCATAGTGGCCCCTGTACACAGTATTATTCCTCATAGTGGCCCCTGCACACAGTATTATGCCCCATAGTGACCCCTGCACACAGTATTATGCCCCATAGTAACCCCTGTACTCAGTATTATATCCCACTAGCTGGTACCTGCGACTTCGTCTGCGGTGATTGTAGAAGTGGGTATATACAGGCGCGGGTAAGGTCTTCGTACTGTGTATAAGGGATGGGATATGAAATGTAAGTTTGTATCTTGTTTTTGCTGTAATTCAGAGAATACGTGAGACTTTTGTGTTGAAGTTAATTTGTATTTGAGCTGCTATACGGTGTTGTGAGAAACTTTACATAGTGACTTTGGGACAGAAGTATTTTAAGTTAACCCTTTCCCGCCGATGGCATTTTTTGATTTGACTCCCCTCCTTCCAAACCCCATAACTTTTTTATTTCTCCGCTCCCAGAGCCATATGAGGTCTTAATTTTTCCTGGGACAAATTTTTCTTCATGATGCCACCATTATTTATTCTATATCATGTACTGGGAAGCAGGGTAAAAATTCAGAATGGGGTGGATTTGAAGAAAAAATGCATTTCTGCGATTTTCTTACGGGCTTTGGTTTTACGGCGTTCACTGTGCAACCAAAATGACATGTCCCCTGTATTCTGTGTTTCGTTACGATTCCGGGGATACCAAATTTATATGGTTTCATTTACATTTTGACCCCTTAAAAAAAATCCAAAACTGTGTTAAAAAATTTTTTTTTGAAAAGTCGCCATAGTCCGACAGCCATAACTTTTTTATACGTGCGTGTACGGGGATGTATAGGGTGTCTTTTTTTGCGGGGCCGGGTGTACTTTGTAGTTCTACCATTTTCGGGAAATGTTATTGCTTTGATCACTTTTTATTCAAATTTTTATCAGAATCAAAATAGTGAAAAAATGGCGGTTTGGCACTTTTGACCATTTTTCCCGCTACAGCGTTTACCGAACAGGAAAAATATTTGTATAGCTTTGTAGAGCTGGCGATTTCAGACGTGGGGATACCTAACATGTATGTGTTTCACGGTATTTAACTACTTTTATATGAGTTCTAGGGAAAGGGTGGTGATCTGAATTTTTAATCCTTTTTAATTTTTTTTTGATATTTTTTTACTTTTTTTAAACTTTTTTTTTTTTTGAATGTATTAGACCGCCTAGGGGTATTGACATGGGTGGACGATGTGTCGCGGATTGTCAGAGTGGTGGGGGTCGGCAAACATGGCTGCTCCGGAGCGTTAAAGAGAGCCTCCTGGAGTATCGTTAAGGTGAGGGGTAAAGTGGTAAAGTATACAGTATGTATATGTGATTGTGTGGGGTTAGGGGCTAAGCTGTAGAGGGGAATGTGAATTTTGGGGCTTGCTATGGTCCAAAGTGTGTGAGATTGCAGAGATGGTGGTGTGAGTTTGGGTTTTGTGGGGGTCCTGGCACAAACGTATGTGCGCTATTGTGACGAAAAGTAGCCTATTGCGCAATCGGGTGTATTAGCTATGTTTGTGGAAAATTTCAGCCAAATCGATGGAGCGGGTTTTGCGTGATTGAGGAACAAACATCCGAACATCCAAAACTCACAAACCCACAAACTTTCACATTTATAATATTAATAGGATAGTGGCCCCTGTACACAGTATTATGCCCCATTGTGGCCCCTGCACACAGTATTATGCCCCATAGTAACCCCTGTACTCAGTATTATATCCCATAGTAACCCCTGTACACAGTATTATGCCCCATAGTGGCCCCTGTACACAGTATTATGTGCCATAGTAACCCCTGTACACAGTATTATGCCCCATAGTGGCCCCTGTACACAGTATTATGTCCCATAGTAACCCCTGTACACAGTATTATCCCCCATAGTGGCCCCTGTACACAGTATTATGCCCCATAGTGGCCCCTGCACACAGTATTATGTGCCATAGTAACCCCTGTACACAGTATTATGCCCCAAAGTGGCCCCTGTACACAGTATTATGCCCCATAGTGGCCCCTGTACACAGTATTATGTGCCATAGTAACCCCTGTACACAGTATTATGCCCCATAGTGGCCCCTGTACACAGTATTATGCCCCATAGTGGCCCCTGTACACAGTATTATGTCCCATAGTAACCCCTGTACACCGTATTATCCCCCATAGTGGCCCCTGTACACAGTATTATGCCCCATAGTGGCCCCTGCACACAGTATTATGCCTCATATTGGCCCCTGCACACAGTATTATGTCCCATAGTAACCCCTGTGCACAGTATTATGTCTAATAGTAACCCCTGTACACAGTATTATACCCCATAGTGGCCCCTGCACACAGTATTATGCCCCATAGTGGCCCCTGCACACAGTATTATGCCCCATAGTGGCCCCTGTACACAGTATTATCCCCCATAGTGGCCCCTGTACACAGTATTATGCCCCATAGTAACCCCTGTACACAGTATTATATCCCATAGTGGCCCCTGCACACAGTATTATGCCCCATAGTGACCCCCTGCACACAGTATTATGCCCCATAGTAACCCCTGTACTCAGTATTATATCCCATAGTGGCCCCTGTACACAGTATTATGTCTAAAAGTAACCCCTGTACACAGTATTATGTCCCATAGTAACCCCTGTACACAGTATTATCCCTCATAGTGGCCCCTGTACACAGTATTATGCCCCATAGTGGCCCTTGCACACAGTATTATGTCCCATAGTAACCCCTGTACACAGTATTATGCCCCATAGTGGCCCCTGTACACAGTATTATGTGCCATAGTAACCCCTGTACACAGTATTATGCCCCATAGTGGCCCCTGTACACAGTATTATGCCCCATAGTGGCCCTTGCACACAGTATTATGTCCCATAGTAACCCCTGTACACAGTATTATGCCCCATAGTGGCCCCTGTACACAGTATTATTCCCCATAGTGGCCCCTGCACACAGTATTATATCCCATAGTGGCCCCTGTACACAGTATTATGCCCCATAGTGGCCCCTGCACACAGTATTATGTCCCATAGTAACCCCTGTACACAGTATTATGCCCTATAGTGGCCCCTGCACACAGTAATATGCCCCATAGTGGCCCCTGCACAAAGTATTATGTCCCATAGTAACCTCTGTACACAGTATTATGCCCCATAGTGACCCCTGCACACAGTATTATGCCCCATAGTAACCCCTGTACTCAGTATTATATCCCATAGTGACCCCTGTACACAGTATTATGCCCCATCGTGGCCCCTGCACACAGTATTATGCCCCATAGTAACCCCTGTACTCAGTATTATATCCCATAGTAACCCCTGTACACAGTATTATGCCCCATAGTGGCCCCTGTACACAGTATTATGCCCCATAGTGGCCCCTGTACACAGTATTATGTCCCATAGTAACCCCTGTACACAGTATTATCCCCCATAGTGGCCCCTGTACACAGTATTATGCCCCATAGTGGCCCCTGTACACAGTATTATGCCTCATAGAGGCCCCTGCACACAGTATGATGTCCCATAGTAACCCCTGTGCACAGTATTATGTCTAATAGTAACCCCTGTACACAGTATTATACCCCATAGTGGCCCCTGCACACAGTATTATGTCCCATAGTGGCCCCTGCACACAGTATTATGTCCCATAGTAACCCCTGTACACAGTATTATGTCCCATAGTAACCCCTGTACACAGTATTATGTCCCATAGTAACCCCTGTACACAGTATTATGCCCCATAGTGGCCCCTGTACACAGTATTATCCTCCATAGTAACCCCTGCACACAGTATTATGTCCCATAGTAACCCCTGTACACAGTATTATGTCCCATAGTAACCCCTGTACACAGTATTATGTCCCATAGTAACCCCTGTACACAGTATTATGCCCCATAGTGGCCCCTGCACACAGTATTATGCCCCATAGTCGCCCCTGTACACAATATTATGCCCCATAGTGGCCCATGTACACAGTATTATCCCCCTTAGTGGCCCCTGCACACAGTATTATGTGCCATAGTAACCCCTGTACACAGTATTATACCCCATAGTGGCCCCTGCACACAGTATTATGCCCCATAGTAACCCCTGTACACAGTATTATGCCCCATAGTGGCCCCTGCACACAGTATTATCTCCCATAGTGGCCCCTGTACACAGTCTTTTCAGACCCCAGATTATAATAATCAGAAACCCAGGGGAGGATACAAACATAAAAAACGCTGTTACTTTCCTCTCCTGAGCTCCAGCACACTCCTGCCTGATGTCAGCCATCTTTAATGATGGAAGAGACATCACTTGAGCTGGGGCTTGCATCGCAATGTATAAGTATGCCACGAGTAGGCCCAAAGCCTTCTGGAGCCAGAAGAAGTGAGTAACAGTGTTTTTTATGCTCCCTCATCTCTCCTGGGCCTCCAATCATTATCGGAGGCCGGGTCCTGTGGCAGTTGCTACCATTGCTACCCCGGTAGTTACGCCCCTGCTACAAGCTCAGTCCCCTTTACTTATATCAAACGTACTTGAGATTCAAGATATGACCCCTGGTGTCTACTATATTCGGTGGCTTTTGATTACTTCAGTCTTCAGTCTTCTTTGAGGTAATATGTTGTGTGTAGAAGAGAGGACGCGCAATGTTATTGTCCCCATCACAGAGACTGACCCCCATAACACTTAGGACAGGATTTATGTGTGATGTACTCTTGGTATATGGCACCTTCCCATAGTCCCCAATCCTGCCACCATGTACACTTGGATCAGCAGCTGAATCTAGTTCTGGATTACTTAGTGGCGGCGGCGAACACTCTCATCATAGCTAGTATGTAAAGACAGATCCAAATAAAAGACAAAAAACACCATATAGTTTTTTTTTTTTTCTTTTTTTTTATTGAGTAGCAACATTGTAATAAAGTCATTACTGGACTTTTAACATAGAATAAATGGGTCACTGACTGAGAGGTCAGGCCGGTGGATACCATGGAGCTCGCTGCATTCTGACCACCATGTCCTGAGATGAAAGCCATCTGACCCAAAGGATCCAGAGGAAGGCGAAACGAACTCCCCGGAGCGTTATACCTCAGGGGGGCAAAAAATTCCTTCCTGACCCCACGTGTGGCGATCGGATATCTCCCTGGATCCAAACTGTCCTGCTGCATACTGCTTTATATTTGTATATTTTTATTTGTTCTGGAGATCTGACCCTGTAAGGAAAGAAAGAGACATCCTGCTCCTAGGAGCTTACAATCTAATACAATACACATTCTGCCCTTAAGAGCTTACAATCTAATACAATACATAATGATATGATATTAATTATGTTAACCACTTCCGGACCACCCATATACTATAAACGTCCGGGAAGTGGTTGCCTAGTTCTGACAGGATGTACCGATACGTCCAATCAGAACACAGCAGCTGGATGGAGATCGTGCATCTGCTGAAGCTGGGAGCCGGCTGTAACTTCAGCCGGATCTCCCAGAAAGATGGCAGGGAAGGTTTATTCCCTTCCCTGCTTTCTAGATCGCTCTGTATACAGCGCTCAATGAGCGCTGTATATACAGCTATGGGCGCCGCCATGATGCAGCCGGCCTCTAACCCGGCGGTCATGTGATCCGCCAGGCTTAGTGTCTTACAAGAGCTGCTGGGTCCTACAGGACCCAGATCAGCTCTGTAATTGTAAAAAACGGGATTCCTCCTGCAACTGAGGCTAAATGTACCAGCCTCAGTTATTGGGGAAATCAGCCTCCCTAACACACAAAAAAAAGTGATCAGATGTCCCCAAAGGTCTCTTATGACCTCATGGGGACACAATCTGAAAAATAAAAAAGTTTTAAAAAATGAAAATAAAATAATTCAAAATAAATAAATAAAAAAATATGCTAATAAAACGCCGTTATGAAAGGTTATAGCCGCACCCCCGACAACACCATACAAAATAAAAATTACTGTAACGGAGAGGAAAAACTATTTTATAAAGTTTTTCAGTGACACTTTGTGTTATTAAATAAATAAAATAAAGTGAAAACCAGACACAATTTCCCTCCTATTTTGTTTATATTTTCCCGGATATAAAAAAAATTAAAACACAATTGAAAATAAAAACAACATAAAAATAAAGCCCTAGGTGTCCCCAAAAAAAGACGCAAAAATTAGTTGAATGAGACGTACGAGAAAAATGTTACAGCCCTCAAAACCGCACATACAAAAATCCCGAAAATGTGTCTGGTCCTGGACCACAAATTGGCCCGGTACTGAAGTGGTTAATCACAATCACACAGCGCTGGCAGGCCTTAAGACCCCAAAGACTATAATGGGGTCCGCATGGTCACCTGACAGACACCCAGTGGACTCCATTATAGTCAATGGGGTCTGCCCATGTACGTTTGTTACCGTAGAAACAGTGATCCGGCCTCTGTTGTTCAGGTCCCCCGGCGTCCCGAATAACGAAGAGAAAACCGCTTGTATGAACCTAATGTCAGTAAGATTTTGGGGGGCTAATGGTTCAGTTCTGTGCCGCACCACGCAAGCCTCAGCCTGGTCTACCTGGTCATACTGTCCTCTTCAAGCTATTAAGCTCAAGTGACCCAAGATGGAGTCAGTGCACAACGTTACACACTCCATTCTGATTGTGATGTCATGCGGAATGTGTGATGTCAGCTGCCTTGTGATGTCGTCATAGCTGCCACTGTTATTTTATGAATACTGACTCAACTAGAAACGTAAACCTATAAATAGCGAAATAAAACGACATTTTATTGATATTCATTAAAATATGGGATCCTAAATACGGTGATATAATTGTCAATTTCAACACAATAAATGAACAGAGAAAGATAGAAATTGGTACAAATAGAGAAGCAGCCAGCATGGCCATGAAGCCCTCTCTGCAGGGCCCCACAGTAATCTATGAGGCCAGTGCTGTAACTAGGAATGGCGAATATTTGACATGGGTTCGTCAGGGACTCCGTCTCCTATCCTGCTTGACAAATGTCCTGCATTTTTCAGGTGGAAACCTAGTGGATCCCATTATAGTCTATGGGATTCATTGGTTTCCACACGTAACCACTAGAGTTGATTGGAATAGTATTCGAAACATAGATTTGAATACCTCGCTCCCATAGGAATGAATGGGAGAGGCTGAACAGCAAGGGGTTAAGCGCCGGCCGCCAGCTTCCATTCTACTATTCGCTCATCTCTAGTAACTAGAGAAACGGCCGCTTCGAATAGCACGCACCCATAGGAATGAATGGAAGCAGCCGGCACGCCGGCTACGTCAATTCATTCCTATGGGTGCATGCTATTCGAAACTGGAGTTCGAATAGTACTCGCCAGGGTCGGACTGAGGTGTCTAGGGCCCACCAGTGGAATTGTTTCTAGGGGCCCACCACCAGGACCCTGCAGACCAGCGATACCGAGACAGGGCAGCTAAATTTAATACCATCTCGGGAGCCAGGCTGCTCACCTGCCATACAATGTGCAAGAACATACTACCTAAACCTACTGCTACACTCTGTATGGAAAGTGAACAGCGCAGCTCCTAGAAATGTTTCCATTACCTGTAGCCACACTGTCCTGGAAGAGCTGATCTGTAGAGGTCCTGGCTGTTGTATCATCACAGATATAATATTGACGGCCTATCCTAAGGACAGATCATCAATATTATAAAGATGGATCAATCCTTTAAAGATTTGTCCAGGAATTGAATCAACCCATGTGCCTGGCGGGAGATGTAAAATAAAAAATAAATAAAAAGCGCCTTCACCTGTCCCCATTGCTCCATTGTCCACCGCCAGTGTCCATTTAGTCTCGTGCCAGCGCCTCCTTGCTGGGAGTCCTGCACCTCATGGGACCACTGAAACCAATTAGATACAGGATTTCCAGATAAAGGCCATGAGACTGAACAGACACAGGCAGGAAGATAACGGGGCGCTGGGGACAAAAGCTCAATGAAAAACACTGCGTCTCACTGTCGCGCCTAATCCTTAAAGAGGACCTTTCACCATTTGGGGCACATGCGGTTTAATACACCACTAGAAAGCCGACAGTGCGCTGAATTCAGTGCAGCTTTCCCGTTCTGTGCCCTGGGTGAAGAGCTATCGGTGCCGGTACCGTAGCTCTTCACTGTCAGAAGGGCGTTTCTGACAGTCAATCAGTAACGCTCTTCTTCACAGTAGCGTCTATTGCGCTGTTCTGTGTGAGGGGGCTTTGCTTACCACCTAGTGATGACGCTGAGCGGTGAGGAACGCTACCTCCCCCCAGTACACGTCTATGGACGAGCATTATCAGGAGGGGAGGGGGCGTTCCTCCCTGATCTTATAGTACAGCACAATAGGTGCTGCTGGGAAGAAGGACGTTCCTGACTGACTGTAAGACACACCCTTCTGACAGTGAAGAGCTACGGTACCGGGACCGATAGCTGTTCACCGGGGGCACAGAACAGGAAAGCTGCACTGAATTCAGCGCACTGTCGGCTTTCTAGCGGTATATAAAACCGCATGTGCCTCGGGAAGTGAAAGCTCTCAACATCTTTAACATCTCAATATACTGTACATCACACTATAAGGATAAGACCTAACACAGCGTCCCACAGCCAAAAAGCGCTGCAGGAAAAAAAAACCGGCGGCAACATATCAGTTTTCCTGCAGTGCTTTTTGCAGAAACTCCACAGAGGTTTGCTCTGAGGACTTTCTGCTTCCATTATACCTATAGGGACACTGTAGGTGTTTCCGTAGGTATAAGTGCTGCGATTTCCAAAAACTGCAACAGTTACCTACACACTCATACATATACATTCATATATACTCACTCACACACACACACACACATATATATATATATATATATATATATATATATATATATATTATTATTATTATTATTATTATTATTTATCCTATTAATATTATAAATGTGAAAGTTTGGATGTTTGTGAGTTTGGATGTTTGTGGGTTTGCGTGTTTGGATGTTTGCATGTTCGGATGTTTGTAAGGGTGCATTCACACTGAGTAAACGCTAGCTTATTCTGAACGTAAAACACGTTCAGAATAAGCGGCGTCTAAAGCAGCTCCATTCATTTCTATGGGAGCGGGGATACGAGCGCTCCCCATAGAAATGAATGGGCTGCTTCTTTCACTCCGTGCAGTCCCATTGAAGTGAATGGGGAGTGCCGGCGTGTACGCTCCGGCATGAGCAGAGCTTGCCGTATACGCCGGCACTCCCCATTCACTTCAATGGGACTGCACGGAGTGAAAGAAGCAGCCCATTCATTTCTATGGGGAGCGCTCGTATCCCCGCTCCCATAGAAATGAATGGAGCTGCTTTAGACGCCGCTTATTCTGAACGTGTTTTACGTTCAGAATAAGCTAGCGTTTACTCAGTGTGAATTCACCCTTAGTCAATCACGCAAAACCCGCTCGACCGATTTGGCTGAAAGTTTCCACAAACATAGTTAATACACCCGATTGCGCAATAGGCTTCTTTTCGTCACAATAGCGCACATACGTTTGTGCCAGGACCCCCACAAAACCCAAACTCACACCACCATCTTTGCAATCTCACACACTTTGGACCATAGCAAGCCACAAAATTCATATTACCCTCTACAGCTTAGCCCCTAACCCCACACAATCACATATACATATACTTTACCACTTTGCCCCTCACCTTAACGATACTCCAGGAGGCGCTCTTTAACGCTCCGGAGCAGCCATGTTTGCCGACCCCCACCACTCTGACAATCCGCGACACCGCCCACCCATGTCAATACCCCTAGGAGGTCTAATAAATGCAAAAAAAAAAAAGTTTAAAAAAAAGTAAAAAAAAATATAAAAAACAAATAAAAAGGATTAAAAATTCAAATCACCCCCCTTTCCCTAGAACACATATAAAAGTAGTTAAAAACTGTGAAACACATACATGTTAGGTATCCCCGCGTCCAAAATCGCCCGCTCTACAAAGCTATACAAATATTTTTCCTGTTTGGTAAACGCCGTAGCGGGAAAAATGGTCAAAAGTGCCAAACCGCCGTTTTTTCACAGTTTTGATTCTGATAAAAATTTGAATAAAAAGTGATCAAAGCAATAGCATTTCCCGAAAATGGTAGAACTACAAAGTACACCCGGTCTCGCAAAAAAAGACGCCCTATACATCCCGTACACGGACGTATAAAAAAGTTACGGCTGTCGGAATATGCCAACTTTTCAAAAAAAAAAAATTTTTAACACAGTTTTGGATTTTTTTAAGGGGTCAAAATGTAAATAAAACCATATAAATTTAGTATCCCCGGAATCGGAACGAAACACAGAATACAGGGGACATGTCATTTTGGTTGCACAGTGAACGCTGTAAAACCAAAGGCCGTAAGAAAGTCGCAGAAATGCATTTTTTCGTCAAATCCACCACATTCAGAATTTTTTCCCTGCTTCCCAGTACATTATATAGAATAAATAATGGTGGCATCATGAAGAAAAATTTGTCCCAGGAAAAATTAAGACCTCATATGACTCTGGGAGAGGAGAAATAAAAAAGTTATGGGGTTTAGAAGGAGGGGAGTCAAAAACGAAAAATGAAAATAAAAAAAAGCCATCGACGGGAAAGGGTTAACTTCAAATACTTCTGTCCCAAAGTCACTATGTAAAGTTTCTCAGAACACCGTATAGCAGCTCAAATACAAAGTAACTGCAACACAAAAGTCTCACGTATTCTCTGAATTACAGCAAAAACAAGATACAAACTTACATTTCATATCCCATACCTTATACACAGTACAAAACCTTACCCGCGCCTGTATATACCCACTGCTACAATCACCGCAGACGAAGTCGCGGGTACCAGCTTGTAATATTATAAAGGTGAATGTTTGTGAGTTTGGATGTTCGGATGTTTGTTACTCAATCACAGCCAAACGGCTGAATGGATTTTGGTGAAATTTCACACACACCTACATATTTCCCACGAAAGTGCAATAGGCTACTTTAAATGTGGGTCACTCACCCCAAATCGCCACCGTCACCCTCCAAACACCCCTCCGGGCTCGGCTGTAGAAGATGGCATTCTTCCAGCGCTGCTCTGTCCACACTCCTCCTATTGGTGTATGGCAGGCTGTGGGCGGGCTATAGAGCCAGGACTGTGGCACCATAGGTTGGGGGCTCAATGTGGGTGTGCCGATTCACCAGGGACACAGTGAAGGAGATGGAAGCCGCCCACAGGGTCCCGGAGCCGCAGCTATACCACGCTGCCTACACACATCGTGGAGGAGGCTGCTGCACCCCACACTACACATACAGGTCAGTGCAGAGGGGGGAGGGGGTGTCCCAGGGGGGAGGAGGTGTCCCCAGGTCGGTGTCCCCAGGTCCCCAGCTTCAGTTCCCCCCCTACATCGTCCCCCGTGTAGTAGCTCTCACCTTTGTCTATCTCCTCTGCTCCTGTGTCTCCTCCGCTCCACACACTTCTTGTGCTGCTGTCTGTGTCCTGTATGAAGCACAGCGAGCTCTGGCGTCAGGTTGCTATGACGCCGGGCCTGCTCTGCTACATAAATGCCACAGGGAGCAGCACGAGAAGTGAGTGCAGGCAGCCAGCAGACACAGGAGCAGAGGAGAGAGACAAAGGTGAGAGCTACTACACGGGGGAAGATGTAGGGGGTGGGGGCAGGGATGGGGGAACATGAGATGGGGGGGCAAGACACTGGGGGCACATGAAGTGAACTGGGGGCAGAAAAGGGGGGCATGAAGCTGGGGGCAGAGATGGGGGTGAAGAAACTGGGAGCAGAGATGAGGGGGGACAAGATACTGGGGGCAGAGATGGGGGGACAAGATACTGGGGGCAGAGATGGGTGGAAAAGATACTGGGGGCAGAGATGGGGGGGACAAGATACTGGGGGAAGAGATGGGGGGGGACAAGATACTGGGGGAAGAGATGGGGGACATGAATCTGGGGGAAGAGATGGGGGGACATGAATCTGGGGGAAGAGATGGGGGTGAAGAAACTGGGAGCAGAGATGAGGGGGGACAAGATACTGGGGGCAGAGATGGGGGGACAAGATACTGGGGGCAGAGATGGGTGGAAAAGATACTGGGGGCAGAGATGGGGGGGACAAGATACTGGGGGAAGAGATGGGGGGGACAAGATACTGGGGGAAGAGATGGGGGGACATGAATCTGGGGGAAGAGATGGGGGGACATGAATCTGGGGGCAGAGATGGGGGACATGAATCTGGGGGCAGAGATGGGGGGACATGAATCTGGGGGAAGAGATGGGGGGACATGAATCTGGGGGCAGAGATGGGGGACATGAATCTGGGGGAAGAGATGGGGGGGACATGAATCTGGGGGCAGAGATGGGGGGACATGAATCTGGGGGAAGAGATGGGGGACATGAATCTGGGGGCAGAGATGGGGGGAAGAAACTGGGGGCAGAGATGGGGGGAAGAAACTGGGGGCAGAGATGGGGAGGGACATGAAGCTGGGGCAGAGATAGGGGGGGACAACATACTGGGGGCAAAGATGGGGGGGGACAACATACTGGGGGCAGAGATGGGGGGGACAACATACTGGGGGCCGAGATGGGGGGGGGACAAGATACTGGGGGCAGAGATGGGGGGGACAAGATACTGGGGGCAGAGATGGGGGGGACAAGATACTGGGGCAGAGATGGGGGGACAAGATACTGGGGGCAGGCCCGCTCTGGCCACAAATAGAGGGGCGTTGGGGCCCACGGCCTGCGCTGCAGGTGGTTTGCGCCGGCATCAGGGGGCCGCCGACGAAGTCGCGAGTTATAGCTAGTATATATATACTGTATATATATATATATATATATATATATATATAATTAGCATAGCATATACACATTTATATACATTCATATACCATATATACTACAGTATATATACTCACATATATACATACACTCACACATTATTATAGCATACTGTATATACACACACATACCTGTATACAAACATACAGTACTCACACAGTATACAAGACACATGCTTTAACCCTTAAGTACTATCATGGTGTCTATCATAATGATATGTGTATGGTAGTGGTGTATGATAGACACCATGATAGGACTTAAGGGTTAAACAAATGTACACATATACATATTAAATATTACATTTTACCAAAAAAAATAAAAAAATATACTCACATTTGTGAAGCAGCAGCAGACTCCTCTGTCCCCACATGGGCCGATGTAAGCAATGACTCACCTTGAAGAGGAGGGGGAGGGGGGAAAGTCCGGGCTTGCAGAGAGAGCGCTTCCTAAGATTGCAGGGATAGCTGCTGCCCGTGGTGTGCTTCCCATGTATGAATAAAGAAGCACGGCTGCCGGCAGTTTCCCAGGACCCCGACACTTACACAGAGGGGCCTCCTGCCAGGGGTATACTATATTAATAGGGAAAGTATACCCCTGGCAGGAGGCCCCTCTGTGTAAGTGTCGGGGCCCTGGGAAACTGCCGGCAGCTGTGCTTCTTTATTCATTACAGCGCTGCCAGAAGCCTGGGGCCCCGAGCTTACCGATCGGGCCCCTGCCACTAGCAGTGCTCAGTTTATCAATGCAAATGCACTGGACAGGGGCCCGAACCAGTCCCTGACATCCCGATCGGGCCCCTGACCAGTGCTTCTGCATTGAGGAAATAAGCACTGTCAGTCAAGGCTCGGGGCCTACCGGGGGATTCCCCGGTTCCCCGGCGGGCCAGTCCGACCCTGCTGGGGAGAAATGGAGGGGGGGACATAGATGAAGGGGGGCACTTAAACTGGGGACAACTGGAGGGGGCATTAAACCGTGGACGTAGTTGGAGGGGGACCTGTCTGCCTCTAGTTGCCCCCAGTTTAATGTCACCCTCCAGCTACCCCAACTGTTTAATGTCCCACTTCAGCTGCCATTAATTTATTGCCCCCTCCAGCTACCCTCACTGTTAATGTCCCCCTCTGGCTGATCCAGTTTCATGTCCCCTCTAGTTTCCACCAGTTTAAACTGGGGCACCAGGAGAGGGACCTAATACTGTGGGGCATTTGGAGGGGAGCATTATAATGTGGGGACAAATAATGTACGGGTGACTGTAGGAGGATTATACTGTGTGGGGGTACATGAAAAATGAATGAGAATGGGCGGGGTCAACATAAAAGTGGGTGGAGCTAAACTTGTCGCACATTTTGTCCCTCTTTCTGTTATTCAAAATTTGGGAGGTATGATATTGGTCTGAAAGTGGACAACCCCTTTAATTTGGATGAGGTTAATATCTTTGCAAAACATTTTACCTCATGCCTCATGTGTTCAGTGTAGTTTGGCAACTGTTACAGGACAGTAAGGCACAGGTATATGTTCCCCACTTCTGTTATTTTATCTTTTTTTCTATTATGACTAGAGATGAGCGAACGGCGTTCGATCGAATTGATATCTGATCGAATATCAGGCCGTTTGAGGTATTCGATTACAATTGAATACCACGAGGCAAACGCACTAAAAATTTGAATCCCCTCCCACCTTCCCTGGCGCTTTTTTACCCCAATAACTGTGCAGAGGAGGTGGGACCGGAAATATGACAACGGAGGAATTGAAAAAAATTGAAAAAACCCATTGACTGCTGAAATCAGGTGACCTCCAATTTATACGAATAGTGGATTTAATATCCAGGTCATATGAGACTGTGAACTATGTGACTGTGAGACAGGGATAGATGTACTGGCAGGATTAGCTAGGGATTACCTTTATTTAAGTGGGAATGTTAGAGCCCCCGAAGATAGAGATAGAAGATAGAGATAGATAGTAGAGTTCAGCACACACTCAGCTCTAATACATCTCTGGATGTAGCAGAGCTCAGCGCACACTCAGCTCTGCTACAACTCTGGATGTATTAGAGCTCAGCGCAAACTCAGCTCTGCTACATCTTTGGACTAGATATGTAGATCTTTGAATGTAGCAGAGCTCAGTGCACACTCAGCTGTGCTACATCTCTGGATGTATTAGAGCTCAGCGCACACTCAGCTCTGCTACATCTCTGGATGTAGCAGAGCTCAGCACACACTCAGCTTTGCTACATCTGTGGATGTATTAGAGCTCAGCACACACTCAGCTCTGCTACATCTCTGGATGTAGCAGAGCTCAGTGCATACTCAGCTCTGCTACATCTCTGGATGTAGCAGAGCTCAGCGCACACTCACCTCTGCTACATCTCTGGATGTATTAGAGCTCAGCGCACACTCAGCTCTGCTACATCTCTGGATGTATTAGAGCCCAGCGCACACTCAGCTCTGCTACATCTCTGGATGTAGCAGAGCTCAGCACACACTCAGCTTTGCTACATCTGTGGATGTATTAGAGCTCAGCACACACTCAGCTCTGCTACATCTCTGGATGTATTAGAGCTCAGCGCACACTCAACAATGCTACATCTCTTGATGTATTAGAGCTCAGCGCACACTCAGCTCTGCTACATCTCTGGATGTAGCAGAGCTCAGCACACACTCAGCTTTGCTACATCTGTGGATGTATTAGAGCTCAGCACACACTCAGCTCTGCTACATCTCTGGATGTAGCAGAGCTCAGCGCACACTCACCTCTGCTACATCTCTGGATGTATTAGAGCTCAGCGCACACTCAGCTCTGCTACATCTCTGGATGTATTAGAGCTCAGCGCACACTCAGCCCTGCTACATCTCTGGATGTATTAGAGCTCAGTGCACACTCAGCTCTGCTACATCTCTGGATGTATTAGAGCCCAGCGCACACTCAGCTCTGCTACATCTCTGGATGTAGCAGAGCTCAGCACACACTCAGCTTTGCTACATCTGTGGATGTATTAGAGCTCAGCACACACTCAGCTCTGCTACATCTCTGGATGTATTAGAGCTCAGCGCACACTCAACAATGCTACATCTCTTGATGTATTAGAGCTCAGCGCACACTCAGCTCTGCTACATCTCTGGATGTAGCAGAGCTCAGCACACACTCAGCTTTGCTACATCTGTGGATGTATTAGAGCTCAGCACACACTCAGCTCTGCTACATCTCTGGATGTAGCAGAGCTCAGCGCACACTCACCTCTGCTACATCTCTGGATGTATTAGAGCTCAGCGCACACTCAGCTCTGCTACATCTCTGGATGTATTAGAGCTCAGCGCACACTCAGCCCTGCTACATCTCTGGATGTATTAGAGCTCAGCGCACACTCAGCTCTACTACATCTCTGGATGTAGCAGAGCTCAGCGCACACTCACCTCTGCTACATCTCCGGTGTAGCAGTGCTGTGCACTCAACACTGCTACATCGGAGATCGGACCAGAATGGAGACTGCTGGGGACCGGTCTTAGACTCCGCCTCCTCCATCAGAACCAGCGTTGATTGGCCGAATGCTGTACTCTGTATGGCATGAGGCCAATCAACGCTGGTCAATGCATTCCTATGGGAAAAAGTCAGCTCCCACATATCACAAGCTGACAGGGATCCCGACGAGAGTGGCGTAATACAGGTACTTGGGCATGTTAGATGCCCCCAGGCATGCTTCCCCTGCTGTCCCAGTTGCATTCCAGGGTGTTGGCATCAGTTCCTGGGGTGTCATAGTGGACTTGGTGACTCTCCTGAGTCAAAGTGTGGCTTCCCCTGCAACAAAGCATTTTTCCCCATAGACTATAATGAGGTTTGATATTCGTTCGAATAGTCGAATACTGAGGGGCTATTCGAAACGAATATCGAATATTTCACTGTTCACTCATCTCTAATTATGACAATACCACATCTTTGACAAGGATTTGCATCTTGTGTATTCGAAAGATTGCTTTTATGTTTAAATGAAGTGACAGAAATGCTACATAGTACCTGTTTGGTTGAAGGAGTTAAAAGTCCTTTAAGGTCTGATAAAAACTACCATATGGGGGAGCCTTGTGATAAAGTGCTTAAATTGTTCAATTCTCGGCACTAATGATATGACTTTTCCCATATACGGTGTTGGCCAAAAGTATTGGCACCCCTGCAATTCTGTCAGATAATACTCATTTTCTTCCAGAAAATGATTGCAATCACAAATTCTTTGGTATTATTATCTTCATTTAATTTGTCTTCAATGGAAACCCCCCAAAAGAATTGTCAAAAAGCCAAATTGGATAGAATTCCACACCAAACATAAAAAAGGGGGTGGACAAAAGTATTGGCACTGTTTGAAAAATCATGTGATGCTTCTCTAATTTGTGTAATTAACAGCACCTGTTACTGACCTGAGGCACCTAACAGGTGGTGGCAATAACTAAATCACACTTGCAGCCGGTTGTTGGTAGTCTTCAGACTTCATAATGCCATGCACACGGTCAAGCAGTCCAGTGCCAGAGGCAGCAAAGCAGCTCCAAAACATCAGGGAACCTCCGCCATGTTTGACTGTAGGGACCGTGTTCTTTTCTTTGAAGGCCTCTTTTTTTTCCTGTTAACTCTATGGTGATGCCTTTTCCCAAAAAGCTCGTTCATTATTGGACACGATAGTGGAGTGGGGTATGTGTACTGATTTGGTTAATTACAGTATGGGCTGGTTGTTGAATGGGTACACAATTGACGATTTATACCCCGCCTGAGCTATTTACACAATTAATGACATCCATCCATCCTGCACACATGAGTTGATTAGTCATCCTTTAGCCCTGTTAATCATAGGCTGTTAGTGGCTACTTCAGCCTTTTTTCTGACTTTTAATTGTGACTAATAAAAGTTATATTTTAGTGTACTATTTTGTTAGTTATTGTCTATTTTTGAGAATAGGTACACCTACCATTATATTTATTAGTTTTTTCTGGAATATGTAGACCAGCCTGAACCTCCATGAAATGGACAGGGCATCCACAGCTGTGGTGCAGTGCTTATGGGGTAATGTGACCCAGAGCCTGGGGGCTTAGTCTGGCAGCAGGCGTGTTGTGAGCGCTGCATTGCAGTGGTGGCAGTCGCTGTTCAATGCCGCATCCTGTCGTGTAGCGACCCACTAGAAAGAGGTCACCTTGAAGTGGCTTGTGGGCTTATATACCTTGATCAATATGTATACCAGGGGTCCTCAAACTTTTTAAACAGTGGGCCGGAGGCAGAGCAGATCGCACAGACATCGGGAGCGGTGCCCTCCAATAGCTAAAGTGAAGTGTGCTCCATGGCCTGGCCTGAGCTCCCCAGGAGCTTCATTATAAATGCACGCCTGCCGGCGTTGTTGGCGGGGCCAGACAGAAGTGCTTGGCGGGCCGCAGTTCGAAGACCCCTGATATATACTAAGAACCCCATTTTCAGTATTGTAGAATTCGCTGAGAAGCACAAGATCAATGTATAAGATTGGGATGTGCGGTCCATGTTCTTTTTCTTCTTGGATAATTTTTAATAAGTTTAGTTTTAACCCTTTCCCGACATCTGCCGTAATAGTACGCCGCATGCCAGGTGTGTAACTATGATGACCACCCGGGAGCTGAGCAGCCGCCATAGCCGCCGGGTGTCTACTGCTTTACACAGTAGACAACCGGCGCTAATGTCTCCGATCGGTCCCCGGACCGATCGGAGGCATTAACTCCTCCGGCTCCACATTCAAAGGCGCCAGAGTTGCCATTTTCCCGGCGGCGCATGGGCACCGCCATTTTGCCAGTGATCGCCTGCGCCTGGAGCAAGCTCCAGGGCTGACGTCACATTTCCATGACAGCCAGGAGCCTTGTAAAGGCTCCTAGCCGGTCTGCATTCACTTTCTTTTGCAGGCTGGTCTATGCAGCCTGCAAAAGAAATGACAATTTTTTGCAATGCATTGCAATGCATTAGCATTGTAATGCATTGCATTAGTGATCAGATCCCCTGGGATTCAAGACCCCTAAGGGGTCTAATAAATGCAAAAATAAAAAAAAAAGTAAAAAAAAATATACATTTTTTTTTAAAAGTATTAAAAATTCAAATCACCCCCCTTTTCCTAGAACACTTATAAAAGTAGTTAAATACTGTGAAACACATACATGTTAGGTATCCCTGTGTCCGAAATCACCTGCTTTACATATCTATAAAAATATTTTTCCTGTACGGTAAACGCCGTAGCAGGAAAAATAGTCAAAAGTGCCAAACCGACGTTTTTTCACTGTTTTGATTCTGATAAAAATTTGAATAAAAAGTGATCAAAGCAATAGCATTTCCCAAAAATGGTAGAACTAAAAAGTACACCCGGCTCCACAAAAAAAGACGCCCTATACATCCCCGTACACTTACGTATAAAAAAGGTACGGCTGTCAGAATATGGCGACTTTTGGAAAACAAAACTTTAACACAGTTTTGGATTTTTTTAAAGGGGTTAAAATGTAAATAAAACCATATAAATTTGGTATTCCTTGAACCGTTACGAAACACAGAATACAGGGGATGTGTCATTTTGGCTGCACAGTGAACGCCTTAAAACTGAAGCCCGTAAGAAAGTCGCAAAAATGCACTTTTTCTTCAAATTCACCCCATTCTGAATTTTTTCCAGCTTCCCAGTACATTATACAGAATAATTAATGGTGGCATCATGAAGAAAAATTTGGCCCACAAAGATTAAGACCTCATATGGCTCTGGGAGCGAAGAAATAAAAAAGTTATGGGGTTTAAAACGAGGGGAGTCAAAAATGAAAAACGAAAATTAAAAAATGCCATCGGCGGGAAAGGGTTAAAGGGAAAATAATAAGAAAACAACGTAGCAAACAATAAAATTGTGTGAGTCCTGTCACAACAAAACAAGTGGAACTATAAATCAGTAGATGAACAATCACAAAATACACTGGGGGTGGGCAACATAAGAGAGGGGAGAATAGACACCAGAGACCTCACAGTATATAGTAAGTGTCCCAGTGTGACCAGATGGCCTGGATTGCCTCCACTCCGTTGTTTAGCATGCAGGCAAGAATTCCAGGCTGTGGATATCTTTTATGCAAGCCGATAGTTCAGCACTTGTAGGTGGGCCCCTGAGTGGGCCCTACAAAGTCTGCGGGCCAGGGGCCAGGAGCTGCCACCCCTCTGACCCACCCCGCTAGCTACACCTCTGCCCTAGTCTAAAAGCCAAAGTTCAAGGCAGTTTTGTCATGTACAGTTACATTGAAAGATTTCTGATTTAAGAGTATTACGTTTGAGGCCGGACATTTAGGTAAAGCAGGAGAGTGTCAATCAAATTTGGTAATGAGATTAAAGAGTTTGTAATGGTTAGCTAAATTCATATTCAGGAGTTCAATGGCTGGGGAAAATAGGGCAGGTAACAGAGGTCAGCGTTACAATAGATGTGGATATGGTTTGTGGAATCTGTAAGGAGCTTGAGATATGCTATAGGGTCACAATAGAGGGCATGAAGGGATCTCTGAAAGTGACCGGTGATGACCGGTGAAGAGAGGCTATCAAAGACCTTCTTAAAGGGGTATTCCCAACTCGCCTGTTCACCAACTTGCAGGCTGTATGCTCTGTTCACTTCCTGGTTTTCTCGGTGAATTAGTGGGCGGGGTTTCACTTGCTGTCTCCAAGACAAAGCCAGCTCTGCTAGCTCTCTTCATAGCAGTACATGTTTGCAGTCAGTAATGAGGGATGGTTGTAAATAAATTAGCACAGTATCACTGGAAGATGCACAATATGAAGCTGATGTAGCAGAGCTGGATTTGATAGGTGATAAGAATCCCAAATTTACATGCTAGAGTACCAACAGTCAGTTTGCAATAAACTCCGTTTTAGGTCTGTGTTTACATATAGAGGTAACAGACTCCCTGTCTCATCCCTTATCAGCAAAATTCAATTAGCGGACTGATAACTGGAAGAGGGAGATAAACAGCTCAGAAATACAAGCTGCTCCGAGCACTGAGCTCCCCCTCCCTCCTGAGAGCAGTGAGCTACGTCACTTGTCCCGGGCGGGGAGATAAGATCATCCCCAGGTCCGTGGTTATGGAAACTCAGTGTAAACAATGAAGTGAATAAACTCAGATAGGAGCCAAACAAAGCAGCTTTGCTGGAACAATGTATTTAGGAAAAGTCTTAAATCCACATAAGCTAGTATTATAGATAGGATCCTTGAGATGGGACAACCCCTTTAATATCTAAGGCTAACAATGAGAGGGGTTACGGTGAAAAAGGGACCAATGGATAATATTACAAAGCTTTCTAATGTTATCAGATACTTGTTTGTCAGGGATAAATCCTACTTGGTCGGTGTGTATGACGAATGGGAGGAAGCTATTTAGAAGAGTAGCGATGATAGAGGTAAACAACATAGTATCTAAATTTAGTCATGAGATGGGTCTATAGTTAGCAAAAGTGGTACGATTGCGTACTTAAAGGGGATGTACTCATGTAACACTACCCTACAAGCCTTGTGAGATGGAGTGTGGCTAGGGAAATGGAGAAAACAATTTTTTTGCCTGGATGAAGTAAAGCCTAGGGCAATATCTGAATTTAAGAATATTGAAAAATAATTACGGTATCTAGTTTGGTTAAGTAATGGTAAACCTTAAAATATCTCTCCCTTCCTTTTCATTCTTATACTGATGTGTTTTGTGAAAGTTTCATCTGGGTTTCGCTTCTATGACAAATAAAAAGTTTTGATGAAATCTGATACTTCTGTAAGTAAGGAGATCAGATATGGTAGAAAGCATTTTTCTGCTGATGATCATTATCACAGACGTGACATCTGGGAACAAAAATCTGCTGAGTGGTTACTATTAGTTTATGGTAGCTTGCAAGTTACTGCAGTAAATGTAGAGAAGACTATCTCGGATTATTATTCAGTAATGTAAAAAGCTAAAAATCTCAATATGTATGGCAAGGTTAATGTATTTTTGGCATAAAAGACAGGACGATTTTAGCACATTGTTGGTCCCAGTGCAAAAGTATCATATATGGCTCCTCCCACTGTGAATTATTTAGTATTAAGCCATGCACCTAGCCCTGTCCATGTCCCCTTTGATCCCTCTTATTCTTGTAGTGTTCTAATGATAGTACCCTTCAATGTGTAACCCTGGCTACTAGTTCCTAGCACACAGTATAATATTCTCTAAGTGGCCCTACACAGTATATTGTGCCCTAAGTGGCCCTACATGGTATAATGTATACCAAGTTGCCAGACACAATATAATGGCCATACAATAGCCCCACACGTAGTGTGGCAACCGCTATTGCATTCAACTTTATCTGTGTCCGGAGGACATAGGTAGAGCTGAAATCGGGACCCATTGCCAGGGATGCATTGTTAGCTCTTTGACTGATACTGCCCTGTCTAAACAAAATGTATCACCATTTTATTATTACCATCACTGAGTTTCTTTTTTCTAATCTGTATTCTGATTCTAGATATCTTTTATTATATTTTCGGTACATGATTATTATTGACATTTAGGAGTTGAACAAAAGCACCCTTTATCTGATGGTTTAATAATTATTTTCTCATCCCTTTCGAGGTTCTTAAAGCCATTACCTCCTCCATTGACAGGTTACCTGTATGTATATTAATGGGTGTATGTAATTTCATGATCTGGTCAGTAACCACTTTTAGAAAGACATCAATTACTGTGTCATCCCCTTCAGGGGGAGATTTTTTTTGACGGTGGTCGACATTTCGTAAAAAGGCCTTCCCTTATACCTCTTCATCCCTCGTTGCATAGTTTCAAGGGGGCTCCAAAGGTGCTAAATCCTCCTCCCCCACCCCTAATTCTTCACATCAGCATGTATTACTCATATTGAATTTTTTTTCCACTTAAGTTTCCTGCAGTGATAATTGCACAGTGGCGTTTAGGGTTTCTTCATGGGGACTGATTATAATTAATATAATCAGACAAACCACCGTTGCAGTCTGTGAGTTTACTACTTGCCTTATCATTAGGATTCATATAATGAGTTGGTTGATTTATGCCAGGTACTTTATGTATAATGGCAATAGGTTGTGGGAAACTTTAAGGCAATACATTGTCTTAGCCTTGTGCAGATACCTATAGAAATCTCCCTTTATAGCCTGTGAGCATAAAACAAGTGACACTTCGCAGTTTTTAATATTTTCTTGGTATGGCAAGTTTGATATTTTAGATATCTGCCCGCATCTTCGTCTGCGTGTTGTTGTTGGCGATGATCCGCTATATTTAGCCAATTGTTGTTGTCGATGATCCGTCTGCTCCCATGTCTCAGCTCTGCTACATCACTGCATATGCGCAGCATACCCAGCTGTATGTACATCTCTGCATATGGAGAGCCTACTGAGCTGTGCTAGAGCGCTGCTTAAGCTCTGTTATATCTGGCCATTTGGATTACAGGGGTGTTCTTATGTCAGTGTCTGAGCAGCTTCTGTGTTAGAAATGGCTGAACAGATGTGGCAGAAATTTGCCACAGTTTGATCCGCCTGCTCCCGCTTCTCGGCTCTGCTACATCGCTGCATATGCGCAGCATACCCAGCTGTATGTACAATTCTGCCTATGTAGAGCCATTGCCTAAGCTCTGCTATGTCAGGAAATTTTGATTACAGGGGTTTGGTTATGTGAGTGTGTGAGCTGCTTCTGTGTTAGAAACGGCTGAACGGATGTTGCTGAACTTTGCCACAGTTCTCCCCCCTCCCCCATCAGAGGCTCAACAGCACATTCCCCTTTGTACTCACAGAAATTCAACCCCCGATATACTCCTCTTGCCCACACACAGCCTGCATGTTGTGGACTATCGTGATCTTCAATGAGACTCCATTTTCTGAAGCTTTCACAGTGTCCAGTTTCCTCCTGTATAGCTCTGCCCACAAAATAGCATGTAGCTCAGGCCACCCAATAGCGTGATCCTATCAGAGAACGGCTCAAGGACCTGTGATGATGTCAGCACAGGTGTTAGAATGGGGTCCCGCAGGCTTCCAGTACAGCGCATAGCTCCACCTGCGGGCCAATCCAGCCCTTGCCCTCGGCGTCGTGCAGTGAGGTGTCTAGAGTCTAAGTCCAGCTTTCAGCCAATTGAGCATGCTCAGACCTTTTGGAGCCGCTCAGAGGCTAAGTACCATTCTTCTCCTACTGAGCGTGCTCAGACCTTTTGGATGCGCTCAGAAGCTAAGTCCCATTCTGCCCATACTGAGCATGTCCGGTGAAGTTATGCCGCCGCCACTGTGGGCGGGGACTTTCCTTTATATAACGGGAGCCAATGCCCGCCCAGTGCTCACACTTTGACTAAAATCTTTTGAGACAGGAGGTCAGGGCTAGGTCCCTGTGAAGGGCAGGTTGTCAGAGCAGGCATCTTAGTTAGGATTCCTTGGCACTGCCGATAGAGACCTGAATAGCCTTTCAACTGTCCATTAACAATATAGCTCCAAGCTGTTCTGGAGCCCATTGTGTTACTGACCAGGGGTGATGTTTAACCCCTGGAGTCTTCCCTGTGTAGCAGGGTGAAGCATGTGCTAGCGTCTAGCTCTCTGATGATAGTTCACAGATCACTATTGCAAGGCCTCAATTGGCTTCACCCAGCAGTTATACACAGGTGCACTCTCCCAGTGAAGTTAACTGGTGAGAGTTTGTTGCAGGCAGTTCACACCAGAACCACACAAACACCACTGCCAGTGCAGTTAACTGGTAGTTCGCTTTGCAGATAGACGGCTGCGCTCCTGGGGCTTGTGGACCTCACTGCAGTGTCTTGCAGTCTAACGGTTCTGTCCACGTTTAAAAATATTCTTTTCATATATATAGACAGAACCGTATCAACAGGTCCTTTAGTGTACTCGGAAACTAAATTCGTTCGTAGCAGTCATGAAGTTACGTAATTTACCGGGATAAAAAGTTGCCTATGTTTTAATTGGGGTTCCAATCTATGTATGTGGCAAATTTCAGCCAAATCCGTTCAGCCACCCCCCATCACCACAACTTAGAAATACTTGACTTGCTCAAATTATAATGCCCCTCTAATGGCCCTCATTTAGTATAATGGCTCCCTAGTGGCCCCATACAATACAATTTCCCACTCCAGCTATCCCCATAGCTTAATGCCCCCCTCCAACTGCCCCCACATCATAGTGGACCACTCCAGCTGCCGCCACAGTTTAATATTCCTCTCCAGCTGCCCCCACAGCATAATGTCTCCTTCCAGCTACCCCCACAGTATAATTTCCCACTCCCTCCCATAATATAATTTCCCATCGTAATTTAATATTGCCAAATTTCGCCATTATAATATTGCCCCTGAGATAAATACTAATAATAATAATACCCTTAATGAACCCGTATAGACCGGGTGTCCGGAAAGTAAGTACACAAAATGAATCAGTGGACTTTAGCCAGTATATGAAGCAGTTTTTATTAACCCCTTCAAGACTGGGCCCAAAAGTGCCTTAAGAAACTACACCCCTCAAATATTTCATCAAGGGTTATAGTGGTGGTTTATGTAGATAAACTGTTTTCCCTTAGTCATAACAGCAGCGCAATGTGGGGTATTTCTGCCCCTGCGTGCTGGTAGGACAGATGGAATATTTTAATCAGGAATTAATTTAAATATGCATGACTAGGCCCTATAAGAGACCTCTCCCCCACGTGTTAATACAAGAGTATAAGATGAATAATAGGGAGGGAAGCCTTGTGCTGCAGTTATGACTAAGGGAAAACAGTTTATCTACATAAACCACCATTCCCTATTGCCATACAGCAGCACAATGTGGGGAGATGTCAAGTAATCCCCTTAGGGAGGGTTTCCTCAACTTATCTTACATAGCTCAAGACAGAACAGCCAAAGGCCATCGCGTCCGAAGCACGTGAGCTCAGCCTATAGTGCTTCATGAAGGTGTTATGAGATGACCATGAAGCTGCCTAGCAAATCTGTTCCAGAGGTACTGCCTTCTTCTCTGCCCATGTAGTTGTGACAACCCTCATGGAGTGAGCTCTTAGATGACCTGGAGGAGAAAGACCTTGGGAGGAGAAAGCCAACCTGATGGCCTCTCTGACCCGTTCCAAAATCGAAGATTTAGAGGCCTTCATGGCCCCTCAATTTCCCTGCTAAATTAATCAGGGGATTTTCAGATCTCCTGAAAGCTTCCGTGTGTACTAGGTAGCTGCACAAGCACCTACCCAAATCAACATGGGAAGAATATGCAAATCTGTCTCCCAAGATGTAAACAGGGAGACAGTGCCTCTGTTATGCTGCCCTCTATAGCAAGCAACCCTGAACAACATGCCCGACTTCCCAGAAGCCTTTGCTGCATGATGCGAGGTTATAACCAAATCAGTTTCTCAGCTACGGACGGCACCGTTTCTGTCTCTTTGGACGTCATCAGCGCAGCCCTGTTTACATCTTGGGAGACAGATTTGCATATTCTTCCCATGTTCCTTTGCAGTGGAGCAACTATGGCTATAAGTCTCCACACACCTGAGAAGGTGGTCTCTCCCTAAGGATAGACGTTATCCACACTACCCAAATCAAGTGAATGAAGCCTTACCTCCTCAGGCGACGAGGGAGCAGGAAAAAAGACTGGAAAAGACTGGGTCTGAATTCCGGCAAAAACGTAATTGTACCCTGTCCTCAAAGAAAGAGGTATAGGGTTCCTCGGAAGAGAGCGCCTGAAGCTCTCCCACTCTCTTGGCTGAAGTAATTGCAAGCAAGAAGGTCGTCTTGTAGGCCAGGAATTTCAGATCTACCTGATCTAGTGGCTCAAATGGGGAGTCGCAAAGATCCGAAAGGACCGTCCCAAGGTCCCACTGCTGAACCGGAGCTGAGACAGCAGGTCTGATCCTCATTGCGCCCTTTAGAAAATTACCAACTAAAGGGTGTTGAGTTAAACGCCTCCCCAGATAAGCGGACAGGCCTGCCACGTGTACCTTTAAGGTAGAGGGGCTAATCCTCTGTCTAGGCTGTCCTGTAGAAAGTCCAAAACTGACCCCACCGAGGCGTTAGTAGAAACAATTCTGTGTTCAGAGCACCAAGCTTCGAAGATCCTCCAGATTCTGCGATAATTCTTGTTGGTGGAATCCGCTCTTGCATGGGCAAGCGTTCTCAGGATGGCCTCTGACAGTCCACTATTCAGTAATGGGAACTGGTCCACCTCCAGGCTGTCAGGTTGAATCTCACCAGATCCTGGCATCTCTGTCCACCTTGAGTGACCAGGTCTGGGAGCAGGGGAAGTCTCCAGTAAATGCCTTGACTCATCTGTATGAGCTGGGCAAACCAAGTCCTTTTCGGCCAGAACGGAATGATGGCAATCGCCTGGACTTGGTCCTGTCTTATTTTCATCAATACCCTGGGTATGATGGGAACTGGAGGGAATATGTAGACCAGCCTGAACCTCCATGGGATGGACAGGGCATCTGCTGCCAAGGGATCGTCCTCCTGATACAGAGAGCAGAACTTCTCTACCTTGGTGTTGAGTTGCCATGAGGTCGACTTCTAGAAGCCCCCACATCTGGACAATACGTTGGAACACCTCTGGATTGAGGGACAATTCTCCTGTTACGGTAATGCCTCGACTCAACCGATCCGCTACCATGTTCAGAGTGCCCTTGATGTAAACAGCGGTCAACTGGGTCAGGATTGTCTCAGCCCAGGCAAATATCAGATTCATCACTTTCAGGAGAAGTCTGGACCTGGTACCTCCCTGTTTATTTAGGTACTGAACTGATGTCATGTTGTCTGTTCACACTTTAACAGCCGTCCCCTTGAGGTATGGGGCGAAGTGCTTAAGTATCAAGTATATCGCCTTGAGTTCTCTCTGATTGTTGGATCCCTCTTTCGGGCTGCTCCAATACCCTTGAACAGTCCTCTTGTCGGAATGGGCTCCCCATCCTCTCTGGGATGCATCCGTTGTCATCAGAGTCCAAACTGGTTGGACTAAGGACCTTCCATCTTTCAGTTGTATTCACCATCTTAGGTAAAGACGGGTACTGGGAGAAAGGCAGATCTTTTGTGCAACCCCTGCGGAGACCTGTTCCTGGCGCTCAACACTGGAGGTGACGCAAATGCCATAAAGCCCAAGGGACTGCTCTGGTCGAGGATGACATTAGGCCGAGGCCTCTCCTGGCGGTTCTGACAGATACCCGCCTTGTTTTGTAGAGAAAACGGGCAGCAGCCTGAATTCTCAATCTTCTTGGGATGGAAAGTGAGATCTGCAGAGTCTCTGAGTCCAGAAGGAAACCTAGAAACTTCCTCCGGGAAGATGACGTTGGAGAACTGGGAGATAGGGAACTATGAACAGGCCCTGAAGCCTGAGAGCTTCAGAATGCGCGCCCGTTAACTCCGTGTGAACTAGCCCTTAGAGATTTCCACCTTCTATGATCTTCCGGAGGAGGGGTAGTAGAAGACATACTGGGCTACAAGCCACTCACTCTACGGAAGGAACAAACACGTTAGTGTATGACCATAGGAATAATAGCAAGACCTGCATACTCACGGAAGAGGCCACCCAGCACTCGAATAATTGAGCTGAATAACACAAGAAGCTCCAAAGCAATGAAGCTACCGCTACACAAATACAGACTAGTGCCAGCAAGCCCCACTAGTAAGGCCCAGAGTCTCCAGAGGAGGGATCTCCAATAGGGAAGGGGCGTGGCCACTCGCTGCCAACAGAGCCCTGCACTCCAAAACATAATGAGAACAAAAAGGGGTTCAGAACCTTGAGACCCTGCAAAAAAAGCAGGGATAAAACATAAAGATCTTGCCCCACAAGCAAGGAGCTGGCCGCAAGGGGCGGGGAGCTAACCAACACCGCCCAAGGCCACCAGACAGATGGCCTAGCAGTAGGGTGGAAGTGGAGCAAGCGACTGGAAGTAGGCTGCAAGATCCTGCTATTAAGGTAAATGGCAAGTAAGCCAGATTAGGCTGCAAGCATGGCCAAATAGGCCGCAAGTGTGGCCGGAACAAGCCGCAGCGCAGCCAGACAGTGAGCGTGGCTAAATAAGGCCGCAAGCGCGGTCCAAACAAGGCCGCAAGCGCAGCCCAACCCAGGCCGCAAGCGCGGCCAAAACAAGGCCGCACAAATGCGATCTAACCGTAAGCGGGCAGAGCTTAACCGGACCAGGCCGCACTGCGGCTAACTGACCAGATAGGCAGCCTGCAAACTGAATTTTCTTCTCTCATTTCTGCCTTAGGCAGAAAAACAAAGAAGATGAACAAAAGAAAAAGGACCAGGACCTCATACACAGGCCAAGGAGAGGTAACAAAACCACTAAAACCCGGTCAAGGAAGGAACAAAGTCCCTCTTATAGGGCCTAGTCATGCATATTTAAATTAATTGCTGATTAAAATATTCCGTCTGTCCTACCAGCATGCAGGGGCAGAAATACTCCACATTGTGCTACTGTATGACAACAGGGAATGAGCATTTTGACCCTATAGCCGTTTCACAGATTTTACTAGCCTTGGGATGTGTAGGTTAAAAATGACTAAAATGTCACTTTATCCCCAAAGTTTTCATTTTCACACGGGGTTAAAGGAGAAAAAGCCCCCCACAGTTTGTTAAACAATTGCTCATGAACGCGGCAATATCCCATAAGACAATCCTTTAATAGTCCCACAGTGGGGAAATTTCAGCATGTTACAGCAGCATCGCTTCGCTTGGTCTGATGTAGATTATACAGCCTGATCGCGGTTGGAAGGAAGGACTTGCGATAGCTCCTTCTCACACTTGGGGTGAAGCAGACGGTCACTTACAGTGCTGCCAAGTGCCATCAAGGTCCCATACATGGGGTGGGATTTATTCTCCCGCATGGTGGTCACCACGGACAGTATCCTTCTGTCACCCACTACCTGTACTGGGTCCAGGGGGCTCCCCAGGACAGAGCTGGCCCTTCTGATCAGCCCGTCAAGTCTATTTCTGTCCTTGGTTGATATACTGCTCCCCCAGCAGGCCACACCGAAAAAGATGGCTGAAGCAACCACAGAGTTGGAAAAAGGCCCTGAGAAGTGGCCCCTGGACTCTGAAGGCCTTCAGCCTCCTGAGCAGGTAGAGTCTGCTGTGGCCCTTTCTGTGCAGCACCTCCAGTGATCAGCCCAGTCTAGTTTATTATTGAGGAGCACACCCAGATACTTATAGATCCAGACTATCTCAATGCATGTCCCTTGGATCTCCAATGGGGTCGGAGCACTTCTCCGTTTACTAAAGTTCACCACCATCTCCTTGGTCTTCCTAGCATTAATCCTGAGGTGGTTCTGTTGGCACCATTCAACAAAATCCCGGTTTAAGTCTCTGTATTCCCTATCGTCGCCATCAGTGATAAGGCCGACTATAGCAGAGTCATCGGAGTACTTCTGTAAGTAACAGCTGGATGAGTTGTGCCTAAAGTCAGCAGTGTACAGTGTGAAGAGAAATGGGGCAAGAACTGTAAATTGTGGTGCCCCCGTACTACAGATCAGTGTCAGATACACAGTCCTGGGCTCTCACATACTGAGGGCGGTTTGTGAGGTAGTCTAGGATCCAGTCGGACAGGTGATGGTCCACACCACCAAGGTTCAGCTTCTTCCTCAGCAGCCCTGGCTGAATGGTGTTGAACGCACTGGAGAAATCAAAGAACATTATTCTCACAGTGTTCCCGGGTTTCTCCAGGTTAGAGAGAGCTCTGTGAAGAAGGTGGATGATGGCGTCATCTACTCTAATGCCTGGCCAATAGGCAAATTGCAGGGGGTCCAGTGCGGAGCTCACTGGGGGGCGTAGGTGTGTCAGGACCAGTCTCTCTAGACCCTTCATCAGGTGGGATGTCAGTGCTACAGGTCGGTAGTCATTGTAGCCCATCGGGTTGGGTTTCTTTGGGACTGGTATCACACAAGATGTTTTCCACAATTGAGGTACCACTCCCAACATTAGACTCATATTGTACATGTGCTTAATAATACCACACAGCTAGTCACTGCACATTTTAAGAACTCTTGCGCTTATCCAATCAGGTCCTCCGGCCTTGACTGCTTTAATCCTCTTGATTTTCCTACACACTTGAGACTCCTTGAGGATCAAATAGTCAGATTGCAGTTGACAGCAGGTCGGTGGGGGTTGGGTCTTGGTGAGTGAGGAGAGGGGGGTTGACTGACATGCTGGTGAAGTTTGGTATTTGGACACCATGTCATTTCTGCAGAACCTGTATGGTACCAGAAAAGTGGATTCCCCAAAGGAGTGACCCCATTTTGAAAACTGCACCCCTCAAAGGCTTTATCAGGGGGTGTAGTGAGCCTTAGTATTCCAGACGTGACTGCACAGATGATGGTGAAGAGTGAATACAGAGCTGTGCGGAGTACATTGCGAACACCAAATTCCCTACTATTTCCCCAGTAGCTCCTATGATCCGGGGGGGGGGGGTCACTTTGGGGGTCACTTCTGGTGTCTTTTCTCTTGTAAGCTCTAAATCTCGGGGGTATCCCCTGATATACGCTTGCACAGTTTATACATTCCCTTACTGTCGCAGCCAGTTTTGTTCTAATGATTTGGTGATTTGGGATTTTTTGTCTTTACATTGTGCAAGCTATATTTTACTTATTTTTCTGGTGGTGTGGCCATACAAGGGCTTGTTTTTTTGTGAGATGAGATTTTGTAATGACACCATTTTTGGGTGCCTACAGATTATAGAACACATTTTATTAACTCTCTTGGTGGATTTAAAAAAAAACACAGCAATTCTGGCATTGCTTTTTACCTTTTAATTTTTTTGCCGTGCAGCATACAGTATAAGTATCTTTATTCTGCAGGTCAGTATGATTGCGGCGATGCCTCATTTATAGGGGTTTTTATACGTTACTAATTCTGCAGAACATTTAGGTCATAAATCAATTATTTTTGCATCGCCATCTTCTGAGATATGTAACATTTTTATTTTTCAGTTTACAGAGTTGGTTGAGGGCTTAAAAGGGTTGTCCCGTCACAAGGATCCTATCTATACTGCTAGTTTATGTGGATATAAGACTTTTCCTAAATACATTGCTTTATCAAAACTACTTTGTTTGGCCGCTATCTTAATTTATTCTCTTCATTGTTGACACTGGCCCTTGGGATTATCTGCTTATTTGTCAAGTGAAGTAGCTGCCTGCTCTCAGGAGGCGGGGGAGGGAGGTTTTTTCTTGTCAGGAAATGTCAAGTCCTTTGTGTATGCAAAGCCTGTGCCAACCCACGAAGAGCTCATGAACCATATCTAGGCTGCGTTCGTCACAGTGAGGGCTATGCCAGCACTCTGTGAACGGGTGCGTCAATCCATCTCCCGGCGTTGCACTGCATACATTGAGACAGGCGGCCAGCACTTCGACAAATTCTTGTAAATAAGTAACAGCGATTAAACTGATTTCCCATTAGGGTGCATTCACACTACGGAACGCCAGCGTGTATCACAGCCGTACACGCCGGCGTTACAGCAGGGCTGCCGGACACTTCCCAGTCATTTCTATGGGAGCCGGCATGCGAGCGCTCCCCATTTCTATGGGGAGCGCTCGCATGCCGGCTCCCATAGAAATGAATGGACTGCTTTTTTCCATTCATTTCTATGGGGAGCGCTCACATGCCGGCTCCCATAGAAATGAATGGGAAGTGTCCGGCAGCCCTGCTGTAACGCCGGCGTGTACGGCTGTGATACACGCTGGCATTCCGTAGTGTGAATGCACCCTCAAAGCGCTTTCTCTTCTTCGTTTCTCCTTTCACCTGGAGCAGCGAGGGATAGGAAACTGACATCTTGGTCTACCTGCAGAGCTACAATGGTGCATTTCCGGTCACATTCATTAATAAAAAAAAACTCCTTCATATACCGGCTAAAGTCCACCCTTTCATTTTGTGTACTTACTTTCTGGACACCCTGTATATGCAGCCCCTTATATTCTTTAAATCCCCTTATATAAATTATCTCCTCCCAGTAATAATGCCCCCTATTTACCCCATACATATATAATGTGGCTCCCTATATTCTTTAAACCCTGTTATATAAGTCACATTTCCTTGATAGTAATAATATTCCCAATGACCCCTTATATTCTCTATGTCCATTATTTAAATGATCTCTCCCTTATAGGAATAATGTCCCCTAACATGTCCTTTATGCCATATATAATAAGAACTGCCCAAAAAAAAATAAAAACTTATACTCACCTGCCTGTGATCCCTTACTTCCTGGCTGCCAATATCTAATCTCTGTGAGACTTGTGACCACAGACGGGATGTCTGCGTCTCACCACAAGAGGCGCAATGCTATGATATCATTGCGCTGTTCTTAGAGCAGACGTGCCTGGTGCCTTGTAAGCCAGCAAGCCTGTACCTACTATGTAGCATATTATACTTTCAAGGGTCACTGTGGAGCACATTATAATGTGCAGGGGCTACTGTGAAGTATATTATACTGTCAGGGGGCCACCATGGAGCTTATTATACTGTGCAGGCGCCTATGTCGAGCTTATTATACTTTGCAAGGGCCAATGTGGAGCACATTATACTGTGCAGGGGCCAACGTGCAGCATATTATACTGTGCAGCCGCCATTCAAGAGCATATTATAGTATGCAGAGGACACTGTGGGGCATTTTATACTGTGCTGGGGCCACTGTGGAGCATATTATACTGTGTAGGGGCCAGTGGAGTATTATAGTGTGCAAGGACCACTGTGGATAATGTGTATTATAGTGTTTGTTAACCTTAACCTGCAGTTTAGAGTTATGACATAAAAAGAAAAATTGAAACGTTTACATATGCTTTAATTGTTTTGGTCCTCTTATATACAGTACTATATTTTTGGGGGGTACAATTTGGGTTATCTTTGGTCATCATTACTTTATCACTCCCGAATCCAGTAGGTGACAAATTAAGTTTGCCAATCTCTAGGTCGAGGTCTGATGTGGTTTGTTAGCTCATCTACCCATTTGAGCATAGGTGGATTTTGATCAGAATGTTTCTCCATCATTAATGTAATTTCTGTGAGTGGCTTTTATGTTGAGATGGTATAATTTCACCCCAATTATCTTGAATTTTCTTGATGGTCAGTTATTTACAAGTATTCAAGAACATACTTTGTATAAATAATGATTATTACAATAAATGTGTACACAGACACTCAGTCATTAGAAAAACAAAGTACACATAACATAATAGAAAAAATCCATCTGGTTACATCTAAGACCACAGGCCTCAGTCAGGTTGTTAAAAGTTCAGGTTCAAATAAGGCTTGTGTGAAAGGGTTGCCCCTAAAAAGAATATGGCAGCATGGCTTAAAGGGGTTGTCCCACGTCGCATACTCACCAGTCTTCGTTGTTGAAAAATCTTCTGTCTTCCGGCTTTGTTGCGTCATTGGTGGGCGGGGTCACATATGCAAAGCCAAGTGGCGAGATGCCGCTGGCCCTGCGTGCGCGCTCATAGACCAGTCTAGCCTTCACAAATGCGAATACAGACCCGACATCCGCCTCTCTCTATTACAGCAGATGCCAGGTCTGTATTCGCATTGTGAAGGCTAGACTGGTGTATGAGCGTGCACGCAGGGCCAGCGGCATCTCGCCGCTGGCTGTGCATATGTGAATACAGACCCGGCATCTGCTGTAATAGAGAGGCGGATGACGGGGAGTGTAGACGCCGGCACAGATGCACAGACGCCGGCACAGGTGCCTGCAACATCGCTATGCACTGCCCTGCAAGAAGCCAGCAGCGGCAGAAGCGATGCTGTTATTCCGCTCCTCCGCTCCCCCGGTATAGCAGCATCGCTCCTGCCGCTGCTGGCTTCATGCAGGGCAGAGCATAGCGATGTTGCAGGCACCTGTGCCAGCGTCTAACCCTCCCCGGCATCCACCTCTCTATTACAGCATTGGCAGCCCCTTCCCCCCAAAGGGTAAACTACCCCCCCCCCCCCTCCAGGCTCGCTCCCTGCACTTAGCCCCTCCTCCCTCCCCCCTGAGAGCAGGCAGATACATCACTTGACTTATGAGCAGATAAGTCAAGGGATGTGTCCCCAAAAAATGAATAAAGTAATATAGCGGCCAAACAAAGCAGTTTTGCTGAAGCAATGTATTTAGGAAAAGTCTTACATTCACATTAACAAGCAGTATAGATAGGATCCTTGTGATGGGACAACCCCTTTAAGATTGCTAAGTTGCATCTGAACAAAACATAAGACTTCAAGATGAGACCAAAATAGAGATATTTGGTCACATTTGGTAAAAAACCTAACACAGAATATCAGCACAGTTTAACACCTCATACCAACTGTCAAGCATGGTGTTAGGAATCTCAATATGTGTAATCCTTCTTGTAGCAACCATACTTTTCAGGGCCACACTTCTCACAGCACTTTAGGGTTGCTATACCTACATGTAAAACTTTGGCTGGGTCTGCGGCCAATCAAAACCTTGAGACACTAATGCAATCAAAGTTCTGTCTCATTGTTCAGTCTTGACCTGAGAGTATTTACACTCTACACTGAGCCTGCTCAGATGTCTTCTGCTATATAATTAGGTTTTATTCTCAGTACTTACCTTGTTATCTTCTATTAGAGATGAGCGAAACAGCTGTTTTGAATAGCACGCTCCCATAGAAATGAATGGAAGCGGCCGGCATGCTGACTTTGGCAGCGGCCGGCCGCTTAACCCCCCGCATGCCGCCTATGTCCATTCATTTCTATGGGAGCGCGCCATTCGAAACGGCTGTTTTGAATAGTGTTCACTCATCTCTATCTTCTATATCCCTGGTTACAGAATGGCTGAAAAAGAAAAGAATCAAGGTGTTGCAATGGCTCAGTCAAAGTCCAAACCTCAACCCAATTGAAATGCTGTGCGGGACCTTAAAGGGATTCTGTCACCAGAACCCAGCATATCAACAAACCCCAAGGATAGTTAGGTTAGGATCACCTGAATCAAACAGTGTTTTCCTCTGGTGAATTTGTTTTTCCTTTGCAGAGATATTGCATTTTTGTCAATATGCCAGTGAGCTCTCTCTATATAAGCATTGCCATAGCTCCAGAGAGGTAAGTGGCAATGCCTTCATTGCATCAACTACTTTATTTGCAGTGACAGTACACTGACATCTCGGCAATGAAGACACCGATTCACAAGGAGAAAACACTGTTTCTTTCAGGGGGCTCTAACCTATCTATCTGCGATGGGACTCCCTTTAGAAGGAGCTATGGGGTAGATTAATCACTGATGTCTAATAGATAACTGCTCATTTTGGCTCTCTGTAGGGGGCCCAATTGCCCACAAACCTCAAAAATAAAGTAGTAAAGAAGAGTGGGCCGGAATTTCTCCAGAACAATGTGAGAAATTGAGCACTCAGAAAACAAATACTTCAAGTTATTGCTTCTAAAGGTGGATTTACAAGCTATTTATTAGGTGGGTTTAGTGTTTCACACATGGCTTTTCAATTTTGGCTTCATTTTTGTTAAATAAATACTAAAATGGTGGAATCTTTTGTGTGGTGTTGTTCACCTGAGGTTGAAAAATCCAGATTTTTTTTTAAATATGTCCTTATACTTAAAGCTATAGAATTCAAAGGAGTGTGTTTTTCATGACTATATAACTGTTGCCACCTGCCTTCTTCTTGGAAGTTGTTACATTTTTGCTTTTACAATATGTATTTTTCAGTTCTGCAATATTTTATACAAGAACACCAGTCCATAACGAAATTGTGATAAATATTCTGATGTTACTCCCTGGGACCAAGTTACGGTCTGATACCTGCAGACATTATGAAACATGCCTTGTTTGTAACAATTCCCTGTCCCTATTTATTAAACTTGCATCATGATCAATTGTATTTCCAGAAGAAAGACATCCTAGTGGATCTGCACTTCTTTCCCAAGGTTTTTGTAATGAGGGATGTATTTGTCAGGGCAGACTGAGAATAATCACAATAACGAATGAGGGTGGCAGGAGACATAAGGGGGGCTACTGGGCCTATTGTAGTACTAGCCTGGGATCCCAGCTCGGAATAGCAGGTCAGACAGCCCACTAGCTCATTAAGGATTTGCAGCTCTCTTTTCAATGCTTATAAAAACTGAATGGAGAGGGGGAGGGAGAGAACATAAAGAAAGGAGAGAGCATGGGGAACAGGAGACAAAGTACAAGAGAAGCAGAAGAAAGGCTTGGGAGTGTGTGAAAGGCTGCGTGTGTATGGGTGTGTTATACAGTGTGCATGTAGGAAGCAGTGAGCATGCAACAAGCAAACTTAGAACTTAAGAAGAAATAAGGAAAACTGGAGGCTTGGTTCTGGAGACAGATAAGGAGTGAATGGGGCAATGACTGGCAGGGTTGATTGATCATTAATTGCACACAAAGGAACCCATAGGCTTGAAAGATTTGTCCCCAGGGGAGGAGGAGGGGTACTGAGAAAAGTGTTTTGCAAGAAGACTGAACAAGCACCCCCCCTACTTTCCCCTCATTCCCCCTCCTCTCTTTCCTTGGAGATTCCGCCCAACACCCAGCTGCAAGGGACACACAGCTCAAGGGACTATTACTAGAATTTGGCCCAAGACTACGAGAAGGAGGGTGCTACAGAGAGGGAGGGTGAACTGAAGGTGAGCGAAAGTTTTGTTGATGCAGAAGGAAACAGGCTTGATGAGAGAAGTCTCAAGAGTATTAAAAGGACAGAAAGAAAGAAGGATAAGAAAGTGACGTTTCAAAGAAGGATATTTGAGAGTATGCAGAAGAATGACTATATGGTAGGATATGCAAGATCACCCAAGAAGACTGTAGACCACTGACAGGTGTCTCAAAGACCAAAGATCAACATTTCTTGCTATGGGAAACTGGTATCTCTCACTTGGGCTTTCAATGACCAGAATATGACACAGAAGAAGGAACTGTAAATTGCAACAAAGGATCCTCAACCGGGAAATTTCTATTGTACAAGACCCTATTCTCTCAAAAACGTACCACTACAACAGGGATGATGCTGGACAGAGGAGCAGTGCTGGTCTGGGAATGGCAGGATGAAGCTTCTTTGTGGAAGCCCTATAGTCCGCAGGTGGCTCATTATATTGAGCAGGTGATTAGGGAGAACCCCAAGGCCTCTTCTGTGAGTCTAGGAGAAGCAGATGCTAGCCTGACCCCCTACATCCTGGATCTTATCTCAATGAACCAGTTCCGCCTAGATACTGGTGAGTGGCGATCAGCAATTTTATTGTGGTTATGTTTTAGTGGGACTTTAACTTTATGGGGTGGGGTGGGAGTCTTCAGCAGGTGTTGATCTGACAGGTGCATTATGCAAGGTGTTGTTGCATAGAACAGTTACAATCATGGTTTTAAGTAGTGATCTGATTTATGAATAAATCCCAATTATTTGAGTCTCGAAATATGCAGAGGATTGTGGAGGTCTCAAATGATATTTGAAGAACATAAATGAAAACTTGTTTTTGTTTTATTCATCTGAAAGCAGGTGGTCACAGGTATTTTTGCCAATGGTAAATATAGACGGGTATATATGGCATAAAATTACCCTTAAGAAGCTGCCAGTATTATGTATATGACTAGTATACTGTTATGTGTGAGTGGTTTTGTTTTATTGATTTAGTCATGTACTGTATAACAAAAAACTATAGACTAATTCATAATTATATACTTCTACAACGACTTCATGTTCTCAGTTGTTAACATTGTATACTGTTGCAAAGTTTCGTATTAGTAATTTTAAGGGGCTTTCATTTAGTTATTCCTTGACACACAAGGCTATGCGGGCAAATCTGCAAGAATGATCAGAGATTAAGAGAAACCGCTTCTGGACACCTTTTCTCCCTATGCACATTAGGTAGACAGGCAAATTTTGCTACTTTTGCAGGGTCGGCCCATCTAACTAATGTTTACAGATTTCTCCTGAATCTCCCCAATGGTAGATTTCAATATTCTTAGTTCTTTGTTTCTGCAGGAGACAAGCAGCTGCCAGAAGTGTCTGGCCACAGTTTAATCACCCCCCCCCCCACTGACAACACATTCACTCTTGACAAAACTGAGCATGTATGCATGGGGGTATCAGGAGGAATAGCTGTTAGCCAAACAAACATTTGATCAACAGCAATTGAAGAAACTACGTATTTTACCACGGACCCCCAAAATTCCATCTGCTATATGCATTATCGCTACTCTTCAACATTACTTTTTATAGTACATTATTCAAGTGCACATTTTGTGGTTATTTCTCTGCTATGTTATCATTATGTGCATTATTCCTGTACTGTGAGATCACTGTTTGTATAAATTCTCTCCTGTAGATGAACCCTCTACTAAGACACTGTGTGTACTATCCCAGTCCTGCGACATCACTACTGTATTATTCCTGTAGCATGTGGGGCACAGTTCCAAATTTTGTTATGGTGCCCCATAGTTACTTCTTACACCCCTCTGCAGGGGAGCCGTATTGTACCCTTCTTTTGTGTGACTGGTGAATGTCAGCACTCAATGCTATTCACTTAAATGGCTTAGTGACGAAAAAACATAATATATAAGCAAACAAATACCAGACAAAGATGGGTGTAAAAACAAATCAAGTATATGAAAATACTGCAGAGCTATAGGTGCCTGGGTTGTTTAGTGACAGGTATTGTAAATCTAAATGACACGTCATCGAGAAGACATTAGTGTTTACTGTTAATTGTGAAACAGCAACAATCCAGTGTCTTAAGTAAACACAAATTTTCCCTGACATGTGGGACATTTCTCAGCTCTAAGATATTTGCTTTATGCCTCCTCTAAGAATCACACGCAGCAGATGGGCCAGCTATTAGGAAATGCTGGAGAACTTGCTGCACTTCCTGCTATATTCACATTGTCTACTAATGAATTTTGTACTGTTCTCAATTAGATACGCTGACATGAATCACAAGCCATGATAGTGGAGAAATTGTTCTGGATAACTTATTTTTGGAGGGATGGAAAATTAAGCAATCTTGCTGGAAACAATGTGACAGTGTGCTGCTGATGTTTGCAGAGGGGCATTTAAGGGGAAACTAAAAAGACCATTATTAGCTAATTCACGCTATTAATAATGCATTTTATTTCATGCATTAGTATTATATTCTCCTTGGCCAGATAGAATGACCCAAGTGGCATGCATGGACATGATTTGCACAGTGGCTCACCTAAACTCTTGTGGAACCTGGTGTAAACTTTTACCGAGGTCACCTCCCTACAGCATATTCTTAAAGGGATCCTATCATTTAAACACAATTTTTTGTGACTTACACATAGGAATAGCCTTAAGAAAGGCTATTCTTCTCCTACCTTTAGATGTCTTCTCTGTGCCGCCGTTTGGTAGAAATCCCAGTTTTCGTCGGTATGCAAATGAGTTCTCTTTCCTGAAGAAGATGGAGGTGGCGCTGGAGAGTTCTCTCGCAGCATTGGTGACGCCCCCAGTGCTGTTTGAGCGCTAGGGCCCGCCCCCAGTGCTGCGAGAGAAATCATTTGTATACTGATGAAAACCAAGATATCTACCAAATGGCGGCGCGGAGAAGACATCTAAAGGTAGGAGAAGAATAGCCTTTCTTAAGGCTATTACTACATGTTAGTCACAAAAAAAAAACGTTTTAATGATAGGATCCCTTTAATAGCGACTGTTAAGAGTGCTGCAGCAATATCTCAGATATGTGAAAGGGATAGAGCTATAGTACCCACAAATGGCAGCTGCATGTTCTGGTAAACATCTGATCTGTGGGAGTCTAATAGATCTAAGAGATCATTGGGGGTCCAACACCCAGGGCTCCTTCTAATCAACTGTTTGAACGGATCGTGGTCCATTTGCGAGAGCCAAGGCCCCTTCACTATTTTCATCATATAGGATCTGTTTTATAACGACCATACAATTTAATTACAACCTGTAATAATATCACATATCTGTTATAATACAGATGGGGTGTGATATAAATAGTGAAGGGGGCCCATTTTCCCCAGAGCCCCCCCATATAATGCTCCACAATGGCTCCCACAGTATAATGCTCCATAGTGGCCTGCACACTCCACAGTGGCCACCACACAGTACAATATGCTCCACAGTGCCCCCCCCCCCCAGTATAAAATGCTCCCAAGAGTACCCATTGAGCCTTTTCAAGCGAACCCCGTGAAATTCAATGGATATTCATTAGGTTTGGCACTCCAGTTAGTTTTGGTGCCATTATTATACACTGGTTTTGGTTGCTTCAGACTCCAGAGTATAATAATCGGAGGCCCAGGGTAGGTATTGAAAAATAACAAATACTTATACTCACCTTACCTCATCTCTCCTGGGCACCCTCACTCCATCCGGTTCTCTACACCATCCTCCTCTTCTGCCTGTGACTGTGGTTACCTGCCATTATGCTGGCACGTCCAATGTCAGTCACAAGCTGGAAGAACCCCGAAGAGGATACTGGGAACAGTTGGAGTCCCAGGAGAGGTGAGTGTAAGTATTTCTTATTTTTAATCACCTCCACTGGGCAGACTACTATTGGAAAGTGGCATGCCAGGCCTTTTCATTAACAATATGTATGTTAATATGCGGTTGGGGAACCAGGCATTCCCTTATCACTATTATGGTGCTACGGTCACCCCCTTGGTCACAGTTGCGCCCCCTGTGACTGTGATTGTTATGCTCCTGGATTTGCGCTTGTCTTTCACAGAAGAGCATGTATTTGCACATTAAGATTTTCCAACATTGATGCCTTGACCCTACACCAAGATTTTTACCACTAAGTATAAAATAATCACTTTAAAATTACTGTCCATTGAATTGGGAAGCTTAAAAATCTCTTCAAAATATCTCCAGTCACTCCGGAATTTATTATTCATTCATTATGTACATGCTCTCCCAATATGTATAACTATATGTAGTTAGGATTATCTGGTTTAGTTATTCCTTTCAATGTGATATTCAGGGTCTTCTTCTTGCTATTGGGTCATGTGATTTTAGCAGTGGCTTAACTACCACCATAGCAGCGGAGGCAGCTGCCACAGGGCCCGGGACATTAGGGGCCCGGTGACAGATGCTACCACTGCTATCATTATACTCGGGGGGTTTTCGGACTCCCGAGTATAATGACTGGTGGACCGGGAGAGGTAAGAAACATAAAAAACATGTTACTTACCTTTCCACGATCCTGCCAGGCCTCCTTCCTGACGTCCTTTCTGACGTCTCTGACGTCACATGAACCCGGCCTGCGTCTCAGGTCATGTGACGTCCAACGTCATTGAACAAGGACAGCAGTGGAGGCCGACAGCGTAGGAGTCGGGGGACAGGTAAGAAACAGTAGTTTTTTATGTTTTTATTCCCCCAGATCTCCGATTATTATACTCTGGGGTCACTATGGGGGATAATACTTAATGCAGGGGCCACTATGGGGGATAATACTTAATGCAGGGGCCACTATGGGGGATAATACTTAATGCAAGGGCCACTATGAGGGATAATACTGTGTGCAAGGGGCCAATTCTTTCTTTTTTAGCTGCTATGATTCTTAGGATTTCTCTATCTGCCATGAGCTTGTATGTGTTTTTCTCTCTTGTTATATACTACTGTACCATCTATGAAACTGTATCACTGAAATTTCCCCATTGTGGGACTATTAAAAGATTATCTTATCTTAATACTGTGTTAAGGGGCCACTATGGGGCATAATAGAACGCGCAGAAATGCGTAGGAGGGGGTCGGTCGAGGTCGTCGGTCGGGGGGGGGGGGGGGGAGGCCCATGTCAAATGTGCACCACGGGGCCCCGCCATTCCTAGTTACGCCACTGGATCTTAGGGAGACCCCCTGACAATAACATGGCTTTCTTTTCTCTCAGACCTTTCTGTATGATTCAAACAGCATGGATTGTACCACACAGGCTGTCCACAGGGGGACATAATCTCCTATCAATAGCTACTGCTTATGTAAGATAGCTTGTGTCACAATCCTATAATAGAGATCACAGGGCAGTCTACCTGACTATATACTTTTGGTCTCTTTGAGTATTTGGGAAAGTATGTAAAGAAAAAGATAATTCCACCGTCCCCCAGCAGCAGTGATAGTATAGTCCTGTAGCAGCCCATGTGACACTGTGCTGAGGCATCATGGGATTGATAGCACAGCAAAGAGAAATATAAGGCTTAGTTCACACAGGGATGGAATAGCGTATTTTGGTCCTGATTTTGACGTGGGAAGTTACGTCAAATTCGGGACCAAAAAACGCCTGCTGGCGACTGTCAGAGCTTTCCGCTCCGGAGTATGCCCAAAATGAATGGGCCTAGTTCGGAAGGTGCTGCTGCGAAGTGGGCACCGTGGAATCCGCCTGAAGAAAGGGCAGCTCGCTAGTGGTTTCCATAGACCACCATTGTGAGGGGGCGGATTATGACATGGATTCCGCGCCAAAATCCATCCCCTCTGTCCCCTTGTGAACGAGCCCTTAAAGTCAAAATGGAGTCTGAGCAGGAGTAAGGGAAAGCTGGATTGTAGGGATATGAGGGCAGTATACATGTATACGAGGCCTGAAGAGTGACAGACAGCCAGTTGAGGGGTGCATGGAAAAAAGTTCTTTGCCTGAAGTTCTGTAAAGGGGTTCTGTAGGTTCCTATACTTAGGATTTTTTTTTTTTTTTCATGTAGATTGTGAGCCCCACAATGGGCTCACAATTTACGTTTTTTTTCCCTATCAGTATGTTTTTAGAGTATGGGATGGAAGTCCACGCAAACACGGGGAGAACATACAATAATTTGTTATTAATACTTGATCATGGGAGGTTTGACTCCCAGGAACCCCACAGATCAGCTGTTTAGCTTGGCAGTTGCTCTTGCATGAGCGCTACTCCTGTTTCACAGGCCAATGACGTCATGTTAATTCATCACAACCTATTTGTAGCTCAGCCCCATTCAAATAAATGGTGCTGAGATACAATACCAAGCATAGCCCTAAACAACTGATCAGTGGGAGTCCTAGGTGGCAAAACTCCACCAATCAGATATTGAGGACCTATACTAAGGATAGGTTATCAGTGTGTAAGTCTTGGAAAACCGCTAACGTAGTCAGTTATGGAAGTAGAAGTGTCGACTTCTATGATAAAAAGGTGTCTGAAAGCATTGCATCATAGCTAGAAGCAAAGTCGAACACGCAGGACTTTGTGTGCCTGCGGAGAGGCTGCATACGGACACCATTCAAATGATTGGGTTTTAAAGTTGACCTTTGGCAAGGCACCCACTGTCCAGTTTCCTAGGGGTTTAGGACGGAAACCCCTGGGCGGACAGCAGTAGTGGTGTGATCGCACCCTAAGGATAGAAAAATGAGTCTGATCCATGTAGTTTGCATATTGCAATTTACAGAGCCATATATGCCTATATATGAATCTATGATCTATCCCTCTTCCTTTTTTATTTCTGTAAAATGACCATCAGATTCGCTTAGAGGGACATTTGCTCATTTATCATTTACCTTTTACAAAAGCCAGTGATTGGGAATGGGAATGCTAGTTAAGCCAATTGTTGGCCCATATAAGCCATTGCTAGACACACTCTAGTGGTGATTTAGTTCCTTTATGTTTTCTGAAAACAAGGACAGAGAACAAAAGTTCAATGATGTCTGAAGGACCCAGTAGGACAACACACATGAGATAGTTGGCCACTCCTTCTGAAATTGGTAGGTCTGGTTGACTTTGCCCTAATTTGTATGGGCACCTTAACGCTTGGCTGAGTGTCTGCATATATTAAAGGGGAGAAGGGAAGCTCCACCAATTGAAACCCATTGTATCTTTTAATGATCTCCACTCCACTGATTGTGCAACAGCTGAAATTTTTTTATCTAGCCCTACTAGTTTTTGAACAATCATTTCTACTAGTTTCAGAACAATTATGCTCTTTTCTGTCCGGTGGGCGGTCCGGTGCTGGAGCAGACAGTCTGAGACTTCCCACCTGTCAGCAAAGAGAATAATTGTGATTAAACTAACAGAAATCATTGCTCAAGAACAGGTGGTGAAGGAGGGGGGGGGGGGGGGTAGAGAAAATTCCAACTGCACCGGAGTGGTGGAGGCAAAGAATTGGTGTTGGTGGAGGTATTGAAAGGTCTCATGTCCTTGGGCACCTGCGGTTTTATATACCACTAGAAAGTCAACAGTGCACTGAATTCAGAGTTAAGAGATATTGGTGCCCTCCTGACACTACCACCCAGTAATGACTCTGAGCGGGGAGAAAAGCCCCCACAGTACTAGTCTATGGGCGAGTACTGTCAGGAGGAGGGGGTGTTCCTCACCACCCACGCACTGGGGCACATAATGGGAAAGCCGACAGTGTGCTTAATTCAGCGCACTACATATTTACCTAGTTCCATAGTAGATGAGGTTGGATGAATACTCCATCAATTCCAACCTATAACCCTACAATCCCCTACACTGCCAGCTTTCTAGTGGTATATAAAACCACAGGTGCCTGAGGACATGAAAAGTCATCTTTAAGTCTTTGGTAATGGGTTCTTGAAGGCATTATGTATATTAAAATGGCAAAAAATATGTGGATCCATGTAGTGGTGATCTGTCTAGAATAACATATAATGATAGAGCTTATTTTATGGCAAAAATTTATTTCTGAAACTTGAAATAATTCACTAGAATATGATCAATGTTGACCCTTATTCTTGGTTGTGAGCGTATGACCATTTTTCTAAATAATATTTCTCGATACGATTTGTCTGCAATAGCTTGAACTGTTGTAGATTTTGGTAACTTGCTCACTCTCTCCTTTAAGAATCATCTGTTTAAAGCATTAGGAAGATTAATTTCCTTCCCTATAGAGAATCTCAGATTTCACCCCAGATAGAGAAACTTTCACACAACATGACACCCAGTCTGGTTTTAGAACCCAGAGACGCGTTTGAGTGGAGAAATGCTCTGCAGGTCCCTGTCTATTGGGTGCAATGTTCAGATGCATATAGTATTTGTGGATATAGTGTTGTTCATTGTTAATGGTGGGAGTGTAGGGGGAAATGAGAGGATGAACAGCTAGAGATCTCAGCAGGATGTCCTTGTGTTTCTGACATTATCTGTCTCTCTCTATGTATGGGGTCAGGTCGGGGGTCTCAGACAGAACAGCTGTGCCTTTGTTAAGCACTAGTCCTCAAGCTCTAAGCTCCCAGAGCTAGAAGCCAGCTGTGTATTATTGCTCACACTACAGCACAACCCTAAACATAACCCTAAAACTACCTCTGCTATACCACATAACACTGTTAAAGTCGATTAAAGTAACAAGATACTTTTGACTAAATAACACTTGCTCTGTCCTTAAAAACTACAAGTGTCATGTTACCCATTGTAGGGAATTTTCCCTTTTTAATGTTGAGAAGAATAGAAATACAAAAATAACTTACAATTATTATATTTCATAAAAAATAAGGAGGCAACCTGAATTGCATGGCTAACTTTAGTGTCTAGTATAGTGTTCTTGGTGTGCAGATGTAATAACTGGATGCGTTTAATATAACCTAATATTATCTCATGAACATTTTTAAGGCTGAGAATTTTAAAGGTGCCCATACACTTTCAATATCTTACAGACAAATTTTGGTTGAGCCGTCAACTATTCTTCTCCACTTACTGTATTCTGAACTCAGAAACACTTGGCCAAGCTGCACATGCATGTTCTGAATGGGGAGAGGGAATTGAGCTGCTTCAAGACACCTTTGGTGGTGGCTTTTCTTCCTTGAGAACAAAAGATTTAGGCATTGAAATTCAACATGCCGAATTCTTCTTTCCACCAACATTTGTTAAGAAAATGCCGGGAGGCCCCCCATACACATAAAATAGCTTATGTGTATATGGGGCCGTTAATTTTATGCTCAAGGATTGGCCTTCCCTTACCCACCTGCTATGTGGATGAAAGAGCAGAAAGGAGAAGCAATAAACTGTTTGCATTTAACTAGTCCTATTCCCTGTTTTTTTTACCCACACAAGCAATAGCAAAAGTCTCTGGTTGTTGCTCATCCCTTCTAACTTCATAATATGAATATTCATGTTCAACCACAAATATCTACATACAGTAGCTACCAGACTTATAGATGATATTTAATGTCAGAGCTTAAAGAAGTATGTCTGCAAAATCAAATTACTCCCTATCCACTTCATAGGAGATAAGTTCCAGATCAGTGGGTGTCTGACCACTGGGACACAAGCCTCATTGTGAGGAATGGTCTTGTTTGTGCCCCAGTCTGAATAGAGTGGTGATGAGGAGGCAACCACGTCAGCTTCATTCATTGCAATAGGATCACCAGATACAGCAGCATGTTGTACTTTGCTGCCCGACCACTACTCCATTTAGACTGGGATCTAAATCATCCCAGTTCTTGTTAACAGTTGTGGTCCTGTGGATAGGGGATGAGTTGATTTTGTGGGCAACACCCTTTGTTTAACACACTAAATTTAACACACTTCTTTTTCGGTGTGGCCTGCTGGGGGAGCAGTATATCAACCAGGGACAGAAATAGACTTGACAGGCTGATCAGAAGGGCCAGCTCGGTCCTAGGGAGCCCCTTGGACCCAGTACAGGTGGTGGGTGACAGAAGTACACTGTCAGTGGTGAGCTCCATGCTGGAGAACAAATCCCACCCCATGTATGGGACCCTGATGGGACTTGGCAGCACTGTAAGTGACCGTCTGCTTCACCCCAAGTGTGAGAAGGAGCGCTATCGCAGGTCCTTCCTTCCAACCGCGATCAGGCTGTATAATCTACATCAGACCAAGCGAAGATCACTCCGCACAGAGAACTAATGATTATGAAGTCTTCCTTCTTTCTTCTTCTGTTCCTTAGCTGCTATAGACTCAGGGGTGAACCTACCCCTTTCGCCACCCGAGGCGAACTACAGAAAGCCGTGCCCCCCCCCCCCCCCCCCGAGCGAAGGGGGCGTGGCGGAGCGAAGGGGGCAGGGCTTAGCACCGTTCACAGGCAGAGAGCAGGCACGGAGAAGACCTGCTCTCTGCCTGAGCGTGAGGGGAGGCTGCTGGAGCAGCGCTGCTTCAGTGGCCTCCCCAAACCACCGCTTGGTGCTAAGCCAGTCCAGGACAGCTTGTCCTGGACTGGCTTAGATAATCAAAAATGCCGCCCTCCCTGGGGTCCTGACATAGCGCCGCCTGAAGCGCTCGCTTCAGGTCGCCTCATGGGAGGTGCGGCGCTGTATAGACTCCTAGTATATCTTCTCTTCTCAGCTTATGTGTGTCTACTTCCGTAATACGTTACTGTGTGTTATCCTGTATGTGTATTACTACGCTGCTGTAACATACTGAAATTTCCCCACTGTTGGACTATTAAAGGATTATCTTTTCTTATCTTATCTTAAATTTGAGATTTCTAGCATTACTTTCCCAACAGAATTATCATATAACTTGGACTAAAGCTGGCTTTACCAACCCCACCAACTCCAGTTCCTTACACCCTATAATAAGCTTCTGAAGCTGATTCTGGAGAAGTTGGACTTTTTTTTTTAGCCTCCGCCATTCCTGAGCAATAAGTGCTGTTAGGTTATGTTCACATTGAGTTTTTTGCTGGTGGATTTTGACGTGAAATCTGCCTGCTAAAACGTCTCCTATTCATTTCAATAGGAGTCATTAGCTTTTTTTCCAACTAGTGATTTTTTTTTTTCCAGCTAGCAGGAAAAAGAAGCGACATGCCCTATCTTCCCGTGGATTCCGCAACTCGAGACTCACTCCTGATTCATTCATTTAGGCCTAATCAGAAGTGGGATGCTATTGTGGCTAGCTGCAAGGAAAAGTCACACGGCGAAAAAGTTTTCTGCAGTGTGAACGTACCCTTAGTTTGGTGTTTGATTCTAAATTAGACACTCTACTGTCAAGTGAGTGGTGTCAGACATATGCACGTAAGCTCTGATGCTGTCTGCCTCTTATTGGCGCTCTGAAACATGCCCTTGCTCCTGCCTGACATTGCCCATCTGACAGTACAGAACCCAATAATTTAATCAGGCCATAAAATATGATAATATAATCCTTTAATAGTCCCACAGTGGGGAAATTTCAGCATGTAACAGCAGCTTAGTAATACAGATACAGGATAATACACAGTAATATATTACGGAAGTAGACACACATAATCTGAGAAGAAAAGATATACTAGGAGTCCATAGCAGCTAAGGAACAGAAGAAGAAAGAAGGAAGACTTTAGTTTTCTCTATGGGGTAACAGCACTGATTGCTAAGAAATAGTGGGGACTAGAGGGAAAAAAAATTGTTGCTTGTTGTTGGATGACTGAACATATTATCATGGGATATTGATCAGGAGCAAATGCTCACCCGATTATCATCCAGTGTAAGTGGGCCTTCATGCAAGGAATAACTACTCCCAAGTCTACACGAATAGTTGATCAGTGCTCTATGTTGTTCCCGTAACTCCCATGGATTAAAATAGGAGCTATGGAAATAGCATAGCGCAGATGAGATACACTCTTTAAAGTTACGGAAACAGAACATCTAAATGTGCTATTCTGTTTGTATAGCTCTCATTCTTCTATATGGGAGTAAAGCAGCACTGCTTGGCTATTTCTGTAAGTCCTGTCTTAGGGTCGGGATGGTGCACAGTTATTCCCTTCTCTGCAATGATTTGCAGAGATAAGAATAACCCTTTAAGGCTGGTCATATGTATTAGGTAACTGTTGACCCTACAGTTATTCCTTACAAAACCCTTGGCTTGCCTGAGCATACATGTGTTCTAAATAGGGGGAGAGGGGTGAGCTGCTGTACGACACCTCATTCTCCTGAGAAAAAAAAAGGATTGGTCATGTTGAAATTCAAATAGATTAACCTTCTTTGCCCTGACATCTGCTGTAGGGAAGTCATGGGACTGATCAATGTGCATTGAGTAGGTGCGCAGTCCTGCCAAAACTGTCAGGTTCAGCCAGCATTAACTTAGTGTGTATGGTCACCATTAGAAGCAAAAACTAGAATTAGTTAGAGATCTTAATTTTTAGCCTAAAGTATATGCCAGACTTAGGCACAGGATTAGCTTGTCTGTTCAGTATATGTAGTCAAGGTCACAAAGTGGATATATATAGCCTTTTGGGCTAACCTTTTGCTAAAGAATATTGATTTGTAAAGTTTCACAAGCCAACAGTATGGATAAAATCAATAAATTGCAGATTTATATGTTTGATAAATATCATAATAGCTTGACTCTCAAAAAAGTGTGTCAAAGACAGATGATGGCATAAAGAATGCAAAGTCTGAACGACCCGTCAGCAGATACTTCCATTAAGTTAAAAACCTTGAACCTCCTGGTGCTCCTCTGAGCAACAAAACCATTTGCAGTTGTTAGTTACACAAATATCTGTCACCCTAGTGTTCAGCACTATGTGTCAGCCTGTATCCAGATCTCTTGCTCATTAGACATTAATTAGGAGGTGGGGAAGGTTGACCCTCAGGCTCTGGTCTCTGGGGGGATAAAATGGAATCTTGGTGGGGAGGGGTGGACCAGCTGGGCTATGAATAGGAAAAAGACAGATGCCCTGAGAGCTAAAAGATAGTTGAGGAGGGGGTTGGTGGGGGTTCTGAGTGCACAGGAGAGCAAAAGATTTATTCACAGACAATAAGAAACAGAATTAATAATGTCCTGGGAAAAGGGACTTTTCTCACAGTCCTAAAGTGCCCCTAACTGTTGCCCCCTGTCACAGTGACACTCCCCTGGTATGGACCAGACGGGAGTCTCCTTTCAGCTAAACCCCTGTCAGAAGACCATCATATTACCTCATTGGGAAACACTACCTTCACAATTGTTGCATTATACAAAGCATTGTGGCCCAACACCTGTTGCAGTGCAACATTCAGCATTGTGCAATTTACAGTTCCCATCTTGATGCTAATCTTTTGAGAATAGCATTTTTTCATTCTCTTTCTTTCACTTCCTAAAGTAAGATTTTAAATTTAGAAAATGCTTAGTGAATGCAAGAATTGCTTCCACAATTTTTTTCCCCAAAATTTTTTTTGCATAACAGTTAGAATATAGCTCTTATATTTATATATTTTTAACAACATATTCTCTGTGAAATTAGATGATTACTTTAAACTATAATGATAAGATATATGAAATATTAACAATATTATGTCATATCAATTACTGGAACTGGAACTAACAATTTTTAAAATTTTTCCAATTTGCATGAAAGTTACACAACATGGCTTAAAGGAATTGCTTTTTTTTTTTTTTTTTAATGGCTTGTACTTAGGATCATAGGGGGGATTATAGCCGGCCCCTGGCAAAGATCAGCATTATGGAGTAGCATTGTTTGGCAGAAGCAGATAGCACAATACACTATATAGTGGAACACTGTACAATGGACCTCCCTGTACACTATATAGTGCAACACCCCTACCTGTTACTGCAACTGCTTCTGTACATTATATAGCACAGGAATCTGATTCATATGGGGACCGGTTGTTGTTTCAGATGATCAGATATTTATGGCCTATACTAAGGGTCAGCCTAAAAAAAAATCCCTGACAACCCCATTAGGCTGGTCATGCACTTTTGATTAATGTAACCAGAAATTGTTAATGTTAGTCAGAATGATCGACCCAAATATTCCAAATTGTTTGATTTCTAAAAAAAAATAAATTAACAAATGGTGATTAGAGATGAGCAAGTATAATTCAATCAAATGCCTCGCCGCCATTGGACTGCATGTATGCGGCCGAACACCAAGGGGTTAAGCGCATCGAATATTCGATGCGCTTAACCCCTTGATGTTCGGCCGCTTACACGCATTCCTATGGTGGTGAGGTATTCGATCAAATACTACTCGCTCATCTCTAATGGTGATTTGTCTCAGATGAAGTGAAATGGCCACCAATATCTTATAAGTCAATGTGACATTGTAGTACCACCTGTCAGCCAATAGACAGTGGTAGGTGGACACCTTACAGTGCTGATGTCATATACGCTATATAAGGTTCTGTAAGCACAATTATGAGGCACAATTGTGCAGTACAAGTGGAGCACAGATCTGAAAAGCTTACAAATTTGCAAGCAATAGAGCTAGAGGATCAAGTTAGAAATAGTAGAATTTAGTCAGATTTAAATAATTATAGGCAGATAGTGATAGAAATCATAGATAGGATGACGTGAGAGTGCATATCTGCTCACTACTGGTGCCACAGTGTTAGTAGTATTTTTTAAAAAAATGAAACAGACTTCACATTCACTCTCATAATGGAATAATATTTGGTGGATTTATTTTTTGAAAAATAATTTTCCATCACTTCCCAACTAGACTCACAGCCACAAATTTGAATCCCAAATTACAACATGCGTGTAGCACTTATAAGTCATCCAAGTCAACCAGATATTTTTTCTACAAATCATTGCTTTTTGCAATATAAAAAAAAACCCACAGGAAAGCACCTTTATCCCCAAAGAAAGGGTACAAAAAGCGAGTGGCAGGGCAGTGTATGGTTAAAGTCAGAGTTTGTATCCTCCGCTTATGATCAGTTTTTCAACATGTCACTTATACTTTGACATATCTTCAACTGTGTTGCCTTAGAAATATAGAAATTGAATAGATAGACTCCTAGGAGCCCTGACAGTGTTATACACTGTTTTAAGCTGATTTAAATTATTGTTCATACCAAACTTGTTTGACCCAAAATGTATCTGGGGCTTGAACTACCTGAACATGAAATGAATCTTAGGAGGTTTGCCCATCTCTAGTCAGAAGAAGCAATAAAATGTAACACCAAGTGATGACTTCCATAAAGCCATTACATATACCAATGATTATTGGTTGTAATCTATTATGGCTTGGCCTCTTTTTAAAAATATATTATTATTTCAACATATATCTTTTGTAATATACAATGTCCATCTAAGGTTATCCTGATTTATCCTGATGGGAACGTCAAATGCATACCTTTCACAGATGACCTATAAGAGTCTGTTCAGGGGCGTAACTACCGTAGAGGCAGCGGAGGCGGCTGCCACAGGGCCCGGGCCATTAGGGGGCCCGGTGACAGCCGCTACCGCTGCGTTTTTTTTTTTTTTTTAATAGGCCGTTACGGGCCCTGCCAGGATCGGCAAGTGACACAGGGGGCCCCACAAATACTATCATTATACTCGGGGGTCTTTGCAGACCCCCGAGTATAATGATCGGCGGACCAGGAGAGGTAAGGGAACGTAAAAAATACTGTTACTTACCTCTCCACGATCCTGCCAGACCTCCTTCATACTTGTCTGACGTCACATGAACCCGTCCTGCTTCCCGGGTCATGTGATGTCCGACGTCATTAAAGAAGGACGAGAGCAGTGGCCGACAGCATAGGAGCCGGGGGACAGATAAGCAACTGTTTTTTTTAATGCTTTTATTCCCCCAGGTCTCCGATTATTATACTCTGGGGTCAGAAAAGACCCCAGAGTATAATAATTGTTTATGGGTGTCCACAGTGGGACATAATACTGTGTGCAGGGGCCACTTTGGGGGATAATGCTGTGGGCAGGGGCCACTATTGGGGATAATACTGTGGGCAGGGGCCACTATGGGGGATTATACTGTGGGCAGGGGCCACTATTGAGGATAATACTGTGTGCAGGGGCCACTAATGGACATAATACTGTGTGCAGGGGCCACTATGGGGGATAATGCTGTGGGCAGGGGCCACTATTGGGGATAATACTGTGGGCAGGGGCCACTATGGGGGATTATACTGTGGGCAGGGGCCACTATTGAGGATAATACTGTGTGCAGGGGCCACTATGGGGGATAATACTGTGTGCAGGGGCCACTATGGGGGATAATACTGTGTGCAGGGGCAACTATGGGGGATAATACTGTGTGCAGGGGCCACTAATGGACATAATACTGTGTGCAGGGGCCACTATGGGTCATAATACTGTGTGCAGTGGCCACTATGGGGTATAATACTGTGTGCAGGGGCCAATATGGAGGATAATACTGTGTGCAGAGGCCACTAATGGACATAATACTGTGTGCAGGGCTTACTAAGGGACATAACAGAGTGCAGAGGAGGGGGTCGGTCGAGGTTTTCGGCGTCGGTGTCGGTTGGGGGGGGGCATGTCAAAAGTTTGCCACGGGGCCCCGCCATTCCTAGTTACGCCACTGCGTCTGTGTTAATTATATATATATATATATATATATATATATATATATATATATATATATATATATACACACTATTTTTTATGGAACGTCTCTCTATGGAATAAAGAACATTTTGTACAACAGTGAACATATATCAGAACCAGGAGAATTCTTGGTGTATACAGCAAATGTGCAGAGGGGACACAATATGTAAGGAGCCTAGAAAGAATAAAAAAGAATGAATAAAAGATATGTCCAAAGAAACTACAATATATAGTAATCATTATAATATGATATTATATATCAGTATAATATAATATTATCATATAATATTGTGGTATGAGAATAATTTAATATGATTTGGAGCCAAATCTTTTTTATTTCCAGAAATTTTAATGATGAGAAATTCTTGATTGAAAAGAGGAAGAAAGTAAACAAAGGAAAATAAACCTAAAGTAAAAAAGACCATTGTATAGAATCACATGCGTGTTTCACTGAACAAAAAGTAATTGATAAACTCTGCGTATAAATATGCTTTAAATGTCACCACAAGTCAGGTAATTGTAACCCAGCTCCTTCAATAACAATTGAGGTTTAACTTTTCTTAGAAGAATGTGTTGTTTTTTCCCTCTGATGTCCCTCATGAAAGAAAACCCCTCAACTCGCAGAGCAAATGATGTGGAGTCTTTCTTGTAGTGCTGCAAGCTTCTTAAACAAAGAAGGGATAGATCTTTTCAAAAAAGAAGGTCGTCCGCTACAATTCTCAAGCTCTTTCAGAAAATCTGTATTTGAAAGCAAACAATAGTGAATAAAGCTAGGGTAGCTCACACGGAACAATTTGTCATGATATCCTAACAAAAATCAGTGTTCATGGTTATCAACTACTATACATAATAAAATAGGGACTGAACAAACTGTTGGAATACTGCGGGTAGAAAAAAAGGCAGGGTTACCCTGAAGGTTGTGGTATGGTGGAATGAAAGATTATGAAATACAGTCTTGCTTTCTTAGAACAGGAGATATTTGTATGTCATCACATCCAACACAGATCTGGTATATTCCTCATTTTTGCTTAGAGGGTGGATTCAGACAAAGCATTTCTTTGCTCATGCCACCAACTAGACACTTTGTGTAGGACACTGATATGCCTTTGCTTCATTAGAAATAAATGTGCATATAAATTTCTACTTATAGTAGAACGCTATGGGGTTTTGTCAAAGAGAATTTAAAAGTCTTGGAGTTGAGCTACTCTTCAATCTGGCAATTCACAGTCGGAAGCCCCCTTAATCACTACCCAGCGCAGTGCCTATTAAAATATAAGCACAATCAGATAGCCAGGGTTCAGGTGAATAAAATGCTTTTTGCTACTTTCCAATCAGCATCACCATTGTTGAGATATTAGGTTTATTCCTAATATGCAAAGAATGAGCTGTTTGGTGCATCACTATTGCTTTCATTGCACCAAAAAAACTACCTTCCTGCTATTATCAATGGTCCCAGGCAGAGCAGGAGGGAGTGGACACTACTATGACACAGCTCTATGGTATGATGATAGCAACACTGATGCTCACATTGCACCAGACAGCAAATAACAAAGATTTTATCTCAGTAATGGAGGCACCATTTGGAAAGCAGAAAAAAACAACATTTTATTCACATGATCTCCAGCTATCTGATTGTGCTTATAGTTTAATGGGTGCTGTTCTGGTGACAGACTTTCTTTAAATATAGTACATTGTGTGTGTTATGTCCCTTAGTGGCCCCTGCATACAGTATTATATCCCTTAGTGGCCCCTGCATACAGTATTATATCCCTTAGTGGCCCCTGCACACAGTATTATGTCCCTTAGTGGCCCCTGCATACAGTATTATATCCCTTAGTGGCCCCTGCACACAGTATTGATCCCTTAGTGGCCCCTGCACACAGTATTATGTCCCTCAGTGGCCCCTGCACACAATATTATGTCCCATAGTGGCCCCTGCACACAGTATTGTGTCCTTCAATGGCCCCTGCACACAGTATTATGTCCTACTGTGGGCACCCATAAACAATTATACTCTGGGGTCTTTTCAGAACCCCAGAATATAATAATCAGAGACCCAGGGGAATAAAAATATAAAAAAAAACACTGTTACCTGTCCCCCAGCTCCGTTGCAGTCCTCCGCCGCCTTCTTCAGTGACGTCAGGACGCAGGCCGGGTTCATGTGATGTCAGAGACGTCATACAACTAGGCCGAAGCCTGTTTGGAGCCTGGAGAGGTAAGTCACACAGTTTTTTTATGTTACTTACGTCTCCCGAGCCTCTGATTATTATACTCAGGGGTCTGCAAAGATCCTCGAGTATAATAATAGCCTTTGTGGGGCCCGCGGTCTCACATACCAATCCCGGCCCAGCCAGGATCGGTATTATGGCTTGGCCCAGCCCAGCCAGGATCAGTAAGTAAATAGGGCCCGTTACCGGCTGAAATAACTCCAGCCGGTAATGGCCTATTAAGAAAAAAGAAAAAACCGCGGCGGTAGCGGCTGTCACCGGGCCCCCTAATGTTCCGGGCCCTGTGGCAGCTGCCTCCGCTGCTTCCACGGTAGTTACGCCACTAAACTCTTAATTATTACTTACAGACCATACTTTAGATCATGATATGGAAATTATTGTTCTTTGAAGTGGGGGATTAAAGTCACCATAAAAAATAACCAATAAACCGATAGGCAAAAATTCTCATGACACTTGGTGCACACCATGTAACCACTAAGTCCCAATCCCAGGCCTCAGCATGACCTCAGACAAATGAGGTCACTCAGGAGACCAGAAGAGACCATGAGAGGGCTAAGAGAGAGAGCGCCTAATATGGCAAGGAGACCCAAAGAGACAAAGAAAGGTGAGTATAACTATTTGTTATTTTTTTACACCTCCCCTGAGCCTCCACATATTATACACTGTCGTCGGAAGAGATCCCAGAATATAATAAATCCACTTTCAGTTCTATCTGACTGAAACAAACTTGAGAGCCAACTCATCCGTACCCAAAACTAAATCTTCGGAGCTTCACCCATCTTTACCAACAAGACTAATTTTTCATCATAATGGAGACCTTCCAACTGACTTAATAATCTAGTTGCCTCCTAGGAACTCTCTCACAGTTTTACATCACGGAGTACAATCACCTCAATTATTAAGAAAAAGGTGCATAAGAGACAAAAAATATTTCCCAAATTTTTTTACATTGTGAAGATTGAAAAACCATGATGGATGATTTCATAGTTTTATCCACCCTGAAACAAAGCCCCCTTCTATAATTCTCTCCACATTATACTGGTGCTGGATTCCCCATACATATTCATGTATATTAATATATAAGTGTAAAATACCATTGCCCCCACAAGAGACTGGTCCACATTAGAGATGAACAAACAGTAAAATGTTTGAGATTCGATATTAATTTCGAGTAGCCCCTCAATATTCGACTACTTGAATCGAATATCGAATCCTATTATAGTCTATGGGAGGAAAATGCTCGTTTCAGGGGTAGACAATTCGATCAAATTATATTTACCAAGTCCACGAGTGAGGGTCGGGCTGGATCCTCCGAGAAGTCTTCTCCGTGCAGCGTCCCCGCAGCGTCTTCTGGCTCTTCATTCACTCTGCTAGCCATCGGGCCTGGGCAGAGCTGACTGTGCATGCCCGCACTACAAGCAGACATGCGCAGTCGGCTCTTGCCCAGGCCCGATGCCTGGCAGAGTGAATTCAGAGCCGGAAGACGCCGCGGGGAAGCTGCACGGAGAAGACTTCTAAAGGTAGGAAAAGAACCAGCGTTGATTGGCCGACTGTATAGCATTCGGCCAATCAATGCTGGTTCTGCATCGAACTTTTCCATTCGAATAGCAAGTGGTACTCGATCGAATACGAGTATTTTGAATACCGTAGTATTCGATCGAATACCTACTCGATCAAGTACTACTCGCTCATCTCTAGTCCACTTCATATACACAGTTTCTCAAATGTAGGTGGTCCAGGTTGGAGTTAGGTCCGTAATGTAATGTCAAGTTTCAACTGTGTTCCCCTGACAACCCTAACAAATGTCTGATAGGTACAGGTCCCACAGACAGGTTTGGCAATTATCGTATCTCCCATAGAAGTGAATGGAGAAAGCTGTGCATGCTTGCCCACCAGTAGTGAGACAGGGGTTAGTTAATAGAAATACCCCTTTAACCTTATGAAATTGAAGGATGAATTAACAATAAGGCAACTGAGACATGTGCAAATGCAGTTAAAAATGCAGAACTTACAACATGTTAAAGTTTATTTTCATCTTATAAACTTTGTGCTTGATGGACGTATCTTTTTTAAACTGTATTATATAACTATGTAATATCTTAGCTGTCAGTCTATGCTATAAATTCTCCAGTGATGTTTCATCAATGTCTAGTCATATATATAGCACTGAGTGATTATCTCCAGGTCATGGTGGCTTGACGTGAATATCACACATACCCCTGAAAAAAAAAAACCTGTCAATATTTGACCTTTCAGCATGACTGATTCTCTGTTTGTGCAACAAACCTTTTAGGCAGGTATATAATGGCACAGAGGAAAAGCTTTTAGAATTTGCAGATCTGACATTTATTTCCTTCCCAGTAATGTCTAGGTAAAATAAAAAGAACTTCATTAATCAATTTTGGAATTTATCAATACTTTATAAAAATCTAGAATATAAATTGTTATAAGGTCTCAGCAAGATTACGTTGCACCAATGTATATGGGATATTCTTGCTATGGGCAGTGGTACTTAAAGTAACCCTTTTTGAATTTTGGCTCCACATTTGCTATACAGCGATGCTATGGAACAAACTTGGTCATTACTGAATCCTTAAATATTAAATATAAAGTCTGTCTATCACTGTGCATAATTTCCTTAGAACTCGGGGGGGGGGGGGGGGGGGGTTATGTCATCTTGACCTGGTGCCGCACTTCCTCCTGGGTTAATTCAAACTGAATTTAAACATTCAATCCTTATGTTCTTGGTAGAGATGAGCTACTACTAGAGATGTCTGGCAGCTGCTTTCTTTCTTTTTCCTATTGACAATACATCCATGCATGACGAAACCAAGTATGTATGTGTTCAAGAGTTGGAAGAATAGTTGTCAGGCAAATGAGTATATGGTTGTCAGTTATTTTTATAGGTATATGGGAACTTCAAAGATTGTGGTTATCACCACAAAATGGGACATAAGACAGAAATTTAAAGGGGTTGTTCAGGCAAAAATGAACAACCCCCATTTAAATCAGTTGGAGACAGTGAAAAAAAAATGCATATTCACCTGGCCCGATACTCCAGTGTCCTCCCGCTCATCCCAGTTTTCTTCCGGAGGTCCACTGAAGCCACTGAGCTGTGATGTCACAGGTAGTGGCATTGCAGGCCCTTTACTGATTGGCCTCAGCAGTCACGTGACTGCTGAGGCCAATCAGCGGTTTCAGTGGTACTCCAGAATATGCCGCCAGAGCAGAAGAACCGGGGTGCACAGGAGGACACTGGAGCAACAGGGACAAGTGAGTATACATTTTTGAAATTTTTTTTTTTTTACTGCCCCCAGCTGGACAACCTCTTTAATATGTTACACCACATTGAAAGGTAGTGTTCTCGTTTAGCCTTTATATAATAATTAGATTATAAATATATTATGGAATATTTATTATATTGTTTTGTTGGATTGTATTATATTGTTATCGCACTTAATTTACGTACTGACTGTTACTTTTCTTTTACAGGTACTCTATATCCAGCAAGAAGAGTTATTTTTTCCTCTTCTAGTGCACCTGGGCGAGGTATAGTGTGGGAATGGGAAGAAGTCCCAGGACAATGGATCCCTTTTGAAACTCGATTATCAGTCTTGATCCAGGAAGCTTTTGAGAGACAGCAGCCAGGTGTTCGTCTTGGAGAGCCCTGCAGTGGATCCCATATATGCTTCCGAACTATGACTCAAATAGAATTTCCTTCACAGAGGAGAATAAGAGTCCACGCTCGAGCTCAGACTCCCTACCCTACAGCTGGAGTGAAATATACAAATTTTCAGCCTGTGATGCCTCAACTTCTAAATGGAAATTCAAAATATGGATCATATTCTACTTACAAAATCCCAGTGAATCCTGGCCAGCAGCTACTAAACATCAACAAATTTCTAGTAAACAACAACCAGGCTCTTTTGAACCCCAAAACAGCTACATCTCGCTCCAACAAAGAACAAAAGGACATTGATCATACACTTGTGAACACAAGCCAAACATTAGTAAACCATTTATTAGTTGACCATAACCAGATGAATATGAACTCACACAAACGGCCAGTTAACTCCAGAAATGAGCCTGTGAACTACAATTATGGGATGGCTGATGTTGGATACATGTTGAGTAACTCAGATCATGAACTTATGAACTCCAACCAGATATTGATGAACTTTAATTCTGCCGTGGTGAATTATAGTAAGGGATCTTTACAATCCAGTCATGAACATGTGAATTCTAATGATCTTTTAAATGACTGTAACCAAGATGTAGAAAATGGTAGCAACGAATTAATTAATTTTGAAGCTAGTGTAATAAACCCAAGCTATAGTCCTTCATACTGTAAAACCACTACACCTGATTCCAGTCCATGGTCAGAGAAAACAAATTCATTGCTTCTTGAGTCTAATATCCAACCACAATGGACACTTGTAAATTCTGATTGTAGACATGATCATTGTAGTCCTGTATTAGTGAGATCTAATTCTAAAAGAGCAGCTTCTAGACCTACACTTGTACGGTCAGAATCAAAATACAAAGACTTAACAGATCTAGTAATGTCAGAGTCAGTGCCTTCAAATTATACAGCTGTATTAAATAGGTCAAATTCTAGACCTGAAGAATATAGAACTGAATTATGCCGATCGATTTCTAGGCCAGAAGAAACTAGACCTGAATTTCTCAGATCAAATTCTAGACCTGAAGAATATAGAACTGAATTATGCCGATCAATCTCTAGGGCAGAAGAAACGCGACCTGAATTTCTCAGATCAAATTCAAAACCTGATGAATATAGAACTGAATTGTGCCGATCAATTTCAAGGCCAGAAGAACCTAGACCTGAATTTCTCAGATCAAATTCTAGACCTTACAATAAACCTGAATTTACTGGGTCTAATTCTCAACCATCTGACTGCAAGCCTGTATTGGTCAGGTCTATCTCTAAACCTAGATATGACAGGTCTGACTCAAGAGAGATGGAATTTAGACCTGTGCTAACTAGATCAGAATCTCGGAATGATGATGCTTACTCTGCTATAAGGAATACAGATTTTGTGAATGTAGGCTCAAAACCTGGGTTTGTGAGATCGAATTCTAGACCTTCAGATGCTAAGCCTGGGTTTGTCAGGTCTCAGTCAAGAACTACTGTCTCAAAGGCTGGTCTAGCAAGCCCCCATCCTCGCTCCAGTCACTCAAAATCAGCTGGCAGAGGTTTATCTCGATCAACTTCATTGAGAAGAAGTAGGAGTCCCCCACCATGTGCTTGTCCTCAATGTCTTCTGGTACAGAGTGTAAAATCAGCCAGTTGGCCTGGAAGCCAGCCAGAAACCACTGGATCATGGCATGATGGTCATCAACGTGAAAAAAAGACTATCACTAGGTAAGCTAGGATTATTGCTTAGACTTTTTAGGCATGTTAGTCACTGTGTTTTTTGCAAGAATGGTTCAGGTATTCTGGTCCACAAAGATAAAGATGTTTGTTTGTTTTGCAAATTGCAGGGTACCTCCACTGCCTCTGTGTAATGTAGAAGGTTCAGGAATAATCCCACCAGCTCTGGCAGGTAACAATCTTCTCTAAATCACATCAATCTTACATAAATAATAATGAACATACACTAGACATATCTCAAAGCATGGCTGCTAACTTTATTTCTTTTTTTATTAGGCATTAGTGGCCTCCTGATGAGCGCTGCGGGACTTCCTGTCTGTCTTTCTGTCCCTGCGTCTCCTATTTTACGTCCTCCCTCAGTAAAGAAAAGAGATCTACGTCCAGTTCCCGGAATTCAAGGGACTAGTCGAAAAATCACCAATAAAAAATGTGAGGCACAGCTTCAAAGGGTTTCTTTACTGGAAATCTTTACTCATCAAAATCTTTGTTTATAGTGTTGTAAGGTTAAGTGCGCTCCACTGTAAATATAGGAAGATTTACACAATAAAAACTTGATGCCAAACACACCAAAACTTCTCGTATACGCTCTATAATTCATAGATAGTAAACGGTGATATGAGGCAAAACATATGTTTACTTAGTCTTTTGGAAAGATGCAATTCTCTAGAATTAAAGCATAAACTCTGCAGCCGTATTTTGTAACAATGTCTTTTTAGATGTGTGCTAAAGTCTTCTTTGACTTGGGACAATGTAACTCTTTAAGGAAGTTCTTCCACTTTAAGAGAATGTTTTCATAAATGAATAGTGTATGTGAACATAAGAAATTTTGTGATATGTCTTATTAAGGAGATCTGTTTCCTTAACCTCTTTTAAGCTATTCTCCTGCTCCTTATCTTCAATGTTACTGCTTTATTTAAATGATCAGTCTCAGTATTCCACACATACAACTAGATTGAGCAGAGAGGGGTTGAGTAGGATTCGCCAGGCCACTGGTAATTGCCTCATTGTACGTACAATCAAGCTATGTTAAAAAATAATGCAATCAGTGGCGTAACTACCGCCATAGCAGCAGAGGCAGCTGCCATAGGGCCCGGGACATTAGGGGCCCAGTGACAGCAGCTATCGCTGCTATCATTATACTTGGGGGTCTTTTCGGACCCCCGAGTATAATGATTGGCGAACCGGGAGTGGTAAGAAACATAAAAAACACTGTTACTTACCTCTCCACGATCCTGCCAGGCCTCCTTCCTAGTTGTCTGACGTCACATGAACCCGGCCTGCTTCCCGGGTCATGTGACGTCCGACGTCATTGAAGAAGGACGGCAGCAGAGGCCAACAGCGTAGGAGCCGGGGGACAGGTAAGAAACAGTAGTTTTTTATGTTTTTATTCCCCTGGGTCTCCGATTATTATACTCTGGGGTCTGAAAAGACCCCAGAGTATAATAATCATTTATGGGTGTCCACAATGGGACATAATACTGTGTGCAGGGGACACTATGGGGGATAATACTGTGTGAAGGGGCCACTATTGGGGATAATACTGTGTGCAGGGGCCACTATGGGGATAATACTGTGTGCAGGGGCCACTAAGGGGTACAATACTGTGTGTAGGGGCTACTATGGGGGATAATACTGTGTGCAGGGGCCACTAAGGGGTACAATACTGTGTGTAGGGGCCACTATGGGGGATAATACTGTGTGCAGGGGCCACTATGGGGGATAATACTGTGTGCAGGGGCCACTATGAGGGATAATACTGTGTGCAGGAATGCATAGCGCGCAGGAATGCATAAGAGGGGGTCGGTCAAGGTCTTCAGCATCGTGGGGGGGGGGGGCCATGTCAAAAGTTCACCACGGGGCTCCACCATTCCTAGTTATGCCACTGAATGCAATGGTACAGTTTAAGAGCAGCAATTATTTGAGTGTCTTTTCTATAACCCCTCCTCTCTTCATAGACTAATATGGAGAAAGTATCAGCCTGAAAAGCGGAGAAGAAAACCTATATCTTTAATAAGAAATATTCTAAAGTCTCTTATTTCCACCTGTACAATTAATTTTTAGTTTTCAAAATATACACTGAGGTATAGGCTGACAATACCAGTTTTCTGCACCTTTGCTGAATAAACTAGCCTAGGGACATTAGAACAGTCTTACTACTTTTACTCGGGGGTGTTTATGGAAGATTGTTTTTTAATCCTTGTCATCATTTTTTTCATTATTATTTAATAGCAAGAAAGCCAGAAGAAATGATAAAACAATTTTTGCAAAGAGTTCGAAATCCTCCATCAGAGGTATGAATTTGCTTTTCTTCTGTTCCTTTGTAATATAATTTGTTCTGATTTTGACAATACCTGCACATTAAGTGATTGTGTCTAGTATTTTGTTTGTGAACCGAACAAGTACATAATATAATTTGGTTGACATTTATTGGCCCAAATTTCTTTACTAACATGCCTGTTCAGTTGGCAATGATGGAAACGAAAAGATTGAAAATACAAAGACTGTCATGACACTCCCCATTTGCCCCATAGGAATACGGATCTAACAAAAATATATATATATATTTACAGAGTTGGGCAAACTAGTTTGTAACAAACCGGATTTGACCCAAAATTTATAAAAAAAGAAAGTGTGGTTCCTGATGAAATCGAACCTTTTATGATTCATTTTGGATGAACAAAAATGTCCGCCAATGTGTTAGTAGGACAATCAAATGACCTGTGAATCAGGCGTCTTTCCAATTATCGCTTGCATCAGTCTCTCAGTTAATCAGGAGGGGCGGTGGGTGCAGAAGATCATTTTATAGATATTATATAAAAGAATACATGTCTGTAAAAACAAGTGAAAATCTCTGAAATCACAGATCATTTTTGTTTTACATAGTCTTACTTTTTTTAAAAAAGTTTTTTATTGTATTTCTCTGTGCCATCAGCACTACCAGTTGTAAGCTGTATTCATTACCGAATTTACAATACTGCTGTAGTTAAAGCCCCCCAGGGGTCAGTAGGACAGAGGACCGAAAGTCTCCGTGAATGGCGCACCAGTGTTCTTGTGTGACAGGCACTCCATTCATTTCTATGGGTCTGTGGATGCTACCTGAGATTGCAGCCTCCGAATCCCCATAGAAGTGAATGGCGTGTCAATCACTCAAGTGCACTGATGCTCCTTTCACAAGGAGGCCTTAGGGGGACTTTCAGTACCTCATCCTCTTGACCACTGAGGGGCCACTTATCCCTTGTCCTATGAGTAGGGGATGTGTCCATAACAGGACAACCCTTTTAAGCTAACTATTTTTCCTTACAGACTTGCCACTTTTAAGTCACATTTATTACCAAATTTCTCATGCTGCAACAGCACATTTAGTCTTTTCTTGTAGTATTGGTAGCATTAAACTTCATTCATAAAATTGCAAAATTTGTCTTATGGCAACAGTATATTTAAGGGGAGTCTGTCAACATTCAGAAGCATATTAGGTCAGCAATCCAGTTGGATAGGTCAGGCTCTCCTAAATGTAACACTAGCATTCTGAAGCACCAATGTTGGCTCTGTAGCTCCAAACTGCTATGCCCCCACACTGGTTTGTACGCAAGAACACAAGGGCAGGTGAGATTTCAGCTTACCTCTCTGGCCCTGTTACTGAAACAGGAGAGGGGACGGAAGGTACATTAAAGCAGTGGGCTGGGGTGTAGCAGTTTGGAGCAATGAAGGCACACTCGGTGCTACAGACGGTTCATTTGCATATTGTAAAATAATTTAGTATCTTGGCAGTGGGTTTTCATGTGGATCCTGCTGTGCTTCCAAACCTGATAGAAATTATCCGTGCCTACCATCAGGGCACGGAGAACGGTGGTTATAACCGCCATAATTGAACATCTAGGCTGTGCTATTAGAGCAGGATTAGTGGACTCAGCAAACTGGAGGATGGTAGAATCTGCTGGAGTGAATATTGTTGCAGATAGTCCCAGTTGATAGGAGTTCATTACCGACGCGGTACCGCATTAAAACCGTGGGGTGTATTTACATAAAAGGTCTCCTGAGGAACCCCGATAACAGGGGGGAAACGCGTAGAGACGCCTATTTATTAGATATTTGTTGGTCATTTGAAATTCCAATTATGCCATCAGCTAACTTATTGTGCTACTGGCATACAATATAGAGACATAGTAGCTAGATATATATTTGCTACAGACAATCTGGTGGCAATAGCAATATTGATACAAAGTTACTTTATGCCTCTCTGAACTTGCAAGAGCCAAGAAGCAGTCATATATTACAACTCAGCAGTCAACTAGTCTGAGATGAATTGTATCTAATTGATCCTCAGAATATATAGACTGGGGATTGGAACTAGCACCCATTCAATAGTTTGTGACTACAGCCATGCTATTTATATGCAAATACTTTGTAGTAGTTTCTTTTTAAAACACCCATTGAACAGGGAGTGTATGAGAGGTTCTCATACGTTTATTTGATACCCATTGGTGTTTTGAAACAAATGGTGCATGAAAATAGATTATTTTAAATAAATTTTTGTACCCAGGGAGTTATTTTTAATGGTAATATCAATAAAGATTAGTTTTTAAATGCCAATTTTTCTTTTTTGGATTTGCTATAAGAAAGAAAGATTCTAGTGGAAGTTAGTGCTTCCAAACCAGTTTAACTTTGGGCCACCTTTTAGGGCATTGTTGAAGTAGGTTCTCCTGAGTGATTAATGCTTAAAGAAGCCTGCACAGAGGTAACCAGCGGGTAGGTCTGCTGGGAAAGGCAGTATGCCAGCAAGTGCAGGTTAAAATTATACATTATTCTATACTTTAATCATATTTTGTTACGTTCTAACATACTGTGATCTTTTTTACATCTAGGATTGTACTCGCTGTAGAAGGACTCTCACTGAAGGAGAAGTTGGCAGATTATATCGATGTGCTCATGCCTACCATGTTCGTTGCCTGGCACCTCTTTACAAAGTATGAGACCTCTAAACAGAAAGCTATTAATTTAATTATAATACTGCGACCATAGGGCAAATCTCAGATGAACTAAAGCTAAAAGGGGAATACTACTGCCAATAGGTGATACTGGGTGTGACTGATGCAGAATGCAACGTTGTATCTAGCAGTGACAAACTAGAGCATTGCCTCTTCACTTGAATGTCAGACTTGTAGCTGTAGCCTAATAGTAGGCTGACTTTATATGTGAAGACAAATCTTTCAACCATACTGAGACATAGGAGAGAATTTATCTTCCCTTTTTTTTCCAAAATGGGTGTAAAAAAGTTACAGTTTTTGGTGCACAGTTGACGTTGACCAACAATTGTGACTTTTGGCCATTTTGCTCCATACCACTTTTCTGAAAAGAATGTGGCTCATTGGCTTGGGAGATTTATTCTAATGCATGTACCACTTACTAAGTCAGGCATATCTGCACTATGGCACACAGGGCATCAAGACTGACATAGGAATCACTAGTCTTGATAAACTCTTCTCTAATGGCTCGTTCACATCTGCGCCTGGTCTCCGTTCATACAGGTTTCCGTTTCCTGCACAAAACAGAGGCAGGAGACGCAAAGCTACAGGACTCTTTCAAACCCATTAATTTGAATGGTGTCCGGCCGTGAGTGCTGGTGAGCGTTTTTATGTGTATATGTGTGTGCGCGTGTATGTGTGTGCACACATGTGATCAATGTGTATGTATGTGTGTGTGCATGCACATGTGTGGTCCGTGTATATGTGTGCGGGAGTGTATGTGTGTGCGCATGCGTGTGTTCCATGTGTATGTATTCATGTGTGCATGCACGTGTTTGACCCGTGTATATGTATGCGTGTGTGCGCATGTGTGTGTACACGTGTGATCCATGTGTATGTATGCATGTGTGTGCACGCATGTGTGTGGTCCATGTATATGTATGCGTGTATGTGCGCATGTGATCCATATGTTTATGTGTGCACAGAGCAAGTGTATATGCTTGCGGTAGTTGTGTTTGAGTACGCATGTGCTCTGTTCATCCGTGTATGCGGTCCGTGCGTGTGCATGTGGTATTTATGGGGTGGTGTTGTGGTATTTGTGGGGTGGTGTTTGTGTTGTGTGTGTCTAGAGTGCTCTGGTGTTTGTGTGGTGTGTTGTGGCACATGTGTGGTGTTGTGCTTGTGGGTTGGTGTATGTGTGCTGTCTGTGTGATGTTTATATGGTGTTTGTGAAATGTTTGTGTGTTGTGTGTGGTGGTGCGGCCCATTTAGCTGCGACTCTTTGGCGCCGTCGCTATAATCCGTCCTTGTCAGTCACAACTGTTGTTTTCCCCTCAGCGCTTTCACTTTCACTTTACCCCATTATATGCATAGGGCCTAAATTAAGGGGCCCCAATCGCATGACGGGGGACGCTAGCGAGATGTAACATGTGCAGTATTCTGTTCCTGTGGGTGGAGAGGGGCGTGCCAAATTTCAGCCAAATCGGGCGAGAACTGTGGATTTGTATAGAACAGACTACTACAGAATTTGAGTTTTATATATAAAGATTTGTTTTTTCCCCTCAACAGGATGGTACTTTACGTTGTCCAGCTTGCCAAACATTATATGGTGTGAAGATAGGGTCTCAACCTCCAGGGAAGATGACTTTCCATGTTATTCCTCATTCATTGCCTGGGTATCCTGACTGCGAGACGATACGCATTATTTACCATATTGCCCCTGGAGTGCAGGTACTCTGAAGGACATAAATGTTAACAGAAATTCTTTATTTTATTGATATATTTTTATGATATCTATATTTTTTAAGTTTTTGTTTGTGTGACTTATCTAGACTCGCTAGCTAAGATTGATGACATTAATCCAGGAAGTTACTTATGTCATAAATCACAGGATAATAACCCAATAGCTCAATATTTTATCTTAGGACAGAAATGCTGCTAGAAACATATAAATCACAAAGCCAATATAGATTCTGCCACCTTTGCTCTTAGTGATACCTTTTGAAAATCTCTTTTGTCACCATAGGGTCCAGGCCAACCTCATCCGGGAATAAAGTTTACAGCTCCTGACTTCCCACTTCACTGTTACCTACCTAACACAAAAAGGGGGAGAGAGGTAAGTGTGTCACATTAGGTTCAGCAAGTCACCTACTGCATTTTCTGAATTTTCTTTTGAATAGCAGTTTCCCCATAAATGAATGTAAGGGATGACCTGTAAAGAGTGGCGTAACTACCGGGGTAGCAGGGTTAGCGGCTGCCAAAGAGCCCAGGACATTAGGGGGCCCAGCAACAGCCGCTACCACTGTGTTGTTTTTTGTTTTTTTTCAATAGACCTTTACCAGATGGAGTTACTCCAGCCGGTAACGGCCCTATTTATTTACCGATCCTGGCAGGGTCTGAGATCGGTAAGTGACGCCACAGGGGCCACTTACCGACTGGGGCCACTATGGGGCATAATACTGTGTACAGGGGCCACTATGGGACATAACACTGTGTGTAGGGGCCACTATGGGGCATAATACTGTGTACTGGGGCCACTTTGGGACGTAATACTGTGTGTAGGGGCCACTATGGGGCATAATACTGTGTGCAGGGGCCACTATGGGGCATAATACTGTGTGCAGGGGCCACTGTGGATATAATGCGGGGGGGGGGTCGGTCGAGGTCTTCGGCGTCCGTGTCAGCCGTGGAGGGGGGGGGGAGTCAAAAGTTTGCCACGGAGCCCTGCCATTCCTAGTTACGCCACTGCCTATAAATATTAGAGTTTTATTACTTTATATTGTCTTTAGCCATTTACAAGTTACTTGGCTCTAGCAGATGTTTGATTTTCAAAAATAGAAGCTTTGTTGTCAAACTGTTGGCTATTAATGTCTCTATAGAGATTGTCATATCGTCATTCAAACTTGTTTTTTTGTTTTTTTTTATAACGTCACATTTGGAAATCCACCATATGTTAGACCAAGATAACTAAATATTAGTAATTATTATCAAAATGATTATTATTTCTATGAAAGTGCATCCAAGAAGCTGTATATTATGAGAAGAGATTAAAGGGGTTTTCCCACAAAATAGATTATCCCCTATCCTATCCTCAGACTCCCACTGAACAGGAGAAGGGGGATTGCTGTACTTTTACTTTCAATGGTCCTCCTATTGAAATGAATGGATCGGTGTATGCTCTACCAGTTCACCGCTCAATTCAGAAGAGAGGAAAAAAGTCCCATGTTCTCCAGATCATGAGGGACGTTAGCTCAAAGTACGAGGGAAAGAAGATGTCTATTTTGTTGGGAAAGTTTAGAGTCATAGGGTTTGAGACAGCCATACTGCAATAGGATAATACAGAGATAATACAGTGTGGAGGTTCTATGTAAGCGTAGTGTTAGGGCTGGAGAAGAAGCGACAGCAGTCACTCTGACCATGCCATGCAACACTATTATCTAGTGGACTTGTTTTCTTCTTTTCTGAGCTCCAAAACCTAAGTAAAAGTGGTACTTTAAAAATTGACCTGTTTTTCTTTAACTTGCCAAACTTCAAAAAAACCTGTGAGATTTTAAAAAGTGTAGAAGAAATCCTACAGTGCAGTGTGTTTCCAACAATCTGTTTGTTACTACTCAACCTTTCATTTGCTTACAGTTGTATCTGTTGCTGTCACTTTGCTTTGGAGAGTTAAGAGTTGGTTAGATAGAGTCTTAGGAGCCCTCATAGTCTCATGCATAACTAGAGTCCTAGGTAGCCCTCAGTGTGCCATATACAGCATTTTAATACTCTTTATTGGCACTTCTTGTCCAGGGATAAACTGGTTCAGATTGAACCCAAACTTTTGGTCCAAACCAAATTTTGAAAGGTTCGCTAGTCTCTAATTGAGACAACTTTTATGGCAATTGCTACATCAAGAAACATGTTGCAAAGGCCTCTGTGACAAATTCAGTTGCAGATTTTTAGTCATTATATGAAGTTTACAGTTTCTATAGGGTTTTAAGAGTTTTTGGCACTCCGGAAACACCAGTATTCTCAGTATTTCTTGTTCATATAAAGAACTCTGTAGGTAGGTTTGTGGGGTCTTTGTTATGTCAGTCCAGGTAGCTGCAACGGGGCTAAGGGATTGCAGTAGGAAATCTCGCCCTGCACTACTCCCACTAGCTAACCCGGTCCCTGCCTCACGGGTGTGGGTCGGCTGTACTCAGGCTAAGCCTGACCCCAACAGCTCCTCTCTCACTGACACCGTAGGCCTAGAGGGAAGTGGGAGAAGGAATGCCCTATAAGATCTCTAGGGACTGGAGACTAAAGGGGGTCACCCCTAACGAACAAGTGAAGCTGCTACTGACAGGGACTGACAAGGGTGTGCGCTGACTAACAACACAAGCAGCACACAGGAAACATGTAGGAAAGAATTCCCCAAACCAATATGGGAAGGAACCTTACACTAGGAAACAAACACAGGGAAACTGAGTAGAAATCAAAGGATAAGGCAATTCACTCACACAGTCAATTATACACAGAGGGAGGATTGGTGAACACAGAAGGGAAAACACACACACCAACTTGTTCACCCAAAACCTCCCAAAAACCAACCAAGGAACTTCCTCTATCCAAGATAACCACCTACTCCTCCTGCTAAGGCCTAGCTCTGTAAAAGCGACACTCAGCACAGAACCATGGGAGGCATGGGTTTAAATACAGAGTAGAGACCACTCCTCCCAGGTGCAAATGGGAGGACAGACTAATTAACCAGGAAATCAAGCTGCCTACCAACAGTGCTTGCGAGCAAGTCAGAAGGTGTGCACCAATACCCACGACACAAAATACTCCTAACAGGATCCTCCCCTCAAGGAGAAGACTCCGGATTCTCTAGGAGCATCCTTCTTCGGGAACTCCTTGTGGAATTTCTCCACGAGTCTGGGGGCTGACATATCCGACTCCAGAACCCAAGAATTATCTTCAGGACCGTATCCCTTCCATGCCACCAGATACCGTAGCTTCCCCCGAACATATTTGCTATCCAGAACTCGGGATATCTCATACTCCCCGGACTCAGAAACTGGTGGAACTTTAACTGGAGACGTTCCCTTCTTGGCCTTCTTTAACAAGGAGACATGGAACACCCGGTTTATCTTCCACCTTTTAGGTAGTTGCAGCTGCGCCGCCACTTCATTTACCATCTTGATGATCTTAAAAGGACCCACAAACCTGGGACTCAGCTTCTTGCTAGGAACCTTCAACCTGATATTCTTGGTGGACAACCAAACCATCTCACCAGGGAAGAACTGCAACTCTCCTCTCCTCCTATCCGCCTGGACCTTAGCCTGGTGCGACGCCCGCACCAGATTCTCTCGGATACGGGACCATACCCCTTGCAGCTTTTTAGAAAATAGCTCCTCCTCCGGAACTGGGGACGAAATGGAAGAAAATACTCCTAAAACAGGATGTCTACCACTGGAGCAAAAAAAAGGTGTGGTACCTGTGGCGTTGGAATCATGGTTGTTTAAGGAAAATTCTGCCAGGGGAAGAAAGTCAGCCCAATTATTCTGATTCTCTCGAACAAAACACCTCAAAAACTGTTCCACATCCTGATTCTTCCTCTCTGTTTGTCCGTTAGACTCTGGGTGAAACCCGGAGGAAAACGACAGTGTAACTCCCAACCTGCTGCAAAAAGCCCGCCAGAATTTAGCCACAAATTGCGGACCCCTGTCCGAAACGATCTCCTCAGGAAGACCATGCAACCTTACAATTTCTTTAATAAATGCCCCTGATAGTGTCTTGGCACATGGCAGCCTGGAAAACGGGATCAAATGGCACATTTTCGTGAAGCGGTCAACGACTACCCAAATGACCGTGAAACCCTTAGACACTGGAAGGCCCGTGATGAAATCCATAGACAGATGAGTCCAAGGTGCCTTAGGAGGTTCTAACGGATGTAGAAGACCGTGGGGACGGGTATGCGACGCCTTGGCTCTTGCACAGACCGAACAATTTTGAACAAACTGCAAGACATCCTTACTCCACCCTGGCCACCAAAAATTCCTAGACACCAATCTCATGGTCTCTGAAACCCCCGGGTGACCAGCAAGAACCGACTCGTGACACTCCCTCAGGGGACTTTGTCGGAGAGTAGTTGGGACAAACAGCTTGTTTCTAGGTATCTTGGAAGGTGCAGCGTGTTGCGCTTCGATCAAGGCCTTCTCCAATTTCGTGCCCAATACTGCTACCACCACTCCATCCCCAAGAATAGTGGCAGGCGCCTCTCGTTCCTCCTCGGTCGACATATACCGGGATAAAGCATCAGCCTTAACATTCTTTGAACCCGGCACATAAGTCACGGTAAAATGGAACCGCGCAAAAAATAGAGCCCATCTGGCCTGCCGTGCATTTAATCTCTTCGCCGACCCAAGATAAACCAAATTCTTGTGATCGGTAAATACCTGGACTGGCCTTCTGGCCCCCTCCAGGAAATGACGCCAATGTTCGAACGCTAGTTTTATTGCCAGTAGTTCCCTATCTCCGATGTCATAATTCCGTTCAGAGGCAGAGAATTTCTTAGAAAAGAAGGCACAGGGATGCGTACCCTCCTCGAACTCCTGAGAAAGTACTGCACCCACCCCCACCGAGGAGGCATCCACCTCCACTCGGAAGGCCAACCTCTCATCCGGCTGTCTCAAAATGGGAGTGGAGGAGAATCGCTTCTTCAATTCTTCAAACGCGGCTAGCGCCTCTGGCGACCACTTAGCACAGTCAGCCCCCTTCTTAGTCAAGTCCGAGATGGGTTTCACAACCTCAGAAAATCCCTTAATAAACTGGCGATAATAGTTGGAGAATCCCAAGAACCGTTGGACCGCCTTTAGGTTCTCAGGTCGCGGCCACTCCAAGACTGCCCTGACCTTCTCAGGGTCCATCTCGAACCCCTTGTCCGATAGGATATAGCCAAGGAAACATAATTTATTGACCGCGAACACACATTTCTCCAGCTTAGCACTTAATTGGTTAACCCTCAGGAGATTTAAAACCTCTCTCACTCTCTCCCAATGAGTCTCCAAATCCGGGGTGTAAATGAGTATATTGTCCAGATAGACCACAACCCCCCTCCCTATGACGGCACTTAGTACATCATTAATAAAATTCTGAAAAAACGCGGGCGCATTGGTTAGACCGAAAGGCATCACCAGATTCTCAAAGTGTCCTAGGGTTGTGTTAAACGCTGTTTTCCACTCATCCCCCTTCTTGATTCTCAGCAAGTTATACGCCCCACGTAAATCTATTTTACTAAACCAGCGAGCTCCCGTAATCTGGCTGAAAAGATCCGAGATCAACGGGATGGGATAGGGATTCCGCACCGTGATTTTATTAATCTCCCTAAAATCCAAACAAGGGCGCAACCCTCCATCTTTCTTCTTTACAAAGAAAAACCCCACTGCTACTGGGGACTTAGATGGGCGAATATGCCCCACCTCTAGACTCCCCTCAATATACTCTTTGAGTGCCTCCCTCTCCGGAATAGTGAGATTGTACAGCCTTGTCTTGGGTAACACTGCATTTGGTATAAATTTAATTGAGCAATCATAGGTGCGATGTGGTGGTAATGTCTTGGCTGCCCTTTCCTCAAAGACCTCCCTGAACTCACATATTTCTTGAGGCAAATTGTCTATAGACAAAGACATAACGGATATGGGCAGACATCGACCATTACACCCATGCCCCCAAGAAACTACTGTCTCGGTCTCCCAGTTGATAATAGGGTTATGCTGCTTCAGCCAGGGCCACCCCAACACTACTTGTGCTGGTAATTTAGATAAACAAGAACAAGTCAATCTCTTCCCTGTGGCCACCCACAATAAACTCCAGACCCTCCACCTGTTTGGAGATGACAGATTGCTGTAGAGGGGTCTTATCAATAGCCCACACCGGTATCTGAGACTTCAAGACCAAAGGACTTACCCTTAGTTGCTCGCAAAACTCTGAGTCAATAAGGTTGACTGCCGAACCACAATCAACCAAAATCCGGCACTTCTGCCCATTTACCCATCCATCAAGGGTCAACCCGGCAGTCTGAGTACAGGAAATATGCACACCTCCCTCCTTAGTAGGTTTTCTCCCTTTACTCTCAATAGACCTGGGGTTATTACCCTCCTTGGCGAACCATTCTCTGGAGGGGCATACCCTAGCTAAATGTCCCATTCCTCCACACACAAAACAGCGTACTGTGCGGGACCCTTCACTCTTGGGTCTAGCACTTCGCACAGTGGCCCCAATCTGCATGGGTTGGTCCCCCGGGTCCTCTCCAAAAACTGAATTGAGGAGGGCTAACCCCCCCAGGACTCTTGTCTCCACGCTCCCGGAGGCGCCGTCCAACTCTAATTGCCAGCTGCATGGCCTCATCTAGATCTCCCGGAACAGGGTGAGAAACTAGATGGTCTTTAACCTGGCCTGAGAGCCCTGTCTCAAACTGACTAAGTAGAGCGGGGTCATTCCAGTGTACTTCTGCTGCCCACCTACGAAACTCTGTGCAATACTTCTCTATAGCGTGATCCCCTTGCACCAAACGTCGTAGGTTATACTCAGCCGTGCGTACCCTGTCTGGGTCGTCATACAGTAACCCCATTGTGGAGAAAAACGCCTCTACAGTTAGTAAGCAAGCTGAGTCGGCTGGTAACGAATGTGCCCAGATGAGGGGATCATCTCTCAATAAAGTAATAATAATCCCAACTCTCTGTACCTCAGAACCGGAGGAAAACGGCCGTAGCCGGAAATACAAAAGACAGTCCTTTTGAAATCGGAAAAAATCTGACCTCTTACCTCGGAAGGGTTCAGGTAAGCTGACTTTTGGCTCCAGAGGCCGACCCACAGGGGCGCTACTCACCTGCCTCTGTATGCCCTCCACCTGAGAGGCTGTGTGTTGAGCCAACTGCTGTACTTGAGATACGCCAGAAGCTTGGATGGCATCCATTCGTAGCTTGATCCCCTCCATCTCAGTGGAGATCTGCTGCACCGCCTGGTACAACTGTTTCAGGTCCGTCATAATGCAAACGAACCTTTCCTTTTTTCTTTTTTTTTCTTTTTTTTTTTTTAACCGGCGGAGTGTACTGTTATGTCAGTCCAGGTAGCTGCAACGGGGCTAAGGGATTGCAGTAGGAAATCTCGCCCTGCACTACTCCCACTAGCTAACCCGGTCCCTGCCTCACGGGTGTAGGTCGGCTGTTCTCAGGCTAAGCCTGACCCCGACAGCTCCTCTCTCACTGACACCGTAGGCCTAGAGGGAAGTGGGAGAAGGAATGCCCTATAAGATCTCTAGGGACTGTAGACTAAAGGGGGTCACCCCTAATGAACAAGTGAAGCTGCTACTGACAGGGACTGACAAGGGTGTGCGCTGACTAACAACACAAGCAGCACACAGGAAACATGTAGGAAAGAATTCCCCAAACCAATATGGGAAGGAACCTTACACTAGGAAACAAACACAGGGAAACTGAGTAGAAATCAAAGGATAAGGCAATTCACTCACACAGTCAATTATACACAGAGGGAGGATTGGTGAACACAGAAGGGAAAACACACACACCAACTTGTTCACCCAAAACCTCCCAAAAACCAACCAAGGAACTTCCTCTATCCAAGATAACCACCTACTCCTCCTGCTAAGGCCTAGCTCTGTAAAAGCGACACTCAGCACAGAACCATGGGAGGCATGGGTTTAAATACAGAGTAGAGACCACTCCTCCCAGGTGCAAATGGGAGGACAGACTAATCAACCAGGAAAGAAAGCTGCCTACCAACAGTGCGTGCGAGCAAGTCAGAAGGTGTGCACCAATACCCACGACACAAAATACTCCTAACAGTCTTGACTTTTATTTCTTTGTTTTCCTGTAGGTTCTTCTTCTCTTGATAAAAGCTTGGGAAAGTCGCCTCCTCTTTCCTGTCCTTCCGTCACGTGTTCCTGGTGTTCTAGATTCTGTATCTGTCTCTCGATTCCCACTCAAGACAGAGTTTGGATCTAACGTAACTGGAAAAGGTTTCCCAGACCCACGTTATCTGGACAGCATCCTGCGTCAGCTGCATGACTGGGGGGTGTCAGCGGACTGACCTTCCAGTGACATACCTGCAGAGTTTGCTTAAAGTCATTGCGGTGGTTACATTAACCAGTCATTCCTCAAGTATTCAGTTGTCTGCTTTTAGTGCAGAACAAAGTATTTACATTTGTATATATATATATTTCTATGTTTTGTACATGTATTTTTCTTCTGATCAGAGTGTGGATTCCTTGCAAGTTGTTCATTTTATAAAGCTCGCGTTGATCATCCTTTTATTTATAAATGGAGACCTTTCAATCCCCTGTTCTCCACGTTGATGGGGGTCTAAACTGTCCTATCTTTAGCAATCTGATATTTATCTGGTGCACTGTGGATAGGAATTAAGGGTTTTTGGTGGCACAACCCCTTTAATGGTGCATTTGCATATATACACAAGTATTGTGCTATTATATTCCTCATACTTATTGCTGAAGGATGGTGCAGGCACAGTAGAGTTCAGTTTAAGTATGGTGGTTAACACAGGAGATTATTGGGCTATGCTGGTGCCATACCCAGTCCACAGTGAATTAGGAATTGAATGGAGAGTTAAAAGTCAATACCCTATAAGTGTACTAAATTAAAAGCTGGCTAGGGTAGGTACGTGTGTACCCAATAACGTATGTGGTCCACACATTGTTTTGCTATTTTTTTCTTAATGGAGGGAAAACTGATTAATTTGGAGAACACAAATTTTTATGGATGATGAGCTGATCAATGGGAACCCTTCTGCCGGGTCATCTTTAGTCAAGTGCCATAAATAAAACAGAAAATCCTGCAAAGAATCCATGCCTGTTTACCATCTACTAGTTCTCTATCCGTCTCTAGGAGATGCATCTCAATGTGCTTCAATTGGTTTGTTTGTTTAGAACCAAAAAGAAACACTTATAACATTGTAGCATAAGTGCGGTGCCTTTACATATGGCTAGTTTTTTTAAAAAAAGAGTAGCTTGTTCTATTTGATTTAAGCCTAGCCTGATGTAACTAATGGAGCAGTGTATATAAGATTATAAAACAGTCTCAGGTCTCATAATATTCTCTGAACACACTTTAAAGTGTAAACCCATTTTAAGGTAATTTGCTTTATTGTTTTTGAATTATTTTATGTATTTTTGGCATTTGTACACAAAGCTGTCAGACATGTCACCTAACAGTTTATCTCTGTGTACCTGTTCTCATATGAGTTCTCAGAATTTATCTCAGAACCTAGAAGAGCACATAGAACTCTAAATCAGTGAGTGTTAAGGGATTCTATCATTAGAATCCTGATTTTAACTAAGCCCACATCGGAATAGCCTTAAGAAAAGCTATTCTTCCCCTACCTTTAGAAATCTCCCCGCCACCGTTCGATAGATATCCTGGTTTTCTTTGTTATGCTAATGAGTCTCCAGACAGCACAGGGGGCATTCCCCTGTGCTGCTTGAAATATCTCCAGCAACGCCTTCCATCTTCTTCTCCACCGCTTCTCCTGCGTCATCACACATCTTCATCCAAAAGCGGCGACTGCGCATGTCTGTTGACCATTTTCCTGTGGCCTCTCCTGTTTGGCTGACTACGGCTGACTACACATGTCCATCGGCACTTTTGGATGAAGACATGCGGTGACGTGTGAGAAGAGGCAGAGCTGGAGAAGAAGATGGAGGGCGACGCTGGAGAATTTTCAAGCAGCACAGGGGATGTCCTCAATGCTGTTTGAGCACAGTGGTACCCCCTGTGATGTCTGAAGACTCATTAACATAACGCCGAAAACTGGGATATCTACCGAACGGCGGCGCAGAGAAGAATTCTAAAGAGAGGGGAAGAATAGCCTTTCTTAAGGCTATTCCTACATGGGCTTACTTAAAAATGGGATTCTAATGATAGAATCCTTTTAAAGTGTTGCTTTACATTTTACAGGGATTCAAATTGCCAAATGTTAAATGTTCTTCAAAAGCAATGGGTTTACCTTTAAAGCATTGTGAAAACTCTACAATAGCATTATAAACTGTAGGAGTCAAGCAGGCATTGGGCAAAAAGTATTTCCTTTCGTTTTCTTCTGTTTTGAATTAGTTTCCAGATTTTTGAGAAATCTACTGTGTAAGGGCATTTACACCCAGTGTATAAACACTTTGTTAGGATACCCCTTAACATTACGACTGAAACCTCTAAGGCCGTAATAACATGACAGTAAAAAGAAGCCATGGAACAGATGTTTTTGTAAAGGCCATTTTGACAACACATTGATTTCAAAGTGTCTTTTCACTTGACTGTTTTTACAGCCATCAATAAAAGTGACATGTTCTATCTTTCTTGTTTTGGCACATTGACTCAATAGAAATCAATGGATCCTTTTATAATGGATATAAAACTGATTCATGTCCATGTTACATCATTAAAAAATCTTTACATCAGTGGGTTGAATCAGAAAAGAAAGACCAATGGAATTCATCGTTTTTTTTCACTGACACTAAAAACTGATGCAAAACAGATGAGGGAGGGTTCACACCAGTGCTCGATCTTTGTTTTGCAGGTTTCCGTTTTCTGTTGGCAAAAGACGGAAACCCAGCATTCATTGTCCGCCTGTGAGCACTTGTGAGTGTCTTCTGCTCTGTTTCCTGTCCAGTTTCTTGGGCAGGAAACGGAAACCTGCAAAACGGAGATCGGGCGCAGGTGTGAACCCGCCCTGACACTTGGCCATCAAAAATGGATAAGCAGAATTGAAAACATTTAAGGCTTTACTGTAGATTAATTCCTCAAATCACGACAACCCTTTTATATAGCCCAATGCCGTTGGACACCTTCATACAAAAAGTCACAGTTTCTATTTATGTTCATTTCTTACTTTTTGACTTATTGCCTTTAAGGCAACTTTTGGATGATTAATGTACATTATCTTCAATAACTGAGGAGATAATTTTCATTTAAATCCTTTGGTTCAAAGGCTGTCTTAAAAATAGACTTTGGATAAATTGCAGAGGTTACCAGCAATGTATTGTCTAGACTTTTTTATTATTATTATTATTGCTATGTACCTGTATTTTATTATCTTTTTTGTGCATGTCACTAAAATTTGTTTTTATGCGTTATGGATTATTTTTAATTTGTCTTGAAATCGAAAAATAACAGATTAGCTTTTTGTTGTCCGCAAATTATAGGCATTTTATTAAGTGCAAATGAAAAGTAACCAGTTTAGGGAAATAATTCCTGATTATCAAAGTAATTGATCTTTTGATGTAGCACTGGGTGCAGATGCTTTCTGTAAGTGACTTTGCACTGTTCCTTAGACAGGCAAATACATCTATAATTAAAGAACGTTAAAAAAATATAAAGGTGTGTTTTCATTCTTTTTCTACACTACAAAAAAATAAAGGGAACACTTAGAGGACCTTGGTTTGGGGCACAGGCAGTTCTATATACTGCTGGAATTCAGCACACTGTCGGCTTTCCCGATCTGTGCCCCGGGTAAAGAGCTTTCGGTCCCGGTACCGTAGCTCTTTACAGTCAGAAGGGCGTTTCTGACAGTCAGTCAGTTGTAACTTTTTTCAAAGCAGCGCCTATTGTGCTGTATAGTGTGAGCGGGGAGGAACGCCTCCTCCCCTCCTGATAATACTCGTCTATGGATGAGCACTGTGAGAAGAGGGAGGAGGCGTTCCTCCCCGCTCACACTGTACAGCGCGATAGGCGCTGCTTTGAAGAAGGACGTACCTGACTGACTGTCAGGAACGCCCTTCTGACTGTAAAGCGCTACGTTTTCTTCCAGGATTTTCCTGTATTTAGCTCCATCCATCTTCCCATCAACTCTGGCTAGCTTCCCTGTCCCTGTTCAAGAGCAGCATGATGCTGCCACCATTATGTTTCATAGTGGGGATGGTGTGCTCAGGGTGATGAGCAGTGTTACTTTTCTATCAAACAGTGTTTTGCATTTAGGCATATAACTCAAACACAAAAAAGAGTTAGTACCATACAAAATCAGAAAGATTTGTGGATCATGCAAATAAACCAAAAAATCATGACACCAAATCATAAAATAATAGAAAATAAATAAGATCAGACATATAAAGACAAAAAGGAAAAACAAGGGGGATATGGAGATACTACATAGAAGAATGGCCAGGTAGGAAATATGGATAAATATAGAGATGTATATATAACAATACAAACGGCAACTAAAGATGATGACTTAAACGTTATTATCTAAGCACAGTCCAGTTATACTTAGATGAAAACAACCCAAGGTACACATTAACACATAGAAAGAATAAGTGATACAACTCAGATAAAGATTAATCAATATATTCAAGCATAAAATTACAAAATATCCCAATATGCCTCAAGGCTTCATTTGGGGGAGTGTGGCATGGTTTGACTGTCAAAGTGAAATATCCCAAAAGAACCTATTCCAATATAATCCTATAACGCAATTGATCAAGTATGGCCGTGCTTATTAGGAGACCTTGAAACCTCATGAAATTCCAATTTAAGTCGAGCTCTTGTTGAGCCTGGCAGGGCGCAAAATAAGAATATTGACCGAGTATAATAGGCAGCGTCCACCGGCGACGACTCTTGGGTCGGAATACATAATTGAAAAATATAATGGGGAAAGAATTCCTCAATGTATAAACCAGCCACGCGCTCCCTCGGTGTAGACAAATATCGATACACGGATATGTAGACAAGAGAAGATTTATTTTAAAAAAACGCCTTTCGGGGTATTTTTGGTACTCTATGGGTGCCAGCCCTTCATCAGATCTTTTATTGAAGCTATATCAGCATGTACTACCCATGCTGATATAGCTTCAATAAGAGATCTGTTGAAGGGGTGGCACTCATAGACTACCAAAAATACTTCGAAACTATTCCAATATAACAATACCATCATATTTTCAAGAACGCACCTATAATGCATATAAAGACAGCTATAAAGAAAAAAACAACGGCACCACTCCCTATGAATTCATCGGGATCCAGAAACAGCAAAGCCAACAGTTGGTAGTACGACGCTCCTCTTCCCCCCATTAAGTATTATAGAGGGTAAAGGATAGGCATCAATTTAGCCCACAACAAACTGGTGTAATATGGTGCTCACTGTTAAAAATATACTGAAAGTCCAGAAATGCAAAGAAAATGTAGAAAAAATCAGGGCACTCACCGACCAGTAGTTGTAAAAAAACTTGCCAAACTTTATTTCATCCTTTTAAAACCAAGACAGCACTTATATACGGGAGTCGGGTCAGATGGAACAAGTTAATTATGAAGCGACGACCGTTTCTTGCATCAGGCACTTCATCAGGCTTCTCAGTAATCTCTGTGTGAACGAGCCCATGGATTGAAGGTTGGAGAATGTGGGTAAATGGGGTTCCGAATGTATGAACTCATATATGCCTCTCTCTGTCTCTACTGTCGCTTCTCCTCTGCCAGATTATATCTCAGACTATGCAGATGTTTTTGCTGAATCTGGAGCAGAGTTGATACCCCCTCACACATGTATGATTGTGCTATTGAGTTAATACCTGACTAAACTACCTAAAGGTCGCTTGTTTAACTTGTCTGAGCTGGAGAGATTGGCCATGATAGAGTACTGTATGTGAGAGATAGCGTATAGCGTCCTTCCACCTCTCCTGCAGAGGCATGGATTTGAGAGGGGCCTATAATCTTATCCAGGTTAAGGAGGGGGATGAGTGGAAGACAGCCTTTTACATACTTGAAGGGCATTATGAGTACTTGGTAATGCCCTTCGGGTTGAGTAATGCACCCACAGTATTTCAGTGTTTTATAAACAACGTTTTCTGGAGTTTTGCAGGCCATTTTGTCATTGTTTATTTAAACGATATTTAGCTTTTTTTCTCTTGAATGGGAGATGCATGAAAAACATGTTAGCTCTGTTCTGCAGGTCCTTAGGGAAAACAAGTTGTTTCCTAAGTGGGAAAAATGCTTTTTGGATTTAAGCAATTGTCCTTCCTAGGTTATATTCTGTCTTCCTCCACCATCAGCTTGAACCCAGCTAAGGTTCAGGCTGTGCTCAACTAGGCTCGACCAACTTCACTAAAGGCTTTGCAAAGATTTCTTGGCTTTGCAAATTATTATAGGAAGTTTATTGCTAATTTATCCACTATAGCTAAACCACTGACTGACCTGACTCGGAAAGGAGCAGATTTGATAAACTGGAACCGGGAGGCTATGGATGCATTTGATTTCTTAAAACAAGCTTTTACTAAAGCTTGTCCCTACGCTCCACCTCATTCACCAAACTTAGACCCTATGCCTTCTTTTCCAGGAAATTCTACTCTTCCGAGATGAATTATGACTTTGGCAACTGAGAATTCTTGGCCATAAAATGGGCTTTTGAAGAGTGGCACCATTTCCTGAAGGGGGCTAGGCACAAAATAAGGGTCTTAACTGACCATAAGAATTTGGTGTTTTTGGAATTTGCCAGGTGGGCATTGTTTATTACAAGGTTTGGCTACATTGTTACTTTTAGGCCAGGGTCCAAAAATGTTAGAGTAGATGCTTTATCTAGAAGTTTTTGTCCTTCTCAGCTTGATTGTTCCCAGCCTGAATTTATTCTCCTTGAGGGAATTGTAGTCTCTGTCTTCTCTGTGGGTTTAGCATCTGAGATCAGAGAGAATCAGCAGTAGACGTCTCCTGAGACACCTGAAGGGAAGCTGTTTGTTCCACCTCAGTTGAGACTTAAAGGTCTTGAGGGAACTCCATGACTCAGTTTTGTGTCCTCATCCAGGCATCTGGGGTCTAAGAAATTAGAATCTCAGTATTACTGGTGGCCTTTTAAGTTCTCGGGATATTATGGCTTATGTGTCTGCATGCTAGAGACAAGGTTCTGAGAACTAAACCCTCATGGAAATTACTCCCTTTACCGATGCCCGAGAGACCATGGTCTCATATATTTATGGACTTTATTACAGATTTACTTTTATCTGGGGGGGGGGGGACTGTTTTGTAGACTGTGGTAGACAATTTCAGCAAGATGTGTCATTTTGTTCCTCTTGCACAACTGCCCAATGTCAATATGTTGTCCCGTTTGTTTTTAGACCACGTGGTCAGGCTCCATGGTATTCCAGATAACATAACTGACAGGGGCAGTGGCGTAACTAGGAATGGCGGGGCCCCGTGGCGAACTTTTGACATGGCCCCCCCCCCATCCCAACTGACGCCGAAGACCTCGACCGACCCCCTCCTCCGCACTCTATTATGTCCCTTACTTGCCCCTGCACACACTATTAACCCCAATAGTGTCCCCTGCACATAGTATTAACCCCAATAGTGTCCCCTGCACACAGTATTAACCCCAATAGTGTCCCCTGCACACAGTATTAACCCCAATAGTGTCCCCTGCACACAGTATTAACCCCAATAGTGTCCCCTGCACACAGTATTAACCCCAATAGTGTCCCCTGCACACAGTATTAACCCCCAATAGTGTCCCCTGCACACAGTATTAACCCCAATAGTGGCCCCTGCACACAGTATTGACCCCAATAGTGTCCCCTGCACACAGTATTAACCCCAATAGTGGCCCCTGCACACGGTATTAACCCCAATAGTGTCCCTTGCACACAGTATTAACCCCAATAGTGGCCCTTGCACACAGTATTAACCCCAATAGTGGCCCCTGCACACACTATTAACCCCAATAGTGTCCCCTGCACACAGTATTAACCCCAATAGTGTCCCCTGCACACAGTATTAACCCCAATAGTGTCCCCTGCACACACTATTAACCCCAATAGTGTCCCCTGCACACAGTATTGACCCCAATAGTGGCCCCTGCACACACTATTAACCCCAATAGTGTCCCCTGCACACAGTATTAACCCCAATAGTGTCCCCTGCACACAGTATTAACCCCAATAGTGTCCCCTGCACACAGTATTAACCCCAATAGTGGCCCTTGCACACAGTATTAACCCCAATAGTGGCCCCTGCACACAGTATTATGTCTCTCTGTGGACACCCATAAACAATTATTATACTCTTTTCAGACCCCAGAGTATAATAATCGGAGACCCGGGGAATAAAAACATTAAAAAAAAAAAAACCACTGTTGCTTCTTACCTGTTCCCCGGCTCCTGTGCTGTGCTGTCCTCCTGTGCTGACCATCGCTCGCGTCCTTCGTTAATGACGTCGGACGTCACATGACCCGGGAAGCATGCCGGGTTCATGTGACGTCAGAGACGTCAGACAACAGTAGGACGGAGGCCTGGCAGGATCGCGGAGAGGTAAGTAACAGTGTTTGTTATGTTCCCTTACCTCTCCCGATCCGCCGGTCATTATACTCGGGGGTCTGCAAAGACCCCTGAGTATAATGATAGTCTTTGTGGGGCCCTCAGTGTCACTTGCCAATCCCGGCCCAGCCAGGATCGGCAAGTGAATAGGGCTCGTAACTGCCTATTGAAAAAAACCGCAGCGGTAGCGGCTGTCACCGGGCCCCCTAATGGCCCGGGCCCTGCGGAAGCTGCTACTGCTGCTACCACGGTGGTTACGCCACTGGACAGGGGCATTCAGTTTGTGTCTAGGTTTTGGAGAGCCTTTTGCAGCCTTCTGGGGATTAATTTTCCTTTGCTTACCACCGTGAAAGCAACGGACAAACTGAAATCTTCAACCAGGCTTTTGAGCAGTATTTGAGCTCCTATGTCTCTGCTAACCAGTCAGTTTGGGTTAGCAATTTGTCTATGGTAGAATTTGCCATGAACAATCACCACCGTGCTGCGTTAAACTTTTCTAATTTCTTCTGTAACTATAGTTTTCATCCTTGCTTTTCTTCTCTTTCTTCTACTACCGCCAGTCCAGATGTAAATGTGGAGGCTGGGAGGTTACGTACTGTCTGGTGTCAGGTCCAGCATAATTTAAGGTGTTAGGATCACATCCTCCATCTTGTATTTTGTCAGCCATCTTGTAATCTTTTATATATAAACTTTATAAGAATCTCTGTTTAGAGTCTAAGAGACCCCTTTAGGGGATAAGGCGTGTGGAATGTTAATGGATGGGTTATAACTCCTTATCTGTTTGTGGTAAGGGTCTCATCTTTGAAGGTGTGTGTAGAAACAGGTTCTATAACCTATTGATCGTTAGCTCCAGGCTGGAGTGGTCTGAGCAACATGTGATCATTATCTCTCTGGCTCTGATATATACATCTAGAATTAGTGTAAGATGTTGGTTTACACATAAATATTTTAAATTCTTCTTTATTTCATGAGAAAGGTCATCCCAGTTTGGAAAGTAATAATGAGATGCAGATTACATTAGGCCTTATCCAATAGTCATGTGCCACATCTTATGTTATAACTCTACAACCAATCATGTCATTAGAATAGTCCAACCTTCTTTTGTCTGTATTGTATTTAAACTACCTTTTTGCACCATTAAAATCAGAATCCATTTTGATACACCACCATCTGTGTCTTTGTGATTCTCCAGGCTTAAAGGATGGGTGTAGTCTATCCAGGCCTGTTATTTAATTTGAAACTACAGACTACATAAGCTCTGGGGGTCTTGTGCCCCCAACAAAGGAATGCTCATGTAGCTGCTAAGAGCACAGCCCTTTGTGCACCTGTTTAGCAGGTCCTACATTTTCCCTTGGAGAGAAGTTCTGGCTCTCTTCCAGAAACATGAGGTTAAAGGTTCCTTCATGCAAGTTGGGGCCTAAGTTTGTTGGTCCCTATAAGATCAAAGAAAATATTAGCCAGGCGTCTTTTCGTCTGGCTCTCCCTCCTTTTTTCAAAATTCACAATGTTTTCCATAAATCTCTGTTGAAGAAGTATCTTCCTCCTGTCCTCCCATCTGACAATCCTCCTCCACTTGTCTTAGTTTAGGGGAATCAGGAATTTGAGGTAGCCAGGAATTTGCACTCTCAAAGAATCAAGGGTGGCGTACAATATTTAATGTACTGTGAGCATTATGGTCCGGAGGATCGTTCCAGGGAGTCAGCCAGGTTGGTTCATGCGCAGACTTTAGTTAAAAATGTCTGCCGAAAATTTCCTTTCAAGCCTGATCCAGCTTTTCTTGGCTCAGAAGGCCCTCATAGAAGGGGGGTACTGTTAAAACAGAGCCTCTGCGACGGCGTGCAGAGGTTGCCGGTCCTATCGTCTTTACTGCTCCTGGCCCTCTTCTTCTGGATCTAAGGGGTCAGACCAGAACCTCTGAGGCAGTATGCAGGTAAGTTGCCGGTCCCCTCTTAAGCCGGACCACGGACTTCTGGGGCTTGGAGTCAGATTGCGAGCCGTAGACTATTTAAGATGAGCTCTGACTCTGGCTCGCTGCTGACTATTCAGTTTACCCTTAAGTTAGTTCTCTCTCTGCCAGGTGTGCCTCTGATTTAATCTCCTGCTTTGCCTTCTGACTCTACCTTTGCCTCCTGATTTTGTACTGTGTCTTCTCCCATTGAAGATCTGGCTCGCCTTTACATCTCTAACTCTGTGAGCCTGTTATTGCATCGCTCTGCTCACCTGTTACCAACCCGGCCTACTTGACCTCTTTTCTGGCTTATCCTCTGTACTGAGATAACCTGACATTGATGGCGCGGATTGGACAACTTTGGTGCTATGCTGCCATCTACTGGCTACCACCAACCACTGCCTTCTGGTTTTTCAGGGATCGAGTCCCGGCTTGTTTGCTTCCAAACAAAAAGAAGAATTCAAATACTGGAAAATTTTTCGAAAAGATATAGGTTACCTAAGGGTTTTCGTATGTGACAGTCATTAATGTTGATAGAAGAACTTATGATTCTCGGCCTCTGAAGGGGTATTGTATATGTTCAAGTTTCTGGTGCACTTATTGAAGTGAGTGTGGAATTATTAAAAGGGAAGATAAAGTATTTATTCATTTCAAAAGTATAATTCACAAACATTACTTTAGCTAAAGATATATTGTGGAGTAATGAGAAAGGTCAATAGCAGAAGTTATTGTCCTTGGTCTCAATATGAAAATGAGCTCGATGGAACACTGATGGTATTGCCAATTACCTCTTTGGACCAAAGACAATGCCTTCATTAATCCATAGGTAATGTCAATTAGAGAAGTTAATGTTTTGGTCTCAATATGGAAATGAGCTTTTGGAACAATGATGGCTTTTCCACTTACCTTTTTGGAACAATTGACAATGCCTTCATTTCTCTATAGGGTAATGTCAAAAGCAGAAGTCACTGTTCTTGGTCTCAATATGATAATAAGTTACTTGAAGCAATGTGGAGGGCATTGCCACTTACCTCTCTGGACCAACGTCAATGCCTTTGTCACTCCATAGAGCTCAATTTCAATTTGACAAACACAGTGATATCATGGCGACATGACTAGCTATTGAGGGGAGCACAGTTCCTTAGTGCCTGTGTGAATTTTTTTTGACAATAAAACCGTGTTTACTAACTATTGAGGGGAGCGCAGCTCCTTAGTGCCAAGTGTGAGGTTTTTTTTGCCAATAAAACCGTGTTTACTGACTATTGAGGGGAGCGCAGTTCCTTAGTGCCAGATTCATCACCGAATCTGAGTTGCTGGTCCTTCTACTTCACGTTCTATCTGTCAGACGGGATTCAGATGACATACTCTACAATGTAGATTAATGGACAATGTCTAATGGGTAATTTTTCATTCTGGCTCTCTCTAGGGTGTGTTTACTGTTTTTGTTTTGTTTTTTAGTAAGAAACTGGATTGTATTAATAAAAATGTGAAAAATTTTATCTGTCCTATTACTATTCTCTCTCTGTTTAATAGACAACTGTATGTATTTGGCTTGGAAAAATAAATCAGAGAGAGTGAACTTTTGGACACACTGTCACATTGTGTCTTGGAACAATCCAGAGATTTCCAAAAATCATACCAAAAGCACTAGTAGTGTAGGGGTATCATGCAAGATTCCCATTCCCCCTATTCCCAACAGCAGCACAAGATGGGGTATTCCTGCCCCTGTATGCTGTTAGGACAGGTGAAACTCTTAATTAAATAACTAACAAGACCCCTATAAGAGGCCGGAGAGACCACCCCCACCCTGTGGGGGGGAGGTATCTCTGCCTCCCTCCATGATTCCGTTTACAGAGCTTGTTTTTTACTTACTTTTCCTGGTTCTCTCCCTCTTTGGATCGGGGGGACTCTCCTGAGTCTTGCTGTCTTCTCCAGGTGCTGGCTGTGGTGTTTCTGCCGTGTGATCGGCTCTTGGTGGGGGGAACCATTCTTTCAGGTTCCTATGGGTAGGAACCTTTGTGGCCAGCAGTGTTTCCGGCCGGCGCGCTTTGCTGGTGCTGCACTTCTAAGTGCTGTTTGCCATCTTTAGAAGCAGTTTTTACTGTTTCTATGTGTTTAGAAGGCCAGGGTGGGCTCCTGGCCTTCTATAGTGTGTATAAATGGGCTGTGTTGTCTTTGCTTCTGCTGGCCTTTGCCGTGACCAGTGGAGGAGGCGGGGCAAGGATAAGCTCCACCCCTCCTTTTGTCTAGTCTCCTATTTAAACCTGGGCTGTGCCTAGGTAAGGTTGCTGGTGCATAGCTTGCTGTGGCTGGTCTCGCTCTCTCTGAGAGATCTCAATTTGCTCCTTGTTGCATAAGTTGTATTTTCTGTATCATGTTGCAAAGGTCAGAACTGCTTTATTCCCTTTCCTGGTTTGGCTTCTAGGTTTTAACCCTTTGTTTTTTTCTTATCACTAGATGTCGTCTTTATGTCCCTCCCAGGATAATCCCAGGAGAAAGACGCCTTCCAAACACAGGCATCTGGCCTGTAGGAAATATGACATCCCGCTACCAGATGGGTATGGCTACCAGATGGGTATGACTACCAGTGCTGCCGCAGGTGCTGTGGCCCCCCTACCGAGGATACCTCTGTCCGTGACGTAGTTGGATGGGTGAAGGACTTTGTAGAGGAACCATGAGAGAAGTGAAGCAGTCTATTTCTTAACTTTCTAAGAGACCTCATCTAGAGTCTCATCACCAATCCCTTCTTCCTCTGGAAGACCTCCGGATCATTGATGAAATGTCATCTGAGGAAGATACCGGAGAAATCGAAAGACCCATCTTCCCTGTAGAGAAAATGCCTAAGCTGTTAAAGACTATTCGGACCTCAGACCATGATGAAGATTTTGCTGAAGCTGGGCCTTCTAGAGGCCCTTTTACCTTCAGGGTCAGCACTAATTTAGCCTCTAAGATGGAGGCGGAGTGGAGGTGTCCGGAGAAGGCGTTTAATGTCTCTAGACGTTTTAGAGCATTGTTCCCCATACCAGAGTCCCAGCTGGGATCTTGGGGTGTTCGTGTGGATATGGCTGTATCCAATTTATCCAAACACACTGTGGTCCCTGCCGAGGACGGATCTAACCTCCAGGACGCTATGGACTGCCGCACGGAGATTTCTCTCAGGCGTATTTACTCCGCCTCATCTGCCCAAGCCTCTTTGGGCATTGCCTCCTCTGAAGTGGTGAAAAAGCTTCCGGCAGATCTTTCCTCTCTTGAGAGGGATATCGATTCTGGGATCCCTAGGCACGACCTATTGTCGGCCATGTCAAAGATCTCACTGGCGGTGGATTTCTTATCAGAAGCATCTTCCTATCAATTGAAACTAGCTTCCAGATCCATGGCCCTGTCTACAGTGGCCAGGCATCCCCTTTGGCTCAAGCCTTGGCGAGCGGATAATGCCTCCAAGTTTAACCATTGTTCCCTTTCATTTGAGCCAGATAGGTTGTTTGGCTCAGAATTAGACCGTATTATGGAGGGTCTGTCTGATTCCAAGGGGAAGAGTCTTCCCCAGTCCTCTAGAGGGAGACAGCATTCTTCCTTTCGTGGCCAAGGGTTTTCTAGAGCACCTAGAGGCCAATACCAACGGAGACCTGGGGGCCAGTCCAGAGGTGGTGGTCACGGATCCTCCCGCGACGCTGACAAGAAAAGACCCTTCTGACTCCTTCGCCCCTCCCCTTCGCGAATTTGCGGCAGTAGGAGATCAGCTTTCTATCCATTTTCCTGCCTGCCTCTGTCTAATTCAAGACCCTTGGGTTCTTCAACTGGTGCAAAACAGCTACAAAATTAGCTTTTTGTCTCCTCCTCCAGCAAGATATGTGGAAATCCGCCCTCTTCAGGGCATCAAGCAAATTCATCTGGAAAGATCAATACAGGAATACTTGGACAAAGACACACTGAAACCTGTTCTCCTGTCAGAACAGGGTCAAGGGGTATACTCTCCAGTGTTTCTCGTACCGAAGTCAACTGGAGGATGGCGCATGATCATCGATCTCCGGTATTTGAATCGATTCATCCACAAGGTACGGTTAGCATGGACACCTTCAGGTCAGTTCTTCCCTTCCTTCAACCAGGAGAGTTTTTTTGTCACTCTAGATCTAAGGGACGCGTATCTGCATGTGCCTATATTCCCTCCTCACAGGAGGTTCCAGAGAATCATTGTCTATCTCAATGGAAGTCTCTCTCACTTCCAGTTTACAGCTCTCCCATTCGGTATTTCCTTGACCCCCCACATCTCCACAAAGGTAGTGGCTACGGTCGTAGCCGCCCTGTGCCTTCAAGGGATTTTTGTAGTCACATACCTAGACGACTGGCTCTTGAAAGCTCAGTCAAAGGAGGTCCTTGCCACACATCTGAGAACTATGGTGGCTTTTCTGAAAGAGCTGGGCTGGCTAGTGAACTGGCAGGTCAGTAGTGGTTCCATATACCCGGATTCAATTCCTGGGGTTCATATTGGATTCTCTTAGCATGAAGATCTCCCTGCCCTCTCCTCGGAAGGAGAAGAACGGTCAAGCGGTTCACCACCTAGCCATAGCCCGTAAGGTCACAATCAAGAGTGCCATGAAGGTCCAAGGTCTGATGTCCACAGCTGTAGAGGCAGTTCCCTCAGCTTTATGGCATATGTGCCCACTACAGAGCGAGATTCTGAGAGAATGGAAGCACAGCCCCCTGGGGCTAAGGAAGTCTATCGAGCTGACCATCAGTACCCGTCGATCACTAGATTGGTGGTCTCAACTATAGGACGGGAGGTCCACGGTCCAGACATCCTGGACTCTGTTGATCACAGATGCCTCCCTCACACGCATCTGGGGGAGACCCCGGCAAGAGGGACTTGGAACCATCTGGAGAAAGTTCACTCTTCCAATTGGTGAGAGTTAACCACAGTACTTCGAGCACCCCGATTCTTTGCCCATCAGATACAGGGAAAGGATGTAAGAGTAAGAACAGACAACCTGACGGTGGTACGATACATCAACAAGCAGGGAGAAACTCAGTCTCGCTCCCTCCTTCAAGTTTCAGACCACATATTTTCCTGGACGGAGAAAAATTTATCCCAGCTATCGGCAGTGCATATAAGAGGTCGAATGAACATCTTAGCGGACTGGCCTATGTCTTCTCTCCCGTTCCAATGATCCCAAGGGTATTGGCGAAACTCGGGCAGGACCAGACTTCAGCAATCGATGATGGCTTTTCCACTTACCTTTTGGAACATCGACAATGCATTCATTTCTCTATAGGGTAATATCAATAGCAGATGTTATTGTTCTTGGTCTCAATATGATAATAAGCTATTTGAAGCAATAGCTTCAAATAGCTTACCTCTCAGGACCAACATCAATGCCTGTGTCACTCCATAGAGCTCAATTTCAATTTGACAAACACAGTGACATCATTGCAACGGAGGCCCCGATTCACATTCTCACGCAGCTTAGATTAAGGTGACCATAACCGTTCTATCTGACAGGCGGACTTCAGACGACATACTCTACGATGTAGATTAATGGGCAATGTCTAATGGGTAACTTTTCATTCTGGCTCTCCCTAGGGGGTGTTCACTGTTTTTGTTTTATTTATTAGTAAGAAACTGGAGTGTATTAATAAAAATGTGAAAACTTTTATCTGTCTTATTACTATTCTCTCTCTGTTTAATAGACAACTGTATGTATTTGGCTTGCAAAACTGAATCAGAGAGAGTGAACTTTCAGACACACTGTCTCATTGCTTCTTGGAACAATCCAGAGCGCTAGTACCCAAAGTGCTAGTGGTGTAGGGGTATCATGTGCGATTCCCATTCTTGTGACCTGGGTTTGAGTCCTGGCTAGTGCAATTTCAAGTAATTTTAAAGCAATTAATTCTTTGCTTCCAAACAAAAAGAAGAATTCAAATACTAGAGAAATATTCTAAAAGATATAGGGTACCTAAGGGTTCTCGTGTGGGACAGTGGTTAATGTTGATAGAAGGACTTATGATTCTTGGACACTGAAGGCGTATTGTATATGTTCAAGTTTCTGGTGCGCTTATTGAAGCAAGAGTGGAATTATTAAAGGGGCTCTATTAGCAAAATTATGCTGTATGAGCCCCACATATGCGTGAATAGCCTTTAAAAAGGCCATACAGGCACCGCTAATGTTTTTTTAACCCCCCATTTTAAAATAAAACCATAAAAACATATATGTAAATTATACTTATCGTGCACGCTGGGCAGTGATGCACGGTCCGACGCCATCTTCTGGCACGCCTTCCTCTTCTTTCTTCTTCTTTCAGCGACATCCTGCAGTCCTGGCTCTTCCCCAACTTTATTGTCCTCTTCTTCCGGCGGTTCAAATCTGACTGTTTCAAGTTTGGCGCGTGCGTGCTGCCATTGAGAAAAATTGCACCGTAGCGTGCCCAGTAGCTCTGGAAGGAGCGCTGCTGCGCACTCACCGGATTTAAACCAATCTCGTCGGAAGAAGAAGACGGTGAAGCCAGGGAAGAGCCAGGACCAGAGGGGGTCGCCAAAAGAAGAAGAATGAAGAGGAAGGCGTGCCAGAAGATGACGCTGGACCGTGCATCACCTCCCAGTGTGCACGATAAGTATAATTTACATATATGTTTTTATGGTTTTATTGTAAAACGGGGGGGTTAAAATAACATCAGCAGTGCCTTAAAAGCCTTTTTAAAGGCGTATATATCACGCATATGTGGGGCCTATACAGCATATTTTTGATGATAGAGCCCCGTTAAAAGAGGAGCTAAAGTATTTATGCCTTATTCCAAAATTGTAGTTCAAAAACATTACTTTAACTAGGGATATAGTGTGGAGCAATGAGTAAGGTGAATAGTAGAAGTCATTGTCCTTTGTCTCAATATGGAAATGAGCTTTTTGGAACACTGATGGTATTGCCACTTTCCTCTTTGGACCAAGGTCAATGCCTTCATTAATCCATAGGGTAAAGTCAATATTAGACGTTATTGTTCTTGGTTTCATAGGTAAATGAGCTTTTTGGAACGATGATGGCTTTTTCACTTACCTTTGTGGAACATCGACAATGCGTTCGTTTCTCTATAGGGTAATTTCAATAGCAGAAGTCATTGTTCTTGTTCTCAATATGATAATAAGCTACTAGAAACAATGTGGAGGGCATTGCCACATTGTAGCCGCACTGTGATGGAAAAACTCATCTGCAGAGGTCCTAACTGTCAGACTTCTGCAGATGTAATATTGATGGCCTATCCTAAGGACAGGCCATAAATATTAGAGACATAGATAAATCCTTTAAAGATGTTGTCCAAGAATTGGAGCAAACCGGAGGTTTAAAATAAAAAAGCATATTCGCCTGTTCTCGGCACCCGTTGTCCGCCGCTAGTATCCATTCAGTCTCATGCTGTCACCTTCTTGCTGAGATATAAAAAACAAAAAATCTTTGCAAGTCTTCAGTAGGTGATACCTTTTTTAATGGCTAACTCATAATGATGACAGAATATGACGTTTCGAAGCTTCCTCTGAGCTTCTTCTTCAGATATAACTAAAAAACACTGTGTAGAGGCTGCATATTTATGACTGGGCACAGGGGTAGGATTACAGGAGGGAGGGGGGAAGAGGCTTATTACTATATACTTATAACAACAAACAATCAATTGCCAGATCCCTGGTTCTTATCTTAATGGCTGTCTTAATGATTTGTATAAAAAGACATAAACCCACGTGAGATGTTTATCCCATTGTCCAACGTCTGGAATAGGGTCATGGCCTTGTACTCATAAATCAGTCGCTGTTTCCTTGATTTAAAGTTCCCTTTTAAGATCAAGATTTTCATGTCATTGATGATGTTGTGGTCTTCCTGGCAAAAATGATTTGGCACGGGAAGATCAGTTCTCTGTTGTTTGATTGTATGGCGATGTGAATTAATTCTCATTCGGAGTTTCTGACCAGTCTCTCCAACATACAGATTTTCAGTGGAACATTTGGTGCAAATGATCAAATACACCACATTAGGTGTGTTACAGGTGAACACACCTGGGATTTTATATTCCCTGTTAGAGTTTGGGATCTCTATCTTGTCAGTGGTCAGTATGTGCGGGCAGGTCTTGCACCTCTTCTGTCCACATGGAAATGTTCCTTTGTTAGTTGGAGGTGACAGTGAGCTGCTAATAATCATATTCCTGAGGTTTGGTGGCTGTCTGTAGCATAGGAGAGGGGGGTCAGAAAATATGGATTTTAGACGGTTGTCTTTTTGCAGTAGTGGATGTAATTTGCGTGTGACTCCTCTCAGCGTCTCCAGGTGGGGGTTATATGTGACGACCAGGGGCACGCGATTGTTCTCCTGTTTGGTATTGTATTTTAATAACTCCGATCTTGGTATCCTGGTGGCTCTGGTGATTGGATGGTAACCCTGCCTCAAGAATGTGTTTTTGAGGCCCCCAAGGTGTTCGTCCCTATCTGCAGGGTTTGAACATATGGTATCATACCAGCAAGCCCAAGGACAGGGACTTTTTATATGCTTCCAAAACTGCACAAACCTGGGAACCCAGGGAGACCGATCATCTCATGTGTTGGGACTCTCACTGAACAAATCTCTGGATGGGTGGAGGGTATCCTCAAACCTTTAGTGAAGGATACAGCCAGCTACCTACAGGATACTACAGACCTATTAAACAAACTATCCACTATAGGTCCCCTTCCAGATGGAACCATCCTGGCCACCATGGATGTAGAATCCCTGTACTCCAACATCCCACACCAGGACGGTATAAATGCCTGCCAGTTTTTCATGGAAAAGCGAGGTATGAATGCTGAATCGGTGGTGAAACTGACAAAATTCATCCTCCCTCACAATTATGTCTCCTTTGGTGACTGCATCTATTTACAACGGACCGGCACCGCAATGGGGAGCAAAATGGCGCCACAGTACGCTAATCTCTTCATGGCCAAGCTTGAGAGTGACTTCCTATCCACCTGCACCATTAGGCCTCGGGCCTACTATCGCTTCATTGATGATATCCTAATCATTTGGACCGGGTCTGAAGAACAGCTGAAAACCTTCCATGAACAGTTCAACCAGTTCCATCCCACCATCAACCTGACGCTCAATCACTCCTTCTCCGAAATAAACTTCCTGGATGCAGTCATCAAGATACAGGACAACAAAATTGAGACATCACTGTATCAGAAGCCGATTGACCGCCCTACCTACCTAAGATGGGATAGTTTTCATCCTAAACACATAAAGAACTCCATTGTATACAGCCAGGCCATCAGATACCATCGCATATGTTCAAACCCTGCAGATAGGGACGAACACCTTGGGGGCCTCAAAAACACATTCTTGAGGCAGGGTTACCATCCAAGAACAGTTGATAACCAAATCACCAGAGCCACCAGGATACCAAGACCGGAGTTATTAAAATACAATACCAAACAGGAGAACAATCGCGTGCCCCTGGTCGTCACATATAACCCCCACCTGGAGACGCTGAGAGGAATCACACGCGAATTACATCCACTACTGCAAAAAGACAACCGTCTAAAATCCATATTTTCTGACCCCCCTCTCCTATGCTACAGACAGCCACCAAACCTCAGGAATATGATTATTAGCAGCTCACTGTCACCTCCAACTAACAAAGGAACATTTCCATGTGGACAGAAGAGGTGCAAGAACTGTCCGCACATACTGACCACTGACAAGATAGAGATCCCAAACTCTAACAGGGAATATAAAATCCCAGGTGTGTTCACCTGTAACACACCTAATGTGGTGTATTTGATCATTTGCACCAAATGTTCCACTGAAAATCTGTATGTTGGAGAGACTGGTCAGAAACTCCGAATGAGAATTAATTCACATCGCCATACAATCAAACAACAGAGAACTGATCTTCCCGTGCCAAATCATTTTTGCCAGGAAGACCACAACATCATCAATGACATGAAAATCTTGATCTTAAAAGGGAACTTTAAATCAAGGAAACAGCGACTGATTTATGAGTACAAGGCCATGACCCTATTCCAGACGTTGGACAATGGGATGAACATCTCACGTGGGTTTATGTCTTTTTATACAAATCATTAAGACAGCCATTAAGATAAGAACTGGGGATCTGGCAATTGATTGTTTGTTGTTATAAGTATATAGTAATAAGCCTCTTCCCCCCTCCCTCCTGTAATCCTACCCCTGTGCCCAGTCATAAATATGCAGCCTCTACAGAGTGTTTTTTAGTTATATCTGAAGAAGAAGCTCAGAGGAAGCTTCGAAACGTCATATTCTGTCATCATTATGAGTTAGCCATTAAAAAAGGTATCACCTACTGAAGACTTGCAAAGTTTTTTTGTTTTTTATATTTTATAACCACTGGCTAACACGGTACCAAAACAAACATTTTCCTTTTACCTTCTTCAGAGTCCTGCATCTCATGTGACCACTAAGATGAATTGAGTACAGGATTTCCAGAAATGAGGTCTCGCCATGAGACCGAACAGACAAAGGCAGTGGACAATAGGGTGCTGGGGACAGCTGAGTATGTTGCAGCCATGGCAGGCACAGGGTTCTGCACTAATTGTTTTCAATGAGAGTCAGAATGAGGAAAGAATCAGCTGTTTGAGTGAACTGTGGTACGTGTGTAAGTGCCGTGACCCCTTCTCTGTTTACATATATTATACATCTCATAGCAGCCATGTCATGTAACTACAGGCTCGTCCTATACATGTCTGTGTGACAAGACTGTAATTACATTATACGATCATTATAAACAGACAACATGTGATATAAACAGGCGCCATGGCCCCTTCATACAACTGATCAGTGGGTCACTTATCTCTTATTGATGTTTTATTCTAAGGATAGATCATGAATATAAATGAGCTGGAAAACTCCTTAAGCTTAAGGCCCCACATGGCATCCTGCAGCAAAAAAGCGCTGCGGGAAAAACCGTGGCCATGACACATCACATTTCTTCCTGCAGTCCTTTGCACAGATAGGTTGGAGAACTTTCCTTTGCCTATTTTCTGTTTCAATTATATCTAAACCGCCAGAATTTCCGTAGGTATGCTGCAATTTCTAAAACCGAATTACACCGTGTATCTTATTTTACAGCAAAGTGGCGATAGGGCCTGATGTGACGAAAGCACCACGGGAAAACCCAACATTTTACAGGTCCTACAAAGTGAATGGTATTTTAGCAAATCCCATCCACACATTGTGGAAAAATATGTGCAGTGAACATGCTGCGATTTCTAAAACTGTTGGGGTTTTGGAAATTGCAGCATATCAATTATACCTACAAAAATACTGGTGGTTTCCCTATAGGTGTAATGGAAGCAGAAAGTGTTGCGGCTGCGGTTTTTCCTGCAGCGCTATTTTGTTGCAGTTTGCAACGTGAGGCTTTAGTCTTGATAAAGCCCAAGTGCCACTTTCGTTAAATTAATTGGCCCCTCATAGTATGCCCCTGATTCCCCCTGACAAATACTGCACTCTTAATGACCCCTTTTATCAATGAGACCCCCTTGTTCATAATGCCTCCTAATAAAAATAACTTCCCCCTTGTATTCATAATGTCCCCTAATAACCCTTATATAAATGACCCCCCTTATGTTCATAATGCGCCCTCCATTAAAGTTATAATTTTCCTCTCCAAACAACCCCTTGTACTATTAAAAAGTTAAAGTTAAAAAAAAAAAAGTTATACTCACCTAACCTGTGATCCTGATGAAAGGAACCGCCGCCTCCTTTACGTCCAAACGCAGGACATCTTTGTATCAGCGCAGGCGATCTAATTAAAAGTAAGATATATTAATAGCGGCGCCTGGGCCCAGGGCAGCCGCCATTGGCATAACTAAATTTTTGTGGGTCGGGTTGCAAACTGTTGTCCTAGGCCCCCTATCCTTTTTCTAGAGTGAATTCTTGATAGTGGTGGTCATGGGCGCTAAAGCAATATCTCACATACTTGAAAGAGATAAAGCTTTAGTACCCACAACTGCAGTTATCAAGAATGCGGTGAGTGAGCAGCGCAGCGCCTCATATGTAAGCAATACTGCGACAGTATAACGTGCTCCATAGTGGCCCTCAAACAGTATTACATGCTCCATAGTGACCCCCAAACAGTATTATGTGTTCCATAGTGACCTCCAAGCAGTATTACGTGCACCACAGTGGCCCCCAAACAGTATTAAGTGCACCACAGTGGCCCCCAAAAGTGTTACGTGCTCACCAGTGACACCCTACACAGTATTATATATTCACAGTGCCCATCCCCCAGAGCCTGAACCCCCCCATTCCCCCCTCTTGCTCACACAGCATGCACCCCCATGTCCCCCTCTTGCTCACACATGCTGTCTCTTCTCTTCTCCTACCAACATCACTCTGTTCTGTATGATCCCGTGTAACTCCGTCCACACATGATATCATCACAGGTGCTTAAAGGGGTATTCCCATGTACATAATCATATCTATATTTGTAGATAATTAAAAGGTAAACATTTTTGCAAATATAAGTAATTAAAAATTCTGCAAAGTTTTAAAGATTTTTTCTCACTCTCTTATTGGTGGCAGTCTGTTATCTTGATCGGTTGCCAATGGATAAGACCAATAATGCAGAAACTTTCTATGGTCTGGGACTTGTCAGGAGCCCAGCTATGATTTTCTTATTGTAGCTGAATTATCAGACAGGGACACTACATGTATCAGAAGATATCCCGGCCACAATAAGGAAATCATGGCTGATTTTCTGACCTTGGAAAGTTCCTGCATTCATGGTCATATCCACTGGCAACCGATCAAGACAACAGACTGTGACCACAAGATATTTAGAGAAAATCTTTAAAACTCTGCAAAATGTTTAATTACTTATATTTGCAAAAATGTTTCACTTTTAATTATCTACAAATTTAAAAATAATTATGTACATAACCCCAAGAGCATCTTCCTGCAGCATGGAGCCTTTCTCCCTTAGTAACTCACAGAGTCAGCACCTGGCGACCCAGTGAGCCCCCTAGGGAGGTTGGGGCCCCATCACTTGCCGGGTGCTGACACCAGCCCTGGGTAGAGGCCTTACCGAACCTCCACTGCCTATTAAAAAAAGGCAGTGGAGGTCCGGTAGGGCCCCATAAAGGCCCCCATAATGATGACTAATAGTCAAGGCCCGGGGCCCACCGGGGGATTCGACAGTTCCCCTCGTGGGCCAGTCCGACCCTGACCCTAACCGTTCTATCTGCCAGGCAGGGTTCAGACAACATACTCTATGATGTAGATTAATGGACAATGTCTAATGGGTAACTTTTCATTCTGGCTCTCTCTAGGGTGTGTTTACTGGTTCAGGTTTTTTTTTTTTTTTAGTAAGAAACTGGAGTGTATTAATAAAAATGTGAAAAATTTTATCTGTCCTATTACTATTCTCTCTCTGTTTAATAGACAACTGTATGAATTTGGCTTTGAAAATTAAATCAGAGAGAGTGAACTTTCAGACATGCTGTCACGGTATGTCTTGGAATAACCCAGAGTTTTCCAAAAACATACCAAAAGCGCTAGTAGTGTAGGGGTATCATGCAAGATTCCCATTCTTGCGACCTGGGTTCGAATCCCGGCTAGTGCAATTTTAAAGCAATCAATTCTTTGCTTTGAAACAAAAAGAAGAATTTAAATACTGGAGAATAATTCTAAAAGATATAGATTAATATTAAAAGAAGAACTTATGATTCTTGGCCTCTGAAGGGGTGTTGTATATGTTCAAGTTTCTAGTGCGCTTATTGAAGCAAGAGTGGTATTATTTAAAGGGGAGATAAAGTATTTATGCCTTATTCCAAAATTATAGTTCAAATACATTACTTTAACTAGAGATATAGGGTGGAGCAATGAGTAAGGTCAATAGTAGAAGTTATTGTCCTTGGTCTCAATATGGAAATGAGCTTTTTGGAACACTCATGGTATTGTCACTTGGACCAAAGAAAATGCTTTCATTAATCCATAGGGTAATGTCAATATCAGAAGTTAATGTTCTTGGTCTCAATAGGTAAATGAGCTTTTTGGAAAGATGATGGCTTTTCCAATTACCTTTTTGGAACCACGACAATGCCTTCATTTCTCTATAGGGTAATGTCAATAGCAGAAGTCATTGTTCTTGGTCTCAATATGATAATAAACTACTTGGAGCAATGTGGAGGGCATTGCCACTTACCGCTCTGGACCAACGTTAATGCCTGTGTCATTCCATAGAGCTCAATTTCAATTTGACAAACACATGACAACGGAGACTCCGATTCACAATCTCATGCAGCTTGGGTTCAGGTGACCATAACCGTTCTATCTGTCAGAATGGGTTCAGAGGACATACTCTATGATGTAGATTAATGGATAATGTCTAATGGATAACTTTCCATTCTGGCTCTCCTTAGGGTGTGTTTACTGTTATTGTTTTATTTTTTAGTAAGAAACTGGAGTGTATTAATAAAAATGTGAAAATTTTTATCTGTCCTATTACTATTTTCTCTCTGTTTAATAGACAACAGTATGTATTTGGCTTTGAAAAATAAATCAGAGAGAGTGAGTTTTCGGACACGTTTTCACATTGTATATTGGAATAATCCAAAGATTTTCAAAAATGTACCAAAAGCGCTAGTGGTGTAGGGGTATCATGCAAGATTCCCAATTACAAGTAATTTTAAAACAATCAATTCTTTGTTTCTAAAAAAAATTCAAATTATGGAGAAATATTCTAAGAGACATAGGTTACCTAACGGTTCTCGTGTGGGACAGTGGTTAATGTTGATAGAAGAACTTATGATTCTCGGCCTCTGAAGGGGTATTGTATATGTTCAAGTTTATGGTGCGCTTATTGAAGTAAGTGTGGAATTATAAAAAAGGGAGATAAAGTATTTATTCCTTATTCCAAAAGTATAATTCACAAAAATTACTTTAACTAGAGATATAGTGTGGAGCAATGAGTAAGGTCAATAGTAGAAGTTATTGTCCTTGGTCTCAATATGGAAATAAGCTTTTTGGAACACTGATGGCTTTGCCACTTACCTCTTTAGACCAAAGACAATACTTTCATTAATCCATAGGGTAATTTCAATATCAGAAGTTAATGTCCTTGGTCTCAATAGGTAAATGAGCTTTTTGGAACGGTGATGGCTTTTCCACTTACCTTTTCGGAACCACAACAATGCCTACATTTCTCTATAGGGTAATGTCAATATCAGAATTGAATGTTCTTGGCCTTAATATGGAAATGAGCTTTTTGGAACGATGATGGCTTCTCCATTTACCCTTCTGGAACATCAACAATGCCTTCATTTCTCCATAGGGTAATGTCAACAGCAGAAATCATTGTTCTTGGTCTGAATATGATAATAAGCTACTTGAAGCAATGTGGAGGCCACTTACCTCTCTGGACCAATGTCAATGCCTGTGTCACCCCATAGAGCTCAAATTCAATTTGACAAACACAGTGATATCACGGCAACGGAGGCCCCGATTCACAATTTCACGCAGTTTGGATTCAGGTGACCATAACCGTTCTATCTGTCAGGTGAAATTCAGACAACATACTCTATGATGTAGAATAAAGGTCAATGTCTAATGGATAACTTTCCATTCTGGCTCTCTCTAGGGTGTGTTTACTGTTTTTGTATTTTTTTTAGTAACAAACTGGAGTGTATTAATAAAAATGTGAAAATTTTTATCTGTCCTATTACTATTCTCTCTCTCTCTGTTTAATAGACAACAGTATGTATTTGGCCTTGAAAAATAAATCAGAGAGAGTGAACTTTCGGACACACTTTCAAATTGTATCTTGGAATAATCCAAAGATTTTCAAAACTGTACCAAAAGCGCAAGTGGTGTAGGGGTATCATGTAAGATTCCCATTCTTGTGCCCTGGGTTCGAGTCCTGGCTAGCGCAACGTCAAGAGATTTTGAAACAATCAATTCTTTTCTTCCAAACAAAAAGAAGAATTCAATTACTATTCTAAAAGATATAGGGTACCTAAGGGTTCTCGTGTGGGACAGTGATTAATGTTAATAGAATAACTTATGATTCTTGGCCTCTGAAGGGGTATAGAAAGCCCCACGTAGCGGACCCAAAGGGGTAGTGAAGGGGGGCACATGACATAAAAGGGAATGCAGAGCAGACAGGTCATATGGAGGGCAAGAGGAGGTCAGGCAAAGGACAATTGGTGGGGTTAGCATACTGTTTATAAAACATAAGATGCAGGCTGAGGTTCACTTACCTACAGGAGACTGTTCGAGCAAGTTGTTTTTTCACCATGTCACTGTCTTCTGACATCGAGGCCCTTCTGCATCAGGTCCGGCAGGCTGCGATGGTCCGGGGGTCCGAATGGCTGCAGGAGTGTCTGGGGACGGCATCATCTGATGTTCCTCCTGCGTCGGATGGTGCATTGAGGCCGCGCAGGAGACGCGCACAGCTTCCTGAAAGACTGAGGCCGGAGCTCTCCATGCTGCCCAGGAGACGCAGATGGAGCCCTGCAAGGGACCCTCTAGCGCTGGCTCCTGCCCGGCACCCTTCCGCGGCTGTGAGCAGCACTGAGAGGAATCCAGCACCCCGGCCTGGGCGATTTTTGGTCTCAATATGGAAATAAGCTACTTGAAGCAATGTGGAGGGCATTGCCACTTACCTCTCTGGACCAACGTCAATGCCTTTGTCACCCCATAGAGCTCAATTTCAATTTGACAAGCACAGTGATGTCATGGCAACCTAGTAACCGATTCACAATCTCACACAGCTTTGACTCAGGTGACCCTAACCGTTCTGTCAGGTGGGGTTCAGAGGACATACTCCATGATGTAGATTAATGGTCAATGTCTAATGGGTAACTTTTCATTCTGGCTCTCCCTTGGGTGTGTTTACTGTTTTTGTTTTATTTTTTAGTAAGAAACTGCAGTGTATTAATAAAAATGTGAAAAATTTTATCTGTCCTATTACTATTCTCTCTCTCTTTAATAGACAACTATATGTATTTGGCTTTGAAAATTAAATCAGAGAGAGTGAACTTTCAGACACGCTGTCACGGTATGTCTTGGAACAATCCAGAGTTTTCCAAAACCCTACCAAAAGCGCTAGTAGTGTAGGGGTATCATGCAAGATTCCCATTCTTGCAACCTGGGTTTGAATCCCGGCTAGTGTAATTTCAATGAATTTTAAAGCAATCAATTCTTTGCTTTGAAACAAAAAGAAGAATTTAAATACTAGAGAATAATTCTGAAAGATATAGGGTGGAGCAATGAGTAAGGTCAATAGTAGAAGTTATTGTCCTTGGTCTCAATATGGAAATGAGCTTTTTGGAACGATGATGGCTTTGCCACTTTCCTCTTTGGACCAAGGACAATGCTTTCATTAATCCATAGGGTAATTTCAATATCAGAAGTAAATGTTCTTGGTCTCAATAGGTAAATGAGCTTCCAAACAATCCAGAGTTTTCCAAAAACCTACTAAAGCGCTAGTAGTGTAGGGGTATCATGCAAGATTCCCATTCTTGTGACCCGGGTTCGAGTCCCGGCTAGCGCAACTTCAAGAGACTTTGAAACAATCAATTCTTTTCTTCCAAACAAAAAGAAGAATTCAATTACTGGAGAATTATTGTCACTCCTTAGGGAGAGACCACCATATAGGTGTGTGGAGACTTGTTAAGCCTTTAGCACTCCACTTTGCAAGGAACTATGGGAAGAATATGCAAATCCACCTTCCATGATGTAATTAGGAAGACAGTTGCTGCCTCATTGTTGCAAACCAATAGAGGGCGCTCACTGGAATGTGCAAGCCTGTCTTAAGACAGGATTCCAGTGAAATAACCCAATAATGGCTGCTCCCTTTAGCCTCATGCCAGACCTTCCAAGAGGCCTTTGTTTAGCAATGACGCTGGGATTAATACCAGGTATAGTCTCTCAATCGAGGACAGCTGTTTCGATCTGGTTGGATCTCATCAGCCCGATGTAGAGAGGACTATAACCTGGTAGAGGTGAGAGGCTTAGACAGGGTTCGGGGGATATTGTCACTCCTTAGGGAGAGACCACCATATAGGTGTGTGGAGACTTGTTAAGCCTTTAGCACTCCACTTTACAAGGAACTATGGGAAGAATATGCAAATCCGCCTTCCATGATGTAATTAGGAAGACAGTTGCTGCCTCATTGTTGCAAACCAATAGAGGGCGCTCACTGGAATGTGCAAGCCTGTCTTAAGACAGGATTCCAGTGAAATAACCCAATAACCCAACATCGGGCTGATGAGATCCAACCAGATCGAAACAGCTGTCCTCGATTGAGAGACTATACCTGGTATTAATCTCAGCGTCATTGCTAAACAAAGGCCTCTTGGAAGGTCGGGCATGAGGCTAAAGGGAGCAGCCATTATTGGGTTATTTCACTGGAATCCTGTCTTAAGACAGGCTTGCACATTCCAGTGAGCGCCCTCTATTGGTTTGCAACAATGAGGCAGCAACTGTCTTCCTAATTACATCATGGAAGGCGGATTTGCATATTCTTCCCATAGTTCCTTGCAAAGTGGAGCGCTAAAGGCTTAACAAGTCTCCACACACCTATATGGTGGTCTCTCCCTAAGGAGTGACAATATCCCCCGAACCCTGTCTAAGCCTCTCACCTCTACCAGGTTATAGTCCTCTCTACATTGGGCTGATGAGAGCCAACCAGATTGAAACAGCTGTCCTCGATTGAGAGACTATACCTGGTATTAATCCCAGCGTCATTGCTAAACAAAGGCCTCTTGGAAGGTCGGGCATGAGGCTAAAGGGAGCAGCCATTATTGGGTTATTTCACTGGAATCCTGTCTTAAGACAGGCTTGCACATTCCAGTGAGCGCCCTCTATTAGTTTGCAACAATGAGACAGCAACTGTCTTCCTAATTACATCATGGAAGGCGGATTTGCATATTCTTCCCTGGAGAATTATTCTAAAAGATATAGGGTACCTAAAGGTTCTCGTGTGGGACAGTGATTAATTTTAATAGAATAACTTATGATTCTTGGCCTCTGAAGGGGTATAGAAAGCCCCACTTAGCGGACCCAAAGGGGTAGTGAAGGGGGGCACATGACATAAAAGGGAATGCAGAGCAGACAGGTCATATGGAGGGCAAGAGGGGTTCAGGCAAAGGACAATTGGTGGGGTTAGCATACTGTTTACAAAACATAAGATGCAGGCTGAGGATCACTTACCTACAGGAGACTGTTCGAGCAAGTTGTTTTTTTTCACCATGTCATTGTCTTCTGACATCGAGGCCCTTCTGCGTCAGGTCCGGCAGGCTGCGATGGTCCGGGGGCCTGAATGACTGCAGGAGTACCTGGGGACGGCATCATCTGCTGTTCCTCCTGCGTCGGATGGTGCATTGAGGCCGCGCAGGAGACGCGCACAGCTTCCTGAAAGACTGAGCACAGAGCTCTCCACGCCGCCCAGGAGACGCAGATGGAGCCCCGCAAGGGACCCTCTAGCGCTGGCTACTGCCCGGCGCTCTTCCGCGGTTGTGGGCAGCGCTGAGAGGAATCCAGCACCCCGGCCTGGGCGATTCTTGGTCTTAATATGAAAATAAGCTACTTGAAACAATGTGGAGGGCATTGCCACTTACCTCTCTGGACCAACGTCAATGCCTTTGTCACCCCATAGAGCTCAATTTCAATTTGACAAACACAGTGATGTCATGGCAACCTTGTCACCGATTCACAATCTCACGCAGCTTTGATTCAGGTGACCCTAACCGTTCTGTCAGGCGGGGTTCAGAGGACATACTCCATGATGTAGATTAATGGTCAATGTCTAATGGGTAACTTTTCATTTTGGCTCTCCCTAGGGTGTGTTTACTGTTTTTGTTTTATTTTTTAGTAAGAAATGTTATGCTATGTTATGTTATCTATCTTATCCTCTCTGTATTTGGCTTTGAAAATTAAATCAGAGAAAATTAACTATCAGACACGCTGCCACGGTATGTCTTGGAACAATCCAGAGTTTTCCAAAATCCTACCAAAAGCACTAGTAGTGTAGGGGTATCATGCAAGATTCCCATTCTTGCAACCCGGGTTCGAATCCCGGCTAGTGCAATTTCAAAGAATTTTAAAGCAATCAATTCTTTGCTTTCAAACAAAAAGAATTTAAATACTGGAGAATAATTCTAAAAGATATAGTGTGGAGCAATGAGTAAGGTCAATAGTAGAAGTTATTTTCCTTGGTCTCAATATGGAAATGAGCTTTTTGGAACACTGATGGTATTGCCACTTTCTTCTTTGGACCAAGGTCAATCCCTTCATTAATCCATAGGGTAAAGTCAATATCAGACGTTATTGTTCTTGGTCTCAATATGGAAATAAGGTACTTGAAGCAATGTGGAGGGCATTGCCACTTACCTCTCTGGACTAACGCCTATGCCTTCGCCACTCCTTAGAGCTATTTTTCAAATTTACAAACACAGTGATATCTCGGCAATCGAGGTCCGGATTCACAAGGGCAAATCACACACAGTTTGGATTATGGTGACCCTATTAGTTCTATATGTTTGGTGGGATTCAGACAACATACTCTTTTCGACATACTGAGTAAGGTCAATAGCAGAAGTTATTGTCCTTGGTCTCAATATATAAATTAGCTTTTTTGAACATTGAGGGTATTGCCATTTATCCCTTTGCACCAATAATAATGCCTTTATTACTCCATAGAGTAATGTCAATAGCTGAAGTTATTGTTCTTGGTCTCAATATGGAAATGATCTTATTGGAACAATGATGGTATTTCCACTTACCTTTTTGGACCAATGATAATGCCTTCATTTCTTCATATGGTAATGTCAGTAGCAGAAGTTACTGTTCTTGGTCTCAATATGGAAATGAGCTTTTTGGAACACTCATGGTATTGCCACTTTCCTCTTTGAACCAAGGTCAATGGCTTCAATAGGCCATATGGTAATTTCAGTAGCAGATGTTATTGTTCTTGGTCTCAATATGGAAATAAGCATTATAAAGATATGAGAGCATTGCCATTTACTTCTTTGGACCAAGGACAATGCCTTCATTACTCCATGGAGCTCATTTTCAGCAAGGGAGTCTAACATTGAGAAGAGTAAAACACACACAGTTTGGATTCTGGTGACCCTAACCTGTGGAGTTCAGAAGACACTCTTTTTAAAAGGAGCTATGATTTACATTTATCTTCAGTACTAGCTGGTACCCGCGACTTCGTCTGCGGTGATTGTAGAAGTGGGTATATACAGGTGTGGGTAAGGTTTTTGTAGTGTGTATAAGGTATGGGATATGAAATGTAACTTTGTATCTTGTTTTTGCTATAATTCAGAGAATACGTGAGACTTTTGTGTTGCAGTTACTTTGTATTTGAGCTGCTATATATACGGTGTTGTGAAAAACTTTACATAGTGACTTTGGGACAGAAGTATTTGAAGTTAACCCTTTCCCGCCGATGGCATTTTTTGTTTTTCGTTTTTGACTCCCCTCCTTCTAAACCCCATAACTTTTTTATTTCTCCACTCCCAGAGCCATATGAGGTCTTAATTTTTGCGGGACAAATTTTTCTTCATGATGCCACCATTATTTATTCTATATAATGTACTGGGAAGCAGGGAAAAAATTCAGAATGGGGTGGTTTCGCAGAAAAAATGCATTTCTGCGACTTTCTTACGGGCTTTGGTTTTACTGCGTTCACTGTGCAACCAAAATGACATGTCCCCTGTATTTTGTGTTTTCTTACGATTCCAGGGATACCAAATTTATATGGTTTTATTTACATTTTGACCCCTTAAAAAAAATCCAAAACTGTGTTAAAAAATTATCTTTTGAAAAGTCGCCATATTCCGACAGCCGTAACTTTTTTATACGTGCGTGTACGGGGATGTATAGGGAGTCTTTTTTTTTTTGCGGGATCGGGTGTACTTTGTAGTTCTACCATTTTCGGGAAATGTTATTGCTTTGATCACTTTTTATTCAAATTTTTATCAGAATCAAAACAGTGAAAAAATGGCGGTTTGGCACTTTTGACCATTTTTCCCACTATGGCGTTTACCAAACAGGAAAATTTTTGTATAGCTTTGTAGAGCGGGCGATTTCGGACGCAGCGATACCTAACATGTATGGGTTTCACAGTTTTTAACTACTTTTATATGTGTTCTAGGGAAAGGGGTGAGATTTGAATTTTTAATCCTTTTTATTTATTTTTTTATATTTTTTTTTACTTTTTGTAAACTTTTTTTTTTGCATTTATTAGACTGCCTAGGGGTATTGACATGGGTGGGCGGTGTCGCGGATTGTCAGAGCGGTGGGGGTCAGCAAACATGGCTGCTCCGGAGCGTTAAAGAGAGCCTCCTGGAGTATCGTTGAGGTGAGGGGCAAAGTGGTAAAGTATATGTATATGTGATTGTGTGGGGTTAGGGGCGAGGCTGTAGAGGGCAATATGAATTTTGTGGCTTGCTATGGTCCAAAGTGTGTGAGATTGCAGAGATGGTGGTGTGAGTTTGGGTTTTGTGGGGGTCCTGGCACAAACGTATGTGCGCTATTGTGACGAAAAGTAGCCTATTGTTTAATCGGGTGTATTATCTATGTTTGTGGAAAATTTCAGCCAAATCGGTGGAGCGGTTTTTCCGTGATTGAGGAACAAACATCCGAACATGCAAACATCCAAACACACAAACCCACAAACTCACAAACTTTCACATTTATAATATTAATAGGATTACATGGATAACTGTTACTTTTGGCTCTTTCTAGGATTTGTGTGCTGTATTTTTTATGCTTTATTGGCACTTTTTGGTTGTTACTTTGATATTCTTTCTTTATAGCACTGTTTACCAGGATTAAACCCACCTGGTTAGACTGTAGTGGCATTGGTTCCCATGTCTCCCCACACTTCATGCATCGTGTGGTTCATCGTATTATCACTCTGGCATGTGCAGTAATAGTTCCTGACCTACTCCTGTATCAGAGGGTAGACCCCACCACCCCATCCCCTTGTCCTATATCATGCTTTTTTGCAGCATAAAGCATTACTCCCATGTGTAAGATCATCTGCATATAATGATAAAGGCTTTAACTCCCGGCAACAATGACATAAGGCCTTCTTACACTTCGACAAATTGCAACTAGACATAATTTGTATCCAGGAACCATATTTGTCTGCTACCTTCATCCCTAAATTCTTTCACTCTCACTACACTCTTCTAGGTCATGTAAGTCCGGGCCAGCAGGTAACAAGGATCCACGACTAGGAGACAAACGCACACTGGCAGGTATATAATACAATTTACTTATGGAAAATGGGAAGGAATCAACAAAATAAAACTAAGTTACATATAACAGTATGAGGATAACGCACGCTATAAACTGGCCCTAGCTGTCCCTGAGATACTTGTACGGTACCGGGTTTATACAGTCTCTCTCAGCTCTCTTTGGTGCTCCCTCGATGCAGGCCTGTCCAGGAACTCAGCAGACTCTGTCTTGCTTCTGTCTTGGGTGAAGGTCTGAACAAAGTCCAAGGCACAGTCCGGCTTTAGTCTCCAGAACAATCTCCACAACACTGCCGCTTTCTCCAGTCAGTCTCTGCAGTGTTTCAGGCCTTCTACTATGGCCTACAGCAGCAATGGCCTCTCACAGGTCCTCACAGCACACACTCTGGATCCACACCACGCTGCTCTGTGCTTCCTGCTCACGTCACTTCCTCTGGACCGCACCATTTACCAAACAGAACAGGGTGATTATTGTCTCACAGTAGTACAGTCCCAGGCTATATTTCTTCACACCAGTAGATGGCAGCAAAACACCACTGTTAAGACAATAGGGGCTACTACTGACTGCTACATACCCCCCCAGTCGAATGTTGGCAGTCCCTGACAACAATAGCCCCATCAACACATTTCTGTAATCGCAATGTTGTGATGTAACGATGGACCGCTGGCCAAACAAACTCATTCTGGGCATAGCGCACTGGCGGTACACCCGCTGTGGAGCGACTAGTCCGCCGCAAGCTTGTCATATCATCAGCAAGTGTAGAGGTCGGTCTCTCATTAGGACGGTCAGATATGGCAGTCGGGGGTGTCACTACTGTTGCAGGCCCAGTTACTGTCGGGGTGGTCACAGCTTCCACAACACCCCCGTTATCATCATCGTCATCCCACAACCAGGGCTCACTTGTGGAGGGGTGTGTCATAGTCACTTCCTCTCTGTCGTTCTGAACTGGTCCCTGAGACTGACATGGGCGTAACATGTCACGGTGTAGCGTCCGCGTCTGCTTGGTCAGGGTATTTTGGACTTGGTAAACGGGACTATCAACATGAGGGTGGGCCACAATGCAGTAAGGGTCAGGTTCCCACCTACTGTCCAATTTCCCTAGTGGCTTCTTTACTCGTACCAAGACTAAATCGCCCACTTTAAGAGGGGTGTCCTGCACCGGCCGATGATTAGGGTGAACTTGTTCTTGTAGTCTCTCACGTACTATCCGGTGGACAGTCTCTAATCTCTGACGGTGAGCCTGAATCCAAGTGGGCAGGCCTCGATAAGGAAATTCATCGGTGTCTTCGAGGTTGAGGTCTCCCACACCTTTTCCGGGTCGCCCAAAGAAGAGAACATATGGGGCGTACCCTGTGACAGAGTGGATTTGATTATTATAGGCCCATAGCAATTCAGGCAGGTACTGCGGCCATTGTCGCTTCTTGTCGGCTTCCAAGGTACGGATCATCTGAAGTAATGTGCGGTTAAATCGTTCACATGCCCCGTTCCCCTGTGGATGGTATGGGGTGGTGCGTGACTTTTTCATTCCATAAATACGTTGCACTTCTTGCATGACTCGCCCCTCAAAGCAGGCGCCTTGGTCAGAGTGAATGCGTTGAGGGCAGCCGTACACTCGTATGAAGTGGTGACACAGGGCCTCAGCAGCCGACTCAGCAGTCTGGTCCTTTGTTGCAACGGCTACAGCAAATTTGGTAAAGTGATCTACCATAACTAAGCAATACTGATGCCCACTTGCAGAATATCCCACGGCGAGATAGTCAGTCATCAATACTTCAAGTGGCTCTTTCGTCACTATGGTCTGTGTTGGAGCCCTCTGTTCAACTGCTTTGTTGATTTCGCATGCTCTGCAATCACGACATACTTCTTCAACAATGAAGCGGAGACTCGGACAGAAGATCAATCGTTGGAGCCACCTAAAGGTCTTCTCAGCTCCAAAGTGACCATTCCTACGATGTACCTCGGCGGCTAGTGGACGGGCCAGATCAGTAGTCACTACAATTTGATAACAGGCGTCAATTTCAGTTGGCAAGTATACACGCCGTCGTAGGATCCCGTCCCTCATCTCCAATCGGTTCCACTGCCCCAGTACCGCTAATACTTCGGGTGACAGCTGGTCTCTTTCATCAGTAGTAGGCTTGCACCCCTTTTTAACACAACGGCATAGCAGTGCCAGGCTTGGATCACGTTGCTGGAGCCCAATCCATTCTTGGTGGGATGGGCCCAGGAAGGGAGCTACTTGAGTTCCCAGTATTTCGCTCTGTCGAGCAGTCACCACCTTCTGGGAAAACTGGGTGAAATCAGGTACCTCTGTTGATTCTAATTCTTGATCTATGTCCCCGACCGGTGGTTGGGTGGTGACTCGGGACAATGCATCGGCATTCTGATTCTCATTTTTGGAGCGATATTTCACACTGTAGCGGTACTTAGAAAGTCGGGCCATCCACCGTTGCTCCAGGGCACCTAGCTTTGCATTATCCAAATGTGCCAGTGGATTGTTGTCTGTCAACACTTGTACTTCTGCCCCGGTGAGGTACCCCGCAAACTTCTCAGTCATTGCCCACACAAGGGCTAATAACTCCAAGCGGAAGGAGCTGTAATTAGCAGGGTTTCTTTCAGAGTCTCGTAATGACCGGCTGCCATATGCGATCACTCTTTCTTCTCCATTCTGGATTTGGGAGAGTACTGCCCCAAGACCATATTGGCTGGCGTCTGTATAAAGCTGAAAGGGTAGATGATAATCAGCATATGCCAGAATTGGAGGGTTGGTCAAAGCATCTTTCAGAGTTTGAAATGCTCTCTCTTGTTCGATACCCCAAGGCACGCATTGAGCCTTCGGACCCCTAGCGGTATTCCTCAATAGCGCATTCAGTGGTTCAGCTTTGTGTGCAAAGTCTTTCACAAACCGCCTGTAATATCCAGCAAGCCCTAAGAAGGCACGGACCTCTCGTAGGGTGGTAGGAGTGGGCCAGTCTCGCACAGCCGCAATCTTCTCACTGGATGGCTGCACTCCACGTCCTGATATTCGATGTCCCAAATATTCAATTTCTTCCTGTAACAGGCGACACTTACTGGGCTTCAACTTCAAACCGTGCTCTCTTAGTCTCCTAAAAACCTGCCCCAGCTTCTGAAGATGATCTTCGAATGTAGCGGAATAGACAATGATGTCATCAAGGTAAATCAGAGTGAATTCAAAATTGAAATCGCCCAGACATTTCTCCATGAGCCGTTGGAATGTACCCGGGGCATTGGTCAGACCAAAAGGCATACGGTTGAACTCATATAGACCCATTGGGAGGATGAAAGCCGTCTTCCCTTTGTCTTTCTCACTCATGGGGACCTGCCAGTAGCCACTTGCTAAATCCAGGGACGAGAAGTAACGGGCCTTGCCTAAGGCCGTAAGCGATTCTTCAATACGGGGGAGCGGGTAAGAGTCACGTACCGTGCAGGAGTTCAGTCTACGATAATCCACGCAGAACCTTAAAGATCCGTCCTTCTTTTTGACTAACACCACTGGTGCAGCCCAAGGGCTTTGACTCTCTCTAACAACTCCATTCTCCAGCATTGAATTCAGCAGATCTTTCACTTCTTGGTACTGTTGGGGTGGTATCTGCCGATATCTCTCTCGGATGGGAGCCGCATCTCCAGTGGGTATTTCGTGATAGATTCCCTGTGCACAGCCAAAGTCATTCTCATGTCGTGCAAATGAGGCCTTGTGTTCTCCTAGCAACTGGTCTATCTTTCTGACTTGATCAGTGGTGAATCGGGAAACATTTAACTTCATCCGTTCCCGCAGCAACCGCCCTTCTTCATGGGAGACAATGAGCCCTTCTGCTTCTGTGGACACGGTCACTGACCATTCCCCCTTCCCGGACGGGGTCAGTTCTAAAGGTGTCGCCTTTCGTATTTCAGCTGGGACAGCATAGACCTTGGCAAGGAGGCTACCTGGAGTCAGATCTAAACTCTGGTTATGGGTATTGACACACCGCACCAACACTCTCCCCTGGGTTACCACAGACAAGGAGTGAGCCACAAGCACATTAGTGCACCCGCTCTGGTTAGATAATGGGTCAATCATGACAGAGAGGCCTTCTAATTTCCGGGTGGTGCCCAGTGGGAGCGATATAATAGTCTCTCTTTCAGCTGGTAGTGTTATCTTGGTGTGATGAGGAACAGTAATACAGCCCACGGGCTGTTCTCCACCGGTGGCTCTCTGTAGTCCACACATCCTTATTAATCGCTGTAAGGCAGCCCGAGTGGGTTGGTGAGCAGTAGCTTCTCTCCAATAATTATGCCCATCTCTAGCAAACAGCAGGTGGTCCATGTCCTTCAGAATATTCATCCCTAAAATTACGGGGATCTGTTTATCATAGCCCTCCTGGACTACGATAATACCTCTTCTGCCTAAGTCTCGGCCGCATATGTTCACGTCCATCCAGACTACTCCGCATACCGGGACAGGTAGGTTATTGGCTGCCACCACACTCACAAACATCTCAGGGTCATACTGGGCAGACTGTTGGAAGTACCGTTCATAACATTCTCTTCCCATAGTGGTAACCTGTGATCCCATATCTATCATTCCAGTAACAAGAACATCATTCATCTTGACCTGCAATACTGGGCTTGCTGCAATCAGTGTATCATCAGGGCTCTTAACTTCCTTCACTCTTTTATTCCCTTCCAACGCATGCCCCGCTGCGCTGGAACCTTCTAGTTTAAAGGCGGCTGTCTTGGGAACTTGTCTGGGCATTTTGCAGCGACATGTCCCAGTCTTCCACACACCCAGCACTGGATCTCTCGCCGAGGTGGTCGTCTCTCTGGGCCCCCTCGGTAGACCCAACGTTCTCGGTCCTGTTCTGGGCCCCCTCGGTAGGCCCCTGACACTCCACTCTCAGGTACTTTATTCACTCTTCCTCCTTCATAGCCTCTCTTGGCCTGCTGTGCATAATCTTCGCAGCGTTTTGTTAGGTATTCTACTTGTACCTGTAGTTTCTGAATAATGGACTCCAGGTCTCTGGCTTTTCCTATAGCTGCTGCTTCAGCCCCTTGACTTAGTGTGACACTCTGTCTCACCTGTGGCTCTGTCACTTTACTATTCGCACGGTAAATTGCCTCCACCCATATGTCACTGAAGGTAGATTGTGGCCGTCTCCTTATCTCATCTTGCATTGCCTCTGCTATGATCTTGTCACGTATTCCTATGACAAACTGGTCTCGGAGAGTACGGTCATAGTCGGCTATAGCGTTGGTTCCCCCTTTTTCCCTAACGTCATTGAGTAGTTCTTGTAGGGCATTGGCATACTGAGGGAGAGTTTCAGTTTCTGACTGGGTTCGCTGAAAGAACCTGACCTTTAGGGAACCTAATGATGCTGTCTCTCCATAAATGGTCTCTAACAAAGTCACTACTTCATCAAATGTCTTTTTCTCATTAGCTGGTTGTAGCCTGACAGTCGTCTTGGCGTCCCCTGTCAGCGTCAGTGTGGCTAACTGTACTATCACATCTGGTGCAATGTCATATATCTGCTGTAAGCCTCGTTTCTGATCTGCCCATTCAGCTACCGTCATATTACATCCATTAAATTTTGTCACTTGGCTCATCACTGAGCCCGGCGGCACCATTCTCCTTCCTGGTAAAACAGCTACATTGGGACTATCAGCTGGGGCGCCTGAGCTTGACCCGGCAGAGGTTCCCTCTTCCCTGTCCGACATGTCTCCTGAGCTACGGATCCTGCCGACTACGCCAAAATGTAAGTCCGGGCCAGCAGGTAACGAGGATCCGCGACTAGGAGACAGACGCACACTGGCAGGTATATAACACAATTTACTTATGGAAAATGGGAAGGAATCAACAAAATAAAACTAAGTTACATATAACAGTATGAGGATAACGCACGCTATAAACTGGCCCTAGCTGTCCCTGAGATACTTGTACGGTACCGGGTTTATACAGTCTCTCTCAGCTCTCTGTGGTGCTCCCTCGATGCAGACCTGTCCAGGAACTCAGCAGACTCTGTCTTGCTTCTGTCTTGGGTGAAGGTCTGAACAAAGTCCAAGGCACAGTCCGGCTTTAGTCTCCAGAACAATCTCCACAACACTGCCGCTTTCTCCAGTCAGTCTCTGCAGTGTTTCAGGCCTTCTACTATGGCCTACAGCAGCAATGGCCTCTCACAGGTCCTCACAGCACACACTCTGTACCCACACCACGCTGCTCTGTGCTTCCTGCTCACGTCACTTCCTCTGGACCGCACCATTTACCAAACAGAACAGGGTGATTATTGTCTCACAGTAGTACAGTCCCAGGCTATATTTCTTCACACCAGTAGATGGCAGCAAAACACCACTGTTAAGACAATAGGGGCTACTACTGACTGCTACAGTCATATCCTATTAATATTATAAATGTGAAAGTTTGTGAGTTTGTGGGTTTGTGGGTTTGTGTGTTTGGATGTTTGCATGTTTGCATGTTTGCATGTTCGGATGTTTGTTCCTCAATCACGGAAAAACCGCTCCACCGATTTGGCTGAAATTTTCCACAAACATAGTTAATACACCCAATTAAACAATAGGCTACTTTTCGTCACAATAGTGCACATACGTTTGTGCCAGGACCCCCACAAAACCCAAACTCACGGCTTGCAGCGGCTTCTCACAGTTCTCTTCCTAGGTTCCGCTGAAGTTACTGGTCACATGACCACTGAGACCATTCAGCGGCCTCAGGAAAAGACCTGTCACAGGTAGTGACAGTACATGCCCTTTGCTTATTGGCCTCAGTGGTTACGTGACCTATGAAGCCAATCAGTTGCTTCAGTGGAACCCCAGAACCCGTTGAGCAGAAGGACTGGAATGTGCTGGAAGGACACCGGAGCATAGGGGACAGGTGAGAATGATTTTTTATATATATACTTTTCATTCCCCCTGACTGATTTAAAAGTTAAAGGCGTTGTCCATTTTGTCCATAATCCCTTACATTAATCCCATCTGTAGTATAAACTATAGTAACCCCTTACAGGACCATAAAAAATTGTTAATTTAGACATAGCCTAATTCTCTATTACTACAACAGCTGGATTTAAGACCCGCACTGGACCACTCATAAGTCAGAAATCTGGGGCTGATATAGTGGGACTTCAGCACTCTGCCTGTCACCTTCTCACAATCTATAGAGCTGGTAGAGCCCCATTTAGGGTTGAGCGATCGGGATCGGAAAAGATCAGATCCCAATCGGCGATTGAGTAAATTTCACGATCGCGATCAGCTTCCGATCTCACCTAAAACGACTTACTTGCACAGAACCACTGCCGCTCCCCAGAGCTCCAGGCCGTTGTTCTCTCCTGTCCTCTCTCTCTTTGTACGTTGGAAGAGCGCTGTGCACACCCCCGCCTCCCTAGGCTACTGTTACTGCTGGGAGTAGGCAGGGCTTTTTGTGGCTTAGGAGAGTGTGGGCAGGTGCAGGGAGGGGAGACATGAGTACCCGCCCACACTCTCCTAAGCCACAACAAGACCCACCTTCTCCCAGCATCAGTCACACAAGCCTGGGAGGCGGGGGCGCGGACAGCGCTCTGCCGGCGTGCGAAGAGAGAGAGGAGAGAACAATGACCCGGAGCTCCAGGGAGCGGCGTACACATCGGGAGAGGAGGCAGCAGCAGTTCTGTGCAGGTAAGTGGGGAAGACTAAGTGGCCGGCGGATTTTTTAATCACTACACAATGTGGAGGCTTCAATTTTTGGACTCCATGCTGTGTAGTGAACACGATCGTTTTTAAAATACGATTTTCAATCATTAAAAAATCTCATTGACTTACATTAGGATCGGAAATGGGATCGGGATTGGGTTTGAATGGAAAATGATTGGAAATCAGATTTTAAAATTGATCCTGAAATCTCAAGATCGCTCAACCTTTGCCCCATTATAAGTCACTGGTGGCATATTGCTCCGCTGGTTCTGTCATGTTATAGCTTCAGCATAGCGTTGCTTTTCCCATTATAAATGGAAACCTTAATGCACGGGTGAAAAGAGTCTCTTTAGTTACCCATTGATGCTGAAACTCCAAAACCACCTGAAAACTAACTGCTTTGGCTGTATATAAACAATATAGGGCTTTGTCAAGGGCAGACAACCCTGTAAGGAAGGATCTGTCCATAGCACAGTCCAGGGCATACCACACAACAGAACCACAGGCACCAACCAGACCCAACTGATTTACAATGGCTTCAGTCAGGTTCTGAGAACTTTAGCTTATAGAGATGAGCGAACAGTGTTCTATCCAACGTATTCGAATCGAACACCGCATGGTAAAGTGACTGAAAACTCGATTCCCCTCCCACCTTGACACCCACCTGGGACAAGAACTACGACAACAGGGACCTTGAAAAAAAATAGGAAAATGCCATTGGCTGCCGAAAACATGTGACCTCTGATTGATAAGAACAGCTCCGCCCAGCGTCGCGTCATTCTCAGCTTTCACTTGGTCACAGATGGAGGTCTGTGTCTATAGAGTTAGGAATTAGATTCGGCTAGGCAGGGATAGGATAGGATAGGAAGGAGAAGAAAACCAACAGCTCTTTTAAGAGCTAAATTCCAGGGAGAAGCTTGTCAGTGTCTATCTCACCAACGTGGCATTGACAGGCTGTATCTGCGCAACCCATCTTTCCGCAGTGTGGATGATCCTGAGTGGGATACACTGAAAGTGTATTCCCATATACCCTATATACCCCCAATCCACATTCCAACAGTGTGCACCCCCACCCCCACCCCTGAAACTAACTTGAATACACTGTGTGTAATCCCCCAAGAATAAAATTGGGGCTACATACACCCTTCATTTGTTGCTATTGGCATATAGTGCCAGTTTCTGAGTGTGAATTCCCCTAAGAAATTGGGGCCTTCATACCACCCTCATTTGTTGCTATTGGCATATAGTGCCAGTTTCTGAGTGTAAATTCCCCTGAAAAATTGGGGCCTTCATACCACCCTTCATTTGTTGCTATTGGCATATAGTGCCAGTTTCTGAGTGTAAATTCCCCTAAGAAATTGGGGCCTTCATACCACCCTTCATTCAGTCCGGGCTAGCGCAATTTCAGGTAATTTTAAAGCAATCAATTCTTTGTTTCTAAAAAAAAGAATTCAAATTATGGAGAAATATTCTAAAAGATATAGGTTACTTAGGTGCGGGACAGTGGTTAATGTTGATAGAAGAACTTATGATTCTTGGCCTCTGAAGAGGTATTGTATATGTTCAAGTTTCTGGTGCGATTATTGATTTAAGTGTGGAATTATAAAAAGGGAAGCTAAAGTATTTATGCCTTATTCCAAAAGTATAATTCACAAACATTACTTTAACTAGAGATATAGTGTGGAGCAATGAGTAAGGTCAATAGCAGAAGTCATTGTTCTTGGTCTCAATATGATAATAAGCTACTTGAAGCAATGTGGAGGGCATTGCCACTTACCTCTCTGGACCAACATCAATGCCTTTGTCACCCCATAGAGCTCAATTTCAATTTGACAAACACAGTGATATCACGGCAATGGAGGAATCAATTCACAATCTCACGCAGCTTGGATTCAGGTGACCCTAACCGTTCTATCTGTCAGATGGAGCTCAGACGACATACTCTATGATGTAGCATAATGGTCAATGGTTAATAGGTATATTTTCATTCTGGCTCTCCCTTGGGTGTGTTTACTGTTTTTTGTTTTGTTTTTTTTTAATAAGAAACTGGAGATTATTAATAAAAATGTGAAAAATTTTATCTGTCCTATTACTATTCTCTCTCTGTATTTGGCTTGGAAAACTAAATCAGAGAGAGTGAACTTTCAGACACGCTGTCTCATTGCTTCTTGGAACAATCCAGAGATTTCCAAAAATTCACCAAAAGTTCTAGTAGTGTAGCGGAATCATGCAAGTTTCCCATTCACGTGACCCTGGCTTTTGCAATTCAAAGTGTTTTTAAAACAATCAATCTTTGTTTCCAAACAAAAAGAATTCAAATTCTGGAGAAATATTCTAAAAGATATAGGGCACCTAGGGGTTCTCGTGTGTGACAGTCATTAATGTTAATAGAATAACTTATGATTCTTGGCCTCTGAAGGGGTATTGTATATGTTCAAGTTTCTGATGAGATTATTGAAGTGAGTGTGGAATTACTAAGAGGAGAGATAAAATATTTATGCCTCATTCCAAAAGTATAATTCAAGAACGCAATGAGTAAGGTCAATAGTAGAAGTTATTGTCCTTGGTCTCAATATGGAAATGAGCTTTTTGGAACGATGATGGTATTGCCACTCACCTCTTTGAACCAAGGACAATGCCTTCATTAATCTATAGGGTAATTTCAATATCAGAAGTAAATGTTCTTGGTCTCAATAAGTAAATGAGCTTTTTGGAACGATAATAGCTTTTCCACTTACCTTTGTGGAACATAGACAATGCCTTCATTTCTCCATAGGGTAATGTCAATAGCAGAAGTCATTGTTCTTGGTCTCAATATGGAAATAAGCTACTTGAAGCAATATGGAAGGTATCGCCACTTACCCTTCTGGACCAACATCAATGTCTTTGTCATTCCATAGAGCTCAATTTAAAATTTACAAACACAGTGATATCACGGCAACGGAGGCACCGATTTACAATTTCATGCAGCTTGGATTCAGGTTACCCTAACCGTTCTATCTGTCAGGCGGGGTTCAGACAGCATACTCTATGATTTACATTAATAGACAATGTCTAATGGGTAACTATATGTATTTGGCTTTGAAATTTAAATCAGAGAGAGTTAACCTTCAGACACTTGTCACGTATGTCACAGTATGTCTTGGAATAATTCAGAGTTTTCCAAAAGCCTACTAAAAGCGCTAGTAGTGTAGGGGTATCATGCAAGATTCCCATTCTTGTGACCCGGGTTCGAGTCCCGGCTAGCGCAATTACAAGTGATTTCGAAATAATCAATTCTTTTCTTCCAAACAAAAAGAAGAATTCTATTACAGGAGAATTATTCTAAAAGATATAGGGTACCTAAGGGTTCTCGTGTGAGACAGTGATTAATGTTAATAGAATAACTTATGATTCTTGGCCTCTGAAGGGGTATAGAAAGCCCCACGTAGCGGACCCAAAGGGGGGCACATGACATAAAAGGGAATGCAGACCAGACAGGTCATATGGAGGGCAGGAGGGGGTCAGGCAAAGGACAATCGGTGGGGTTAGCATACTGTTTACAAAACATAAGATGCAGGCTGAGGATCACTTACCCACAAGAGGCTGTACAAGCAAGTTTTTTTTTTTCATCATGTCACTGTCTTCTGAAATCGAGGCCCTCCTCCGTCAGGTCCAGCAGGCTGCGATGGTCCAAGGGTCCGAATGGCTGCAGGAGTGCCTGGGGACGGCATCATCTGATGTTCCTCCTGCGTCGGAATGTGCATTGAGGCCGTGCAGGAGACGTAAGACTGAGCCCGGAGCTCTCCATGCCACCCAGGAGACGCAGATGGAGCCCCACAAAGGACCCTCCAGCGCTGGCTCCTGCCCGGCGCCCTTCCGCGGCTGTGGGCAGCGCTGAAAGGGAACCGGCGCCGCGGCCTGGGTGATTCTTGGTCTCAATATGGAAATAAGCTATTTGAAGCAATGTGGAGGGCATTGCCACTTACCTCTCTGGACCAACATCAATGCCTTTGTCACCCCATAGAGCTCAATTTCAATTTGACAAGCACAGTGAAATCATGGCAACCTAGTCACCGATTCACAATTTCATGCAGCTTTGATTCAGGTGACCCTAACCGTTCTGTCAGGCGGGGTTCAGAGGACATACTCCATGATGTAGATTAATGGTCAATGTCTAATGGGTAACTTTCCATTCTGGCTCTCCCTTGGGTGTGTTCACTGTTTTTGTTTTATTTTTTAGTAAGAAACTGGAGTGTATTAATAAAAATGTGAAAAATTTTATCTATCCTATTACTATTCTCTCTCTGTTTAATAGACAACTGTATGTATTTGGCCTTGAAAACTAAATCAGAGAGAATGAACTTTCAGACACACTGTCACGGTATGTCTTGGAACAATCCAGAGTTTTCCAAACTCCTACCAAAAGCACTAGTAGTGTAGGGGTATCATGCAAGATTCCCATTCTTGCGACCTGGGTTCGAGTCCTGGCTAGTGCAATGTCAAAGAATTTTAAAGCAATCAATTCTTTGCTTTGAAACAAAAAGAAGAATTTAAATACTGGAGAATAATTCTAAAAAAATATAGGGTGGAGCAATGAGTAAGGTCAATAGTAGAAGCAGTGGCGTAACTAGGAATGGCGGGGCCCCGTGGCGAACTTTTGACATGGGGCCCCCCCGACACCAAAGATCTCGACCGAGTCCCTCCTACGCATTCCTGCACGCTCTATTATGACCAATAGTGGCCCCTGCACACAGTATTATACCCTATAGTGGCCCCTGTACACAGTATTATGTCCCATAGTGGCCCCTACACACAGTATTATGTCCCATAGTGGCCCCTAAAGGACTAAATACTGTCATGTCACCGCTATACCAGGACAATTGTGGATAAAAATTCTGGTCATGTGCATTACAATTTAGTAACTCCATGTGCCTCATATTAATAGCAGTTAACCCCATCATGTCCCTCACATTAACCCTTGTGTACCTCACATAAGAGTTACTGATATGTGAGAGACATGGAGGTAATAATAAAGTATCTTCATTATTATTACCCCCATATGTCTCACATATCAGTAACTCTTATGGTGAGGCACACAGGGGTTAATGTGAGGGATATGATAGGGTTAACTGCTATTAATGTAATGCACATTGAGTTACTAAAACAAAAGTAATCACCCCAAATGCCTGTTATTAATAACTATAGTAACCCCGGTATGTCCTGTGTACCTGATATTAATAAGTAACCCCAGCATGTACCTGTGTACCTGTTTTCTTTCTTTAGTTTCATTTTCCTTCTTCCTTTCTTCCTCTTCTCCTCTTGAGTGCAGGACGGCAGGAACTCGGGCAGGGATAAGCCCCGCTTCCTGGGCTCTCCTCAGCCCTCTCATTGGTGGGCAGAGGACAGGCAGAGAAAGGGAGGGGGAAGAGAGGGGGAACGTCCTGAAGCGCTGAGAGGAGCCAGACCTGCATCTCCTGTGTGTCAGCCGTTGCTGCAGCTTCGGGGCCCCCTGTTGGTGGAAAGTATTCCACCAACAGGGGGCCCCGATCATTATACTCGGGGGTTCGAAAAGACCTCTGAGAATAATGATAGCAGTGGTAGCAGCTGTCACCGGGCCCTTAATGTCCCGGTCCCTGTGGTAGCTGCCTCTGTTGCCTCCGTGGTAGTTACCCCACTGAGTAGAAGTTATTGTCCTTGGTCTCAATATGGAAATGAGCTTTTTGGAACACTCATGGTATTGCCACTTACCTCTTTGGACCAAGGTCAATCCCTTCATTAATCCTTAGGGTAAAGTCAATATCAGACGTTGTTGTTCTTGGTCTCAATATGGAAATAAGCTACTTGAAGCAATGTGGAGGGCATTGCCACTTACCTCTCTGGACCAACGCCTATGCCTTCACCACTCCTTAGAGCTATTTTTCAAATTGACAAGCACAGTGATATCTCGGCAATCGAGGTTCCGATTCACAAGGGCAAATCACACACAGTTTGGATTATGGTGACCCTATTAGTTCTATATGTTCGGTGGGATTCAGACAACATACTCTTTTTGACATACTGAGCAAGGTCAATAGCAGAAGTTATTGTTCTTGGTCTCAATATGCAAATGAGCTTTTTGTAACACTGATTTTGTTAACACTCACCTCCTTAGACCAATGACAATGGCTTCAATAGGCCATATGGTAATTTCAGTAGCAGATGTTATTGTTCTTGGTCTCAATATGGAAATAAGCATTATAAAGATATGAGAGCATTGCCGTTTACTTCTTTGGACCAAGGACAATGCCTTCATTACTCCATGGAGCTCATTTTCAGCAAGGGAGTCAAACATTCAGAAGGGTAAAACACACACAGTTTGGATTGTGGTGACCCTAACCTTTTTATCTGTCGAGTGGAGTTCAGACGACACACTCCTTTTAAAAGGAGCTATGATTTAGATTTATCTTCAACTAGCTGGTACCCGCGACTTCGTCTGCGGTGATTGTAGAAGTGGGTATATACAGGCGCGGGTAAGGTTTTCGTACTGTGTATAAGGTATGGGATATAAAATGTAACTGTGTATCTTGTTGTTGCTGTAATTCTGAGAGCACATGAGACTTTTGTGTTGAATGTAATTTGTATTTCAGCCGCTATACGGTGTTGGTATAAACTGTACATAGTGTCTTTGGGACAGAGGTATTTCAGGTTAATATACTTCGATATACGACATTGTATGATTTGTTATTTTCCGCCAGTACATGTAAGTTTTGGGCACAGGATACTCTTGAGTAAGCAACATAAAGTCTGGCCCTGTGCATGACAGTTTAGTAACTCCATGTGCCTCTTATTAATAGCAATTAACCCCATCATGTCCCTCACATTAACCCCAGTGTAAGAGTTACTGATAGAGATGAGCGAGTACTGTTGGGATCAGCCGATCCGAACAGCACGCTCGCATAGAAATGAATGGACGTAGCCGGCACGCGGGGGGTTAAGCGCGCTGGCTACGTCCAAGCGGAAGTACCAGGTGCATCCATTCATTTCTATAGAGCGTGCTGTTCAGATCGGCTGATCCCAACAGTACTCGCTCATCTGTAGTTACTGATATGTGAGAGACTTGGAGGTAATAATTAAATATCTTCATTACTGAGGTCTTTTATTAGTACCTCCATATGTCTCACATATTAGTAACCTTTATATGGGGCACACAGGGGTTAATATGAGGGACATGATGGGGGTTATTCCTATTAATGTGAGGTACATGGAGTTACTAACACTAAACTAATAACCCCATGCCTGACATTAATGAGAATAGGAAGTAAAGGAAGGGAGCTGTGTGTTTCTTACTTTCAGTTTGCTAGCAGCTTCCTCTTCTCCTCGGGGAACGTTTGCAGGGTGCAGATGGCAGGATCTATCACTATAGCAGGCAGGCAGAGACCTGAGCGATTAAGCTCCACCCCCTGGGTTTCCTGCACCCCCTCTCAAAGGGGAGTGTCCTTATGCCTCAGCTCTAGCAGAGACTTTATTTAACTCTTGCAGGTCCTGTGTTGCTGGCATGCCAGTGAAATATGGCAGGAGTGCCACTCTTGGCATGTGTGCCAGGGGTTGTTGACCTCTGCTGTAGGGGGTAATATGAATTTTGTGGCTTGCTATGGTCCAAAGTGTGTGAGATTGCAGAGATAGTGATGTGAGTTTGGGTTTTGTGGGGGTCCTGGGAAAAGCGTATGTGCGCTATTGTGATGAAAAGTAGCCTATTGCGCAATCGAGTGTAGGAACTATGTTTGTGGAAAATTTAAGCCAAATCGGTGGAGCGGTTTTTGCGTGATTGACCGCCAAAGATCCGAACATCCAAAGGGTCCTGGGAAAAACGTATGTGCGCTATTGTGACGAAAAGTAGCCTATTGCACAATCGAGTGTAGGGACTATGTTTGTGGAAAATTTCAGCCAAATCGGTGGAGCGGTTTTTGCGTGATTGACCGCCAAACATCCGAACATCCCAAGGGTCCTGGGAAAAACGTATGTGCGCTATTGTGACGAAAAGTAGCCTATTGTGCAATCGAGTGTAGGGACTATGTTTGTGGAAAATTTCAGCCAAATCGGGGTCCAAAGTGTGTGAGATTGCAGTGATAGTGATGTGAGTTTGGGGTTTGTGGGGGTCCTGGGAAAAACGTATGTGTGCTATTGTGACGAAAAGTAGCCTATTGCGCAATGGGGTGTATTAACTATGTTTGTGGAAAATTTCAGCCAAATCGGTCAAGCGGGTTTTGCGTGATTGACTAACAAACATCCGAACACACAAACGCACAAACATCCAAACTCACAAACTTTCACATTTATAATATTAATAGGATATTACATGGATAACTGTTACTTTTGGCTCTTTCTAGGATTTGTGTGCTGTACTTTTTATGCTTTATTGGCACTTTTTGGTTGTTACTTTGATATTCTTTCTTTATAGAGCTGTTTACTAGGATTAAACCCACCTGGTTAGACTGTAGTGGCATTGGTTCCCATGTCTCCCCACACTCCATGCATCTTGGGGTTCACTGCATTATCACTCTGGCATGTGCAGTAATAGTTCCTGACCTACTCCTGTATCAGCGGGTAGACCCCACCACCCCATCCCCTTGTCCTATATCATGCTTTTTTGCAGCACAAACCATTACTCCCATGTGTAAGATCATCTGCATATAATGATAGAGGCTTTAACTCCCCGCAATAATGATGTAAGTAGAGATGAGCGAGTAGTGTTTGATCGAGTAGGTGTTCGATCGAATACTACAGTATGTAGTATCCATTGATGCTGAAACTCCAAAACCACCTGAAAACTAACTGCTTTTGGCTGTATGTAAACAATATAGGGCTTTGTCAAGGGCAGACAACCTTGTAAAGAAGGATCTGTCCATAGCACAGTCCAGGGCATACCACACAACAGAACCACAGGCACCAACCAGACCCAACTGATTTACAATGGCTTCAGCCAGGTTCTGAGACCTTTAGCTTATAGAGATGAGCGAACAGTGTTCTATTGAACACATGGTTGATCAGATATCACGCTGTTCGCGGTGTTCGATTCGAATCGAACACCACATGGTAAAGTGACTGAAAACTCGATTCCCCTCCCAACTTTCCTGGTGCTTTTTTGGCTCCAATAACAGCGCAGGGAAGGTGGGACAGGAATTACGACAACAGGGACCTTGAAAAAAATAGGAAAATGCCACTGGCTGCCGAAAACATGTGGCCTCTGATTGATAAGAACAGTTCCGCCCAGCGTCGCGTCATTCTGAGCTTTCACTTGGTCACAGACGGAGGTCTGCGGCCGTAGAGTTAGGAATTAGATTCGGCTAGGCAGGGATAGGATAGGAAGGAGAAGAAAACCAACAGCTCTTTTAAGAGCTACATTCCAGGGAGAAGCTTGTCAGTGTCTATCTCACCAACGTGGCATTGACAGGCTGTATCTGCGCAACCCATCTTTCCACAGTGTGGATGATCCTGAGTGGGATACACTGAAAGTGTATTCCCATATACCCTATATACCCCCAATCCACGTTCCAACAGTGTGCACCCCCACCCCCACCCCTGAAACTAACTTGAATACACTGTGTGTAATCCCCCAAGAATAAAATTGGGGCTACATACACCCTTCATTTGTTGCTATTGGCATATAGTGCCAGTTTCTGAGTGTAAATTCCCCTAAGAAATTGGGGCCTTCATACCACCCTTCATTCAGTCCCGGCTAGCGCACTTTCAAGTAATTTTAAAGCAATCAATTCTTTGTTTCTAAAATAAAATTCAAATTATTTGAGAAATATTCTAAAAGATATACCGTAGGTTACCTAAGGGTTCTCATGTGAGACAGTGGTTAATGTTGATAGAAGAACTTATGATTCTCTGCCTCTAAAGGGGTATTGTATATGTTCAAGTTTCTGGTGCGCTTATTGATGTAAGTGTGGAATTATAAAAAGGGGAGATAAAGTATTTATTCCTTATTCCAAAAGTATAATTCACAAACATTACTTTAACTAGAGATATAGTGTGGAGCAATGAGTAAGGTCAATAGTAGAAGTTATTGTCCTTGGTCTCATTATGGAAATGAGCTTTTTGGAACACTGATGGTATTGCCACTCACCTCTTTGGACCAAGGACAATGCTTTCATTAATCTATAGGGTAAATTCAATATCAGAAGCTAATGTCCTTGGTCTCAATATGGAAATGAGCTTTTTGGAACGATGATGGCTTTTCCACTTACCTTTTTGGAACCACGACAATGACTACATTTCTCTATAGGGTAATATCAACAGCAGAAATCATTGTTCTTGGTCTCAATATGATAATAAGCTACTTGAAGCAATGTGGAGGGCATTGCCACTTACCTCTTTGGACGAATGTCAATGCCTGTGTCACTCCATAGAACTCAATTCCAATTTGACAAACACAGTGATATCATGGCAACGGAGGCCCCGATTCACAATTTCACGCAGCTTGGATTCAGGTGACCATAAACGTTCTACTGTATCTGTCAATTGAAATTCAGACAACATACTATATGATGTAGATTAATGGTCAATGTCTAATGGATAACTTTCCGTTCTGGCTCTCCTTAGGGTGTGTTTACTGTTTTTGTATTTTTTTTTAGTAACAAACTGGAGTGTATTAATAAAAATGTGAAAAATTGCATCTGTCCTATTACTATTCTCTCTGTTTAATAGACAACAGTATGTATTTGGCCTTGAAAAAATAAATCAGAGAGAGTGAACTTTCGGACACGCTTTCACATTGTATCTTGAAATAATCCAAAGATTTTCAAAACTGTACCAAAAGCGCTAGTGGTGTAGGGGTATCATGCAAGATTCCCATTCTTGCGACCCGGGTTCGAGTCCCGGCTAGTGCAATTTTATGTAATTTTAAAGCTATCAATTCTTTGTTTCTAAAAAAAATTCAAATTATGGAGAAATATTCTAAAAGATATAGGTTACCTAAGGGTTCTCGTCTGGGACAGTGGTTAATGTTGATAGAAGAACTTATGATTCTTGGCCTCTGAAGGGGTATTGTATATGTTCAAGTTTCTGGTGCGCTTATTGATGTAAGTGTGGAATTATTAAAAGTGGAGATAAAGTATTTATGCCTTATTCCAAAAGTATAATTCACAAACATTACTTTAACTAGAGATATAGTGTGGAGCAATGAGTAAGGTCAATAGTAGAAGTCATTGTTCTTGGTCTCAATATGGAAATGAGCTCGATGGAACACTGATGGTATTGCCACTTACCTCTTTGGACCAAGGTCAAAGCTTTCATTAATCCATAGGGTAATTTCAATATCAGAAGTTAATTTCCTTGGTCTCAATAGGTAAATGAGCATTTTGGAACGGTGATGGCTTTTCCACTTACCTTTTTGGGACCACGACAATGACTACATTTCTCTATAGGGTAATGTCAATATCAGAATTGAATGTTCTTGGCCTTAATATGGAAATGAGCTTTTTGGAACGATGATGGCTTCTCCATTTACCCTTCTGGAACATCAACAATGCCTTCATTTCTCCATAGGGTAATGTCAACAGCAGAAATCATTGTTCTTTGTCTCAATATGATAATAAGCTACTTGAAGCAATGTGGAGGACATTGCTACTTACCTCTCTGGACCAATTTCAATGCCTGTGTCACTCCATAGAGCTCAATTTCAATTTGACAAACACAGTGATATCACAGCTACGGAGGCCCCGATTCACAATTTCACGCATCTAGGGGGGCCACACGGTGGCTCAGTGGTTAGCACTGCAGCCTCACAGTGCGGGAGTCCTGGTGCTCAAATCCTGCCAAGGGCAAAAAACCATCTGCAAGGAGTTTGTATGCTCTCCCCGTGCCTGCATGGATTTCCATCCCATATTTCAAAGACATACTGATAGGGAAAAATGTACATTGTGAGCTCTATGTGGGGCTCACAATCTACTTAAAAAAAAAAAAAAAAAAAAAACAATTTCACACAGCTTGGATTCAGGTGACCATAACCGTTCTATCTGTCAGGTGAAATTCAGACAACATACTCTATGATGTAGATTAATGGTCAATGTCTAATGTATAACTTTCCATTCTGGCTCTCCCTAGCGTGTGTTTACTGTTTTTGTATTTTTTTTTTTTAGTAAGAAACTGGAGTGTATTAATAAAAATGTGAAAAATGTTATCTGTCCTATTACTATTTTGTCTCTGTTTAATAGACAACAGTATGTATTTGGCCTTGAAAAATAAATCAGAGCGAGTGAACTGTCGGACACGCTTTCACATTGTATATTGGAATAATTCAAAGATTTTTAAAACTGTGCTAGTGGTGTGGGAGTATCATGCAAGATTCCCATTCTTGCGACCCAAGTTCAAGTCCCGGCTAGCGCAATTTTAAGTAATTTTAAAACAATCAATTCTTTGTTTCTAAAAAAAATTCAAATTATGGAGAAATATTCTAAAAGATATAGGTTACCTAATGTTGATAGAAGAACTTATGATTCTTGGCCTCTGAAGGGGTATTGTATATGTTCAAGTTTATGGTGCGCTCATTGATGTAAGTGTAGGGGAGATAAAGTATTTATTCCTTATTCCAAAAGTATAATTCACAAACATTACTTTAACTAGAGATATAGTGTGGAGCAATGAGTAAGCTCAATAGCAGAAGTCATTGTTCTTGGTCTCAATATGATAATAAGCTACTTGAAGCAATGTGGAGGGCATTGCCACTTACCTCTCTGGACCAACATCAATGCCTTTGTCACCCCCATAGAGCTCAATTTCAATTTGACTCCTGACGAAGCCGAGTGTAGGCGAAACGCGCGTCAGGCATTTCTTATGGTCCTACCAGTCTCTGACTGAGTCCCCCCGTTGCTTTCTTCATAACTATATTCGTATTCACAGAAAATATGTCGGCACCTACGGGTATGTATTAAGGTGACCCCATTTGGGGCACTTCTTTACTTTATATCAAAAACTTCGGTCACAAAAACAGCTCACCTGTCCAAACTTTCTAGTGAGGTGCACGATCTGCTGCCTCCGGGACTCCAAGGCCACGATAATGTAAATCCCAATTCAAATGAAAGATGGATCCGCAACACTCCTCTTCATTAATAAAACTTCATCTTTAATTCCATTTCACAGGACAATACAAAAAACTCCATACAAAAGATAGAAAAAACACATACAAAAAAGACGCAATAAAAACCGCTGTCAGTATACCATAGCTGACGCGTTTCAAGACCGTCTTGGTCTCTTACTCATAGCTGTTTGTGGTCTGCTCCAATCACTGTGAGACAGTGATTAATATTAATAGAATAACTTATGATTCTTGGCCTCTGAAGGGGTATAGAAAGCCCCACGTAGCGGACCCAATGGGGTAGTGAAGGAGGCACATGACATAAAAGGGAATGCAGAGCAGACAGGTCATATGGAGGGCAAGAGGAGGTCAGGCAAAGGACGATTGGTGGGGTTAGCATACTGTTTACAAAACATAAGATGCAGGCTGAGGTTCACTTACCTACAGGAGACTGTTCGAGCAAGTTGTTTTTTTTCACCATGTCACTGTCTTCTGACATCGAGGCTCTTCTGCGTCAGGTCTGGCAGGCTGCGATGGTCCGGGGGTCCGAATGAATGCAGGAGTACCTGGGGACGGCATCATCTGATGTTCCTCCTGCGTCGGATGGTGCATTGAGGCCGCGCAGGAGACGCGCACAGCTTCCTGAAAGACTGAGGCCGGAGCTCTCCATGCTGCCCAGGAGACGCAGATGGAGCCCCGCAAGGGACCCTCTAGCGCTGGCTCCTTCCGCGGCTGTGAGCAGCACTGAGAGGAATCCAGCACCCCGGCCTGGGCGATTTTTGGTCTCAATATGGAAATAAGCTACTTGAAACAATGTGGAGGGCATTGCCACTTACCTCTCTCATTACCAACGTCAATGCCTTTGTCACCCCATAGAGCTCAATTTCAATTTGACAAGCACAGTGATGTCATGGCAACCTTGTCACCGATTCACAATCTCACGCAGCTTTGATTCAGGTGACCCTAACCGTTCTGTCAGGCGGGGTTCAGAGGACATACTCCATGATGTAGATTAATGGTCAATGTCTAATGGGTAACTTTTCTTTCTGGCTCTCCCTAGGGTGTGTTTACTGTTTTTGTTTTATTTTTTAGTAAGAAACTGGAGTGTATTAATAAAAATGTGAAAAATTTTATCTATCCTATTACTATTCTCTCTCTGTTTAATAGACAACTATATGTATTTGGCTTTGAAAACTAAATCAGAGAGAGTGAACTTTCAGACACGCTGTCACGGTATGTCTTGGAACAATCCAGAGTTTTCCAAAATCCTACCAAAAGCACTAGTAGTGTAGGGGTATCATGCAAGATTCCCATTCTTGCGACCTGGGTTCGAATCCCGGCTAGTGCAATTTCAAATAATTTTAAAGCAATCAATTCTTTGCTTTGAAACAAAAAGAATTTAAATACTGGAGAATAATTCTAAAAGATATAGTGTGGAGCAATGAGTAAGGTCAATAGTAGAAGTTATTGTCCTTGGTCTCAATATGGAAAGGAGCTTTTTGGAACACTGATGGTATTGCCACTTACCTCTTTGGACCAAGGTCAATGCCTTCATTAATCCTTAGGGTAAAGTCAATATCAGACATTATTGTTCTTGGTCTCAATATGGAAATAAGGTACTTGAAGCAATGTGGAGGGCATTGCCACTTACCTCTCTGGACTAACGCCTATGCTTTCGCCACTCCTTAGAGCTATTTTTCAAATTGACAAACACAGTGATATCTCGGCAATCGAGGTCCCAATTCACAAGACAATCACACACAGTTTGGATTATGGTGACCCTATTAGTTCTATATGTTTGGTGGGATTCAGACAACATACTCTTTTTGACGTACAGAGTAAGGTCAATAGCAGAAGTTATTGTCCTTGGTCTCAATATGCAAATGAGCTTTTTGTAACACTGATTTTATTAACACTCACCTCCTTAGACCAATGACAATGGCTTCAATAGGCCATATGGTAATTTCAGTAGCAGATGTTATTGTTCTTGGTCTCAATATGGAAATAAGCATTGTAAAGATATGAGAGAATTGACGTTTACTTCTTTGGACCAAGGACAATGCCTTCATTACTCCATGGAGCTCATTTTCAGCAAGGGAGTCAAACATTCAGAGGGGTAAAACACACACAGATTGGATTCTGGTGACCCTAACCTTTTTATCTGTTGAATGGAGTTCAGACAACACTCTTTTTTTTTTTTAATACTTTATTTTTGAACAAGGTTTTTCAATTCTCCATTTAAAGATGCTAATAACAGAGTACAAATATTACAGAATCACAAAATTGTGAAACAATGTAGGTGAAAAGCAAAGTAGGAAGTGGAGAAGAAAATCTAGCAAGTATTTACGGGTAATAATGTAAAGGAGTAAAGTGAAGAATACATCATAATACAGTCTGTAAATTATGAATTGTTATTCAGAGCAAGTAGAGTAGAGAAAAGAGGGGGGGGGGAGGGGAAAAGGAAGAGAAACAAAAAAGAAAAAACAAAGAGAAGAGAAGAAAAAGGAGGGGTAGAAGAGATGAAGTGGGTAAAGGGAGAGGAGAAAAGGTCAGTCAGCCAGTATCAGTTGTTGTAGGTAGTGGCGACTGTCAACAAAGGAGACCACATGGAGACCACAGTTCGAGGTAACGATCATGGGTTCTATTGGTCCTACTCACAATTTCTTCGAACTTAGAAATTTGGAACACTTTCTAGCCAGAGTTTGATCGAGGGGGCATGTTGTTGCATCCAGAAGAGAGGAATAAGTGTTTTTGCTGCTTCCAAGAGAATAGTTGGCAAGTCTCTCGAGGAGAGATAAAACTCGTTCTGCGGTAGGGACAGAAGCACCAGCTCTGGAGTCAGGGGAGGGCAGGACCCAACAATATGGGAAATATGTGATTCTACTTATTTCCAGAATGGCTGTATCTTTTCACAGGACCACCATATATGTAGATGAGAGCCAGGGAGCAGTTTACAACGCCAACATAAGTCCGAGTCTGTAAAATTGTGTCTGTGTAACCATAAAGGCGTTCTATGCCATCTCGTTAGGAGCTTATAATGGTTTCCTGGAGTCTGACGCACGTAGAGAAACCATGGGAATTGGAGAGGATAGACACAACCTCGGGTTCTTCGAAGGAATGGCCCAGTTCAGTCTCCCATGCCACCAGCCCTACTTCCGCTGCTTGAAGAAATCGTCGACAAGTAGAGATGGAGACAGGTACGGTGTCAGCTTTTTTAAGTGAAATTTCAAAAGGCGTAAGCCTCCTACAGGGAGATCATATCTTTAGAAGACCCAGAAGGGACGAACGTATTCTGGCGTGATGAAGAAAGTTCAGAGGTGTTTCGGGTATCAAAGCTTGAAAATCTTTGAGAGGAAGAGGTTTGCCGTCTAAAAATAAGTCAGAGACTCGAAAATCGTTGAGTTTATCCCAAATATCTAGTTCAATTCCTTCCTGCAACGGGGATCTGGACAATGTAAAGGGAATGAGGGGGGCAGGAAGTAGAGGAGACACTTGGGGAGAGAGGAGATCACGAGCTTTTTTCCAGGTATCGATGATTCCATCTAGGAGGAGGTCACGTTTAAGTATAGATATACTGTAGATGAGGGAGGAGAAGACAATACTCTTTTTAAAAGGAGCTATGATTTAGATTTATCTTCTATATTATATGGATACTGTTACTTTTGGCTCTTTCTAGGATTTGTGTGCTGTATTTTTTATGCTTTATTGGCACTTTTTGGTTGTTACTTTGATATTCTTTCTTTATAGTACTGTTTACTAGGATTAAACCCACCTGGTTAGACTGTAGTGGCATTGGTTCCCATGTCTCCCCACACTTCATGCATCTTGGGGTTCATCGTATTATCACTCTGGCATGTGCAGTAATAGTTCCTGACCTACTCCTGTATCAGAGGGTAGACCCCACCACCCCATCCCCTTGTCCTATATCATGCTTTTTTGCAGCACAAAGCATTACTCCCATGTGTAAGATCATCTGCATATAATGATAGAGGCTTTCACTCCCCGCAACAATGACGTAAGGCCTTCTTACACTTCGACAAATTGCAACTAGACATAATTTGTATCCAGGAACCATATTTGTCTGCTACCTTCATCCCTAAATTCTTTCACTCTCACTACACTCTTCTAGGTCATATACCTAATAAGACTAAAAGCAACTGGTAACTACGCAAGCTCATTCCTATACATGTTGTGGACCCCCAGGGACGATGCCCCCTATCACCTATGATACCTATGATAACCTGGATTTGTGTGCAGATTGTAATTTTTCATTTAACGCTCTGCTAGAATGCTCATCACAGACAGCGAACAAGGTTTCCTCTAAAGCCAAAAGTGAGGCCCGTGAGGCATTTCATTCCCTTCCTTTAGTAGACTGTTAGTGTGAATTTAATGGAAATAAACAATGTTACATCTATTTCTCCCCTGCTCACCAGCACTACACCAGGATTGATACTCACGTCCACATCGCTACTTCCATTTCTAGTTTATACTCGCCATGTTTCCTGAGTTTGGTCAGATTATGAACTCGTGCTGGTTGATATTAATTTTCAGAAGCCTGCTAAAATCCCTTATTCCTGGTGCCTAAACAAGTCCAGATTCCCAGCGAATCTCAGAGATACTAGCTGAATTTTTCCAATACAGCAAAGGCTCAATATTACTCAGGCCATTAACAGGGCTGCCCATAGGCCTCTATGCTTAAAGGGGTATTCCCATGTACATGATTATTTTTAAATTTGTAGATAATTGAAAGTTAAACATTTTTGCAAATATAAGTAATTAAACATTTTGCAGAGTTTTAAAGATTTTCTCTAAATATCTTGTGGTCACAGTCTGTTATCTTGATCGGTTGCCAGTGGATACGACCATGAATGCAGGAACTTTCTAAGCTCAGAAAATCAGCCATGATGTCCTTAATGTAGCTGAGATATCTTCTGATATATGTAGTGTCCCTGTCTGATAATTCAGCTACAATAAGAAAATCATAGCTGGGTTCCTGACAAGTCCCAGACCATAGAAAGTTTCTGCATTAGTGGTCGTAACCATTGGCAACCGATCAAGACAACAGACTGTCAGCACTAAGAAAGTTAGAGAAAATCTTTAAAACTTTGCAGAATTTTTAAGTACTTATATTTGCAAAAATGTTTAACTGTTAATTATCTACAAATATAGATATGATTATGTACATGGGAATACCCCATTAAGCCCCTATCAGGGGAACAATTGAAGCTGCCACACTGAAAATGCTGGCCGATATCTTGAACGCTTGCCAGTGGTTAAATGCTGTAGAACAATTATGCGAACCAGTGGGTGGGATGCAGGCCCCAGTCATGTGACGTCAGGGACCTTACAGTAGTAGGCTGAAGCCTGCCAGGAGCGTGGAAAGGTAAGTAACACAATTTTTTATGTTCGCTTACCTCTCTCGGGCCTCTGATCTGAAAAGACCCCCCGAGTATAATATTTTTTTTTTTTAAAAAATGCATATTCAGCTGTCCTCGATGCTCCCATGTCCCCCGATGCGTCTCATTTCTACTGCTGCAGCGGCTTCTCACAGGTCTCTTCCTAGGTTCCGCTGAAGTTACTGGTCACATGACCACTGAGACCATTCAGCGGCCTCAGGAAAAGACCTGTCACAGGTAGTGACAGTACATGCCCTTTACTTATTGGCCTCAGTGGTTACGTGACCAATGAAGCCAATCAGTTGCTTCAGTGGAACCCCAGAACCCGTTGAGCAGAAGGACTGGAACGTGCTGGGAGGACACCGGAGCATAGGGGACAGGTGAGTATGATTTTTTATATATATATTTTTCACTCCCCCTGGCTGATTTAAAAGTTAAAGGCGTTGTCCATTTTGTCCATAACCCCTTACATTAATCCCATCTATAGTATAAACTATAGTAACCCCTTACAGGACCATAAAAAATTGTTAATTTAGACATAGCCTAATTCTCTATTACTACAACAGCTGGAGCTGAGGTCTATTTCAGACCCGCCCTGGACCACTCATAAGTCAGAAATCTGGGGCTGATATAGTTGGACTTCAGCACTCTGCCTGTCACCTTCTCACAATCTATAGGGCTGGTAGAGTCCCATTTAGGGTTGAGCAATCGGGATCGGAAAAGATCGGATCCCGATCAAGTAAATTTCACGATCACAATCGGCTTCCGATCCCACCTAAAAAGATCGGGAATGGAATTCCGATCCCGATCGCTCAAACTACTTACTTGCACAGAACCGCTGCCACGCCCCAGAGCTCCAGGCCGTTGTTCTCTCCTGTCCTCTCTCTCTTTGTACATTGGCAGAGCGCTGTGCACACCTCCGCCTCCCTATGCTACTGTTACTGCTGGGAGTAGGCGGGGCTTTTTGTGGCTTAGGAGAGTGTGGGCGGGTACAGGGAGGGAAGACATGAGTACCCACCCACCCTCTCCTATGCCACAACAAGACCCGCCTTCTCCCAGCATCAGTCACACTAGCCTGGGAGGCGGGGGCGCGGACAGCGCTCTGCTGGCGTGCGAAGAGAGAGAGGAGAGAACAACGGCCCAGAGCTCCGGGGAGCGGCATACACATCAGGAGAGGAGACAGTAGCAGTTCTGTGCAGGTAAGTGGGGAAGACTAAGTGGCCGGCGTATTTTTTTAATCACTACACAGCGTGGAGGCTTCAATTTTTGGACTCCATGCTGTGTAGTGAACACGATCGTTTTTAAAATACGATTTTCAATCATTAAAAAAATCTCATTGACTTACATTAGGATCAGAAATGTGATAGGGATTGGGTTTGAATGGAAAATGATCAGAAATCAGATTTTAAAATCGATCCTGAAATCTCAAGATCGCTCAACCCTAGCCCCATTATAAGTCACTGGTGGCATATTGCTCCGCTGGTTCTGTCATGTTATAGCTTCAGCATAGCGTTGCTTTTCCCATTATAAATGGAAGCCTTAATGCACGGGTGAAAAGAGTCTTTTTAGTTATCCATTGATGCTGAAACTCCAAAACCACCTGAAAACTAACTGCCTTTGGCTGTATGTAAACAATATAGGGCTTTGTCAAGGGCAGACAACCCTGTAAGGAAGGATCTGTCCATAGCACAGTCCAGGGCATACCACACAACAGAACCACAGGCACCAACCAGACCCTACTGATTTACAATGGCTTCAGTCAGGTTCTGAGACCTTTAGCTTATAGAGACGAGCGAACAGTGTTCTATCCAACACATGTTCAATCGGATATCACGCTGTTCGCGGTGTTCGATTCGAATCGAACACCGCATGGTAAAGTGAGTGAAAACTCAATTCCCCTCCCACCTTCATTTGCGCAGATTTGGCTCCAATAACAGCGCAGGGGAGGTGGGACAGAACCTACGACAACAGTGACCTTGAAAAAAAAAATAGGAAAATGCCATTGGCTGCCGAAAACATGTGACCTCTGATTGATAAGAACTGCGCCACCCAGCTTCGCGTCATTCTGAGCTTTCACTTGGTCACGGACGGAGGTCTGTGGCCATAGAGTTAGGAATTAGATTCGGCTAGGCAGGGATAGGATAGGAGAGGAGAAGAAGAAAACCAACAGCTCTTTTAAGAGCTACAATCCAGGGAGAAGCTTGTCAGTGTCGATCACACCAACGTGGCATTGACAGGCTGTATCTGCGCAACCCATCTTTCCGCAGTGTGGATGATCCTGAGTGAAATACACTGAAAGTGTATTCCCATATACCCTATATACCCCCAATCCATGTTCCAACAGTGTGCACCACCACCCCTGAAACTAACTTGAATACACTGTGTGTAATCCCCCAAGAATAAAATTGGAGCTACATACACCCTTCATTTGTTGCTATTGGCATATAGTGCCAGTTTCTGAGTGTAAATTCCCCTAAGAAATTGGGGCCTTCATACCACCCTTCATTTGTTGTTATTGGCATATAGTGCCAGTTTCTGAGTGTGAATTCCCCTAAGAAATTGGGGCCTTCATACCACCCTTCATTCAGTCCCGGCTAGCGCAATTTCAAGTAATTCTAAAGCAATCAATTCTTTGTTTCTAAAAAAAAATTCAAATTATGGAGAAATATTCTAAAAGATATAGGTTACCTAAGGGTTCTCGTGCGGGACAGTGGTTAATGTTGATAGAAGAACTTATGATTCTCGGCCTCTGAAGGGGTATTGTATATGTTCAAGTTTCTGGTGCGCTTATTGAAGTAAGTGTGGAATTATTAAAAGGGGAGATAAAGTATTTATTCCTTATTCCAAAAGTATAATTCACAAACATTACTTTAACTAGAGATATAGTGAGGAGCAATGGGTAAGGTCAATAGCAGAAGTAATTGTCCTTGGCCTCAATATGGAAATGAGCTTTATGGAATACTGATGGTATTGCCACTTACCTCTTTGGACCAAGGTCAAAGCTTTCATTAATCCATAGGGTAATGTCAATATCAGAAGTGAATGTCCTTGGTCTCAATAGGTAAATGAGCTTTTTGGAACGGTGATGGCTTTTCCACTTACCTTTTTGGGACCACGACAATGACTACATTTCTCTATAGGGTAATGTCAACAGCAGAAATCATTGTTCTTGGTCTCAATATGATAATAAGCTACTTGAAGCAATGTGGAGGGCATTGCCACTTACCTCTCTGGACTAATGTCAATGCCTGTGTCACTCCATAGAGCTCAATTTCAATTTGACAAACACAGTGATATCACGGCAACAGAGGCCCCGATTCACAATTTCACGCAGCTTGGATTCAGGTGACCATAACCGTTCTATCTGTCAGGTGAAATTCAGACAACATACTCTATGATGTAGATTAATGGTCAATGTCTAATGGATAACTTTCCATTCTGGCTCTCCTTAGGGTGTGTTTACTGTTTTTGTATATTTTTTTTTTAGTAAGAAACTGTAATGTATTAATAAAAATGTGAAAAATGTTATCTGTCCTATTACTATTCTGTCTCTGTTTAATAGACAACAGTATGTATTTGGCCTTGAAAAATTAATCAGAGAGAATGAACTTTCGGACACGCTTTCATGTTGTATCTTGGAATAATCCAAAGATTTTCAAAACTGTACCAAAAGCGCTAGTGGTGTAGGGGTATCATGCAAGATTCCCATTCTTGCGACCCGGGTTCGAGTCCCGGCTAGCGCAATTACAAATAACTGTTCTATCTGTCAGGTGGAGTTCAGACGACATACTCTATGATGTAGAATAATGGTTAATAGGTATCTTTTCATTCTGGCTCTCCCTTGGGTGTGTTTACTGTTTTTGTTTTGTTTTGTTTTTAATAAGAAACTGGAGATTATTAAGAAAAATGTGAAAAATTTTATCTGTCCTATTACTATTCTCTCTCTGTATTTGGCTTGGAAAACTAAATCAGAGAGAGTGAACTTTCAGACACGCTGTCTCATTGCTTCTTGGAACAATCCAGAGATTTCCAAAAACGTACAAAAAGTGCTAGTAGTGTAGGGGTATCATGCAAGTTTTCCATACACGTGACCCTGGTTCGCATCCTGGCTTGTGCAATTGTGCGAATATTTTTAAAACAATCAATTCTTTGTTTCCAAACAAAAAGAATTCAAATTCTGGAGAAATATTCTAAAAGATATAGGGCACCTAAGGGTTCTCGTCTGGGACAGTCATTAATGTTAATAGAATAACTTATGATTCTCGGCCTCTGAAGGGGTATTGTATATGTTCAAGTTTCTGATGCGATTATTGAAGTGAGTGTGGAATTACTAAGAGGAGAGATAAAATATTTATGCCTCATTCCAAAAGTATAATTCAAGAACGCAATGAGTAAGGTCAATAGTAGAAGTTATTGTCCTTGGTCTCAATATGGAAATAAGCTTTTTGGAACGATAATGGCTTTGCCACATACCTCTTTGGACCAAGGACAATCCTTTATTAATCCATAGGGTAATTTCAATATCAGAAGTAAATGTTCTTGGTCTCAATAGGTAAATGAGTTTCCAAACAATCCAGAGTTTTCCAAAAACCAACTAAAGCGCTAGTAGTGTGGGGGTATCATGCAAGATTCCCACTCTTGTGACCCGGGTTCGAGTCCCGGCTAGCGCAACTTCAAGAGATTTTGAAACAATCAATTCTTTTCTACCAAACAAAAAGAAGAATTCAATTACTGGAGAATTATTCTAAAAGATATAGGGTACCTAAGGGTTCTCGTGTGGGACAGTGATTAATGTTAATAGAATAACTTATGATTCTTGGCCTCTGAAGGGGTATAGAAAGCCCCACGTAGCGGACCCAAAGGGGTAGTGAAGGGGGGCACATGACATAAAAGGGAATGCAGAGCAGACAGGTCATATGGAGGGCAAGAGGGGTTCAGGCAAAGGACAATTGGTGGGGTTAGCATACTGTTTACAAAACATAAGATGCAGGCTGAGGATCACTTACCTACAGGAGACTGTTCGAGCAAGTTGTTTTTTTTCACCATGTCACTGTCTTCTGACATCGAGGCTCTTCTGCGTCAGGTCCGGCAGGCTGCAATGGTCCGGGGGTCCGAATGAATGCAGGAGTACCTGGGGACGGCATCATCTGCTGTTCCTCCTGCGTCGGATGGTGCATTGAGGCCGCGCAGGAGACGCGCACAGCTTCCTTAAAGACTGAGCCCGGAGCTCTCCATGCCGCCCAGGAGACGCAGATGGAGCCCCGCAAGGGACCCTCTAGCGCTGGCTCCTGCCCGGCACCCTTCCGCGGCTGTGAGCAGCACTGAGAGGAATCCAGCACCGAGGCCTAGGCGATTTTTGGTCTCAATATGGAAATAAGCTCCTTGAAACAATGTGGAGGGCATTGCCACTTACCTCTCTCATTACCAACGTCAATGCCTTTGTCACCCCATAGAGCTCAATTTCAATTTGACAAGCACAGTGATATCATGGCAACGTAGTCACCGATTCACAATCTCACGCAGCTTTGATTCAGGTGACCCTAACCGTTCTGTCAGGCGGGGTTCAGAGGACATACTCCATGATGTAGATTAATGGTCAATGTCTAATGGGTAACTTTTCTTTCTGGCTCTCCCTAGGGTGTGTTTACTGTTTTTGTTTTATTTTTTAGTAAGAAACTGGGGTGTATTAATAAAAATGTGAATTTTTTTTTATCTATTCTATTACTATTCTCTCTCTGTTTAATTGACAACTGTATGTATTTGGCTTTGAAAATTAAATCAGAGAGAGTGAAATTTCAGACACGGTGCCATGGTATGTCTTGGAACAATCCAGAGTTTTCCAAAATCCTACCAAAAGCACTAGTAGTGTAGGGGTATCATGCAAGATTCCCATTCTTGCGACCTGGCTTCGAATCCCGGCTAGTGCAATTTCAAACAATTTTAAAGCAATCAATTCTTTGCTTTGAAACAAAAAGAAGAATTTAAATACTGGAGAATAATTCTAAAAGATATAGGGTGGAGCAATGAGTAAGGTCAATAGTAGAAGTTATTGTCCTTGGTCTCAATATGGAAATGAGCTTTTTGGAACACTCATGGTATTGCCACTTACCTCTTTAGACCAAGGTCAATGCCTTCATTAATCCTTAGGGTAAAGTCAATATCAGACGTTATTATTCTTGGTCTCAATATGGAAATAAGGTACTTGAAGCAATGTGGAGGGCATTGCCACTTACCTCTCTGGACCAACGCCTATGCTTTCGCCACTCCTTAGAGCTATTTTTCAAATTGACAAAAACAGTGATATCTCGGCAATCGAGGTCCCAATTCACAAGACAATCACACACAGTTTGGATTATGGTGACCCTATTAGTTCTATATGTTTGGTGGGATTCAGACAACATACTCTTTTTGACATACTGAGTAATGTCAGTAGCAGAAGTTATTGTTCTTGGTCTCAATATGCAAATGAGCTTTTTTGTAACACTGATTTTATTAACACTCACCTCCTTAGACCAATGACAATGGCTTCAATAGGCCATATGGTAATTTCAGTAGCAGATGTTATTGTTCTTGGTCTCAATATGGAAATAAGCATTATAAAGATATTAGAGCATTGACGTTTACTTCTTTGGACCAAGGACAATGCCTTCATTACTCCATGGAGCTCATTTTCAGCAAGGGAGTCGAACATTCAGAAGGGCAAAAAACGAGTGATTATGAAGATAATCTTGTTTCCCTTAGTCCTAACAGCGGCACAATGTGGGGTATTTCTGCCCCTGTGTGCTGGTAGGACAGGCGGATATTTAATTAGCCAATCAAATGCGTGGCAGGCCCTATAAGAGGGCACAAGAACCTCCCCTCTGCGTGTAAATACAAAAGTACCTCCATTACATTTATATACAGTTTTATACATAAGATATGATTCCCAGGGTGGGAAATCTTGTGCCGCTGTTAGGACTAAGGGAAACAAGATTATCTTCATAATCACTCGTTCCCTGTCGTCCTCAACAGCGGCACAATGTGGGGATATAGCAAGCAGGTCCCCAAGATGGGTGGGACAAACCCATGACCGAACTTAAACTGGTCTGGGCAAAGGCAGTGGAATCTGCCACTTGGTCCTTCAGGTGGTAATGCCGAATGAAGGTGGATTCAGATGCCCAAGAGGCAGCTGCATATATTTGGTCCACAGACAAAGCACTTCTTTCTGCCCGTGAAGTGGACACTGCCCTGGTTGAATGGGCATGAAGGAAAGATGGAGCCGACAGCCCTTGGGCGGTATAGGCGACTCTAATAGTCCCGGTAACCCACCGGGATATTGTAGCTTTGGCGGCTTTGGCGCCCTTGTTTTTCCCCGTGTAGCTGACCAACAGGTTTTCAGTCCACCTAAAGGGGCGAGTGCGCTGCAAGTAGATCTGCAGGCATCTAACCACATCCAGCTTGTGCCATCTTTCTTCTTCAGCAGAAGAAGGGAACGGAAAAAATACTGGAAGGGAAATCAGTTGGTTCCTGTTTACAGCAGATGGCACCTTGGGACGAAACCCAGGGAGGAACCTAAGCTGTACATGGTCAGAGAAAAAGGTGGTATATGGCTCCTCAGCGGACAAAGCTTGTAGTTCACTAACGCGTTTGGCAGGTGTGACTGCCAATAGCAGCGCCATTTTGCCGGTTAGCGACTTGAGGGAGACCTCTTCCAGAGGTTCAAATGGCTGGCCACATAGGGCGTTCAGGACCGGAATAAGGTCCCATTGGTGGACAGGGGTGTTTACCACCGTTCTCAGCCTAGTTGCCCCTTTAATAAAGGTGCTCACTAAAGGATCCTGAGACAAACGCCTCCCCAGATAGGCGGACAGGGCCGCTACGTGTACCTTGAGTGTGGCCGCAGCAAGACCTCTGTCTAGTCCGTCTTGAAGGAAGTCCAGGATCGCCTCCGTAGGGGGATCGGCAGAGTCCACTTGATGCTGCAGACACCAGGCATTAAATATGTTACCTATTCGACGGTAGTTCCTGTTAGTCGAATCTGCTCTGGCGCTGGATAGGGTCTTCAAGACGGCTTGTGACAGTCCTCTATTTCTCAATAGGGACTGGTCAACCTCCAGGCTGTCAGGTTGAGTCTCCTCAGATCCTGGCATCTCAGCTCTCCTTGGGTTACCAGGTCTGGGAGTGGGGGAAACCTCCAATATATGCCCTGACTCATTTGTATGAGCTGAGCAAACCAAGCCCTTTTTGGCCAGAACGGGATTATGGCTATTCCCGAGGCTTGGTCCTGTCTTATTTTTATCAATACCTTCGGTATGATTGGAATTGGAGGGAATATGTAAAACAGCCTGAACCTCCATGGGATGGACAGGGCATCCACCGCCAAGGGATTGTCCTCCTGGTACAGAGAGCAGAAGGTCCCCACCTTGGCGTTGAGTCGGGTAGCCATAAGATCGACCTCCGGGAGACCCCATCTCTGGACGATCTGTTGAAATACGTCTGGATTGAGAGACCATTCTCCTGATACGGTAATACCCTGACTCAGCTGATCCGCTACTATGTTCAGGGAGCCCTTTATGTGAACAGCGGATAACTGGACCAGATTCTTCTCCGCCTAGGCAAATATGAGATTCGTCTCTCTCAGCAAGGTTGGTGACCTGGTGCCCCTTTTTTTTTTCCTTGTTTGTTTATATAGACTACCACCGTCATATTGTCTGACCGGTTTTTGACAGACTTGCCTTTCAATTCTGGGGCAAAGTGTACTAGGGCCAGGTACACTGCTCTGAGTTCCTTGAGATTGGATGACCCCAGCTCCGGACATCTCCATCGTCCTTGTACAGTTTTGTCTTGACAATGGGCTCCCCATCCCCACTGGGATGCATCTGTTGTCAACAGGGTCCACACTGTCGGGACCGTGGACCTTCCGTCTTTCAGGTGTATCCACCATCTGAGGGAAAGACGGGTAGCGGGAGAAAGGCAGATCTTCTTGTGCAATCCCTGTGGAGAAATGTTCCAGGTTCTCAACACTTCCATCTGCAGGGGACGCAAATGCCATAAAGCCCAAGGCACCGCCCTGGCCGAGGATGACATCAGGCCCAGGACTCTCATGGCGGTCCGGATGGTCACCTGCCGAGTGCGCAATAGGAATCGTGCACTGGCTTGGATTCTTTCCTTCCTTGGACTGGAGAGGAAGATCTGCATCGCTTCTGAATCCACTATAAATCCGAGGAATTTTCTTCAGGTGGATGGAACGATTTCGGACTTCTCCCAATTGATAATCCTAACTCCTGTAGGAAGTTGATGGCAAGGTTGAGCTGCTGGAGGAGGGCAGCAGGAGACTGAGCTTTCAGTAGCCAGTCGTCTAGATAAGGGACGATGAAAAGACCCTGAAGTCTGAGGGCCGCGGCGACCGGAGAAATCACCTTGGTGAATACCAGTGGGGCGGATGTGATGCCGAATGGCAGAGCTGTGAATTGATAGTGCTCCCTGTGGCCGGCCATAGCGACGGCAATCCTGAGGAACTTCCTGTGGAAATGAGCAATGGGGACATGTAGATAGGCGTCCTTCAAATCGAGGGTAACCATCACCTCTCCTGGCTGAAGAAACACAGCCACGGAATCCACGGTTTCCATTCGAAATGACCTCTTCCTGATAAACCGATTGAGGTACCTCAGATCTATTATCATCCTCCAGCCCCCGGTGAACTTGGGGACCAGAAAGACGGGGGAGTAGACTCCCAGACCGAGGTCTGAGGCTGGTACCTTCTCCAGGGCACCCTTGGTAACATATTCGGCAACCAAGGCTTCTAGACTGGCCTGCTGAGAAGGTGGAAGAGTTTGGGTGGAAACGAACCGATCTGGAGGTGGAAGATGAAAGTCGATGTGATACCCGTGTTGTATGATCTTCAACACCCATGGGTCTTGGATATGGGTGAACCATGCTCTGGAAAAGGAGGAAAGACGTCCTCCCACAGGAAGGGGGGCCACAGGGAGCTGCCCCACGTCAAAACTCAGGCTTCCTCTTGGTGTCCTCCTTGGAAGCGCCACGACCAGCTCCCCTAGGGCGATATCTAAAACGCCGTTGTTGGGAAGGGCGTCTATAATTAGAGGAAGAACCTCTGCCTCTAGAGGGAGCACGTCTGCCCCTGGATGCTTGAGGTAGGGACCTTCCCCTACCTTCAGCTAATCCCTCCATAATGGCGTCTAAGCTTTGGCCAGACACCCTTCCCGGCTCAAAGGGGAGAGCACAGAGTGCTGCTTTAGATGCAAAATCTGCCCGCCAAGGCTTTAGCCAAAGGGGTCTACGGGCCGCAGTAGACAACGCCATAGATTTGGCGGAGATTTTTAATTGATGGCAGGAGGATTCCGCCAAATAATCTGCAGCCCTATGAACTCTTTTCATAGAGGCCAGAATCTCATCTCTGTCTACGCCCAAGTCTATATCCCGCTCCAAGGCGGCTAAGCGGTTGCGCAAAAAGTCACCAACCATAGAGGAGGCTATGGCCACAGAGGCTTGCACGGAGGAAGCTGAGTAGACCTTCTTCAGAACGGAGTCCACCCTACGATCCAGAGGGTCCTGAAGATTTGAACCATCTTCCAAGGGCACCAGGGTTCTGCGGGACAGCTTTGCTACGGCCAAATCCACCTTCGGGGGAGGCCCCCAGGAATCCCACTGGGTAGTGTTAACAGGAAACAAACTCTTGAAGATCCTGGAAAGCGAATGTCCTTTCTCTGGCTGTTTCCACTGCTGCGCCATAAGGTCGGTCAGCGTGGCGTCCGCATGGAAGGCAATATGTCCCCCAGAGGCAGACGTGGAGGCTTCCCCGTCAACATCTCGGCCCACTGTAGACCGGATGGACTTCAGCAGCCTGCCCGTTTGTTCATAATGGAACGCAGTTCTGCTGGAATAACTGAGTCGTCCTCGGAGGAATCATCCTCTGCCACCCGCAGGTGTTACAAGGGGGGGGGGAGAGACGAGGAACGGAGCTCAGAGCATGGTCTCCTGGTGAGCTGAGACAAGGTGCAATGGATCCCATTGAGGGAATCATACTGCAAAACAAAAAGGAGAGTACAAGCAAGGGAAAAACTATTTACCCAAGCGATGCCCAAACTCACCATCTCCTTGACCCATGCCATCATATCTCTGGGAGAGGGCTCCAAAGGTGGAGGACCTCTGCACCCGCGACAACGGCCCACTCATAGCCTGAAAATAGGCAAGTTATAGGACCAGTAGTACCCCGCAGGGCACAACCTTTCAAGCCGCTACCTACCATCAGGGAGCGGTGTGTCGCAATCGAAGCAGGAAAGATGTTTCCTCTTGGAAGAGGTTTTCCTCCTACCATCCCCAGGAGGGGTAGTAGAGGATGACATATCCTACAGAGAGAGATAATAGACGATGCAACACTGTCACCATGACATCATACCAGCTTTTAAAAAAAGGGTAAATCTTACCAGGTCCTGTAGACCGGACAGCGAGGTGACGGATCCCAATAAAGTTTGCAAACTGGAAAAGAGTTCAAGATCAATGAACACCACAATCGCACGCCTTCAGCAGATACTGCAGGAAGGTCTCTGACACCAGGCCAGCCAGCCTCTTAATTCTGGCCGGCTGGAAGTGGGCGGAGCCACAATCAAAGCAGGTGAGGCAACCTGCCCAGACAACTACCCCTGTAATCAGGGGTCTGCAAAGATATACATTCCCCCCCACCAAGAGGCCCTTAACACGGGCACTTACCCCCACATCTCCCCGTCTTTTCCGGCCTTTAATAAGGCCTGAATCTTCCCTGAGTGAGCGGCCGCCAGCGCCAGGCCGTTGCCATGGCGCTATGATACTTCCGGCGAAACCGGAAGTGCGCGCTTACAGCGGCCGGCGGGGAACAGGATACACAACAGTGTGGTTCCACCCGCCGGCAGTCCGCGCGGCCACCAGAGGCGGCATGCGGAGTCCCCGGACTCTCACCAAAATGTCAGGTAAGTCACAAGGAGCAGGGGAAGCGGAGGAGAGGGGGGGCAGGGGGGATAGAGGGGGGTAGCCACACATGGCTAACAAGCACCTTCTCCCCGCAGGGCACAGAAGGTGACAAGAAGAAAACAACCGCTCAGGAGGTGAGTGATCCTGCTGAGCTTCTCTAAGAGGACACAAGTCCTCCCACCTGTCCTCTGTCCACACAGGACAGAAAAAAACACGCAGAGGGGAGGTTCTTGTGCCCTCTTATAGGGCCTGCCACGCATTTGATTGGCTAATTAAATATCCGCCTGTCCTACCAGCACACAGGGGCAGAAATACCCCACATTGTGCCGCTGTTGAGGATGACAGGGAACACACAGTTTGGATTCTGGTGACCCTAACCTCTTTATCTGTCGAGTGGAGTTCAGATGACACTCTTTTTAAAAGGAGCTATGATTTAGATTTATCTTCAATATTACATGGATAACTGTTACTTTTGGCTCTTTCTAGGATTTGTGTGCTGTATTTTTTATGCTTTATTGGCACTTTTTGTTTGTTACTTTGATATTCTTTCTTTATAGCACTGTTTACCAGGATTAAACCCACCTGGTTAGACTGTAGTGGCATTGGTTCCCATGTCTCCCCACACTTCATGCATCTTGGGGTTCATCGTATTATCACTCTGGCATGTGCAGTAATAGTTCCTGACCTACTCCTGTATCAGAGGGTAGACCCCACCACCCCATCCCCTTGTCCTATATCATGCTTTTTTGCAGCACAAAGCATTACTCCCATGTGTAAGATCATCTGCATATAATGATAAAGGCTTTAACTCCCCGTAACAATGATGTAAGGCCTTCTTACACTTCGAAAAATTGCAACTAGACATAATTTGTATCCAGGAACCATATTTGTCGGCTACATTCATCCCTAAATTCTTTCACTCTCACTACACTCTTCTAGGTCATACACCTAATAAGACTAAAAGCAGAGTAGTAACTATTTTCTACGCAAGCTCATTCCTATACATGTTGTGGACCCCCAGGGACGATGCCCCCTATCACCTATGATAACCTGGATTTCTGTGCAGATTGTAATTTTTCATTTAACGCTCTATTAGAATGCTCATCACAGTCAGCGAACAAGGTTTCCTCTAAAGCCAAAAGTGAGGCCCATGAGGCATTTCATTCCCTTCCTTTAGTAGACTGTTAGCGTGAATTTAATGGAAATAAACAGTGTTACATCTATTTCTCCCCTGCTCACCAGCACTACATCTGGATTGATACTCACGTCCACATCACTACTTCCATTTCTAGTTTATGCTCGCCATGTTCCCTGAGTTTGGTCAGATTATGAACTCGTGCTGGTTGATATTAACTTTCAGAAGCCTGCTAAAATCCCTTATTCCTGGTGCCTAAACAAGTCCAGATTCCCAGCGAATCTCAGAGATACTAGCTGAATTTTTTCAATACAGCAAAGGCTCAATATTACTCAGGCCATTAACAGGGCTGCCCATAGGCCTCTATGCTTAAGCCCCTATCAGGGGAACAATTGAAGCTGCCACACTGAAAATGCTGGCCGATATCTTGAACGCTTGCCAGTGGTTAAATGCTGTAGAACAATTATGTGAACCAGTGGGTGGGATGCAGGCCCCAGTCATGTGACGTCAGGGACCTCTCAGTAGTAGGCCGAAGCCTGCCAGGAGCGTGGAAAGGTAAGTAACACAATTTTTTATGTTCACTTACCTCTCTCGGGCCTCTGATCTGAAAAGACCCCCCGAGTATAATAATTTTTTTTAAAAATGCATATTCAGCTGTCCTCGATGCTCCCGTGTCCCCCGGTGTTTCCCGATTCTACTGCTGCAGCGGCTTCTCACGGTTCTCTTCCTAGGTTCCGCTGAAGTTACTGGTCACATGACCACTGAGACCATTCAGCGGCCTCAGGAAAAGACCTGTCACAGGTAGTGACAGTGCATGCCCTTTGCTTATTGGCCTCAGTGGTTACGTGACCTATGAAGCCAATCAGTTGCTTCAGTGGAACCCCAGAAGCCGTTGAGCAGAAGGACTGGAACATGCTGGGAGGACACCGGAGCATAGGGGACAGGTGAGTATGATTTTTTATATATATATTTTTCATTCCCCCTGGCTGATTTAAAAGTTAAAGGCGGTGTCCATTTTGTCCATAACCCCTTACATTAATCCCAACTATAGTATAAACTATAGTAACCCCTTACAGGACCATAAAAAAAATTGTTAATTTAGACATAGCCTAATTCTATTACTACAACAGCTGGGGCTGAGGCCTATTTCAGACCCACTCTGGACCACTGATAAGTCAGAAACCTGGGTCTGATATAGTGGGACTTCAGCATTCTGCCTGCCACCTTCTGAGAATCTATAGGGCTGGTAGAGCCCCATTTAGGGTTGCGCGATCGGGTTCTGATCCCGCCTAAAAAAGATCGGGAATGGAATTCCGATCCTGATCGCTCAACTGACTTACTTGCACAGAACCGCTGCCGCTCCCCAGAGCTCTGGGCCGTTGTTTTCTCCTCTCCTCTCTCTCTTCGCACGTCGGCAGAGCACTCCCTAGGCTACTGTTACTGCTGGGAGTAGGCGGGGCTTTTTGTGGCTTAGGAGAGTGTGGGGAGGTACAGGGAGGGGAGACATGAGTACCCGCCCACACTCTTTTAAGCCACAACAAGACCCGCCTTCTCCCAGGATCAGTCACACTAGCCTGGGAGGCGGGGGCGCGGACAGCGCTCTGCCGGCGTGCGAAGAGAAAGAGGAGAGAACAATGGCCCAGAGCTCCGGGGAGCGGTGTACACATTGGGAGAGAAGGCAGCAGCAGTTCTGTGCAGGTAAGTGGGGAAGACTAAGTGGCTGGTGGATTTTTTAATCACTACACAGCGTGGAGGCTTCAATTTTTGGACTCCATACTGTGTAGTGAACACGATCGTTTTTAAAATACGATTTTCAATCATTAAAAAATCTCATTGACTTACATTAGGATTGGAAATGGGATCGGGATTGGGTTTGAATGGAAAATGATCGGAAATCGGATTTTAAAATTGATCCTGAAATCTCAAGATCGCTCAACCCTAGCCCCATTATAAGTCACTGGTGGCATATTGCTCCACTGGTTCTGTCATGTTATAGCTTCAGCATAGCGTTTCTTTTCCCATTATAAATGGAAGCCTTAATGCACGGGTGAAAAGAGTCTTTTTAGTTATCCATTGATGCTGAAACTCCAAAACCACCTGAAAACTAACTGCCTTTGGCTGTATGTAAACAATATAGGGCTTTGTCAAGGGCAGACAACCCTGTAAGGAAGGATCTGTCCATAGCACAGTCCAGGGCATACCACACAACAGAACCACAGGCACCAACCAGACCCAACTGATTTACAATGGCTTCAGTCAGGTTCTGAGACCTTTAGCTTATAGAGATGAGCGAACAGTGTTCTATCGAACATATGTTCGATCAGATATTACGCTGTTCGCGGTGTTCGATTCGAATCGAACACCGCGTAATAAAGTGACTGAAAACTCAATTCCCCTCCCACCTTCCCTGGCGCTTTTTAGACTCCAATAACAGCGCAGGGAAGGTGGGACAGGAACTACGACAACAGGGACCTTGAAAAAAAAATAGGAAAATGCCATTGGCTGCCGAAAACATGTGACCTCTGAATGATAAGAACAGCGCCGCCCAGCTTCGCGTAATTCTGAGCTTTCACTTGGTCACAGATGGAGGTCTGCGGCCGTAGAGTTAGGAATTAGATTCTGGTAGGCAGGGATAGAATAGGATAGGAAGGAGAAGAAAACCAACAGGTCTTTTAAGAGCTACATTCCAGGGAGAAGCTTGTCAGTGTCGATCACACCAACGTGGCATTGACAGGCTGTATCTGCGCAACCCATCTTTCCGCAGTGTGGATGATCCTGAATGTTATACACTGAAAGTATATTCCCATATACCCTATATACCCCCAATCCATGTTCCAACAGTGTGCACCCCCACCCCTGAAACTAACTTGTAAACACATTGTGTCTAATCCCCCAAGAATAAAATTGAGGCTACATACACCCTTCATTTGTTGCTATTGGCATATAGTGCCAGGTTCTGAGTGTAAATTCCCCTAAGAAATTGGGGCCTTCATACCACCCTTCATTCAGTCCCGGCTAGCGCAATTTCAAGTAATTTTAAAGCAATCAATTCTTTGTTTCTAAAAAAAAATTCAAATTATGGTGAAATATTCTAAAAGATATAGGTTACCTAAGGGTTCTCGTGTGGGACAGTGGTTAATGTTGATAGAAGAACTTATGATTCTCGGCCTCTGAAGGGGTATTGTATATGTTCAAGTTTCTGGTGCGCTTATTGATGTAAGTGTGGAATTATTAAAAGGGGAGATAAAGTATTTATTCCTTTTTCCAAAAGTATAATTCACAAACATCACTTTAACTAGAGATATAGTGTGGAGCAATGAGTAAGGTCAATAGTAGAAGTTATTGTCCTTGGCCTCAATATGGAAATGAGCTTTTTGGAACACTGATGGCATTGCCACTGACCTCTTTGGACCAAGGTCAATGCTTTCATTAATCCATAGGGTAAAGTCAAAATCAGAAGTTAATGTCCTTGGTCTCAATAGGTAAATGAGCTTTTTGGAACGGTGATGGCTTTTCAACTTACCTTTTTGGGACCACGACAATGACTACATTTCTCTATACGGTAATGTCAATATCAGAATTAAATGTTCTTGGCCTTAATATGGAAATGAGCTTTTTGGAACGATGATGGCTTCTCCATTTACCCTTCTGGAACATCAACAATGCCTTCATTTCTCCATAGGGTAATGTCAACAGCAGAAATCATTGTTCTTGGTCTCAATATGATAATAAGGTACTTAAAGCAATGCAGAGGGCATTGCCACTTACCTCTCTGGACCAATGTCAATGCCTGTGTCACTCCATAGAGCTCAATTTCAATTTGACAAACACAGTGATATCACGGCAACGAAGGCCCCGATTCACAATCTCACGCAGCTTGGATTCAGGTGACCATAACCGTTCTATCTGTCAGGTGAAATTCAGACAACACACTCTATGATGTAGATTAATGGTCAATGTCTAATGGATAACTTTCCGTTCTGGCTCTCCTTAGGGTGTGTTTACTGTTTTTGTATTTTTTTTTTAGTAAGAAACTGGAGTGTATTAATAAAAATGTGAAAAATGGTATCTGTCCTATTACTATTCTCTCTCAATTTAATAGACAACTGTATGTATTTGGCCTTGAAAAATAAATCAGAGACAGTGAACTTTCGGACACACTTTCACATTGTATCTTGGGATAATCCAAAGATTTTCAAAAATGTACCAAAAGTGCTAGTGGTGTAGGGGTATCATGCAAGATTCCCATTCTTGCGACCCGGGTTCAAGTCCCGGCTAGTACAATTTCAAGTAATTTTAAAGCAATCAATTCTTTGTTTCTAAAAAATATTCAAATTATGGAGAAATATTCTAAAAGATATAGGTTACCTAAGGGTTCTCGTGTGGGACAGTGGTTAATGTTGATAGAAGAACTTATGATTCTCTGCCTCTAAAGGGGTATTGTATATGTTCAAGTTTATGGTGCGCTCATTGATGTAAGTGTAGGGGAGATAAAGTATTTATTCCTTATTCCAAAAGTATAATTCACAAACATTACTTTAACTAGAGATATAGTGTGGAGCAATGAGTAAGCTCAATAGCAGAAGTCATTGTTCTTGGTCTCAATATGATAATAAGCTCCTTGAAGCAATGTGGAGGGCATTGCCACTTACCTCTCTGGACCAACATCAATGCCTTTGTCACCCCATAGAGCTCAATTTTAATTTGACAAACACAGTGATATCACGGCAATGGAGGAATCAATTCACAATCTCACACAGCTTGGATTCAGGTGACCCTAACCGTTCTGTCAGGTGGAGTTCAGACGACATACTCTATGATGTAGAATAATGGTCAATGGTTAATAGGTAACTTTTCATTCTGGCTCTCCTTTGGGTGTGTTTACTGTTTTTTGTTTTGTTTTTAGTAAGAAACTGGAGTTTATTAATAAAAATGTGAAAAATTTTATCTGTCCTACTACTATTCTGTCTCTGTATTTGGCTTGGAAAACTAAATCAGAGAGAGTGAACTTTCAGACACGCTGTCACAATGCTTCTTAGAACAATCCAGAGATTTCTAAAAACTCACAAAAAGTTCTAGTAGTGTAGGGGTATCATGGAAGTTTCTCGTTCGCGTGACCCTGGTTCGAGTCCTGGCTTGTGCAATTTAAAGTGTTTTTAAAACAATCAATCTTTGTTTCCAAACAAAAAGAATTCAAATTATGGAGAAATATTCTAAAAGATATAGGTTACCTAAGGGTTCTCGTCTGGGACAGTCATTAATGTTAATAGAAGAACTTATGATTCTCGGCCTCTGAAGGGGTATTGTATATGTTCAAGTTTCTGCTGAGATTATTGAAGTGAGTGTGGAATTATTAAAAGGGGAGATAAAATATTTATGCCTTATTCCAAAAGTATACTTCAAGAACGCAATGAGTAAGGTCAATAGCAGAAGTTTTTGTCCTTGGTCTCAATATGCAAATGAGCTTTTTGGAACACTGATGGTATTGCCACTCACCTCTTTGGACCAAGGACAATGCCTTCATTTATCTATAGGGTAATTTCAATATCAGAAGTAAATGTTCTTGGTCTCAATAAGTAAATGAGCTTTTTGGAACGATGATGGCTTTTCCACTTACCTTTGTGGAACATAGACAATGCCTTCATTTCTCCATAGGGTAATGTCAATAGCAGAAGTCATTGTTCTTGGACTCAATATGGAAATAAGCTACTTGAAGTAATATGGAAGGTATCGCCACTTACCCTTCTGGACCAACATCAATGTCTTTGTCACTCCATAGAGCTCAATTTAAAATTTACAAACACAGTGATATCACGGCAACGGAGGCCCCGATTCACAATTTCATGCAGCTTGGATTCAGGTTACCCTAACCGTTCTATCCGTCAGGCGGGGTTCAGACAGCATACTCTATGATTTACATTAATAGACAATGTCTAATGGGTAACTATATGTATTTGGCTTTGAAATTTAAATCAGAGAGAGTTAACCTTCAGACACTTGTCACGTGACGCGTTACATGTATGTCACAATGATAAGGACATCATACTAGGCGTTTATTACAGACCACCAGGACAGACAGAAGACATGGATGAGATTTTTTCACAGCAAATGACCACGCTCTCAAAGAAACATGAAATAGTGATCATGGGAGACTTCAATTACCCTGACATTCATTGGGAAACCCACACAGCCAAGAGTAAAGGCTCCATCAAATTTTTATCCTCTCTAGCGGACAACTTCATTGCCCAGCTAGTAGAAGAAAATACGAGAGGAACATCCATTTTGGACCTAGTCCTAACCAACAAAGAGCACATGGTTAAGGGACTACGGGTAGCAGGGACACTGGGATTCAGCGATCATGCTATACTTGAGTTTGAGGTTGCAAGAAGAAGAAGACCTGAGAAGACACAGACTTCAATGCTCGACTTTAGCAGGGCAGACTTCAAGAGCCTGAAGGCAAGGGTTAGCAGAATTCCATGGTGCAAAATTCTTAAGCACAAAAATGCACATGAAGGGTGGGAAATCTTCCGTAGGGAAATCATTAAAGCACAGGAACTAACAATACCTAGAAGGAAGAAAAATGGGAAGCACCTAAAAATATCAGGATGGATGACCAAAAAATTACATAACCTGCTAAAAAGGAAAAAGGAAACATACAAAAAGTGGAAGATGGGAACTATATCTAAGTAAGAGTACACAACAGTCTGCAGACTCTGCAAGACAAGCATCAAAGGAGCTAAAGCTGAACACGAATTGAAGCTTGCAAAAGAGGCAAAGAGTAAGGTAAAAGGATTTTTGGGATATGTTAAAAGCAAAAGAAAAGTGAAGGAGACCATTGGAGTCCTGAAGAATGACAAAGGAGAAACAGTTAACATGGTGGAACAGCAGGTGGAGCTACTAAATTCATATTTTGTATCCGTCTTCTCCCAAGAAACTAATGGAAATATCGACATTAATGGTGATGGAGATGAGGGGAAGGAGGACTCCAAACTGACTATAAGCGAAAGTCTGGTAAGAGAGCACTTAGCCAAGTTACAGGAAACCAAGTCCCCAGGACCAGATGATTTACATCCTAGAGTCCTGAAAGAGATAGCAGAGGAAATAACAGAACCCCTTGCTATAATCTTCGGTAAGTCATGGGAAACAGGAGTGGGCCCTTTAGATTGGAAAAGGGCAAATGTTGTCCCCATCTACAAAAAGGGGAAAAAGGACGATCCAGGAAATTACAGGCCGGTAAGTCTGACCTCGATAGCAGGAAAAATCTTTGAGCAAATTGTCAAGGAACATTTACTTCGGTACCTGGATGGGAAGGCATTAATTAACCAGAGCCAGCACGGCTTTAGGACCAATAAATCTTGTCTGACTAACCTGATTTCCTTCTACAACAAAATCACTGAATGGTTGGACCAAGGGAATGCCGTGGACATAGTATATCTTGACTTCAGTAAGGCATTTGATAAAGTATCACATAACCTTCTTATTGAAAAAATGATTAAGTATGGCTTTGACAAAAAATCAGTTAGGTGGATTCATAACTGGCTTAATGATCGGGCACAACGAGTAATACTAAATGGCTACACATCCAACTGGAAGAAAGTCAAAAGCGGGGTGCCGCAGGGCTCTGTTCTGGGCCCAGTACTTTTTAATATCTTTATAAATGATCTGGACGATGGAATTATTGGGGAACTCATAAAATTTGCAGATGATACGAAGATAGGAGGAATAGCCAACACTAGAGAGGAGAGAGAGTGTATTCAAAAGGACTTAGACACACTGGAACAATGGGCTGAGGCCAACAAAATGGTATTTAACAGGGACAAATGCAAAGTTCTACATCTGGGTAACAGAAATGTAAAAAACATATATAGTATGGGAGGAATAGAACTAAGTGATAGCATAGGGGAAAAGGACTTGGGCATAATAGTAGATCACAAATTCAACATGAGCCAACAGTGCGGTGCTGCTTCAAAAAAGGCTAATAAAATTCTGGGATGTATTAAGACAAGCATTGAATCTAGATCAAGAGAGGTCATTATTCCGCTGTACTCTTCCCTGGTCAGACCACACCTGGAATACTGTGTACAGTTCTGGGCGCCTCAATTCAAGAAAGACATCGATATATTGGAGCAAGTCCAGAGAAGAGCAACCAAAATGGTGGAAGGTCTGCAAACCATGTCCTATGAGGAGCGGCTAAAAGAACTGGGATTGTTTAGTTTGCAGAAGAGAAGGCTGAGGGGAGATTTAATAGCAGTCTACAAATATCTGAAAGGTAGTCACAGTGCAGAGGGATCTCCCCTATTCTCATTAGCACAAGGAAGTACAAGAAGCAATGGGATGAAACTAAAGGGAAAGAGATACAGATTAGACATTAGGAAAAACTTTCTGACAGTGAGGGTAGTGAGAGAGTGGAATAGGCTGCCACGGGAGGTGGTGGGCGCTCCATCAATGGAAATCTTCAAGCGGAATCTGGATAAACATATAGCTGGGATGATTTAGGAAAACCTGCACTCGCAGGGGGTTGGACCCGATGGCCCTTGAGGTCCCTTCCAACTCTACCATAAGAAGAAAAAAAAAAGAAATGTCTTGGAATAATCCAGAGTTTTCCAAAAGCCTACTAAAAGCGCTAGTAGTGTAGGGGTATCATGCAAGATTCCCATTCTTGAGACCCAGGTTTGTGTCCCGGCTAACGTAAATTGCAAGTTATTTTGAAATAATCAATTCTTTTCTTCCAAACAAAAAGAAGAATTCTATTACAGGAGAATTATTCTAAAAGATATAGGGTACCTAAGGGTTCTCGTGTGGGACAGTGATTAATGTTAATAGAATAACTTATGATTCTTGGCCTCTGAAGGGGTATAGAAAGCCCCATGTAGCGGACCCAAAGGGGTAGTGAAGGGGGGCACATGACATAAAGGGGAATGCAGAGCAGACAGGTCCTATGGAGGGCAAGAGGGGGTCAGGCAAAGGACAATCGGTGGGGTTAGCATACTGTTTACAAAACATAAGATGCAGGCTGAGGATCACTTACCCACGAGGCTGTTTGAGCAACTTGTTTTTTTTCACCATGTCACTGTCTTCTGACATCGAGGCCCTTCTGCGTCAGGTCCGGCAGGCTGCGATGGTCTGCGGATCCGGAGCTCTCCACGCCGCCGAGGAGACGCAGATGGAGGCCCGCAAGGGACCCTCCAGTGCTGGCTCATGCCGGGCGACCTTCCGCGGTTGTGGAAATAAGCTAGTTGAAGCAATGTGGAGGGCATTGCCACTTACCTCTCTGGACCAACGTCAATGCCTTTGTCACCCCATAGAGCTCAATTTCAATTTGACAAACACATGACAACGGAGACTCCGATTCACAATCTCATGCAGATTGGGTTCAGGTGACCATAACCGTCCTATCTGTCAGAATGGGTTCAGATGACATACTCTTTGATATAGATTAATGGATAATGTCTAATGGGTAACTTTCCATTCTGGCTCTCCCTTGGGTGTGTTTACTGTTTTTGTTTTATTTTTTAGTAAGAAACTGGAGTGTATTAATAAAAATGTGAAAATTTTTATCTGTCCTATTACTATTCTCTCTCTGATTAATAGACAACTATATGAATTTGGCTTTGAAAAATAAATCAGAGAGAGTGAACTTTCGGACATGCTTTCACATTGTATATTGGAATAATCCAAAGATTTTCCAAAATGTACAAAAGCGCTAGTGGTGTAGGGGTATCATGCAAGATTCCCATTCTTGCGACCCGGGTTCGAGTCCCGGCTAGCGCAATTTCAAGTAATTTTAAAGCAATAAATTCTTTGTTTCTAAAAAAAAAATTCAAATTATGGAGAAATATTCTAAAAGATATAGGTTACCTAAGGGTTCTTGTGCGGGACAGTGGTTAATGTTGATAGAAAAACTTATGATTCTTGGCCTCTGAAGGGGTATTGTATATGTTCAAGTTTCTGGTGCGCTTATTGAAGTAAGTGTGGAATTATAAAAAGTGGATTATTAAGTATTTATTCCTTATTCCAAAAGTATAATTCACAAACATTACTTTAACTAGAGATATAGTGTGGAGCAATGAGTAAGGTCAATAGAAGTTATTGTCCTTGGTCTCAATATGGAAATGAACTTTTTGGAACACTGATGGTATTGCCACTTTCCTCTTTGGACCAAAGACAATGCTTTCATTAATCCATAGGGTAATTTCAATATCAGAAGTGAATGTCCTTGGTCTCAATAGGTAAATGAGCTTTTTGGAACGGTGATGGGTTTTCCACTTACCTTTTTGGAACCAGGACAATGCCTTCATTTCTCTATAGGGTAATGTCAATATCAGAATTGAATATTCTTGGCCTTAATATGGAAATGAGCTTTTTGGAACGATGATGGCTTCTCCATTTACCCTTCTGGAACATCAACAATGCCTTCATTTCTCCATAGGGTAATGTCAACAGCAGAAATCATTGTTCTTGGTCTCAATATGATAATAAGGTACTTGAAGCAATGTGGAGGGCATTGCCACTTACCTCTCTGGACCAACGTCAATGCCTGTGCCACTCCATAGAGCTCAATTTGAATTTGACAAACACAGTGATATCACGGCAACGGAGGCCCCGATACACAATTTCACGCAGCTTGGATTCAGGTGACCATAACCGTTCTATCTTTCAGGTGAAATTCAGACAACATACTCTATGATGTAGATTAATGGTCAATGTCTAATGGATAACTTTCCATTCTGGCTCTCTCTAGAGTGTGTTTAATGTTTTTGTATTTTTTTTAGTAACAAACTGGAGTGTATTAATAAAAATGTGAAAAATGTTATCTGTCCTATTACTATTCTGTCTCTGTTTAATAGACAACAGTATGTATTTGGCCTTGAAAAATAAATCAGAGCGAGTGAACTTTCGGACACGCTTTCACATTGTATATTGGAATAATCCAAAGATTTTTAAAACTGTACCAAAAGCGCTAGTGGTGTAGGGGTATCATGCAAGATTCCCATTCTTGCGACCCGGGTTCAAGTCCCGGCTAGCGCAATTTCAAGTTATTTTAAAACAATCAATTCTTTGTTTCTAAAAAAATTCAAATTATGGAGAAATATTCTAAAAGACATAGGTTACCTAAGGGTTCTCGTGTGGGACAGTGGTTAATGTTGATAGAAGAACTTATGATTCTTGGCCTTTGAAGGGGTATTGTATATGTTCAAGTTTCTGCTGTGCTTATTGTTGTAAGTGTGGAATTATTAAGAGGAGAGATAAAATATGTATTCCTTATTCCAAAAGTATAATTCACAAACATTACTTTAGATAGAGATATAGTGTGGAGCAATGAGTAAGGTCAATAGCAGAAGTCATTGTTCTTGGTCTCAATATGATAATAAGTTACTTGAAGCAATGCGGAGGGCATTGCCACTTACCTCTCTGGACCAACATCAATGCCTTTGTCACCCCATAGAGCTCAATTTCAATTTGACAAACACAGAGATATCATGGCAATGGAGGAATCAATTCACAATCTCACACAGCTTGGATTCAGGTGACCCTAACTGTTCTATCTGTCAGGTGGAGTTCAGACGACATACTATTTGATGTAGAATAATGGTCAATGGTTAATAGGTATCTTTTCATTCTGGCTCTCCCTTGGGTGTGTTTACTGTTTTTTTGTTTTTTGTTTTTTTAATAAGAAACTGGAGATTATTAATAAAAATGTGAAAAATTTTATCTGTCCTACTACTATTCTCTCTCTGTATTTGGCTTGGAAAACTAAATCAGAGAGAGTGAACTTTTAGACACGCTGTCTCATTGCTTCTTGGAACAATCCAGAGATTTCCAAAAACGTACAAAAAGTGCTAGTAGTGTAGGGTTTTGATGCAAGTTTCCCATACACGTGACCCTGGTTCGCGTCCTGGCTCGTGCAATTGTGCGAATATTTTTAAAACAATCAATTCTTTGTTTCAAAACAAAAAGAATTCAAATTCCGGAGAAATATTCTAAAAGATATAGGGCACCTAAGGGTTCTCGTCTGGGACAGTCATTAATGTTAATAGAATAACTTATGATTCTCGGCCTCTGAAGGGGTATTGTATATGTTCAAGTTTCTGATGAGATTATTGAAGTGAGTGTGGAATTACTGAGAGGAGAGATAAAATATTTATGCCTCATTCCAAAAGTATAATTCAAGAATGCAATGAGTAAGGTCAATAGTAGAAGTTATTGTCCTTGGTCTCAATATGGAAATTAGCTTTTTGGAACGATGATGGCTTTGCCACTTACCTCTTTGGACCAAGGACAATGCCTTCATTAATCCATAGGGTAATTTCAATATCAGAAGTAAATGTTCTTGGTCTCAATAGGTAAATGAGTTTCCAAACAATCTAGAGTTTTCCAAAAACCAACTAAAGCGCTAGTAGTGTGAGGGTATCATGCAAGATTCCCATTCTTGTGACCTGGGTTCGAGTCCCGGCTAGCGCAACTTCAAGAGATTTTGAAACAATCAATTATTTTCTTCCAAACAAAAAGAAGAATTCAATTACTGGAGAATTATTCTAAAAGATATAGGGTACCTAAGGGTTCTCGTGTGGGACAGTGATTAATGTTAATAGAATAACTTATGATTCTTGGCCTCTGAAGGGGTATAGAAAGCCCCACGTAGCGGACCCAAAGGGGTAGTGAAGGGGGGCACATGACATAAAAGGGAATGCGGAGCAGACAGGTCATATGGAGGGCAAGAGGGGTTCAGGCAAAGGACAATTGGTGGGGTTAGCATACTGTTTACAAAACATAAGATGCAGGCTGAGGATCACTTACCTACAGGAGACTGTTCGAGCAAGTTGTTTTTTTTTCACCATGTCACTGTCTTCTGACATGAGGCTCTTCTGCGTCAGGTCCGGAAGGCTGCAATGGTCCGGGGGTCCGAATGGCTGCAGGAGTACCTGGGGACGGCATCATCTGATGTTCCTCCTGCGTCGGATGGTGCATTGAGGCCGCGCAGGAGACGCGCACAGCTTCCTGAAAGACTTGACTTTGGATATGGGATGTCCCTCACTCCTACCTAAAACCACCCAAACTACGGTAAATAATGACTTTGGAATAAATGCACAAAACACTTTATTTTGGTTGTCAAAATGGCCACAGCTTTATTAAACTCACAGAAGTAAAATAATGACAGAAGGAGTCAGGTGAAGTGCTAGACCATTGGGATTCACGAATACTGTGAGATCCCCAGCTGTCTGACATACAGCACCCGGCCAGACAGCAATAAATAAATAAAGGGGGCGTCACGCTCCAGCTTGCAATTCTAGCAGAGCCAGAACACTTTAAGGGCACCAACGACCCTGTGCTTAACCACTGTGCCCGCCCCTGGATGACGTTACTATTACGACATCCTTCAGGCTGGCCATTTCTAAAGCTCAGCCTGTTCACCACCATGAGGTTTAACCTCCTCTATTAGTTAAAATAAGTCTACAATAACTTGCCTGCAACTTCCACCTGACTCCTCAACCACAAAAGTAAAGCTGTGACAGTTTATCAATGGACCATGTGACACGTAATACTTTATTACACACGACTGACTAAATAATGGCAAACCCCCGACTCACAAAGAGTCATCCTACAGCACTCAGGAGAGGAAAAAACCCCTGTGGAGGAAACCTCTAGGGAACCATGGCTGGAGGACTGCCCTTCCCTTGGGCTTAGAAGGATAATGCCCAACAATAACTCATCAGTCATCTCATCATTGAATATATAGAGCCAAATACACAATTACAGTAACAAAGCAATGATATAATAATACATTAGATAGGAAAATGTGAAAAAATAAAAATAAAAAACAAGTATAACATAGTGATGCAAAGAGGGCGGGAGGGCGGGAAATGCTTCATCCAGGTCTTGTGATGAGAAAGAGGATGAAGATGGGTGAGACAGGAAGTGACATCTATTCCTAACTCCTCCCTCCCTACAGTAACACACTAAGCACCATATACTAAAGCAGAACATACACAGATATATACTCCTACAACATATATATACTCCTACAGCAGAGCATACAGATATACACTCCTACAGCAGAACATACACAGATATATACTCCTACAGCAGAATATACAGATATATAGTCCTAAAGCAGAACATACAGATATATACCCCTAAAGCTGAATATACACAGATGTATATTCCTAAAACAGAACATACACAGATATATACTCCTAAAGCTGTATATACACTAAAGCTGAATACACACCGATATATTCTTAAAGCTGACCCAGTCTGTATAAATCTACTCAACTACTGCACAAAGAAGAAACTGCAGGAGTTATTGGTTCCCCCATCCCAAAGTCATGTCCCCCTTTGCTGATGGCTCCGGGGGTGTCTTGACTTTGGATATGGGATGTCCCTCACTCCTACCTAAAACCACCCAAACTACGGTAAATAATGACTTTGGAATAAATGCACAAAACACTTTATTTTGGTTGTCAAAATGGCCACAGCTTTATTAAACTCACAGAAGTAAAATAATGACAGAAGGAGTCAGGTGAAGTGCTAGACCATTGGGATTCACGAATACTGTGAGATCCCCAGCTGTCTGACATACAGCACCCGGCCAGACAGCAATAAATATATAAAGGGGGCGTCATGCTCCAGCTTGCAATTCTAGCAGAGCCAGTACACTTTAAGGGCACCAATGACCCTGTGCTTAACCACTGTGCCCGCCCCTGGATGACGTTACTATTACGACATCCTTCAGGCTGGCCATTTCTAAAGCTCAGCCTGTTCACCACCATGAGGTTTAACCTCCTCTATTAGTTAAAATAAGTCTACAATAACTTGCCTGCAACTTCCACCTGACTCCTCAACCGCCACAGAAGAGGCCATTTGACACCTTAAATGGACTCGACCGCCACCAAACTGAGTAGGAATGCACTAGCCTCTAGAAACCTTACATACTACAAGTCCCCATACTACCTAGCCAACAATACCAAGCTACGAATGTGGCTGAAAATGCAACAAAAGTGATCTGGCTGTAGTCAGAAACTAGTAAAGAGAAATAGACTATAACACTGAAATTGCCATAAACCAGTATACATGGGGATACCGCCATACCACAAACATGTAATTGCCAACCATATATGCACAGAAGTACCTACTTCCCACTTATGAGGTGTGAGGTTCCACTTATGGTGGTAACTGTATACACATGATACAGATGTATATACCATGTACAAGATAACACCTCTTCAAGGAATACCTCTTCCACTAAAAACTAGAACTGTCGATTTACATACATTGGCAACCCTATACCCACTGATACTGCAAGGAAAGACATAGAGAGTATAAAGAAGGGAAGAGAGAAGTACTTGTGGCGCTGCGGCTTCTCCAGATACTACAGCAACCCCAGGGCACTTACTGGAGTGAAATAACCCTCCATTATTGTTTGATGGGTCACAACCACATTAACAGCAAAACAAGCCATTGACTGATGCTTAGCATGATGAGAAGAAGCCCATGATCCTCTTGAGATACCGTAGTCTCTGAAGGCAGTGAGAAAGCTGTAATGTCATCTCTCAATCATTTTCAGAGCACTTGATGACCTTTACCCTTAGCCGCATGCACTGGCCCAAGGGCACCAAGACTGAAAGTAGAAGCTGAAATTTTCGTCTTTGCTGGACATGGAACAGCACCATGCTGATGCTGCCCGTTCCGCAAGGAAGGGGGGGGCATAGGCCTATATAACTCCTGCACACAGAGCATGGGGTTATCATGGTAAGCAGTGCTGGGCTCCATTCACTAGCTGGCTGCGATAGACACTGTACGGCACTGGCCGTATCACACTGTCAGCAACATGAATAGAAACATGAGTTGGTCAATATAAGCGGTCATATATCTTCACTAAGAAAAGTACAAATCGTCAGAAAAGGTCCTTGAAGCCATTAGATTTTTATTAAAACATGTTTTTTTTTGTTTGTTTGTTTTTAAACATTTTAAATAAAATGTTTTTCTCTCCCTCCAGCCGCAACCAGCTCCAGCTCGGAGGGCTCAATTTAGTGCACAGGCATGTGAAAAATGACAGCCATGACCCTAGGGACTTACCCTAACAGGGTCTTCTTAAATTTAATTAGTTTGGCGTAACCAGGGGGTCTGTTACTCTGACGGTTATCCCTCCACACCCAGGGGGCCATACCTCCGATGGTCACCCCTCTACACCAGGGGGCCATACCTCCGATGGTTACCCTTCCACACTAGGGGGCCATACCTCCGATGGTCACCCCTCCCCACCAGGGGGTCATACCTCCGATGGTTACCCCTGCACTGGGCTACACCCAAGGTGATTGCCAATTACTAGCCAAATTAAAAGTAACTTCAAGGACCCAGTAAAAAAAAAACTTATTTAATGTCAATAGTACGAATTATGATGCACAACAATAGCTATAGTTTAGGATTACATTTAGTATTAAGAAAACCCATTAGTAAATAACTATATTACATTCTGTTATACACGTTTGAAGAAGTGGCAACCTACCCCCCCCCCGCCAAAAAAAAACAAAAAAAAAACAACTTGTTAGTGTATCGCAAACCACCTGTTACATAGTGGCTTGGAAGCACTTGTATGCGTCCCACTCCTAAGCAATCATGTCATTTAGGGTTACATAATAAGGCAAGGCCAGTGACAATAACAAAGTACAACACTGGCCTAAAAATTGGAGCCCCAGACACACAAGGTCCTCTCTTCTACTCATACCAGATCACTCAGCTAGTTAGACATGTATGTACAGTATTGTACTTATGTTGGGACTATGCATGAAAATCCCTTTATATATATGTATACAGCAGCATGAAATTAAAGGTGCTCTAAAAGAAACAATAACTTACACGGCTCACCCTAAATACTGTACAAGCAATAATACTAAGTCATACCAGCTCCAGAATAATCCAGAGTCGGTAATAAGGAAAGACCTAGCAGCTGAATTATACTGTTATAGGACCCCACTGAGAAATATCCCATCATATAGTATATACCATAGTAATGGGACCGACTGCAGTGTATGATGTAACATAACATAATGGTGATCCATATACTTATCTGGATACAGACTGTAAATGCTCTTAAGACACCGGCTACATGAAGACTAAGAAATACAATAATCCGGTGCAGTATTTGTCTGATATCCATTGTCTAAGTGTGTTGGGCCCTAATACAGAGGTCATAAATAGAGCAGTAGGAATAACAACACAAGCAAAAATCTGTCTGCCAATCTGTTCCATCACACCAAATTACCCCCAGCCGCAAGCACTGGCTCAGGGGAAACTAACCACCATGTTCCCCACTGTTTACAATTTCAACCAGCTCCAAGAACCCCCCACCAATTATAAATGACCTGTATACAGTATGGCCAGTATATACAGTATGACCTGTATATAGGCCTGAGAAAGTACATAGAAATGATCAACTTTAACTTATCCCCAGCATGGTCAGTATTAGCAGAGCTGGAGACATATACAGGGAGTATCAGTGCGGCCTCCATTACCCTCACTACACTGTACCAGGCTGTCTCTCTCTCACCACAGGACCTCCATTACATGTGTCCTCTCAGCTCCACCATAGACAGACCCTCAGTCCCCAGCACTCATGAACATCCTGTATTATATAGTAGTATATATGAGATATCAGCTATGTCTGCAGTGTCTATGGTAAATACATGTGTGGACATGTGTGACTGTATATATCCTGAGGTAATATTGCAGTATATATATATATATATATATATATATATATATATATATATATATATATATATATATATATATCAGCAGTGTCTATGGTAAATACATGTGTGGACATGTGTGACTGTATATATCCTGAGGTAATATTGCAGTACATATACATATATACACACATATATACATATATATATATATATATATATATATATATATACACATACACACATCAGCAGTGTGTAGTAAATACATGAGGGGACTCTGTAGCTGTATATATCCTGAGAAATATAGTAGTATATATATGATATATCAGCCATGTCTCCAGTGTGTGGTAACTACAGGAGGGGACTCAGGCATGTCTCCAGTGTGGTAAATACTGTACATGAGAGGACTCTGTGACTGCAGACATCTTGTGGTAATACTGCATCATATACAGTATAGTTGGTGATACTACACTAGTAGTGCTGTGTAATGTGGTGACACCAGCGCTGTGTGAGGTGATAAATCTCAGTCTTATACTCCCTGATACAGCAGACATGCTTCATCCAGGTCTTGTGATGAGAAAGAGGATGAAGATGGGTGAGACAGGAAGTGACATCTATTCCTAACTCCTCCCTCCCTACAGTAACACACTAAGCACCATATACTAAAGCAGAACATACACAGATATATACTCCTACAGCAGAATATACAGATATATAGTCCTAAAGCAGAACATACAGATATATACCCCTAAAGCTGAATATACACAGATGTATATTCCTAAAACAGAACATACACAGATATATACTCCTAAAGCTGTATATACACTAAAGCTGAATATACACCAATATATTCTTAAAGCTGACCCAGTCTGTATAAATCTACTCAACTACTGCACAAAGAAGAAACTGCAGGAGTTATTGGTTCCCCCATCCCAAAGTCATGTCCCCCTTTGCTGATGGCTCCGGGGGTGTCTGAGCCCGGAGCTCTCCATGCCGCCCAGGAGACGCAGATGGAGCCCCGCAAGGGACCCTCTAGCGTTGGCTCCTGCCCGGCGCCCTTCCGCGGCTGTGAGCAGTACTGAGAGGAATCCAGCACCCCGGCCTGGGCGATTTTTGGTCTCAATATGGAAATAAGCTACTTGAAACAATGTGGAGGGCATTGCCACTTACCTCTCTGGACCAACGTCAATGCCTTTGTCACCCCATAGAGCTCAATTTCAATTTGACAAGCACAGTGATATCATGGCAACCTAGTAACCGATTCACAATCTCACGCAGCTTTGATTCAGGTGACCCTAACCGTTCTGTCAGGCGGGGTTCAGAGGACATACTCCATGATGTAGATTAATGGTCAATGTCTAATGGGTAACTTTTCATTCTGGCTCTCTCTAGGGTGTGTTTACTGTTTTTGTTTTATTTTTTAGTAAGAAACTGGAGTGTATTAATAAAAATTTGAAAAATTTTATCTATCCTATTACTATTATCTCTCTGTTTAATAGACAACTATATGTATTTGGCTTTGAAAACTAAATCAGAGAGAGTGAACTTTCAGACAAGCTGTCACGGTATGTCTTGGAACAATCCAGAGTTTTCCAAAATCCTACCAAAAGCACTAGTGGTGTAGGGGTATCATGCAAGATTCCCATTCTTGCGACCTGGCTTCGAATCCCGACTAGTCAATTTCAAACAATTTTAAAGCAATCAATTCTTTGCTTTGAAACAAAAAGAAGAATTTAAATACTGGAGAATAATTCTAAAAGATATAGGGTGGAGCAATGAGTAAGGTCAATAGTAGAAGTTATTGTCCTTGGTCTCAATATGGAAATGAGCTTTTTGGAACACTCATGGTATTGCCACTTACCTCTTTGGACCAAGGTCAATGCCTTCATTAATCCTTAGGGTAAAGTCAATATCAGACATTATTGTTCTTGGTCTCAATATGGAAATAAGGTACTTGAAGCAATGTGGAGGGCATTGCCACTTACCTCTCTGGACCAACGCCTATGCTTTCGCCACTCCTTAAAGCTATTTTTCAAATTGACAAACACAGTGATATCTCGGCAATCGAGGTCCCAATTCACAAGACAATCACACACAGTTTGGATTATGGTGACCCTATTAGTTCTATATGTTTGGTGGGATTCAGACAACATACTCTTTTTGACATACTGAGTAAAGTCAATAGCATAAGTTATTGTCCTTGGTCTCAATATGCAAATGAGCTTTTTGTAACACTGATTTTATTAACACTCACCTCCTTAGACCAATGACAATGGCTTCAATAGGCCATATGGTAATTTCAGTAGCAGATGTTATTGTTCTTGGTCTCAATTAGAGCTTTGACGTTTACTTCTTTGGACCAAGGACAATGCCTTCATTACTCCATGGAGCTCATTTTCAGCAAGGGAGTCGAACATTCAGAAGGGCAAAAAACACACAGTTTGGATTCTGGTGACCCTAACCTCTTTATCTGTCGAGTGGAGTTCAGATGACACTCTTTTTAACTGTTACTTTTGGCTCTTTCTAGGATTTGTGTGCTGTATTTTTTATGCTTTATTGGCACTTTTTGGTTGTTACTTTGATATTCTTTCTTTATAGCACTTTTTACTAGGATTAAACCCACCTGGTTAGACTGTAGTGGCATTGGTTCCCATGTCTCCCCACACTTCATGCATCTTGGGGTTCACTGCATTATCACTCTGGCATGTGCAGTATAGTTCCTGACCTACTCCTGTATCAGAGGGTAGACCCCACCACCCCATCCCCTTGTCCTATATCATGCTTTTTTGCAGCACAAAGCATTATTCCCATGTGTAAGATCATCTGCATATAATGATAAAGGCTTTAACTCCCCTCAACAATGACGTAAGGCCTTCTTACACTTCGACAAATTGCAACTAGACATAATTTGTATCCAGGAACCATATTTGTCTGCTACCTTCATCCCTAAATTCTTTCACTCTCACTACACTCTTCTAGGTCATACACCTAATAAGACTAAAAGCAGAGTGGTAACTATTTTCTACGCAAGCTCATTCCTATACATGTTGTGGACCCCCAGGGACGATGCCCCCTATCACCTATGATAACCTGGATTTGTGTGCAGATTGTAATTTTTCATTTAACGCTCTGCTAGAATGCTCATCACAGACAGCGAACAAGGTTTCCTCTAAAGCCAAAAGTGAGGCCCGTGAGGCATTTCATTCCCTTCCTTTAGTAGACTGTTAGCGTGAATTTAATGGAAATAAACAATGTTACATCTATTTCTCCCCTGCTCACCAGCACTACACCTGGATTGATACTCACGTCCACATCGCTACTTCTATTTCTAGTTTATGCTCGCCATGTTTCCTGAGCTTGGTCAGATCATGAACTCGTGCTGGTTGATATTAATTTTCAGAAGCCTGCTAAAATCCCTTATTCCTGGTGCCTAAACAAGTCCAGATTCCCAGCGAATCTCAGAGATACTAGCTGAATTTTTCCAGTACAGCAAAGGCTCAATATTACTCAGGCCATTAACAGGGCTGCCCATAGGCCTCTATGCTTAAGCCCCTATCAGGGGAACAATTGAAGCTGCCACACTGAAAATGCTGGCCGATATCTTGAACGCTTGCCAGTGGTTAAATGCTGTAGAACAATTATGCGAACCAGTGAGTGGGATGCAGGCCCCAGTCATGTGACGTCAGGGACCTCTCAGTAGTAGGCTGAAGCCTGCCAGGAGCGTGGAAAGGTAAGTAACACAATTTTTTATGTTCACTTACCTCTCTCGGGCCTCTGATCTGAAAAGACCCCTGAGTATAATAATTTTTTAAAAAAATGCATATTCAGCTGTCCTCGATGCTCCCGTGTCCCCCGGTGTTTCCCGGTTCTACTGCTGCAGCGGCTTCTCACGGTTCTCTTCCTAGGTTCCGCTGAAGTTACTGGTCACATGACCACTGAGACCATTCAGCGGCCTCAGGAAAAGACCTGTCACAGGTAGTGACAGTACATGCCCTTTGCTTATTGGCCTCAGTGGTTACGTGACCAATGAAGCCAATCAGTTGCTTCAGTGGAACCCCAGAACCCGTTGAGCAGAAGGACTGGAACATGCTGGAGGACACCGGAGCATAGGGGACAGGTGAGTATGATTTTTTATATATATATTTTTCACTCCCCCTGGCTGATTTAAAAGTTAAAGGCGTTGTCCATTTTGTCCATAACCCCTTACATTAATCCCATCTATAGTATAAACTATAGTAACCCCTTACAGGACCATAAAAAATTGTTAATTTAGACATAGCCTAATTCTCTATTACTACAACAGCTGGAGCTGAGGCCTATTTCAGACCCGCCCTGGACCACTCATAAGTCAGAATTCTGGGGCTGATATAGTGGGACTTCAGCACTCTGCCTGTCACCTTCTCAAAATCTATAGGGCTGGTAGAGTCCCATTTAGGGTTGAGCGATCGGGATCGGAAAAGATCGGATCCCAATCGGCGATCAAGTAAATTTCACGATCGCAATCGGCTTCCGATCCCGCCTAAAAAAGATTGGGAATGGAATTCCGATCCCGATCGCTCAAACGACTTACTTGCACAGAACCGCTGCCACTCCCCAGAGCTCCAGGTCGTTGTTCTCTCCTGTCCTCTCTCTCTTTGTACATTGGCAGAGCGCTGTGCACACACTTTTTGTGGCTTAGGAGAGTGTGGGCGAGTACAGGGAGGGAAGACATGAGTACCCACCCACACTCTCCTATGCCACAACAAGACCCGCCTTCTCCCAGCATCAGTCACACTAGCCTGGGAGGCGGGGGCGCAGACAGCGCTCTGCTGGCGTGCGAAGAGAGAGAGGAGAGAACAATGGCCCGGAGCTCCGGGGAGCGGCGTACACATTGGGAGAGGAGGCAGCAGCAGTTCTGTGCAGGTAAGTGGGGAAGACTAAATGGCTGGCAGATTTTTTAATCACTACACAGAGTGAAGGCTTCAATTTTTGGACTCCATGCTGTGTAGTGAACACGATCGTTTTTAAAATACGATTTTCAATCATTAAAAAATCTCATTGACTTACATTAGGATCAGAAATGGGATCGGGATTGGGTTTGAATGGAAAATGATCAGAAATCAGATTTTAAAATCGATCCTGAAATCTCACGATTGCTCAACCCTAGCCCTATTATAAGTCACTGGTGGCATATTGCTCCGCTGGTTCTGTCATGTTATAGCTTCAGCAATGGCTTCAGTCAGGTTCTGAGACCTTTAGCTTATAGAGATGAGCGAACAGTGTTCTATCCAACACATGTTCGATCGGATATCACGCTGTTCGCGGTGTTCGATTCGAATCGAACACCGCATGGTAAAGTGAGTGAAAACTCAATTCCCCTCCCACCTTCATTTGCGCAGATTTGGCTCCAATAACAGCGCAGGGGAGGTGGGACAGGGACTACGACAACAGGGACCTTGAAAAAAAATAGAAAAATGCCATTGGCTGCCGAAAACATGTGACCTCTGATTGATAAGAACAGAGCCGCCCAGCTTCGCTTCATTCTGAGCTTTCACTTGGTCACAGACGGAGGAATTAGATTTGGCTAGGCAGGGATAGGATAGGAGAGGAGAAGAAGAAAACCAACAGCTCTTTTAAGAGCTAAATTCCAGGGAGAAGCTTGTCAGTGTAACGTGGCATTGACAGGCTGTATCTGCGCAACCCAGCTTTCCGCAGTGTGGATGATCCTGAATGAGATACACTGAAAGTGTATTCCCATATACCCTATATACCCCCAATCCATGTTCCAACAGTGTGCACCCCCACCCCCACCCCTGAAACTAACTTGAATACACTGTGTGTAATCCCCCAAGAATAAAATTGGGGCTACATACACCCTTCCTTTGTTGCTATTGGCATATAGTGCCAGGTTCTGAGTGTAAATTCCCCTAAGAAATTGGGCCCTTCATACCACCCTTCTTTTGTTGCTATTGGCATATAGTGCCAGGTTCTGAGTGTAAATTCCCCTAAGAAATTGGGGCCTTCCTACCACCCTTCATTTGTTGCTATTGGCATGTAGTGCCATTTTCTGAGTGTAAATTCCCCTAAGAAATTGGGGCCTTCATACTACCCTTCTTTTGTTGCTATTGGCATATAGTGCCAGGTTCTGAGTGTAAATTCCCCTAAGAAATTGGGGCCTTCATACCACCCTTCATTCAGTCCCGGCTAGCGCAATTTCAAGTAATTTTAAAACAATCAATTCTTTGTTTCTAAAAAAAAATTCAAATTATGGTGAAATATTCTAAAAGATATAGGTTACCTAAGGGTTCTCGTGCGGGACAGTGATTAATGTTGATAGAAGAATTTATGATTCTCTGCCTCTGAAGGGGTATTGTATATGTTCAAGTTTCTGGTGCGCTTATTGATGTAAGTGTGGAATTATAAAAACTGGAGATAAAGTATTTATTCCTTATTCCAAAAGTATAATTCACAAACATTACTTTAACTAGAGACATAGTGTGGAGCAATGAGTAAGGTCAATAGCAGAAGTAATTGTCCTTGGTCTCAATATGGAAATGAGCTTTATGGAACACTGATGGCATTGCCACTTACCTCTTTGGACCAAAGACAATGCTTTCATTAATCTATAGGGTAATTTCAATATCAGAAGTTAATGTCCTTGGTCTCAATAGGTAAATGAGCTTTTTGGAACGATGATGGCTTTTCCACTTACCTTTTTGGAACCACGACAATGCCTTCATTTCTCCATAGGGTAACGTCAACAGCAGAAATCATTGTTCTTGGTCTCAATATGATAATAAGCTACTTGAAGCAATGCGGAGGGCATTGCCACTTACCTCTCTGGACCAATGTCAATGCCTGTGTCACTCCATAGAGCTCAATTTCAATTTGTATTTACTGTTTTGTATTTTTTTTTTTTAGTAAGAAACTGGAGTGTATTAATAAAAATGTGAAAAATGTTATCTGTCCTATTACTATTCTCTCTCAATTTAATAGACAACAGTATGTATTTCGCCTTGAAAAACAAATCAGAGAGAGTGAACTTTCGGACACGCTTTCACATTGTATCTTGGAATAATCCAAAGATTTTCAAAAAGGTACCAAAAGCGCTAGTGGTGTAGGGGTATCATGCAAGATTCCCATTCTTGCGACCCGGGTTCGAGTCCCGGCTAGCGCAATTTCAAGTAATTTTAAAACAATCAATTCTTTGTTTCTAAAAAATTTTTATTGTATTGTATATGTTCAAGTTTATGGTGCGCGTATTGATGTAAGTGTAGGGTACATAAAGTATTTATGCCTTATTCCAAAAGTATAATTCACAAACATTACTTTAACTAGAGATATAGTGTGGAGCAATGAGTAAGGTCAATAGCAGAAGTCATTGTTCTTGGTCTCAATATGATAATAAGTTACTTGAAGCAATGTGGAGGGCATTGCCACTTACCTCTCTGGACCAACATCAATGTCTTTGTCACCCTAAAGAGCTCAATTTCAATTTGACAAACACAGTGATATCATGGCAATGGAAGAATCAATTCACAATCTCACGCAGCTTGGATTCAGGTGACCATAACCGTTCTATCTGTCAGGTGGAGTTCAGACGACATACTCTATGATGTAGAATAATGGTCAATGGTTAATAGGTATCTTTTCATTCTGGCTCTCCCTAGGGTCTGTTTACTGTTTTTTGTTTAGTTTTTTTTTTAGTAAGAAACTGGAGTTTATTAATAAAAATGTGAAAAATTTTATATGTCCTATTACTATTCTCTCTCTGTATTTGGCTTGGAAAACTAAATCAGAGAGAGTGAACTTTCAGACACGCTGTCTCATTGCTTCTTGGAACAATACAGAGATTTTCAAAAATGCACCAAAAGTGCTAGTAGTGTAGGGGAATCATGCAAGTTTCCCATTCACCTGACCCTGGTTCGAGTCCTGGCTTGTGCAATTTAAAGTGTTTCTAAAACAATCAATTCTTTGTTTAAAAACAAAAAGAATTCAAATTCTGGAGAAATATTCTAAAAGATATAGGGTAACTAAGGGTTCTCGTCTGGGACAGTCATTAATGTTAATAGAATATCTTATGATTCTTGGCCTCTGAAGGGGTATTGTATATGTTCAGTTTTCTGATGCGATTATTGAAGTGAGTGTGGAATTACTAAGAGGAGATATAAAATATTTATGCCTTATTCCAAAAGTATAGTTCAAGAACGCAATGAGTAAGGTCAATAGTAGAAGTTATTGTCCTTGGTGTCAATATGGAAATAAGCTTTTTGGAACACTGATGGCTTTGCCATTTACCTCTTTGGACCAAGGACAATCCTTTATTAATGCATAGGGTAATTTCAATATCAGAAGTAAATGTTCTTGGTCTCAATAGGTAAATGAGCTTCCAAACAATCCAGAGTTTTCTAACAACCAACTGAAGTGCTTGTAGTGTAGGGGTATCATGCAAGATTCCCATTCTTGTGACCCGGGTTCGAGTCCTGGCTAGTGCAACGTCAAGAGATTTTGAAACAATCAATTCTTTTCTTCCAAACAAAAAGAAGAATTCAATTACTATTCTAAAAGATATAGGGTACCTAAGGGTTCTCGTGTGGGACAGTAATTAATGTTAATAGAATAACTTATGATTCTTGGCCTCTGAAGGGGTATAGAAAGCCCCACGTAGCGGACCCAAAGGGGTAGTGAAGGAGGCACATGACATAAAAGGGAATGCAGAGCAGACAGGTCATATGGAGGGCAAGAGGGGTTCAGGCAAAGGACAATTGGTGGGGTTAGCATACTGTTTACAAAACATAAGATGCAGGCTGAGGATCACTTACCTACAGGAGACTGTTCGAGCAAGTTGTTTTTTTCACCATGTCATTGTCTTCTGACATCGAGGCCCTTCTGCGTCAGGTCCGGCAGGCTGCGATGGTCCGGGGGCCTGAATGACTGCAGGTGTACCTGGGGACGGCATCATCTGATGTTCCTCCTGCGTCGGATGGTGCATTGAGGGCGTGCAGGAGACGCGCACAGCCTCCTGAAAGACTGAGCCTGGAGCTCTCCACGCCGCCCAGGAGACTCAGATGGAGCCCCGCAAGGGACCCTCTAGCGCTGGCTCCTTCCACAGCTGCAAGCAGCACTGAGAGGAATCCGGCGCCGCGGCCTAAGCGATTTTTGGTCTCCATTTGGAAATAAGCTACTTGAAACAATGTGGAGGACATTGCCACTTACCTCTCTGGACCAACGTCAATGCCTTTGTCACCCCATAGAGCTCAATTTCAATTTGACAAGCACAGTGATATCATGGCAACCTAGTAACCGATTCACAATCTCACGCAGCTTTGATTCAGGTGACCCTAACCGTTCTGTCAGGCGGGGTTCAGAAGACATACTCCATGATGTAGATTAATGGTCAATGTCTAATGGGTAACTTTTCATTCTGGCTCTCTCTAGGGTGTGTTTACTGTTTTTGTTCTATTTTTTAGTAAGAAACTGCAGTGTATTAATAAAAATGTGAAAAATTTTATCTATCCTATTACTATTATCTCTCTGTTTAATAGACAACTATATGTATTTGGCTTTGAAAACTAAATCGGAGAGAGTGAAATTTCAGACACGCTGTCACGGTATGTCTTGGAACAATCCAGAGTTTTCCAAAATCCTACCAAAAGCACTAGTGGTGTAGGGGTATCATGCAAGATTCCCATTCTTGCGACTCTGTTTCGAATCCCGGCTAGTGCAATGTTAAAAATATTACTGTAAAACTAGAGATATAGTGTGGCGCAACGAGTAAGGTCAATAGCAGAAGTTATTGTCCTTTGTCTCATTATGGAAATGAGATTTTTGGAACACTCATGGTATTGCCACTTTCCTCTTTGGACCAAGGTCAATGGCTTCAATAGGCCATATGGTAATTTCAGTAGCAGATGTTATTGTTCTTGGTCTCAATATGGAAATAAGCATTATAAAGATATGAGAGCATTGCCGTTTACTTCTTTGGACCAAGGACAATGCCTTCATTACTCCATGGAGCTCATTTTCAGCAAGGGAGTTGAACATTCAGAAGGGCAAAACACACACAGTTTGGATTCTGGTGACCCTAACCTTCTTATCTGTCGAGTGGAGTTCAGACGACACACTCCTTTTAAAAGGAGCTATGATTTAGATTTATCTTCAGTATTATATGGATACCTGTTACTTTTGGCTCTTTCTAGGATTTGTGTGCTGTATTTTTTATGCTTTATTTCATGTTCCCCCATCTCTGCCCAGAGCTTCATGTCCCTCCATCTCTGCCCCCAGTGTCATGCCGTACCCCCCTTCATCTGCCCACAGTTTCATGTCCCTCCATCTCTGCCCCCAGTGTCATGCCGTCTCCCCCTTCATCTGCCCAGTTTCATGTCCCTCCATCTCTGCCCCAGTGTCATGCCGTCCCCCCTTCATCTGCCCATAGTGTCATGTCCCTCCATCTCTGCCCCCCAGTGTCATGCCGTCCCCCCTTCATCTGCCCATAGTTTCATGTCCCTCCATCTCTTCCCCCAGTGTCATGCCGTCCCCCCTTCATTGGCCACAGTTTCATGTCCCTCCATGTCTGCCCCAGTGTCATGCCGTCCCCCCTTCATCTGCCCATAGTGTCATGTCCCTCCATCTCTGCCCCCAGTGTCATGCCGTCCCCCCTTCATCTGCCCATAGTTTCATGTCCCTCCATCTCTGCCCCCAGTGTCATGCCGTCCCCCCCTTCATTGGCCACAGTTTCCTGTCCCTCCATCTCTGCCCCCAGTGTCATGCCGTTCCCCCCCCTTCATCTGCCCACAGATTCATGTCCCTCCATCTCTGCCCCCAGTGTCATGCCGTTCCCCCTTTATCTGCCCCTTCATTATGTTCCACCTTAATGTTTAAAAAAAAAAAAACTCTTATACTCACCTTCCAACACTCCCTTGCCGCCCGCTCAGTCTCGCTCACTCATATAGATGTAGCCGCACAGGTTGACCCACACAAGTTGAGAACCGCTGACGTAAGGCCTTCTTACACTTCGACAAATTGCAACTAGACATAATTTGTATCCAGGAACCATATTTGTCTGCTACCTTCATCCCTAAATTCTTTCACTCTCACTACACTCTTCTAGGTCATATACCTAATAAGACTAAAAGCAACTGGTAACTATGCAAGCTCATTCCTATACATGTTGTGGACCCCCAGGGACGATGCCCCCTATCACCTATGATAACCTGGATTTGTGTGCAGATTGTAATTTTTCATTTAACGCTCTGCTAGAATGCTCATCACAGACAGCGAACAAGGTTTCCTCTAAAGCCAAAAGTGAGGCCCGTGAGGCATTTCATTCCCTTCCTTTAGTAGACTGTTAGTGTGAATTTAATGGAAATAAACAGTGTTACATCTATTTCTCCCCTGCTCACCAGCACTACACCAGGATTGATACTCACGTCCACATCGCTACTTCCATTTCTAGTTTATGCTCGCCATGTTTCCTGAGCTTGGTCAGATCATGAACTTGTGCTGGTTGATATTAATTTTCAGAAGCCTGCTAAAATCTCTTATTCCTGGTGCCTAAACAAGTCCAGATTCCCAGCGAATCTCAGAGATACTAGCTGAATTTTTCCAATACAGCAAAGGCTCAATATTACTCAGGCCATTAACAGGGCTGCCCATAGGCCTCTATGCTTAAGCCCCTATCAGGGGAACAATTGAAGCTGCCACACTGAAAATGCTGGACGACATCTTGAACGCTTGCCAGTGGTTAAATGCTGTAGAACAATTATGCGAACCAGTGGGTGGGATGCAGGCCCCAGTCATGTGACGTCAGGGACCTCTCAGTAGTAGGCTGAAGCCTGCCAGGAGCGTGGAAAGGTAAGTAACACAATTTTTTATGTTCGCTTACCTCTCCCGGGCCCCCCCCCCTGAGTATAATCATTTTTTTAAAAAAATGCATATTCAGCTGTCCTCGATGCTCCCATGTCCCCCGATGCGTCTCATTTCTACTGCTGCAGCGGCTTCTCACAGGTCTCTTCCTAGGTTCTGCTGAAGTTACTGGTCACATGACCACTGAGACCATTCAGCGGCCTCAGGAAAAGACCTGTCACAGGTATTGACAGTGCATGCCCTTTACTTATTGGCCTCAGTGGTTACGTGACCAATGAAGCCAATCAGTTGCTTCAGTGGAACCCCAGAACCCGTTGAGCAGAAGGACTGGAACATGCTGGAAGGACACCGGAGCATAGGGGACAGGTGAGTATGATTTTTTATATATATATTTTTCACTCCCCCTGACTGATTTAAAAGTTAAAGGCGTTGTCCATTTTGTCCATAACCCCTTACATTAATCCCATCTATAGTATAAACTATAGTAACCCCTTACAGGACCATAAAAAATTGTTAATTTAGACATAGCCTAATTCTCTATTACTACAACAGCTGGAGCTGAGGCCTATTTCAGATCCGCCCTGGACCACTCATAAGTCAGAAATCTGGGGCTGATATAGTTGGACTTCAGCACTCTGCCTGTCACCTTCTCACAATCTATAGGGCTGGTAGAGCCCCATTTAGGGTTGAGCGATCGGGATCGGAAAAGATCGGATCCCAATCGGTGATCGAGTAAATTTCACGATCGCGATCGGGTTCTGATCCCGCCTAAAAAAGATCGGGAATGGAATTCCGATCACGATCCCTCAAACGATTTACTTGCACAGAACCGCTGCCACTCCCCATAGCTCCAGGCTGTTGTTCTCTCCTGTCCTCTCTCTCTTTGTACGTCGGCAGAGCGCTGTTTTCCCCCACCTTTTTGTGGCTTAGGAGAGTGTGGGCGGGTACAGGGAGGGGAGACATGAGTACCCACCCACACTCTCCTAAGCCACAACAAGACCCACCTTCTCCCAGCATCAGTCACACTAGCCTGGGAGGCGGGGGCAAGGACAGTGCTCTGCCGGCGTGCGAAGAGAGAGAGGAGAGAACAATGGCCGGGAGCTCCGGGGAGCGGCGTACACATCGAGAGAGGAGGCAGCAGCAGTTCTGTGCAGGTAAGTGGGGAAGACTAAGTGGCCGGCGGATTTTTTAATCACTACACAGCGTAGAGGCTTCAATTTTTGGACTCCATGCTGTGTAGTGAACACAATTGTTTTTAAAATAAGTCTCATTGACTTACATTAGGATCGGAAATGGGATCGGGGTTGGGTTTGAATGGAAAATGATCGGAAATCGAATTTTAAAATCGATCCTGAAATCTCAAGATCGCTCAACCCTAGCCCCATTATAAGTCACTGGTGGCATATTGCTCCGCTGGTTCTGTCATGTTATAGCTTCAGCATAGCGTTGCTTTTCCCATTATAAATGGAAGCCTTAATGCACGGGTGAAAAGAGTCTTTTTAGTTATCCATTGATGCTGAAACTCCAAAACCACCTGAAAACTAACTGCCTTTGGCTGTATGTAAACAATATAGGGCTTTGTCAAGGGCAGACAACCCTGTAAGGAAGGATCTGTCCATAGCACAGTCCAGGGCATAACACACAACAGAACCACAGGCACCAACCAGACCCAACTGATTTACAATGGCTTCAGTCAGGTTCTGAGACCTTTAGCTTATAGAGATGAGTGAACAGTGTTCTATCGAACACATGTTCGATCGGATATCACGCTGTTCGCGGTGTTTGATTCGAATGGTAAAGTGACTGAAAACTCGATTCCCCTCCCACCTTACCTGGCGCATTTTTGGCTTCAATAACAGCTCAGGGGTGGTGGGACAGGAACTACGACAACAGGGACCTTGATAAAAAATAGGTAAATGCCATTGGATGCCGAAAACATGTGACCTCTGATTGATAAGAACAGCGCCACCCAGCTTCGCGTCATTCTGAGCTTTCACTTGGTCACAGACGGAGGTCTGTGGCCGTAGAGTTAGGAATTAGATTCTGGTAGGCAGGGATAGAATAGGATAGGAAGGAGAAGAAAACCAACAGGTCTCTAAGAGCTACATTCCAGGGAGAAGCTTGTCAGTGTCTACCACACTAACGTGGCATTGACAGGCTGTATCTGCGCAACCCATCTTTCCGCAGTGTGGATGATCCTGAGTGAGATACACTGAAAGTGTATTCCCATATATCATATATACCGCCAATCCATGTTCCAATAGTGTGCACCCCCACCCCCACCCCTGAAACTAACTTGAATACACTGTGTGTAATCCCCCAAGAATAAAATTGGGGCTACATACACCCTTCATTTGTTGCTATTGGCATGTAGTGCCAGTTTCTGAGTGTAAATTCCCCTAAGAAATTGGGACCTTCATACCACCCTTCTTTTGTTGCTATTGGCATATAGTGCCAGTTTCTGAGTGTGAATTCCCCTAAGAAATTGGGGCCTTCATACCACCCTTCATTCAGTCCCGGCTAGCGCAATTTCAAGTAATTCTAAAGCAATCAATTCTTTGTTTCTAAAAAAAAATTCAAATTATGGAGAAATATTCTAAAAGATATAGGTTACCTAAGGGTTCTCGTGCGGGACAGTGGTTAATGTTGATAGAAGAACTTATGATTCTCGGCCTCTGAAGGGGTATTGTATATGTTCAAGTTTCTGGTGCGCTTATTGATGTAAGTGTGGAATTATTAAAAGGGGAGATAAAGTATTTATTCCTTTTTCCAAAAGTATAATTCACAAAAATCACTTTAACTAGAGATATATTGTGGAGCAATGAGTAAGGTCAATAGCAGAAGTTATTGTCCTTGGTCTCAATATGGAAATGAGCTCGATGGAACACTGATGGTATTGCCACTTACCTCTTTGGACCAAAGACAATGCCTTCATTAATCTATAGGGTAATTTCAATATCAGAAGTGAATGTCCTTGGTCTCAATAGGTAAATGAGCTTTTTGGAACGGTGATGGCTTTTCCACTTACCTTTTTGGAACCAGGACAATGCCTACATTTCTCTATAGGGTAATGTCAATATCAGAATTGAATGTTCTTGGCCTTAATATGGAAATGAGCTTTTTGGAATGATGATGGATTCTCTATTTACCCTTCTGGAACATCAACAATGCCTTCATTTCTCCATAGGGTAATGTCAACAGCAGAAATCATTGTTCTTGGTCTCAATATGAAAATAAGCTACTTGAAGCAATGCGGAGGGCATTGCCACTTACCTCTCTGGACCAATGTCAATGCCTGTGTCACTCCATACAGCTCAATTTCAATTTGACAAACACAGTGATATCACGGCAACGGAGGCCCCGATTCACAATTTCACGCAGCTTGGATTCAGGTGACCCTAACTATCTATCTTTCAGGTGAAATTCAGACAACATACTCTATGATGTAGATTAATGGTCAATGTCTAATGGATAACTTTCCGTTCTGGCTCTCCCTAGGGTGTGTTTACTGTTTTTGTATTTTTTTTTAGTAGACAACAGTATGTATTTGGCCTTGAAAAATAAATCAGAGCGAGTGAACTTTCGGACACGCTTTCACATTGTATATTGGAATAATCCAAAGATTTTTAAAACTGTACCAAAAGCGCTAGTGGTGTAGGGGTATCATGCAAGATTCCCATTCTTGCGACCCGGGTTCGAGTCCCGGCTAGCGCAATTTCAAGTAATTTTAAAACAATCAATTCTTTGTTTCTAAAAAAAAATATCAAATTATGGGGAAATATTATAAAAGATATAGGTTACCTAAGGGTTCTCGTGTGGGACAGTGGTTAATGTTGATAGAAGAACTTATGATTCTTGGCCTCTGAAGGGGTATTGTATATGTTCAAGTTTATGGTGCGCGTATTGATGTAAGTGTGGAATTATTAAAAGGGGAGATAAAGTATTTATGGCTTATTCCAAAAGTATAATTCAAGAACGCAAAGAGTAAGGTCAATAGCAGAAGTTATTGTCCTTGGTCTCAATATGGAAATGAGCTTTTTGGAACACTGATGGTATTGCCACTCACCTCTTTGGACCAAGAACGATGACTTCATTAATCCATAGGGTAATTTCAATATCAGAAGTAAATGTTCTTGGTCTCAATAAGAAAATGAGCTTTTTGGAACAATGATGGCTTTTCCACTTACCTTTGTGGAACATAGACAATGCCTTCATTTCTCCATAGGGTAATGTAAATAGCAGAAGTCATTGTTCTTGGACTCAATATGGAAATAACCTACTTGAAGCAATATGGAAGGTATTGACACTTACCTCTCTGAACCAACATCAATGTCTTTGTCACTCCATAGAGCTCAATTTAAAATTTACAAACACAGTGATATCACGGCAACGGAGGCCCCGATTCACAATCTCACGCAGCTTGGATTCAGGTGACCCTAACCGTTCTATCTGTCACATGGGTTCAGACGACATACTATATGATGTACATTAATAGACAATGTCTAATGGGTAACTTTTCATTCTGGCTCTCTCTATAGTGTGTTTACTGTTTTTATTTAGTTTTTTAGTAAGAAACTGCAGTGTATTAATAAAAATGTGAAAAATTTTATCTGTCCTATTACTATTCTCTCTCTGTTTAACAAACAACTATATGTATTTGGCTTTGAAAACTAAATCAGAGAGAGTTAACTTTCAGACACTTGTCACGTGACGCGTGTCATTCATGTCACAGTATGTCTTGGAACAATCCAGAGTTTTCCAAAAACCAACTAAAGCGCTAGTAGTGTGGGGGTATCATGCAAGAGTCCTATTCTTGTGACCTGGGTTCGAGTCCCAGCTAGCGCAATTTCAAGTGATTTTGAAACAATCAATTCTTTTCTTCCAAACAAAAAGAAGAATTCAATTACTGGAGAATTATCCTAAAAGATATAGGGTACCTAAGGGTTCTCGTGTGGGACAGTGATTAATGTTAATAGAATAACTTATGATTCATGGTCTCTGAAGGGGTATAGAAAGCCCCACGTAGCGGACCCAAAGGGGTAGTGAAGGGGGGCACATGACATAAAAGGGAATGCAGAGCAGACAGGTCATATGGAGGGCAAGAGGAGGTCAGACAAAGGACAATTGGTGAGGTTAGCATACTGTTTACAAAACATAAGATGCAGGCTGAGGATCACTTACCCACAGGAGACTGTTCGAGCAAGTTTGTTTTTTTTCACCATGTCACTGTCTTCTGACATCGAGGCCCTTCTGCGTCAGGTCAGGCCCAGGCTGCGATGGTCCGGGGGTCCGAATGACTGCAGGTGTACCTGGGGACGGCATCATCTGATGTTCCCCTTGCGTCGGATGGTGCATTGAGGCCGCGCAGGAGACGCGCACAGCCTCCTGAAAGACTGAGCCCGGAGCTCTCCATGCTGCCCAGGAGACGCAGATGGAGCCCCACAAGGGACCCACTAGCGCTGGCTCCTGCCCGGCACCCTTCCGCGGCTGTGGGCAGCGCTGAGAGGAATCCAGCGCCGAGGCCTGGGCGATTCTTGGTCTCAATATGGAAATAAGCTACTTGAAACAATGTGGAGGGCATTGCCACTTACCTCTCTCATTACCAACGTCAATGCCTTTGTCACCCCATAGAGCTCAATTTCAATTTGACAAGCACAGTGATATCATGGCAACGTAGTCACCGATTCACAATCTCACACAGCTTTGACTCAGGTGACCCTAACCGTTCTATCTGTCAGGTGGGGTTCAGAGGACATACTCCATGATGTAGATTAATGGTCAATGTCTAATGGGTAACTTTTCATTCTGGCTCTCTCTAGGGTGTGTTCACTGTTTTTGTTTTATTTTTTAGTAAGAAACTGGAGTGTATTAATAAAAATGTGAAAAATTTTATCTGTCCTATTACTATTCTCTCTCTGTTTAATAGACAACTATATGTATTTGGCTTTGAAAATTAAGTCAGAGAGAGTGAACTTTCAGACACGCTGTCACATTGTGTCTTGGAACAATCCAGAGTTTTCGAAAATTCTACTGAAAGCACTAGTAGTGTAGGGGTATCATGCAAGATTCCCATTCTTGCGACCTGGGTTCGAATCCCGGCTAGTGCAATTTCAAACGATTTCAAAGCAATCAATTCTTTGCTTTGAAACAAAAAGAAGAATTTAAATACTGGAGAATAATTCTAAGGGCTAGTTCACACGTGAAGAGACGCGGTGAGCCACGTCTCTCTCTTGTCAAAACCCGCCTGTCGCGGCTTAACCCTCTGCTGTCGGCTCAAATGAATGAGCCGACATAGGAGGGAGCTGCCGGGGGCGGAAGCCACGCGGCTGAGCCTGCGCGGTTTTCGTCTGAAGAAAGGACATGTCCTTTCTTTTTTCCGCTAGTGGCAGCCCGCCGCTAGCGGAGAAAAGAAGCCCGGCGGAGCCTGCGCGGTTTTCGTCTGAAGAAAGGACATGTCCTTTCTTTTCTCCGCTAGTGGCAGCCCGCCGCTAGCGGAGAAAAGAAGCCCGGCGGTCTCCATAGACCACCATTATAAGGGGAGGTTTTGGACGCGAAATCCGCTGTCAAAAACCTCCCCTTATACTCACGTGTGAACTAGCCCTAAAAGATATAGGGTGGAGCAAATTGACAAGCACAGTGATATCTCGGCAATCGAGGTCCCGATTCACAAGGGCAAATCACACACAGTTTGGATTTTGGTGACCTTATTAGTTCTATATGTTTGGTGGAATTTAGACAACATATTCTTTTCGACATACTGAGTAAGGTCAATAGCAGAAGTTATTGTCCTTGGTCTCAATATGCAAATGAGCTTTTTTGAACATTGAGGGTATTGCCATTTATCCCTTTGGACCAATAATAATGCCTTTATTACTCCACAGAGTATGTCAATAGCTGAAGTTATTGTTCTTGGTCTCAATATGCAAATGAGCTTTTTGTAACACTGATTTTATTAACACGCACCTCCTTAGACCAATGACAATGGCTTCAATAGGCCATATGGTAATTTCAGTAGCAGATGTTAATGTTCTTGGTCTCAGTATGGAAATAAGCATTACAAAGATATGAGAGCATTGCCATTTACTTCTTTGGACAAAGGACAATGCCTTCATTACTCCATGGCAGTGCCGCACCTCCCATGAGGCGACCTGAAGCGACCGCTTCGGGCGGCGCTGTGCTAGGGCCCCAGGGAGGGCGGCATTTTTGCTGACCTAAGTCAGTCCAGGACAAGCTGTTACCCATTAGTTACCCATTAGACATTGACCATTAATCTACATCATGGAGTATGTCCTCTGAACCCCACCTGACAGAACGGTTAGGGTCACCTGAGTCAAAGCTGCGTGAGATTGTGAATCGGTGACTACGTTGCCATGATATCACTGTGCTTGTCAAATTGAAATTGAGCTCGGGGGGGAAGGCGGCTTTCTGACGTCTGCATCAGGCGTCAGAAACAAATGGTTCACCCCTGCTCCGTGGAACTCATTTTCAGCAAGGGAGTCGAACATTCAGAAGGGGAAAACACACACAGTTTGGATTGTGGTGACCCTAACCTTTTTATCGGTCGAGTGGAGTTCAGACGACACACTCCTTTTAAAAGGAGCTATGATTTAGATTTATCTTCAAAATTACATGGATACCTGTTACTTTTGGCTCTTTCTAGGATTTGTGTGCTGTATTTTTTATGCTTTATTGGCACTTTTTGGTTGTTAATTTGATATTCTTTCTTTATAGCACTGTTTACCAGGATTAAACCCACCTGGTTAGACTGTAGTGGCATTGGTTCCCATGTCTCCCCACACTTCATGCATCTTGGGGTTCATCGTATTATCACTCTGGCATGTGCAGTAATAGTTCCTGACCTACTCCTGTATCAGAGGGTAGACCCCACCACCCCATCCCCTTGTCCTATATCATGCTTTTTTGCAGCATAAAGCATTACTCCCATGTGTAAGATCATTTGCATATAATGATAGAGGCTTTAACTCCCCGCAACAATGACGTAAGGCCTTCTTACACTTCGACAAATTGCAACTAGACATAAATAGTATCCAGGAACCATATTTGTCTGCTACCTTCATCCCTAAATTCTTTCGCTCTCACTACACTCTTCTAGGTCATACACCTAATAAGTCTAAAAGCAGAGTGGTAACTATTTTCTACGCAAGCTCATTCTTATACATGTTGACTCTATCTCTGTGGACCCCCAGGAATCATGCCACCTATCACCTATGATAACCTGGATTTCTGTGCAGATTGTAATTTTTCATTTAACTGAATTTTTCCAATACAGCAAAGGCTCAATATTACTCAGGCCATTAACAGGGCTGCCCATAGGCCTCTATGCTTAAGCCCCTATCAGGGGAACAATTGAAGCTGCCACATTTAAAATGCTGGCCAATATATTGAACGCTTGCCAGTGGTTAAATACTGTAGAACAATTATGCGAACCAGTGGGTGGGATGCAGGCCCCAGTCATGTGACGTCAGGGACCTCACAGTAGTAGGCTGAAGCCTGCCAGGAGCGTGGAAAGGAAAGTAACACAATTTTTTATGTTCGCTTACCTCTCCCAGGCCTCTGATCATTATACTCGGGGGTCTGAAAAGACACGAGTATAATAATAGCGTTTGTGGGGCCCATGGCGTTACTTACAGGATCGGTAAGTAAATAGGGCCCATTACAGCCTATTAAGAAAAAAAAAACGTAGCGGTCTATGACTGGTCCACACAGTCATACACCTTAACGCTCCCCTCTGTCACCAAAATGAGATTCCAGTATAACCTGCAGAACCAAATAACACCCTCCAGCTATTTTTATTCCCCTGTTTTCACCTGGTTTATCTCTGGAGGATTTTACTCCATGAAGATGTGACAAATTTAGGATTCTTAACAATTTTCTCCATGATAAACATGTCAGAATATTTAATTTGCATTTTCTACAGTTTCAAGCGCAAACTAAAGACGCATCTTTTCAGACAGGCCTATCACAATTTCTAACGTAAACCCTTCCGTACTATAATTAGAATCCCCAAAATTTAATCCTCCTCTATCCCCGCTCCCACATTACCCCACATGATATGATGCCACTTCAGGCTAACTTTATAGGTCCAAACTCCATCCACATGTTAAAGGACACCACTAGTGACGGCTCATAAAGTTTTATGTTTGTGTAATGACAGTCACCTCTATTACAAAAGTGTCTGACCACTGTATAAGCAATACCACCCCTGCTACCTCTTGTGTCACCCCTTCTACCTCATAGGGTGCATTCACACTACGGAACGCCGGCGTGTATCACAGCCGTACACGCCGGCGTTACAGCAGGGCTGCCGGACACTTCCCATTCATTTCTATGGGAGCCGGCATGCAAGCGCTCCCCATAGAAATGAATGGACTGCTTTTTTCCATTCATTTCTATGGGGAGTGCTCGCATGCCGGCTCCCATAGAAATGAATGGGAAGTGTCCGGCAGCCCTGCTGTAACGCCGGCGTGTACGGCTGTGATACACGCCGGCGTTCCGTAGTGTGAATGCACCCATAGATTGTAAGCTCTTGTGAGCAGGGCCCTCAGTCCCATTGTGTGAAATGACTTTCTTTGTAATGCATCTTTCTGTCTTTATTTGAATCCTACAAATTGTACAGCGCTGCGGAATATGTTGGCGCTATATAAATAAAATGTATTATTATTATTTGCACCAACTTACCTCTTCGAGGTGAGACCTTCCAATCCTATCAGATTTTTCACTTTTTCCAAGCATTTACACCCACCTGGATTATCAGACCACTAATTTTGAAAGATTTTGTTTATATAGGGCCACGGATAGAGGTGCACTTTCTTTTATTTACAATCAGCTGAACTCTCCGCCATCTAAGCTTAAATTAGAACTTTCTTGACTGCTTGGAAGAGTGATTTGGAGACAACGATAACAATGTTGTTACATATTTATTAGCAAAGGAAGCTTGTAGATCACCTTAATGGAACCCTCTCTAGAAATACTAGACAGGCCTTATCTGGTTCCATCTAGACTACACCTCATCTACTCGGAGGTCTCTGCTCTATCCTTCCATGGCTGCCAGGTAGTGAGGTGGCTAGCATGGTGGCAATCTACTTCAGGCCTGCAGTTTACAAAACACTGAAACCACAGACAGATGTCTGCTTGTCGGCACAGGTGGGCATGTCACAGCATCACGCCGCCTGCGTGAAGACATAGACATCCTGTGCATGGACACAGATACGACGATGGCTCCATTCATCAAAGGATCGCAGGTAGGAGAGTATAACTTTTTGTTTTATATACCACAGTTGTTATTTTAACAGGGGTCGTAATTATAACTATAAAGGAGGATTTATTAGGGGCATTATGACGATGGAAGGGTCATTTATATAAGGGCTATTAAGGGCATTATGAATACAAGAGGGAGAGGTTATTTATATAAGGGGCCATTGGGGGCATCATTTTTACAAGGGGTCATAAGGGGACATTATGAACATAAGGGGTTGGTTATTTATATAAGGGGTGCAGTATGTATGTCAGGAGGAATCAGGAACATAATATGTGGGTTCAATTAACTTACTTTAGGTGGCACTTTGGATTTATTAAGGCTACAGCCCCACTTGGAGGGCCGCAGAAAAAAAGTGCTATATCTATGAGGAAGATATATATATATATATATATATATATATATATATATATATATATATATATATATATATAGGTATAATTGATGTGCTGCAATTTCCAAAACTGCAATAGTTTTGGATATCACAGAATATCCACTGTGCAAATTCTTCTGCGTTATGTGGAAAAGAAGTGTGGCAAAAATTTGTGACAAGAACTGTAGGAACTGTAAAACGACAATTTTTTTTTTCGTGGCGTTTCCCCGACTTTTGGTCGGGCCTTAAATGGGTAGTACTAGCAAAATTGGACAAACCCTTTCATTTTTAAATTAGCTGGGGGCAGTGAAAACTTTTTAAAAAAATGCATATTCAGCTGTCCTCGATGCTCCCGTGTCCCCCGGCGTGTCCCGGTTCTACTGCTTCAGCGGCTCCTCACTGTTCTCTTCCTAGGTTCCGCTGAAGTTACTGGTCACATGACCACTGAAACCATTCAGTGGCCTCAGGAAAAGACCTGTCACAGGTAGTGACAGTACATGCCCTTTGCTTATTGGCCTCAGTGGTTACGTGACCAATGAAGCCAATCAGTTGCTTCAGTGGAACCCCAGAACCCGTTGAGCAGAAGGACTGGAACATGCTGGAAGGACACCGGAGCATAGGGGACATGTGAGTATGATTTTTTATATATATATTTTTCACTCCCCCTGGCTGATTTAAAAGTTAAAGGCATTGTCCATTTTGTCCATAACCCCTTACATTAATTCCATCTATAGTATAAACTATAGTAACCCCTTACAGGACCATAAAAAATTGTTAATTTAGACATAGCCTAATTCTCTATTACTACAACAGCTGTAGCTGAGGCCTATTTCAGACCCACTCTGGACCACTTTGAGAAATGACGACAATGAATGACAAATGATCTGAAAACAAAGATTGTTCAACATAGTTGTTCAGGGGAAGGATACAAAAAGTTGTCTCAGAGATTTAACCTGTCAGTTTCCACTGTGAGGAACATAGTAAGGAAATGGAAGACCACAGGGACAGTTCTTGTTAAGCCCAGAAGTGGCAGGCCAAGAAAAATATCAGAAAGGCAGAGAAGAAGAATGGTGAGAACAGTCAAGGACAATCCACAGACCACCTCCAAAGAGCTGCAGCATCATCTTGCTACAGATGGTGTCACTGTGCATCGGTCAACTATACAGCGCACTTTGCACAAATAGAAGCTGTATGGGAGAGTGATGAGAAAGAAGCCGTTTCTGCACGTACGCCACAAATAGAGTTGCCTGAGGTATGAAAAAGCACATTTGGACAAGGCAGCTTCATTTTGGAAACAAAAATTGAGTTGTTTGGTTATAAAAAAAGGCGTTATGCATGGCGTCCAAAAAGAAACAGCATTCCAAGAAAAACACATGCTACCCACTGTAAAATTTGGTGGAGGTTCCATCATGCTTTGGGGCTGTGTGGCCAATGCCGGCATCGGGAATCTTGTTAAAGTTGAGGGTCGCATGGATTCCACTCAGTATCAGCAGATTCTTGAGAATAATGTTCAAGAATCAGTGACGAAGTTGAAGTTACGCCGGGGATGGATATTTCAGCAAGACAATGATCCAAAACACCGCTCCAAATCCTCAGGCATTCATGCAGAGGAACAATTACAATGTTCTGGAATGGCCATCCCAGTCCCCAGACCTGAATATCATTGAACATCTGTGGGATGATTTGAAGCGGGCTGTCCATGCTCGGCGACCATCTAACTTAACTGAACTTGAATTGTTTGTCCAAAATACCTTTATCCAGGATCCAGGAACTGATTAAAAGCTACAGGAAGCGACTAGAGGCTGTTATCTTTGCAAAAGGAGGATGTACTAAATATTAATGTCACTTTTCTGTTGAGGTGCCCATACTTTTGCACCGGTCAAATTTTGGTTTAATGCATATTGCGCATTTTCTGTTAGTACAATAAACCTCATTTCAATCCTGAAATATTACTGTGTCCATCAGTTATTAGATATATCAAACTGAAATGGCTGTTGCAAATACCAAAATATTTAGAACTAAAAATGATTAAGATTAATAGGGGTGCCCAAACTTTTTCATAGGACTGTATATATATATATATATATATATATATATATATATACATCTATTATGCCCCACAGCGGCCCTTGCAGCCTATATTATGCCCCACAATGGCACAATAGACTATGGGGCATAATAGAGGTTGCAGGGGGGCCGCTGTGGGGCATAATAGAGGTTACAGGGGCCACATTGGACCCTTCAAGCTCTATTATTATACTCAGGGGTCTTTTCAGACACCCGAGTATAATATTCGGAGCCCCAGGGGAGATGAGAGAACATAATAAACACTGTTACTCACGTCTCGGGGATCCAATGTTAAAGAAGATCTTTCATGAGTTTGGGAAAAGGCAGTTCTATATCCCGCTGGAAAGCTGACATTGCACTGAATTCAGCGCACTGTCGGCTTTGCAGCGGTATATAGAACTGCCTTTGCCCAAACCCATGAAAGGTCCTCTTTAATCCTAGCAGGCTTCGGGCCTATATGGTACTGCTAGCACAGGCTTTGGGCCTATATGGTAATATACCAGACCATGTGACGTCTGGGCATTACCATATAGGCCCAAAGCCAGCTAGGATTAACATAGGATCCCGGAGAGGTAAGTAACATTGTTTATTATGTTCCCTCACCTCCCCTGGGGCTCCGATTATTATACTCGGGGGTCTGAAAAGACCCCTGAGTATAATAATAGCGGCAGTGGGATCGCGGCCTGGCCCGGGCCTATTCACTGCCGGCCTCCGTGGCCTATAGTACAAGGGGAAGCGGGGGCAGCAGTGATCAGGTCTGGGGAGGTTGGTAAATAGGCCGTAGGGGCCTATTATAAAACAAAATTTTTTTTTATTATACTTACCGATCACGCTGCTGCTGCTCCTGCTGCCTCCGTGATCCTCTTCTCTCAGCAGACGTCTACATATCAGTGTAGGCGGCGTGATGACGCCGTCTACGACGATACGTAGACGTCTGAACCAGCGCACGGAGAGCAGCAGCTCTCCTGTGGTAGCGCAAAGAAAAAAAAATTAAAAATCACCCGGGCTGCTTCCCCCATTAGAGGTGCGGCACTGGGACCAGCTCGCCCGGCCCTGGATCCGCCCCGATTAACTCTTTATATGGCCTGTGATCCCCGTGGCTGGCTTCAGTGGCATTTTCCCATTGACTGCAAAACAAGTGTGTTGGTGGATGTGGTGCAAGCAATCTAAGTCCTTAAGAGTCCATTCACATGGAGGAAAATGGTGTGGAATTTCAGCGCTGAAAAAAAGCCTCCCATTGACTTCAATGGTTTCTGCTAGCTTTTTATTCTGCTAGCGGATTCAGCGTCCAAATTCTAGCCAAAAAACTCCATGTGAACTGACCCTTAGGGTCGGTTTTAAGGGTCAGTTCACACTAGCTTATGTGTCCCGTCCGGAAGGAGTCCGCATGAGGACCCCCCTGGACGGAATACAAGCGCAACTACAAGCGCTGTGCTGTTAAAGCGCATGGACTCCATAGACTACAGTACAACGGGGTCTGTGTGCTTAGCGCACATGAATCATTCGTGTGGGCAGGACGCGGCAAGCACACGGACCCCGTTATAGTCTATGGAGTCCGTGCGCTTTAACTGCACAGCGCTTGCGCTTGTATGCCGTCCAGGGGGGCTCCTCATGCGGACTCCTTCCGGACAGAACACATAAGAGTGTGAACTGAGCATAAGAGAAGGTTTATTTTGTTTTACTTTGGGGGGGAATTAACCTAAAAATGAAAATATATAAATATATGAAAATAAATAAACACATTAGGTGTCTGCGTCTGAAAATGCGCAAACTATAAAAATATTTTGTAAAAAAAATATATGGTGAACACTATAGTGATTAAAAAAAAAATCAAAATAGCTGAATCACAATTTATTTTCACTGTATTGCCCCCCCACACACACACACACACACAAAAATAAATAAATAAATAAATATAAAATAAATAAATATAGGTAACAAGTGACCAAAATTTTGGACATGCATTAAAATGGTATAAATAAATACTGGCATAAGTGGTATGAAGATAAAGATGGTCTGTGAATTGTTTGTGTTTTTCAAACAAAAGCTCTGTATAAATTCTATATACAATATGTGCCAAATACCTGATTATTGCTATGTTCTCCATCTATATAAAATCAGTATATTTATTATATATAATTGTTCAATTATAAAGAATGTATGACTGTGCTTAGTAGACCTGGTATACATACATAAGTTTATTTTTTTAGCATTGTTATTATATATTTCAAAAGTTATTTCAAGTTATATATAAAAATAAAAGATATAGTGATATATAAAAAGCTTAAAATGTATGAAATAAATAAAGAAAAGATTTCTGCGCTAGCCGGGACTCGAACCCGGGTCGCAAGAATGGGAATCTTGCATGATACCCCTACACTACTAGCGCTGACTGGTATTGATGGTTTCTGTTTTAGCACTAGAACATACTTATGTGTTTTAGCACTAGAACATACTTAGTGTTGATAGAATAAAAGCAAGGCAGAGATATGTGAATAACCCACTGATTAACTAGTAACACTGCTGCTAACAGTCAGTATGGAATACAATACTACAGCTATAATACAGGCTTTTGGAGCATGCTAGCAACGATTGCTATCGAAATGCATGCAAAGGGTTTAAATTCGATAAGAACACATGTAAATAGAAGATACATTATTATAACATGAAATAAAATGAAAAAACGTAAAAAGTAACTCATAGGCCCCAGCGAGATTTGAACTCGCGACCCCTGGTTTACAAGACCAGTGCTCTAACCCCTGAGCTATGGAGCCATGCATGTACGAGGAAGCAGATTTTTGTTGTGCTATCATAAAGCCTACAAGGTAACCGGCCTGTGTGAGTGTGGCCAGATCTGCTAATGCTGGAGATTGTCCCACTCGGGTAAGCAGTACAGAGGCTGCCGTAAATGTCTATTATAGTGCCGTAAATGCAGGGCGTTCATATGGCGGCTGCTCGTGTTATTGAGCGCTGGTTTACAATGGTTAGAAATTTCTTTACAAGTAATGAAGCCACATTGACTGAGTCTCCATAGGTGACTGACTTGTTCCATGCAAATGGGGAAAAGGGCGTTTTTGTTTTCTTTATGTTTATTTTTTATAATTTTGAATGAAAAATGAGGGGGTACAAACAGTTGGGATCCCCTATGTTCACACGGCGGAAAACGAAGAGGAATTGCGCTCCATTTTCTGCTACCGACATTCTTGCTCGCGGTCGGCTGCCACCAGTTGTTGATGCAGGGCATCAGCATTCTATTGTGGTTTTCAGGTCCAGATAAATCGGCCTAATCCATGGCTGAATCCGTGGCAAGATCGAGCAGGGCGTTTCTTTTTTCCGCATCCTGCTGCGATCTTTGCCTCCCATTGAAAACAATGGGAGGTGGATTCCAGGAGGAATCTGCCCCAGATTTAGCAGTTAAAAAACGCCCCAAAACCGCAGTAAATTTCACCGTGTGAACATACCCTTAGATGCCATGGTTACTACTCACCATGACATCTAAGGGCCCCTTCACACGGAGGATACGCTGGCGTATGCCGGCTCCCATAGAAAGCAATGGGACCTGTTTTAAACGCTGCTGATTCGGAACGTTTACACAGTCAAAATCAACCAGCGTATCCTCCATGTGAAGGGGCCCTAAGGGAGCGTATATCACATTGAAAGCAATAGGTAAAAAAGCCTCCCATTGATTTCAATGGGGAGCGCGCGTATGCCGGCACCCATAGAAATTAATGGGATCTGTTTTAACGCCACTCATTCTGAACGAGTTTACGTTCAAAATGAGCGGAGCGTTTACTCCGTGTGAAGACTCCCTAAGGCTTATTCACGTCTACAATGAACAATTCGTCACAGAGACCTTTGAAAAGTGCTGCAAGTCTGACTTTTTCGTCCAGCAGTTTGTGTTTGAATGGAAAAGAATGAATGGACACCCGACGGGTCCCATTAAAGTCAATTGGTCACTGTTAATGCACGCAATTTTTAATGGTTTGTGTGTTCATTGTTCTGGTCCTCTGATGGACCAGAACAACGGACACATTGGCACAGATGTGGACATAGGGTAAGGGGTTAAGCAGGGGTGCACCTCTAATCAGGCAAAGAGATGTGATTGCCTCTGGCGGTACTATTGGAGGGGCGGCTTTTTTACTTTTTTTTTTTTTTATCCTAAACCAGCCCAAGATAGGTCACTGAAAACAAAGCCGAGTGGGACTTGGGCTGGGCTGGCTTAGGAGATCTCTGCACCTCGGCGCTGGTGACGACGCTATGACGTCATTGCGCCTCCTGTGCTGAGACGCAGACGTTTTGTTCCCAGGTGAAGCAGAGGCAGCAGCTCCATCAAGGGATTGCAGGTAGGTGAGGATAACTTTTTTTAAATAGGCTATTACCTGCTGGACTTATCCCAGGTAACGGGCCCTATTTACTTACCTATCCCCGCTCCTGCTGCTTTCCCTTCTACTATAGGACGCAGAAGGGGGGAGCCAAAGTGGCTGTGAGCAAGAGTCGGAAGAGGTAAGTGAGGCTGCGGGTCCACAAACCCCAACAAATAATAATATTTTTATACTTTGGGGTCTTTTCATACCCCAGAGTATAATGATCAGAGACCCAGAGGAGGTGAAGAAACATAAAAAACAGTGTTACTCACATCTCTTGGATCCAGTGTTACGCCCAGAAGGCTTCTAGCCTTTATAGTGATGTCCCAGATGTCATGTGGGCCAGGCCAACGTCATTATGCATTGCAACGCAGACTTGGCCCAAGTGATGTCTGTGCTGATGCTGACGAAGGCTGAAAGCTGCAGGGAGTGTGCTGGAGCCCAGGATAGGTAAGTAACAGTGGTTTTTATGTTTCTCACCTTCCCGCATCTCCGATCATTATACTCTTGGGTCTGAAAAGACCCCAGAATATAATAATTGTTCATAGGTGGGCCACTATGGGGCATAATAGAGTGTGCAGCAGCCACTGTGGGCATAATATAGTGTACAAGGGCTGCTGTGGGGTATAATGGAATGTGGGGAAAGTGAAAAAAAACCTACTCACCTGTCGCTTGTGCTCTAATGTCTCCCACCGTGGTCTGGTTCTGCTGCTCCAGTGTTTTTTTCTGGCGGATGTCCCCACCGCATATGATGACTGAGGTCACTGACATAGGACGTCACAGTGCTGTGGTGAAGAAAACACCGGAGCAGCAGGTCTGGAACATACTGGAAGACACTGGAGAACCTTCCCCAGTCTCATTTTAAAAAGTTGTTATCCTGGACAACCCCTTTAAGGTGGCAGTTAGGCTTTAAAAAAGGGACTTTGCAGCTCATTTTTACTGACACACTATCCTTAAGATAGATCATAAATAAGAGATTAGTAGATCTTCCCCCCCAAAATCAGCAGTTTAAAGGCACCATGGCGCCTGTTTATATCATATGCTGTCTGTTCATAGAGACCATGGGTAAAAAATATGCAAATCTATTCTCCAGGATGTAATTAGGAGAACAGTGAACTCTGTATGCCGCCCTCTAGAGGGCAACATCCTTAACATCATGCATGACTCAGTTAAAAAGTCTACTATCGATTTAATTGCCAAATTAGTATTTCTATTCCAAAAGGAACAGATTCCCAGCTATGGACAGCGCTGTTTCGGCCTTTTGGGCCTCCTCAGCATAGCACGGGGATACTGATTTGGCAGAGTGAGAGACTATAGACCAGGGCCCTGACCATAGAGACCATGTGATGTAATTCCAATCTTGTCACATGGACGTATGTATAGGAGAAGGCTGTAGGTATATTACATCACCACTATGAGATGAATTACACTATATAAACAGAGAAGCGGTCACAGCGCTTACCCAAGTACCACGATTCATTCACACAACTGACCAGTGGGGCTTCCAGGTTTTTGAGCCCCACTGATTATTTTATTAATGACCTGGCAAAACTTTTAATTAGGAGACCTAAGGGGCATTATTTCTAAGGGGCACTATTTATACAGGGTACGCATGAGGCATTAATAATAAGGGGCGCTATTTATACAGGGTACACACTGACATTATTATAATATAGATGCACTTGGGGTATTATTCATTATAGGGGTGGTTATATTATATATTTTATAATTGGGGTAGAAGCAGAATGGGGTCTTTGTATAGGTGAGGACAATATGGTTTGGGTGCCTCAAAAAGTGAAGAGACAAAGATGTTTGTGTTGCAAACTTTACAGAGACAAGTCACAGCTGGAAGAAGTGGTCATGGCAGTCCAAAGGGAAGAGACGGGAAATGTGAAGTTAGAGACGTCACCTGTAAGTCACAAAATGTTACTGCACTGTATTGATCTAAATGATAGAGGATAAATACCTGATTGATGGGGGGCTGTTTTGCTAAGGGCTCGTTCACATCTGCGTTGCCCTCTCCGTTGTGCAGGTTTCCGTTTCCTGCATAAAACAGAGCAGGATACGGAAACCTGCAGGAGACTTTCTCACCCATTCATTTGAATGGGTGAGAAAGCTGTCTGACCGTGAGCGGCAGTGAGCGTTTTGCGCTCTCCGCCGCGAAACCGGGTTTTATAATCCGGACACAGAGTCAGACATGCAGTACTCTGTGTCCGGATTAAAAAATCCGGTTTTGCAGCGGAGAGCATAAAACGCTCACTGCCGCTCACGGCCGGACACGGTCTGTGCTTTGCGTCTTCTGGCATGCAGAAGACGGAAAGCACAGAACGGAAGGCTGAACGCAGGTGTGAACCTAGCGTTAGACTCCCAAGGGGCCTGAGAATATTTTTTTCCCCCCACTGGGTGGGAATTTAGTCTGACCGCAGTCAGACTGAGTATAGGTATGTTATTTGGTGGATGGACGAACCCTCTCATTCACTTCGATGGGAGTGCGAAAGATAGCCAAAGTACAGTACTCCTATTAAAGAGGACCTTTCATCAGATCGGGCACATGCAGTTTTATATACTGCTGGAAAACTGACAGTGCGCTGAATTCAGCGCACTGTCGGCTTTCCCGATCTGTGCCCGGTGTAAAGCGCTGTCGGTCCCGGTACCGTAGTGCTTTAGTGTCAGAAGGGCGTTTCTGACAGTTAACCAGGAACGTCCTGCCTCGCGGCGCCTATCGCGCTGTACTGTGGAGCGGGGAGTAACACCCTCTGCTCACACAGCTCGTCCATAGATGAGTATTATCAGGAGCGGGAGGGGGAGTTCCTCCCCGCTCCACAGTACAGTGCGATAGGCGCCGCGAGGCAGAAGGACGTTCCTGGCTAAGTGTCAGAAACGCCCTTCTGACTGTAAAGCCCTACGGTACCGGGACCGATAGCGCTTTACACCGGGCACAGATCGGGAAAGCCGACAGTGCGCTGCATTCAGCGCACTGTCAGCTTTCCAGCAGTATATAAAACTGCCTGTGCCCGATCTGATGAAAGGTCCTCTTTAAAGAGAATGGGGGCCATGTGGTCCATCCATCGAGCTGAAGATGTGTGAAATTATTTTCATTGTTGATGCCGCAGTGTTGATCTCTAACACTGAATGAATAACAGTAAGAAGAATTCTTAAAAACTGTTTTATAACTTTGTGTATATTGTTTTTTTTTTTTTTTTTTTTTTTGGGGGGGGGGTATTTCTATAGTCCACCTCAGGCAGCAAAGAGGCTAAGTTCACCACTGAGGTTAAGTGCCTGAGAATGTCGGAAGGCTCCATTCACATCACATTTTTTACATCCAATTAATAGATCCATTGAATGATTACAAACAACAGAAGCAAAAAATGGTCACAAATGGATGGCCATCCACTCACATAGACATCATTGTAAAAAAAAAAAAACTTACTTTGTATCAGTCAGAAAAAGCTGATACAAATGGATCTTTTTATTTCACATTGATCTCTATGTAAATAGATGGCTATCGAAAGATTGTGTATGACAATCTGTTTTCCCTTAGCCCAAATAGCAGCACAACTGGGGTAATCCTGCCCCTATGAGCTGTTAGGACAGGTGGAATATTTAATTACCAAACAGCAATCAACCCCTATAAGAGGTCGGAGGACCAACTCCCCTTTGTGTTAGTAACAAGTAAAGGTTTTTGACATATATTTAACAGGAGTAATATGAAATAGTACAAAAAAATGGTACAAATACAGCATAGGGAGGGAGCCTTGTGCTGCTGTTTGGGCTAAGGGAAAACAGATTGTCATTCACATTTTTTCGTTCCCCCTACGCCCAACAGCAGCACAACTGGGGATTTAGCAAGTATCGCTTTACCCTAGGGCGGGTGATTTTGGCAAGCTGATGCCAATACTGAGTGTCCAAATGCTGTGGACTCCCTTGTTCGCCACTCAAGTCTATAATGTTTGGCGAACGTTAGCTGAGAACTCCAAGAAGCCGCTGCACATATCTGTTCCAAGGAAAGAGAACGTCTCTCGGCCCACGATGTTGCTACTGCTCGGGTAGCATGGGCACGGATAAGGTCTGGCACTGGGAGATCCTGAGAACGTAGGGCGCAGATAATGGCTTCTCTAATCCATCTTGATAGAGTTGGTTTGGATGCTTTGGTACCTTTAGTGTGGCCAGACACATTGATCAGCAAATTCTCCGATTTCCGAAAGGGCGCAGTACGCTCTAGATAAATCTGCAACGCTCTCACCAAGTCCAACTTGTGCATCCTCTCCTCCCACTCAGAGGTGGAAGAGGAAAAAAAGGCTGGTAAGACGATTGCCTGGTTGATATTCTGAGGCGTGGGTACCTTTGGCAAGAATCCTGGGACGAACCTCAGTTGTACTCTGTCTGGAAAGAAGGTTATGAATGGCTCCGAGGCCGCTAAGGCCTGAAGTTCACCGACCCTCTTGGCGGAGGTTATTGCCAACAGGAAAGTTATCTTGTATGCTAGGTACTTCAAATCCACCTCAGATAGGGGCTCAAAGGGGGGCACACAGAGCCCATGTAAAACTGCGGCTAGGTCCCAACTAGGGACAGGCGGCTGCACTTGAGGACGAAGTCTAGTAGCCCCTCTTAGAAATTGCTTAATCAGAGGATCTAGTGCTAATCGGGTTTCTAGGAGAGCGGACAGAGCTGAGAATTGGACCTTCAAGGTAGCAGGTGCTAGCCCTTTCTCCAGGCCATCTTGTAGGAATTCCAAGACTGCATTCCTATTAGGGTCGCGCTGGTTACTTGAACACCAGTTCTGGAAAATTCGGGCGACCCTCCAGTAGCTCTGGTTAGTTGACTCCGCTCTTGAGTGCGCCAAAGTTCTTAGCACTCCCTGGGATAATCCTCTTTCGCCAGCTAAAGGCTGGCTGACCTCCAGGCAGTGAGGTTGAATCTGTTCAGGCCTTGACAGGGCCGACTGTTCCGGATTACCAGATTTTCCACTGGTGGAAGCCTCCAGGTGTTCCTCCGTCTCATGAGAGTGAAGACGGTGAACCATGCCCTTTGTGACCAGAATGGCGTGCTCCTTGCCAAGCTCTGGTCCTGCCTGAGTTTCGTCAATACCTTCCGAACTCTCCGTAGAGGAGGATAAACGCCTTTCTGTTTGAACCTCTCTGGTATTGATAGGGCATACAGCGCCAGAGGATTGTCTTCCCGGACTGGGGAGCAGTGCTCCTCTATTGCGGCGCTGTTTGAGGTGGCCATCAGTTCCACCTGGGGAGACTTCATCTTTTGGTAAGATAGTGGAAAGCACCCTGGTCTGGGGATGACCTGGCTGAGGTCGTCCGTAATCTGGTGAGTCAGTCCCACAGACTGTCTAAGTAACCTGAAATTTGAACCGCTGGCCGCTGGGAGATTTCTAGATCTGAGTAGACGAGGATCCTGGCGTCTCGTCTCGTAAGGTGGGGAAGGCTCTGATCTTCCATCCGTGACGACTGTAATAGGCTGTGTTCAGGTTGTCCATCCTGCTCCTGGTCCTCTGTTCCCGAGAACGTGGGGTCCACGTCTGAAGTTTCACTTGAGCTCTGGTAGTCTCTCGCCAGCTGGGTAAGCGCGTTCTCTTCAGGTAACGCCAGGTGCTTTGTACCAGGGTCTCCCCCAGATGAGCTCCCCCGGACAGGGAGGCATCTGTGGTCAACAGGGTCTAGGTAAACCTGACCGAGGACCTGCCATCGTGAAGATGGGTCTGCCGGGCTTGTAATGGCCGGGCACTGATGGTTTACTGGATAGACTTTTTTAGTCCCTAGGGACAGTGATTCTAGACTCGCAGCTTCTTGACGTAGAGAAGGTGCCTCCAGGTAAGAGAGTCTATGGTGAATCCCCGGAACTGGATTCGATTTGATGGAATCACAAATAATCCTAACGGGTCTTTGGCTACAGTCTGAATGTGCCTGAGGTAGCCTTCCTTGATCCCGGCTTTGAGAAGCCCTCTGCCCAGTTAAAGGGCTCCCCAGCCTTACTAGGGGTCTGGGGGAAGACCCATGGATACTACTCCCCTGGAAGTAGGGGGGGCTGAAGTTCTGCCGTCTGGGAGGGTGGAAACTTGATGACAAGGACTTCCATCTAGGTATTCGTCCCCTTGATATAAGGTCCTGGACCGAGCTACGGGAGATTCTGCGAGTATACCTGGCCTGAAGGTCTCTCAGAGAAACCGCATCCCGTGGAGGAAACGGTCTAGGTAGAAGACGATGAACCTGAGTCCTTCGCCCAAGATCCTGGGTACCAAGATACCCGGAGGGAGATCCTTCTGGTCGGGCACTCACAAATGAAGTTGTTTGGGGCCCTAAAAAGGGCAAGATGTTATCTCGGTCAGTGGAGTCTCGATGACATACTGAGCGACTCCGGGACCTTTGCGCCGGGGCCCTAGATGGAGGACGGGACCGTCTTCTCCCAAGATGGCAGACCACTGACTGGTCAGGGATCCTTCTTTCGGTCGCGGGAAGTACCGCGTCCTCTGCCCTGGGGAGCGGAGCGACCACGCCCCCTGAAGCCTCTGGTGGAGGAACCTCGACCCCGAAAGGCGTTTCTTTTCCTCTCTGGCGGCTGCGGCAGATTTTTAGTTTTAGTGTCCGCCAGATCCTCCATGATCTTGTACAGGGCTTTGCCAAAAAGCCTACCTGGCTCAAAGGGCAGTATACAAAGCCCTAGTCTGGAGGCGTTGTCCACCCTCCACGGTTTGATCCACAACGGTCGCCTGGCCACAGTGGTGAGGGCCATAGATTTAGAGGCGAGCTTCAATTGCGTCCTGGAGGATTCAGCCAAGTGGTCCACCAACAAGTTAATGTCGGTCATAGCCGACAGGAGGTCGTCCCGGTGGACCCCCGTGTCTATATCCCTAGCAAGAGATGACAATTCGGCCTGCAGGCCAGCGACCACCTCATTTGCCGATATGGCCACGGAGGCCTGAGAAGAGGCGACAGAATATGCCCGCCTCAAGGACCCCTCTACACGGCGGTCCAACGGGTCATGCAGGCTTGACCCGTCTTCGGCAGGAAGGACAGTTCGGCGGGATAATTTTGCCACCGCCACGTCAACCTTGGGTGGTGGCCCCCAGGCCCCCTGCTGAGACTCCGACATTGGGAAGAGAGCCCTGAACCTAGCGGAAGGTGTGAATGCTCTCTCAGGATGCCTCCACTCTCCTTCCATTACCTGGACCAGGTCTGAATTGGTCTTAAAGGACTTCGCCCTACTGCTTGGCCCTTCCCCAGCCTCCGATCACTTGATCTGAGGACTCTGAAAAGTCTGCCCATCTTATCGAGGGGAAATACTTCTTTCTCCACCTCAACAGGGTCCTCCTCAGAGGACTCAACCTCCCCAATGTGAAGCCTCTCCAGAGGCGGGAGGGAGGGCTCAGATGCCTCTAGCCGGGGCCTTTTGGCGAGGTGGGAAATGGTCTCATCCATTCTCTTCATGGAATGGGACACAAAGTCCTTTACCCAGGAGACCATTTCTCTAATGGGGGTAGCCTCAGAGGGAGGAGCTCTGCATCCCTGGCAGTACCTGTACTCACAGGCATCAGGGAGGGGGATCTTACACCGGGCGCAAGCCAAATGTCTCCTCTTCGCTGTGGTCTTCCTCCGAGGGAGGGTCGAGGAGGATGAGGAGGACATTCTACAAGAAGAGAGAAAGAGACAAGCACCCAACAAAAAAGAGTAGCGTAAAAATTCGGACCTCCTAGGTTGCAGCCCCAGCCCCTCTCCCCTCCACCGACCTTGATAATAAGAACTGGATGTTCCAACTTTTGGAGATTTCAATCCTGAGGCAGCAGCACTCAGAAGTACCTGTAACTGGAGCGACAGTTACCATCTTGTGGTGGAGGGTGGTTTAAATAGGCGGGCTGGTGGAGGGACAGGGGGTAGAGCCACGCCCCCCTCATTCAGGTCTGACTTTCTTCCCCCTGTGTGCTAAAAATAACTCACCCCCCCCCTCCCCGAGCACGGGGGGGGGGGGGGGGGGAACATTGCCAGCAGTAATTTTACCTGCTGTTTTCCTGAGTCATTCGCCGCCGCGGCCCCTAACACGGGTCGCACGGCCTGCGCATGGTGGGAAGCAGTCCCCGGCTCGGGCGGAACCCGGGAACCAGAAACTAGTTCCCAGATCCCGCCGGCAGACGAAAGTTCCTACCTGCCGGCTCCTGCAATAGACAGACGTCCGGAATGCTGCCGACTCACGCTTCAGCGAGGGACCTGGACCGGAGCAGGGAGTGAGACCTCATCAAGAACCACGCAGCACGGTACAATCTAGGGGGGGGGGAGAGGGCACCCCTATAGGAGGCCGGAGCACCTCTCCCCCATCCACCTGTCCTGTCCCACAGGACAGAAAAAAACACAAAGGGGAGTTGGTCCTCCGACCTCTTATAGGGGTTGATTGCTGTTAGGTAATTAAATATTCCACCTGCCCTAACAGCTCATAGGGGCAGGATTACCCCAGTTGTGCTGCTGTTGGGCGTAGGGGGAACCATTGGTATCTGCTAAACGAATGTAAACAACATGATGTGAATGACCCTTATCTATGATCTCATGCACTGCAGCAGAATTTATGGCATAAATTGCATGAGCTGCTGATTTTACCCGTATTGTGAAGCGAGGCTGATACCAGCATCACATCTGCATTGTCTGGTTCTGTTGGGGGCCCCAACCAATTGAGAGGTGGACCACAAAAAACAGTGGTTACACACAGAGCCCAACAAACCCCATTGACTATAATGGGTCCGTCCGGTGTTCGTCAATTTTAAACTGAAACCGGCGGAAGAAAAAGTTGTCGGAGAAGCCATTATATTCCTTTTGTAATACTGCAAGGTAATCCATAGTTCCTTTTTTTTAAAGAAAATCTGATGTTTTACCTCTCTCCTTCGCCACTTCTATTCCCAATAATAATAATAATAACTATTTATATAGCGCCAACCTATTCCGTAAGCACTTTACAAATCAGAGGACACATGAACAGACAATATGAGACAATTCAATGTGACAAAGAAATAAACATATCAAACAATAGGAGTGAGGACCCTGCTCGCAAGAGCTTACAATCTATGAGGAGATAGGGCAGCCATTCTCAACCTGTGGGTTGCGACCCCGGCGGGGGTCGAACGACCAAAACACAGGGGTCGCCTAAAGCCATCGGAAAATACATATTTCCGATGGCTTTAGCCGCTGAGAAGCCGCGCTACCTTTAGCAGCAGGGTAGATCCTAGTGGGCTGAAGGACCTGTGATGACGTCGGGACCATGTGATCGGACTCTGGTGTGGGCGGAGCTATTCAGTACAGTGCCGAGTTACACAGGAAGAGAAGGCTGCAGTGAATGGAGGCTGGAAGGTAAGATGGAGAGAAGAGACAGCATGTGTAAGCAAGAGGGGGGGTGGAGGGGATGCAGGCTGTGTGTGAGTATGATAGGGGAGTTCAGGCTGTGTGTGAGTATGATAGGGGGGTTCAGGCTGTGTGTGAGCATGATAGCGGGGTTCAGGCTGTGTGTGAGCAAGATGGGGGGTGTTTCAGGCTGTGTGTGAGAATAATAGTGGGGTTCAGGCTGTGTGAGCAAGCTGGGGGAAAAGGGCTTCAGCATATCTACCAACCGTCCCGATTTCCGCGGGACATTCACAATTTCGGTGACGTGTCCCGTGGTCCCGGTTGGAGGGAGGTATGTCCCGTTTTCAACTCAGATCTGCGTCCGGAGGAGCAAATCAGGTGTCCGCTCACCTGGCTTGGTTGTGTTAAACACAACAACCAATGGACGTAGTAGTCAAAAAACAGTAGAAAACTGGGAGGCAGCTGCTGATGTCAGTCACAGGGACGTCTAAATGAGGCCGAAGAAAGGACCAGCCTTGCGGAGGACAGGCGGGAAATCAGCGCTCACCAAATTTTGATAAATGGAAGTCAACTTTATTAGGCACCACGCGTTCCGGGCACACAGCCCTTTTTCAAGTGCAATATTGATCCTGCCGCTATGGACAGATTCCTTTCTTCTACCTAACCTATCTGTGGGCTGGGTTGAAATAATGTGTTCTGCTGACAGACTTCCTTTAAACAAAATTTGTAGCATCAATGAATTCCCCTATGCTAGATAACTACTGAGATACCAGCTAGAATCAGCCACAGCAAGTAGCTGGAGGAGATTCTCAATAAACCATGATTAAGTAGGATGCTTCATATTATGTTCTGCTCCACATCTCACTGTAGTTCTTTGTATGTCCCATGCTGATTATATTTGTAGTTCAGATCTTACCCTCAATTTTTCTTTCTATTTTTGCTATCCTATTGTCTTAGATTTTGTAATGAAGACATGGGCAATGTATATATTCCTATGGTACTAATTTATATTAGGAATACAGATGAGGAAAATGATTTGGCATACATTGATTTTGTTTCCCAAATTTGGCAAAATTCCCAAAAGCTTTGGATCTCAGTGACGATATAAATAACAGAACACAGAGGCGAGCATATGACTTCAGGCAGTCGCCTGGGGACCTTCTTGCATGCAACTCTCCCTGATCCATAGCTATACATATTGCTGTCATTTTGACCTAATGTCTTGGTGCTAAAGAGCTTGAAAGTGGTTAGATGCATTTTTAGGTGTCAAATCAAATCTGGCAACAGGTTAGATTTCAAGAAAGGTACAAAATAAAAAAATACATAATTGTAAAAAGAATCTAGTACTAGTGTCCAGTGCCTTCTTTCATTTTAAAACAATTATATGTGTGAAGAAAGCCTACATTGCCAAACAAGGTCAGAGCATAGTGTCAACAAATATTTTATGTATTCCACAATACATACTGTAGTAGTAAACATGCATGCTCAGACAAGTCAAACATGCATGTACAAAAAAGAGGCTTGGTCAAGTGAGTGTTAGTTGGTTGATATTTTATGTGTATGGCCAGGTTACAACTGTAGCTATAAAATGAATGTGGATTCATTATGAGAATTCCTATAGTTGTTGTGGTGGCATTGTTGCTCTGTCATTTCCAGAGACCCCTGGCAGTGAAAGGGTTAAGACAAACACTGCATGCAGAAGAAAATATCAGACCCTCTCTCAGTGAAAAAGTGAACATAATTTAGATGATAGATGAAAGGTACTGTATGTGTACCCAGATGAACAACTAATGAAAAGAAATTTTTGTGAAAGTACACTAAAATATAACTTTTAATAAATATCGCTAAAAGTCAAATTTGGCTAAAAAATGAACAGCCAGTATAGATAGGGCGAGAGGGTATTTGGCCAGAAACTACTGTGTGGTGTATAATTAATGTAGATGAAACTTTGCACAGGAAATCCTATTGTTTGACACCGCCCATAGGCTTTAGTTAGGAATCCGTGCATACACACCGTTACCGTACCAGATGGTGGCAGGGCAATTACATTCACACACAAAGCTAGCTAAGACCAGTGCAAGACTGGACAAACCACTAGCTAGCCACTAAACTGGAGGGTATATTTTCACCCCGTAATCTAACTCTGGCCGAAAACACACACACAATGCAGACAGTCACAAATTAAGTGACCCCACGCACAATCACATATAAGATTTTCGGTCTAAAAGCCTGACACTTTTCAAAAGCCAGTTCATCAGAGGCAACAAATGGACCAGAACCAGGCAACAGTGATGGTCTGAAGCCTGGATTATAGAGCGTGACATTCCCTGCAGCCGGTCGGCTATGATACTGAGCCGCAACTACGCCGCCAAAGACCGGGATATATAAAGCCCCGGCCACGCCCCTAGCATCACGCGTCATCAGGGGAGCGCCCAATCGCTATGCGTGCCTCTCCCCAAATGGAGCCACTAAATGTGGCCACATATTGTGGGGAGAGGCACTCAGTGAAAAAGTGGGAAAAACCGTGGCAGAAACACTTCGCTGTTATTCTGGTAGTGCTTTTCACAGAAGGTCTGCAAACTTGTCTGCATACACTGTTACGCGATCTTTTGTGACTTGCTTATAAGAATCCTGAGACTAATTAAAAAAAAAAAAAAAAAACTATTTTCCACAAATTTTGAGGTTGGTTGAAATTGTGGTGTTTTTTTTTAATGTTTGCAATGGATGTACAAGAAAAAGGAAAAAAAAAGTATTTGTGTTTTTTCCCTATTTTTATTGAATGTCATATGCAAATGTTTTTCATTTCTAGAAACTGTATTCATTATACCTTGTGTTTTACTACACTTAATAAAACTTTCTTGAATTTTAAAATGTGCATTTCTATAATAGCATCAACCTGAAGAAGATGCAGGTGGCGCTGGAGTGCTGTTTGAGCCCCGGGTCCCGAGTATCTACAGAACGGCAGCACAGAGAAGACATCTAAATGTAGAAGAAGAATAGCCTTTCTTAAGGCTATTCTGACGTGGAAGTTAGAAAAAAAGGGATTCTAATGATAGGTTCCCTTTAAAGTGAATGTTTTATACAAAAAAATGCAAATAAATATATATTAATTGCGAAAAGTGGAAACCAAACAAAAAGTTATATGCACCAAATCTCTTTAAAAATAAGAGGTTAACATGTGCAGAGGAAAAATATCTTTGTATCGTGTTAGCCAGTGAATATGAAATATAAAACATTTTTTTGAGGAGTCTTCAGTAGTTGATACCTTTTTTAATGGCTATGTTAGGGAATTGCTAGATGACAATTCCATAGAAGCTGTTGTAGAACCATAGAGGAAGGGGCACAAGGGACAGTGAGCCCTAAGCTGAAGCCCCCCACTGTCCCTTCCTATTGCCAGGCCCTATCCTATGTAATAGGCGGCAACTCGAAGACGATCCTTTCCTATATATATGACACACAAAGTGCAGACAAGACAAACAACAACAAAGGGAGGTCAGCTAGCCAGGGTTCAGTAACAGTCAATCAATGCAGTGCCAAATCGAAGTCCAAAAGAATAGTCAGTAGGGAAAGCCAGAGGTCAAGAATTAGAATACAAGTAAATAAACAGCAAGAGAAGCCAGCAAGCACGAGGCAATAACAGGCACCAGTGTGAATGCGAGGAAAGACTAAATAGGGGAGATGAACCCGCTCTGGACATGACAGGAAGGCAAGCTGTCAATCACAGGGCCAGACAAAATGTAACCACTTAATGGACAGAGGAAACAAGGGCAGAAGACGGGTGTGGTGCAAATTCAATTACAGAACTAGAGCAGTGTTCACACAGTGCAACTAAAAACTCTAAGCAAATTATCAAACTGCACACGCCTCCTGCACCGCAGCATGCGAGCACAGGGTGGCGCAGAGACCCGAACAGGCAGAGATGTTACAGGCTAACTAAAAATGATGACATATTGCGAGCTTTCATGACTACTAAAAAGGTCCCTTCTTCAGGCTGATATAACACAATATCTGAAGGCAAAACACATTTATATAGGAATAGAGTGTTAGATGCACAATTGATGGAAAGGAGTACATGCAAATAAACAGGTCAAAAAACATATATATCAGTTCACAGGAAGGTTCTCTGAGTTCCTTTGATCAGTCACGTGGTGTCTAGTTGTTGTAAAACCACATAAAACCCTGTGACTGGTTTAACCCTCTTTGGAGTGTGTCAAAGGTCATCATTAGCTAGTATTCACACACACACACCGATCTTTTTTGCTTTTGAAATTTCCTCTTAAAACCAGGATCTTCATATCATTGCTGATATTATGATTTTGATTGCAGAAGTGTTTTGGCACAGGGAGGTCAATTCTCTGCTTTTAGAACCAAATTAACAGGGCCATGAGAATACTAAGATCAGATTTATTAAAATACAATACCAAACAGGAAAACAATCGGGTGCCCCGGTCATCACATACAACCCACATCTGAAGATGCTGAGAGGAATCACACGCAAACTACATCCACTATTTCAAAAAGACGACCGTCTAAAATCCATATTTCCAGACCTCCCTCTCCTGTGCTATAGACAGCCACCAAATATCAGGAATATGGTGATTAGCAGCTCACTGTCACCTCCAACTAACATTTCCGTGCAGATAGAAAAAGTGCAAAACCTGCCCGCACATACAGTGACCACAGATAAAATTAAAAAAAAAACAACTCTGATGAGGACTACAAGATCCCAGGTACCTTCACCTGCAGCACGCCTAATGTGGTGTATTTAATAATGTGTACCAAGGGTCCTGGGGTCCTGTATGTACCATAGGAGAGACAGGACAGACACTCAGAATACGGATGAACTCACACTGACATACAATTGGAGAGCAGAGAACTGACCTCCCTGTGCCAAAACACTTCTGCAATCACAATCATAATATCATCAATGATATGAAGATCCTGGTTTTAAGAGGAAATTTCAAAAGCAAAAAAGATCGGTGTGTATGTAAATACAAGCTAATGATTACCTTTGACACACTCCAAAGAGGGTTAAATCAGCCACAGGGTTTTATGTGGTTTTACAACAACTAGACACCAAGTGACTGATCAAAGGAATTACATCCTGGAGAATAGATTTGCATATTTTTACCCAGAAACCCTAGCGGAGCAGGAATGACTTGTAAGTCTCCGTACGCCTATGTAGGCACACACTCTCCCTAATGTGTATGATTATCCCCTGACCCTGGTCTATAGTCTCTCACTCTGCCAAATTAGTATCCCTGCGCTATGCTGACGACGTCCAAAAGACCGAAACAGCGATGTTCATAGCTGGGAATCTGTTCCTTTTGGAATAGAAATACTAATTTGGCAATAAACCCCGCATCATGACAGTAGGCTTATTAACTGAGTCATGCATGATGTTAAGGGGGCTGCCCCTAGAGGGCAGCATACAGAGGCACTGTTCTCCTAATTACATCCTGGAGAATAGATTTGCATATTTTTTACCCAAAGGAACTCAGAGAACCTTCCTGTGAACTTGAACTGTTTATTTACATGTACTGCTTTCCATCAATTGTACATCTAACACTCTATTCATGTATAAATGTGCTTGCCTTCGGATATTGTGTTATACTAGCCTGATGAAGGGACCTTTTCAGTAGTCCTGAAAGCTCGCAATATGTCATCATTTTTAGTTAGCCATTAAAAAGTTATCAATTACTGAAGATTCCTCAAAAAAATGTTTTATATTACATGTGCAGAGTTCTTTCTTATCACTAAGATCTATACCTTCATGTACACATCTTTATAAAATCACCAGACCTGTAATGAGCAAAAATCTACTTTGAAGCTAGAAATATTTAAAAAAGTATAATCCTATAAAAAGTAAGGATTACACACTGTTGAAAGCAAGTGCACCACTAAGATTTTGATATTGTTCACTAATATGTTAAAACTTTTATACCGCACCTAGCAAAGTGGGACTTTGATACCAAAATATGACTTTCTTGAGATTGCACAGCATACCGTATATAAAAACACAACAATACAGTGTTGGCCAAAAGTATTGGCACCCCTGGAATTCTGTCAGATAATACTCATTTTCTTCCAGAAAATGATTGCAAGCACAAACTCTTTGGTAATATCTTCATTTATTTTGCTTGCGATGAAAAAACACAAAAGAGAATGAAAAAAAAGGTCAAATCATTGATCATTTTACACAAAACTCCAAAAATGGGTCGGGCAAAAGTATTGGCCCCCTCAGCCTAATACTTGGTAGCACAACCTTTACACAAAATAACTGCGAACAACCGCTTCCAGTAACCATCAATGAGTTTCTTACAAGGCTCTGCTGGAATTTTAGACCATTCTTCTTTGGCAAACTGCTCCAGGTCCCTGAGATTTGAAGGGTGCCTTCTCCAAACTGCCATTTTGAGATCTCTCCACAGGTGTTCTATGGGATTCAGGTCTGGACTCATTGCTGGCCACTTTAGAAGTCTCCAGTGCTTTCTCTCAAATCATTTTCTAGTGCTTTTTGAAGTGTGTTTTGGGTCACATTGGATAGACACAGGAACACTCAGGTCTTTGGAGATGGACTTATAGCCTTGAGATTGCTCATGCTTCCTCACAATTTTGCTTCTCAAGTCCTCAGACAGTTCTTTGGTCTTCTTTCTTTTCTCCATGCTCAATGTGGTACACACAAAGACACAGGACAGAGGTTGAGTCCACTTTAATCCATTTCAACTGGCTGCAAGTGTGATTTAGTTATTGCCACCACCTGTTAGGTGCCTCAGGTAAGTAACAGGTGCTGTAAATTACACAAATTAGAGAAGCATCACATGATTTTTCAAATAGTGCCAATACTTTTGTCCACTCCCTTTTTTATGTTTGGTGTGGTATTATATCCAATTTGGCTTTTTGACAGTTCTTTTTGTGGTAATACCAAAGAATTTGTGATTGCAATCATTTTCTGGAAGAAAGTATTAACTGACAGAATTGCAGGGGTGCCAATACTTTTGGCCAACACTGTATATGTCATATATACATATTAAGTAGTGTTTTTAATGTTTATGTCCCTTTGTGTCTTTCTTGTGGTTTAATAAAATATATGATTTTTTCTGTGGTTGCTTCTCGATTTTATTTTTATATTTCTCGATTATATTTGTTTTTATATTTCAGTTCAATTTCTGTTTGGCACACATGGCGCATCTCTGGTATTATTATGAATTGCCCGCCTTTCAAATTATTTTTAGTGGCGTTTTTTGCCAACGCACGTATGATATAAATGAGTAAGCTTTGTATACTTTGGCAGGATATATTTCTCCAAGTGAGAAAAACCAGTAACACTAGTCTTGCACAACACTGGAATCCGTACACACAATCAAAGACCAGCAGCTTTGTCACAATGGAGCTTTGTCTTGATCAATAAAGTTGCATTCATTGAAGTTTTCAGCAAGGCGAGGTCCCAAGTTACGTCAGACGCAGGTCACCTGGCAACAGAACGAGCACGTTGGTCACGCGCCGTCTGACGTAATATACCAGGGGACGCGCACGCCTTGTGGTTCAGCCAATCAGAGAGTGCGGGATAGGGAACTCGCTTGCGCGGACAGCCAATGAAGGCAGAGAACTGGGAAGAGGAGGGAGAGCGTGAGCGCGGCTCGTAGAGAAGGGGAGGAGAGGCCGAGAGTGGGAAAGCGAGAGAGTGAGAGAGACATGCTCCGGTGTCAGGTGAGAACGGGCAGCGTGGAGGTGTGTGATGGGGCTGTCTAGTCTGGGTACAATGGGTAGCGCCTTGAGGCAGCAGCCTGAGGGCGGGAGGAGGAGGAGGCAGCATCTATATAGAGATAGAATAGGGGGGGGGGGGGGGGTTATGTAATATAACACTACATAGAGAATGGAGCTGCCATGCTATATTTAAAGTTTATTGAATGTACTACCTGTGACCTTCTCCTATAAACCTCCCAGCAGTTCAGTCCACAAGACTAGGGCTCGGCGTGTGGAGTGTAGGGGTTAGGAGGGAGTATAAACATGAGATTAAAGTTCTTGTAGAGCAGAGAAGGCAGAACGCAACGGAACATCACTCTCTCCTTATTACAGAGTTTGGTGCTGGCCTCCGCTTAAATCTGATGAGATTACAAGATTTAGGGATTTAGCAAGGAACAAAGAATCTTTAAAGGGATTGTCCAAGATTTTCAGTGGAGAAATCATCATCATAACTGGTGAAAGGAGGAAAAAGCTTGGAGGAATACCTCATACTCCTGCAGGTTACGTGAGGTGCGGCTTTTCTGTATGAAAACCTATTTGGGAGGATCCCAGTTGGCGATTTAATTTTATTAATTGGCCAGCACTACCTGCAACTATTGACTAGCGTAAAGAAATGGTTGGTCATAGATTGCAAGAGGAGAAGAAAGCCTGTATGGAATATTTCAGACTTCAGGGTAAAGCACAGTTAGGGTGCGTTCACATGATGTAACATGGAGCGTGATCCGGCCATGTATACATGTGCCGGCAGATTACGCGCTCAAGATGCTCCCATTCATTTCCATGGGAGTTAGGAGCGTATACGCCATGTTATTTTGCGCCCGTGAATTAATCAAATTAGGTTAAATGCCCAGCCCTATCTGGACTGTTATGGACCCAAACAGTATAGTCTTTATTGGCAAATCCTGGATCCATTTGTGATCCAACCACATGGGGTTTGCATGTGGAGGCCTGGTGGTGAGTGCGTCAATCCTGTTTCTGCTGTGGAGGGAGATGCTGCACAGCCCCTGATGGGAGGATCTGCAGAACCTAAGACCATTGACTGAGATTCTGCAGATCCTCCCATCAGTGGCTGTGCAGCATCTCCCTCCACAGCAGAAACAGGACTTCCATAGTTTATGAAGTCCTGTTTAGAGTTCAGGGACCTCCACCCTGCTCTGCATATGTATGTGTGCATTTCCTAAAAGTGTGACTGCCAATCACTTATACTAATAGTGTAGGTGTGTCTTAGAACCTTAGATATTCCTGTCGCTATATATGGATAACTCCAGAAATTCATACAATCCCCTCTGATCTCACATCACTTTGTGTGATGTTAATGGCCCTTTAAAGGATTTTTCGAACTGTATAAAACGCCTACTTATGGTCCCTCTCCTCCGTCAGCAGTAATGTAGTTTTGCACAACAGCGATTTGAGTAAATGGCCGGTTGTGTGTAGTTGTGTAGTATGGTCCTCACTTCTGCTTACTCCTGTTGGATGTTATACTGTCTATATGTAGCAGAATCCACACAGAATTACCACAAGAAGGGCAGTGTACTAAGTGGGATGTTACAGCTAAAAAATATCTATTGGGAATTTGTGGATTTTCAGCAGTTTTTTTGCCGGTACTTCTATTCTCATGGTTACAGTCTATAAACTGATCCTGTATCCTAGCTTCATCTGTCTCCTATATATTCCTATTCTTGGGATTGTATGTCAGCAGAAGAATATCGTACTCATTCAGTATCAGAATGTTCCATCTGAATTCATCACCGTTTTGAGGAGCGGTCAGTGGATGAGAAAATTAAAAAGCTGCAAATGGTCTAAAAAAATATATATATATATATGTGCGCGCGCTCACCTGTTATTTTTCCCCCCATGATTTGGTGCTGTGACCACTGCAGTCAATAATGGTCATAGGTCATATTACTGGTATCTCCACTCTAGTGAGCCATGAGGCCATTTGATCACTGCAGCAACTGATTGTATACAAAGACCAGGTGAAGCCCACGCTGGATTATGACGGAAATAAAGGCGATTACTGTGTATTGTTTTTGACCATTTGTGGTTTTTACCCCCTCCACCCCAGTATGGCTTCATTGGACAACACAAGCACTCTGATGCTAATGTATAATCTTAACCCTGCACACTGAGAAAATGATTGCTTATGAGACTACCCCGAACCCCTGTGTTGTCTGGTGCTGTGGCCACTGTGAACAGATAAATTGCTGTGTATAAGTCTGTTTACTTCATGGATGCTCTCCCATTACGTCTATGCCGTAAGGGAGAGATGAAAATACAGCCCTGTCACTTGGTTATTCTTATTCTGATTGATACAGCAACCTGTAATTGTGTGTTGGTGAGGTTGGTTGCTGACACCTGGTATTGGTTTACATTTGTCCAGACATTTCAAATAAACCTCAGCAAATGTTTTTTTTTTTTTTTTATATACTATATTTTGTATTTCAGTCTCTTGATGATGGTGATGGCTTCCCTGACCTCGAGGAAGATGAGGAAATTGATCAATTTAATGATGACACGTTTGGAGCTGGAGCAATTGGTGAGTTGGATCTGTTCAGACTTTTGGATTTGATCATGCTTCATGTGGGAAGTGGGTGGCTTGCTTTGGTCAATGGTGCCTTTGTAATATAGCCAATAGTGATCGGCTTTTGCCATTATGGAACTAATATCCAATTGTCACCTGTGGTCCGGTTTTCCCCTCCTGCACATGTTCTATATTAATATTTGCTGCAGAATGTATGACATGTTCCTGAAAACCTGTGGCAATGAGGAAAGTCGTAAAGCTTGTGTTGCACGGTTGTTACCATAGCCAGTTTTGTGTCCTTTTAGAACAGGACTGGACACGTTATTGTATCCTTTAGTTCCTTGCACCACTCCAAGAGCCAATTTGTTTTGTAACTAGGCAATAGAAAGTTCCATATATAGTTATAAACAAAATAGACATTAGTTGTCCACATAAAATAGTTCTCGTTAGTTGTCATTTGGGTGGTCCCACTACTTCTCTGTAGTAGTGCAGTCTTGGTGGTACAAGCCAACTTCTGTGACCTCCCAGGACTGTTATGTCCTGTTATGTGACTGTTACAGCAAGTCATAGGATACCTGTTATGCTGTGTTCACATCTGTGCCTGATATCTGCCCATTGTGAATTTGTACAAAAAACAAACCCTGATTCATCAAAAAAGTTACATGGCACATACCATAGTCCATCTTTTTTTGTTGCACATTAATGTCTGTCAAAAAGACAGTCCATTTGTGTGTGAGTGGGGTTTTATTTTTTTACAGATGCCTTTTTTTTTCCCTCTTCATTCTGAGCATAGTGGATTGCAAAACAGGCACAGACTGACTTTTGGAACTACTATTTGTTGGTAATTCTTGTGTCTGCCCTCCATAGACCTCAATGTTTAAAAAAAAAAAAAAAATGGATTCATTGCTGTCCATCGTTTTGTTTTTTTTCGCAATGCTTTTTGGCTGCAGCTTGCTATGTGGGGCTTTACCCTAAGGAAGACAGATAGGTAACATAGGGAGCCTGCCTCTGTTAACCTAGTGTGTCTAAATTACATGGCCAGAGATTTAACCAGCTGCCATGTAAGTCATTATTCTACAGTGGCAACTTGATGCTGACCACTCTTTTCTGTTTACCTTTCTCTTTTAGATGATGACTGGCGGGAGGAACATGAACGTCTGGCAGAGATGGAAGAGAAGTTGCCTTCTTCTCACCTTTTGGCCAGGAGTACTTCTCTCATCCACGATCCACTGGGAGAGCAACAAGAAGAACTGGAGCACAGTCTTAGTCAGCTTGTGAAGGAGATAGAAGAACCGTCCCTGCCTCGTGGGACACGGACTCCGGTAATTAATAGAATTGCCCTATGTATAAAGGAGACTAAAATGGTGTAGAACTAGGAAACTGTATACCATGTGACGTATTCATTAGTGTTGGATGTTAGGCAACTGATTGGTTTACTTGATTTACTGTCAGACATGACAGTGGAGTTCTGTTAATGTGAGCTGCACCAATACAACAAAGCAGCATAACAACATACCACACCATAAAACTTCAACCACCAGACCTTTATATAGTAATTGCTATTACGTTCTTCTGATGAAATGCGGTTTTTAGTTTTCACCAGACGTGTTCTGGGCATGTGGCCAAATATTTCTTTGCCCTAGTGCAGGGTTAGGGAACCTTGGCTCTCCAGCTGTTACAAAACTACAGCTCCCAGCATGCACACTTGCTCTACTGTTCTTGGAACTCCCATGAAAGTGAGTGGAGCATGTTGGGAGTTGTAGTTTCACAGCAGCGGGAGAGCCAAGGTTCCCTACCCCTGCCCTAGTGTATCCAGAGTACATTGCTCCAGTGGTGCTGGTATATTTACTTAGTGTTCATTGGCACACTTTTGTCTTGTTCTAAAGGGCTCCTGTGCTGACTGTACCAGTGATCTGGAAAGGTCCCATGTGTCGGTGATAAAATGATTTGCAAATCCTTTTCAACCTGTATACAGTTGAATACACTACAAAGACCAGATATTTATATGTTCAAACTGATAAACTTTGTTTTGTTTTTTTTTTTGCAAATATTCACTCATTTTGAATTTGGTGCCTTCAGTGGCAACAAAAAACTAGGAAAGTTGAGGAATGCTCAAAAAAAACCCAGTTTTTCATGATTGGGTATAATGGGAGCATCCTCAAAAGGTTCAGTTGTACACAAACAAAGATTGGGCGAGGTTCACCATTTTGTGAGGAAATAGTCCATTGAACAATTGCAAGGCATTTAGGGATTTCATCATCTGCAGTCCATAATATCATCAAAAGATTTAGAAAATCTGGAGAAATCTCTGCAAGTAAGCGACAAGCCTGAAAACCAATTTTGAATGCCTTTGACCTTCCATACCTCAGGATTAACAACACCACATTAACAACTGATATCCTTCTGTTACTTATATTACTACATGGGCTCATGAACACTTCCGAAAATGCTTGTCAGTGAACAGAGTTCGTCGGTCATCTACAAATGCAAGTTAAAACTCTACCATGCAAGGCAAAAGCCATATAGCAACAATACCCAGAGACGCAAATGGCTTCTCTGGGCCCCAGCTCATCTGAGATGGACTGACGCAGAAGTGGAAAAGTGGTCTGACAAGTCCACATTTCACATTGTTTTCGGAAATGATGGATGTTATGTCCTCGGGGTCAAAAGGTAAAAGGTCTGTCCAGATTTTTATCGGCAGGAAGTTCAAAAGCCAGCATCTCTGATTGTATAGGGGTGTGCCAATTCCCATGGCATTGGGTATCTTACACATTTGTAAAGGCACCATTGGTGCTGAAAGATACATACAAGTTTTGGAGCAACATATGCTGCCATCCAAGCAACGTCTTGTACATGGATGTTTCTGTTTATTTCGACAAGACAATGCCAAACCACATTCTGCACGTTACAACAGCATGGCTTTGTTGTAAGAGAGTGCAGGTACTAGATTGGCTTGCCTTCTGCCCAGACCTTTCTCCCATTGAAAATGTGTGGCATATTATGAAGCACAAAATATGACAACGGAGACCCCGGACTGTTGAGCAACTGAAGTTGTACACCAAGCAAGAATGGGAAAGAATTCCATGTACAAAGCTTCAACTGTTAGTGTCCTCAGTTCCCAAATGCTTATTGAGTGTTGTTAAAGTAAAGGCTGTAGCACAGTGGTGAACATGCCCCTGTCTCAGCTTTTCTGGAACATGTTGCAGGCATCAAATTCAGACTGAGTGAATATTTGCAAAAAAAAAAAAACCCCAAAGTTTATCCGCTTGAACATTAAAGGGATTCTACTGTATTAGGATTGAGTGATCAGGATCGGAAATGTTCGGATTCTGATCGGCATTTAGTAAATTCCACAATCGGAATTTTGATCCCGATCTTTTCCGGGGGGATCGAGGTCGGAGGTTATTTCCCACAATGCTTGGCTACTGGGCAATCATTGTGGGAAAAGCTATAGTATCAGATGAGCGAGCACGCACCCATATGAATGAATGGAAGCAGCCGCCACGCAGACTTTGCCGGCGTCCGGCCGCCTAACCCCCTGCGTGCCGGCTGCGTCCATTCATTCCTATGGGAGCGTACTACTCTTCTGTTTCCTCCCTGGTGTGCCGTATACTTGGGTGTGCTACATCTCTGATGTAGCAGAGCTGAGTGTACGGTGAAGCAGAAGAGTGGCAGGCTGCGCTAAGTCACTCTGTGCCGCTCCCCGTTGTTCTCGCTCCTCTTCTTTCTCTTTCACATACCTTCAGAGCGCCCAGCGTGCCCCCGCCTCCCTAGACTAGTGTTAGAGATGCTGGGAGAAAGCGGGGCTTGTGGCTTAGGAGTGTGTGGGCGGGTACTGGGAGGGGAGACGTGCATGATGCACTCACATCTCCCCGCCTACACTCTCCTAAGCCACAACAAGCCCCGCCTACTCCCATAATCTCTAACACTAGCCTAGGGAGGTGGGGGTGCGTAGAGCGTTCTGAAGGCATGTCAATGATAGAGGACCAGACCTAGATGAACCAGGGAGCGACAGTGGATCTGTGTAGGTAAGCGGACACCAGGGGAACTAAGTAGCCGGGAGATTTTTTTTTTTTTTTTAATCACTCCTAAAGGTAGGAGAAGAATATCCTTTCTTAAAGAGGACCTTTCATCAGATCGGGCACATGCAGTTCTATATACTGCTGGAAAGCTGACTGATCTGTTCCCGGTGTAAAGAGCTATCGGTCCCGGGACGGTAGCGCTTTAGTGTCAGAAGGGCGTTTCTGACACTTAGCCAAGAATGTCCTTCTGCCCAGCAGCGCCTATTGCACTGTACTGTGGAGCGGGGAGGAACTCCCCCTCCCTCTGCTCACAGTGCTCGTCCATAGACGAGTATTATCAGGAGGGGAGGGGGCGTTCCTCCCCGCTCCACAGTACAGCGCGATAGGCGCTGCTGGGCAGAAGGACGTTCCTGGCTAAGTGTCAGAAACGCCCTTCTGACTGTAAAGCCCTACGGTACCGGGACCGATAGTGCTTTACACCGGGCACAGAACGGGAAAGCCGATAGTGCGCTGAATTCAGCGCACTGTCAGCTTTCCAGCAGTATATAAAACTGCCTGTGCCCGATCTGATGAAAGGTCCTCTATCAGCAAAATCATGCTGATAGAGCCCCACATATGCGTGAATAGCCTTAAAAAAGGCTATTCAGGCACCGCTAAAGTTATATTAAACTACCCCCCCCCCCCCCCTTCCCTCGTTTTAAAATAAAACCCTAAAACAAAATATATTCAACTTGCCGAACGTGCACTGGGGGCGGGCATTCAGGGTCCGACATCATCTTCAGCCACGCCTCCTCTTCCAGGCTCTTAAGGCTATTCCTACATGTTAGGGAGGAAAAAATGCAATTTTAATGATTAAATCCGATTAAATGTCTTTCTAGTGTATTCAGTTGAATATAGGTTGAGAAGGATTTGCAAATCATGGTATTCTATTTTTATTTAGGTTTTATACAGCATCCTAAGTTATTGGAATTGAGGTTGTAGTTATAGCTCTATACAGCTGAGCTCAGGTGCTAGAGACTTTAGGGGGCCTTTTAGCACTTCCCCCAACATTCACATGAAGGCAGTGGCTTAAAATGTGTCCCTTATATCGGGCATGTGCACCTTATTTCTGCTGTATGGATTAGTGCAGTAGACTATACTATTTCATAAAGAGGCATCTCCTTCATTTAAAAGTTTGGTAGAGTCTGAAATGTTAGACCCCCGCTCTTATCTGAAGTTACTCTGTTATAGTCTTTGATTTTTAAAATGCCTCCCTATTTTTTCATTTATATTTTTAAGTTATCATCTGGGATAAACTCAAGTATATGGGATTCTTCTTCAGACCTACGACCAATTCGAGGACCCTTACTGACCGAGGTAAGGCAAAATATTGCGCACAGATTTATTTTTTTGTTAAATGCTCTCTGAATCTCTGCATTCTTTGGTGTCATAAACCATTTGTGATAGGAGGTTTATTTCTAATGCAATCATAGGCTGCATCTCTAGGATCACATATAAACCGTTCCTTCTATTTTAATTTTTATTTATTTTTTTACTCCTCCCCTTTCAAATGTCATTTTTTGTTTGTTTGAAATATTCTTCAGAGTCATATAATGGTACCTAATGTAATTATTTTGTAATGTACTGGGAATCTGGAAAAAAATATTAATAAATTAGTCTTTATGTTGTACTATCTTTGTGAAATTTTGAACTTAGAATTTTGGCCAGTAGAATAATCTTTGCATTTGTATGTTAGTTTGTAAGGCCCTCAGCTGTCTTGGGAACCAGACAGGTTGCTTTCTCACCTTGCAAGCGTTGTATTGACAATGAAATAGTAAGCGGAGGAGTGGAGACCCAGTGATTATGAGGTGGTGCTATACTTAAAATGCCTGCTTTTACCGTGCTACTAAAGCAGGTATCAGCAAGAGGCAACACTTGTAGCTTAAAGCAATGTATTCAGTAAAACAGGTAGTTTATCTATCTTGCTGTGTTTGTCATATAGAGTTGAATGTCTCTACAGCTAGTGTCCTAGGCTTCAGACAACCTCAGCTAGCTCTAACTAGCTCCTGAGCTGAAAAATAGGAAGTTAAGTGAAACCCTGAGATGAGAAAACCTGTTTAAGTATTCATTGTCTCTTTGTCTTTCATTTAAGGATATGAGCCCACTGTCTATACTACATGAGTATGGCTTGGCTCCCATTCCTCCCCCCAACCGAGACAGTGCTGAACGAGATGCCTCAGAGAGAGCTTTGCCTCGAAGATCCACCTCCCCTGTCATAGGCAGTCCACCTGTGAGAGCTGTGCCTATTGGAACTCCCCCGAAACATGTTGGCCCCATATTCAGTCAGCAACAGGTACTTGTGTTCTCAGTGGTCCTAATGTTATACAAAATTGTCTGAATTCTCAGTTGATTTACTTATAACTGTCTTCTAGGTTTTATGCCCAAATCCCATCCACATTCGAGCGGCCTCTTCTCCTTTCAACAACCATCCGGTAAATCCTCTTATAATTTCTTTTCTTGCCTTAACTAGGCATCTCAAACGCCAATAGGTTCTCCAAGATTTGTATGCGGTCTAGGGTTGCTAGGTGGGGTGGCATAGACACAAAAATCCAGTTTCTTTAGTCCAAACAGAGGTAGAGTTTATTTTCACTCAAAACAAAACTGTGCAGCAACAAAAGGAAAAAATACAAAAATAAATCCCTGCCCGGCTAGGCTCTAACTAAACATAGAATAGGTTACCTCACCTAGAATAACAGAAATCAAAAGCCAGTTGAATAATTCAGGACACAGCTCCAAAAAAATGACCTCTCTGTTTGGCACTACAACCAAGTTCTGCCAAAGTGTTGCTGCTGGAGCTGACTTCTTAAGCCTCCTTGACACGGAGACTCACTGTAGCGGAGTCGCTGCCGGAACATCCCCAAAGTGTGGACTGGAGGGGGGTGGAATGACAGGTCCCACTGCCAACCTACCTGCCATTCCTAAAAATCCAGCCCAGTAACTGGAACTCTGAAATAACCCTCAGCAGACAATAGTTATCTGCTGAGAAATGTTCTTTCTGGAGTTTTCTCATCTCACCCACCTTAGTAGTCTGGGTGAGATGTACACCCCCTCCATTATCTGACCAGCCATCAGCTTACAATGCATATATAGCACTTTGCATATAGTGCAATGACTGATGATAGCCTTGCTTTCCCTCCTGACCTTTGAAATCAGGTTTTGTTTAAAATCCTTATATATGGATGTAGCTATGCACATAATTTTTATCTGCTTGCTTTGGAGACCAAATTTCTAACGTGGTAAAATATATACTTAAAGGGGTTCTCTGACCCCAAATCTAACTTTCAAAATGATGACCTATCCAGAATCCAATATCCAGACCCCGCACTGATCATATGTTCTAGCAGCCTCCAGTTACCAGAAGCTGCTTGTGGACAAGCAACACGGCAGCTCCGTCCATTGCATATCAGTGGTTCTGGTGAACTTGTGTGCTGCTCCTATTACAAGAACAGCTTATGCGTGTGGCATTTGGGTGTTAGCCCCTGATAGATCACATCCTATTTCTGATGGATTGCATCTATTTGTAGGAACACACCCTAAACCAAAATCAAGTTTCTATATATTTGCAGTATGAGGAACTGCCCAGTGAAGAGTTATAAGAAAACCTGCTGCACAATTGTATTTCATTAGGAAACACATATAAGGAGAGCTGCCAAGTTCTGTTTTAGGTGCCATATCATTCAGTCCTGCTTGCTATCAGGATTACCCCTATCAAAACATGTTTGAAATGCCTAGCTTATATTAATGGCTTAAAGTGTAAATGTCGTTTTGCTTTTATTAGCTGCAGCCATAAACTGAGACTCTGTTGTCAAATGACACTAGGAGCACTTCTCTAGGTGGTATGAAAAAGAAGATTTAGCTATTTGAAGAGCCTTACTTTCTCTCCTTTAGCATCTGTATATGCTGACAAATGAAGGTGAATACGGGATGGAACTCCCTAGCAATTCTTCATATTTAGAACTTGTTTTCTGTTAAAATTTAATAGTTGAAGAAAAAAAAAAAAAATGTTCACAAATCCCTCCCTTCCCTTAGCAAAAATAATATTGAAACGACAGCTACACTTTAACTTTGTGGTCTTTCTCTGTGTCTTCTCCAGTATATAAATGTTTGGCTAGACTCTAGTTTACAGTTTCTTTTTCTGCAGAGTAATCCAGCAGCACTTTTGAGACACCCGTTCCCTTCTGCCCTGTCCCCACTTCAGCGGGCGCAGCTTATAGGAGGAGCTCAGGTAAGCCTCTGCTGCGGAGTCCTGTTTGTATGTCTGTGTACCATGAGATGTAAAGTTTGAGTTTTTATTGAGGTTGTATGAGGGAGGGATAACAAAGTAAATGCAACAGATTTGTCTCTGCACAAAAAAAAAAGGCAGGTGATCATACCTTGTTTCACATTTGTGAAACAAATTTGGAGATGGGAATAAACCTAAATAAATACAGCATAATGGAAGACTAACCCTCTTAACTGAATGAAAGCATCAAAGTCATAATGTGATAATGTCAGGAGTGGTGCAATTAGTTTAGTAGAAACTGCATGTGGGTTATTCCTAACTGGGGGCTGTACCTGTACTTGCAAGTTAAGACCATGGCAAGAGCAGTTACAACTACACATCCCCCCCCTCCACCATCAATCAGTAAAACATGTCCTGAGACCTCCACCAGAGATGAGCGAATACTATTCGAAACTCTAGTTTAGTTTTGAATACCTCCCTCCCATAGGAATGAATGGAAGCGGGCAAACTGCAAGGGGATAAGCGCCGGCGCGCAGCCGCTCCCATTCATTCCTATGGAGCGAGGTATTCGAAACTGCATTTTCGAATACTATTCGCTCATCTCTAACCTCCACTATTCACACCTCAATCCTATTGTGGTGGTGTTGAAATGGAGTTCAAGTCGCACACTGGTACTTTTGCGGAAAGGTGATACGTTTAATTCTCGAGACAACCCTTTTAATAAAAATCCATGGAGTATTCATGTAATGGCAGTGAAGCTCATAGGTAAGATATGTCACCTGTACACAGCATCCTTGTCCAGTTTTTTTTTTTTATCCTGGTTACTTTTTGTGCCCATGGATCCTGATTTAACTAATTTAGGTCATTTGTTAGAAAACTAAAAATGTGCTGTATATTTCATATAAACATTTTGATTTGTCATGGCTATTCAGTTGCATGCAATTTCTTGTTTAATATACTTTTTTTTGCCTTTTTTTTTCTTTTTTTTTATAAATTAGCAGTAATTTCTTTTTGTTTTATCAATTTTTATATATATATATATATATATATATATATATATATATATATATATATATATATATATTTTTTTTTTTTTTATTTCAGGCCGCAGCTGGCAGGATGTCTCCCAGTCAGTTTGCTCGTACTGGCAGCCTCCATGGGCCTGTTATGACTAATGTCACACCCAAGCTTTTACAGGGACATGTAGGGTCAATGGTTCCACCAGGAGGTGGAGGGTTCCGTCCCTTTTTCAGTGTTCCTTCTGCAGCTGCCCCAGGAGCCCATCTCAAGAACATAAGGTATATTTTTGAATGAATGCAAGTTAAACTAAAAGCGCATTAACATTTCAGTATTTACTACTTCTTCATTGTGTAATGAAGGTTTACACAACTTTACAATATACTTTGTGTATTGAAGCCTCATGGTTTTCTTGATGAAAGGTTGTATTTGTTAAATGGAAGCCTTCATTTTTAAGTTATAATGCATGGCAATTGGCATTGCGTTTAACACCTTAACAACCTGCTTTCAGTGGGTGGTTCAACTTCTTTTCAAAATTGTATATTATACCAAAAAACCAGAACATATTTTCCTTTTTAAATATTTCCTGGGCCAGCTGTTTTTCCAGACCTTGCTAAATTGGAGGTGGTTGTGTCCCGTTCATGGTCCGTCTGCTGCAGTCATTTACTAGCCAATTACTGTTTCACAATTTATAGTTTTTCAGTACCGTATTTTGCGGACTATAAGGCACACTGGACTATAAGGCGCATTACCCATGAGCGCCTTATGGTCCTGTCTAGGTTCATATATAAGGCGCACTGGACTATAAGATGCAGCGCTGTTCGGTGCGCCTTATATGTGATTGAAAGCGGCGGCACGCAGACTTTGCTGGCGGCCGCTTAACCCCCCGCGTGCCAGCCGCTTCTATTCATTTCAATGGCACGCTTCCATTGAAATGAATGGAAGCGCTCGGCACGCGAGGAGTTAAGCGACAGCCGCCGGCAAAGTCTGCGTGCCGCTTCCATACATTGCAATGGGAGCGTGCTATTCGAATAGTATTCGCTCATCTCTAACTTCAATTGTAAGACTTCAATTGAAGTTAGAGATGAGCGAATACTCCTTGCATGCCGCCGCTTCCATCCATATATAAGGTGCACCGGACTGTGAGGCGCACTTTCGATTTCTGAGGAAATCGTAGGATTTTATGTGCGCCTTTATAGTCCGGAAAATACGGTACTTTTGAAATATAAGAAAAGCCATAGCCACTTTTAGCCTTTTTTTTTTTTTTTTTTTTTTTTTTTTTTTTTTTTTTTTAAATTCTGTATACTGAGCAGTTTTTTGGAGGACAAATTTAGTTTTTTTTATAGTTTCCATTTTGAGGTGTACATGACTGATATTTTTTTTTGTTCCATTCTTAGCATCTTGGGTCACAAAAAGATGGCAATTCTTCTTTTTTTTTTTTTTTTTTTTTTTTTTTTATGCCATGTCTTTTTATCATGGTGTTTGTCATGCATTATAAATAATTGATTATTTTATAGTCATTTTGTTCCAATCATAAAGGATCAGTTGAGGGTAGTTTATGTTTCTGAAACTTTTTGTCTTAATTTATTAGTCCTACTAGAGCACAACACTTACAGCCTTACTATTAGGGCCCCTTCACACAGCGTAAGCGCGCTGCTCATTTAGACACGTATACACGTGTCCGAGCACGGCGCTTCAAAACAGAGCCCATTGATTTCAATGGGACGCGCGCGTATATGCTGTTATACGCGCGCTTCCCATTTAAATCAATGGGCTCTGTTTTGAAGCGCTACATTCGGACATGTGTATACATGTCTAAATGAGCGGCGCGCTTACTCTGTGTGAAGGGGCCCTTAGGGTCACGTAGTTGTAAAATGGCTAAACTGTGGGCCATCCAGTGCAGCTTATTATCCTGCAGTGTTAAAGCAGGGCAACCATTTTTGTTTGGCGTGCCAATTTAAATTAAAAAAATCAAAGATCCGTTGTCTTTCCTTCATATGTACCATGGCTTGTCATTGTTTTGTTGTGCATTGAATTTTGGAAAACGAATAAAATTGATTACACCTTAAAAAAAAAACAAACCAAAAATCAAAGATGAGGTTCTTAGAGTGTCGGGCAATAATTGTAAAGCTGACAACCCCTATACTGAAGTCATACTTTAGGACATGCATTTTCTGCTATTTCTTGGGATGCACCTGTACTTTCCCATTAGATGCAATGAAAGTCCATGTACAGCCCCCAATTAGGGGGTTAAATGTATGTGTCTAGGAGCACTGTATTGCAGAACCCTTATGGTGTTAACACACTGTATCTGGTGCAACTATATTCATAGACCACTGGGACTTTTACTTTCATGTAAAACTGAGTTCAAATGTTGTGGGGTTTTTTGTTGAAAAACACACTGTTATACAGAATAATGTCTCATAGCGGCCCCTCCACTTGTTATAATGTCTCATAGAGGCCCCTGCACACAGTATTATGTCGGGTCATTCCGTGTCAAGTGAACCAATGATTTTTCCCTCTATATTTTTAATTCTTTTGAGATTTAGTTATTTGGTAATAGTGTGTCAGAGAATGCAAAATGTGAAGAAAAAAAAATTCTAGAATTTTTAATTGATTTTCAAAGTTCAGAAAAAGTGTGAATTTCTGTGTTGCCTGCCTTTACATTTCTCCTCATAACTTAGGCTAGGAAAAAGATAGAGAAACAAAATAAACGCCATTCTACTCAGAACTATACAGGCTTTCACCAAATATGTCACAAGAGTATCTTTGTTAATATTTTACCCATGTGAACGCAAACGCAAAATTTTAAAACGCATTTCCGAAAAAAATGTTTTATTTAAAAATTTCAAAAAAATGCACATGGGCCTGCTATGCCCTTAGCCACATCTGTACCAAAATTCAAGTTGGGATCGCGATGGGATAATATTTTAAAACATAACTATTACAGTGTCATTCCGAAAATCTTGAATTCAGATCTGTTCAGCATGTGGTCTAAAAGTGTGGGGTCTTTATGTGAGATATGTACAGAGAATGATCCACCTCACAAAGTGTCAGACTAGCAGTATACAGGTCCTGTAATATGACACTAGAGTGGGACCATCTCTCTCAGAGGTGTGTTTCTGGTAGGACACTTATTGTAGTTCACCTCAGATAACCACAAGAAGGGAGGTTCCAATCTTCATGTTTGATGCATGTCCCTTATTATTAAAGGTAGAGTAGAGTAATTAATACAGAAGTCATGTTGTTATGAACCCATCCAAGGGACTCAGCAATACCACACTTTCATTCCATGTAGTGAAACAGAACTAAAAACAAGGATTTTTTCATTCAGCAATGACAGTGAAGTCCATGAAGTGGTAGAAGGCGGCACAAGATTGGCAATGGATGACATAACTAGTTCTGTGAACTGTGAATATGATCGGCACTGGTGGCTGGCTACTGTACTCTCCAAAGACTGTGAAAATGAAGACATAAAATTGACTTTTTTGCATCCTTCTAGTCCAGCACCATCCTTTGTGTATCCAAGAAAACCAGACATTTTACAAGTCAACAAAAATCAGATATTAACTCAGGTGGAGCCGAACACCATGACAGGCCGGACATACTCTTTGACACAAAAGGAAATGGCCATTGCTAGTAAGCGCTTATGGACAAGATTACATTTCACTCACTAGAAAGGACAAATTGATGATAAAAGGCCAGTAGTTTAAAAATGTCCTATTAATTGTTTGATTAGTTCATATTTTATAGAATGAGGATTTATCTACTGGACTATTTTTCTTAATAAATTACATGTTTAGTGATATAATAAAAAAACAATTGTTACATGTAGAAATAGGTGTTATAAATATTGGTTCTTGTACTCTTGTTAACATATAATTAGGATGAGACTATTTAGAAAATCGCACATGAGGATATGAGCAGCTTTTTTCTTTCAGTTTGTTCAATGCATTCAGGTTGAAAATGCTGGACAAGTTGTGTTATGATAAGATGGATTTATTCTGGCTCTTACAGTATTTGTTTTTTATGTTTTTTTATTGTTGCATATAAATGTTGAATTCGGCAAGTTGTAATTTGAAAAGAAAAAAGGAAGAAGCCACACAAACATAAAATCAGATGATTCAAGGCTTAAAAAAAAAAATTAAAAAAAATTGATCCCAATTTGGTCCCAAGTTGAAAACTTGTACAAATATAACCAAGAACACAAGTAACACAAATGCATTTTTTCACAATTTTAAAACGTACGTTTTTTTCACAATTGCGCATCAAAATTTTGAATTTGATTTCTCCAAAACAAAATATAAAGAAACATCGTCTTGTGACATATCAAATGAAAGCCGGTACCGCTCTGAGAAAAATGATGCCTCTCCCACCTATTTATCTTAATTCTAGCCCAAGATATGTTAAAAAATGTAAAGCCATACCAGGCCAAAATTCACACTTTTTCAAAACTTTAGAAGTCTATAAAAAATTAACTGATGAAGAAAAAAATTCAAAACTTTTTATTTGTAATTAACTTAAGTTGTACTTCATAAAAAATAAAAATAAAAAAAATCTAAAGATGTCAGGTAAAAAAAATATTCCGATTTGGATCACTTGATATGGAATGACCCTGTCCCATATTATTCAAACCAATTTTCGACACTCACTAGCTATTATTATACTGTGGGGTCTCTTCAGACCCCAGAGTATAATACGTGGCGGGTCAAGAGAAGTGATCAAACATAAAAAAACAATGGTACTCTCCTCTCCTGCACTCCAGTGCAGCTCTGTTCTCTTCAGCGCTTCTGCCTAATGTCTGCAACTGCTGATTGTGTCTAATGACACAGACGTGACCCCTTAGGCCTTATCAGCAATATCTTACGTTAGACAGAAGTGCCGAAGACAGCTGGGAAGTATTCTGGGGCGTAGGAGAGGTCAGTAACTTTTTTATTATTATGTTTAATCCCCTCTCCTGGGGCTACACTTATTATACTCTGGGATCTTAAGACACCCCACAGTCTAATAATAGCAGTTTCATTTGGGCCGTCTTTGATCCGATCCAAACTGCAGGGTGAGGACTCGGGTTGCCACACTTGGCATGTATGCTGATGGTTGCCGAACCCTGATCTAAAGGATGGAAAACTTTTTTTTTTTTTTTTTTTTTTATATAAACTCTAGACAAATAATGAACATTGACATTGGTTGACTACTAGCGGATATCTTGAAAATTTCTAGAAAGTGGTAGTTAAATAACTTGAGTTTTAATTCCAGACTTATTATGCTTTGCCTGAAAGGCCCTTGAAATGCATAGGATCCAACAATTGTATGTGTAACCAGGGCATTATATTTTATAGGCCTCAACAACTGCAGTTCCGCCCAGATACCACTCATTTACACCCTCAGCACAGGCGTTTACTTCATCAGCGCCAGCAGAACCGCAAGTAAGTACTGGGGTTAAAATAGGGGTGGCGCCCTCTGTAGTAGTTTGTATTTTATATGCATTACAACTTATTCCAAATATCTGATCTTCCAACATGCACAGTGTTACCCGAATAACTTTTTCACATTATTGTCTGCGACTCCATGTGAACAATTAAAAACCCATTTTCCCAGGGGTCTCCAAAAATGATATTCCCCAATGTTGATGGCGAACTTAAAATAGGCAAACTATTTTGATGAACTATCCTTAGACCCACCCAGAAGGGGATCTAAGTGTTTGCAGCTCAGCTGCCATTCACTTGTACAAGGAGCTTAGTTGCTGTATCACTGTAACATGTTCACTATACAGAAGAAAGACTTCTGACCCCAGGGATCTGAGATTGATGGCCTGATAGTAGTTCACTGGTCATGTTGTTTCATCATTTCTGCCCCCTTCAGTTTATTCTAGAAATTGCAGGGAAAAATTTCAACAAGGAGTCAGACACAAACTGGTAGAGATTTGTAGACAAATGGGTTTTTATAATGGGCTATGATTCTAAGATTGTTAAAGAATTACTATAATCACACCAAAATATAATAAAATAAGTGTTTAATAAATTGAGATAATTCTGGGCTACAGTTACAAATGATGTATAGTGGATTACATGATGAAATGTCGAGCCCCATTATACACTGCTCAAAAAAAATAAAGGGAACACGGAAATAACACCTCCTAGATCTGAATGAATGAAATATTCTCACTGAATACTTTGTTCTGTACAAAGTTAAGTGTGATGACAACAAAATCATCAATGGAAATCCAAATTTATTAAGCAATGGAGGCCTGGATTTTGAGTCGCCCCCTATATTTAAATGGAAAAACACACTACAGGCTGATACAACTTCGATGTAATGTCCTTAAAACATGGAAATTGAAGGACTGTATGGCAGCTGATCAGTAAAAGAAATTATGTATAGATGGACAGCAAGCTATATATACAGACTGGTCAGTAAGACATTAATCCTGTAATATCACATCAACAAGACTGAGTCTGAATTTGTAGAAAAAAATGTCCTATTACAAAGTTAAAAAGAATACCTTGTTCCTCTGGATGATGGTTTTATGATGATAATTTGCACTTATTGTGTGACCACTTAAAAATAGTATCTTTACAAATAAGTATTTGTTGTACCTTCTTCAGCCAACACAGAGGTGTTAATGGCTCTGGAGGGGATCGCTCTTCCAGGCCCTCACACAGTGAAGCTTATCGTCGTGATCCTTATGCAGGTCTTATGCTTCAACGAGAGAAGGAGTGGGTCTGCCGTATTCAGCTCCTCCAACTGCAGAGCACTGACCCCTACCATGATGACTTCTACTATCAGGTAAATGTCTGAGAAACAGATCTTGCTTGAGAGGTTGCTTTCCAGCCGGCCATGGATCAGTGTATACAGGCAAAATAATAAGAGCATATTCACACAACCGAGTACATAGGCTGAGATCCATGAAGAAATAGAATGTGCTCTATTTTTTTTTTTTTTTCCACAGTTGAGATTTTCATGACTGTTTTTACAGACCTAATTCACCCACTGAAGTACATGGATCAGTGAAAAAAAATTGATACTGTATTGATCCATTAACTACGCGTATCGGTGCGGTCGTGTGAATAAGGCCAATTTTAATATCTACTGTACTGACGTCAGTGCACCACAAATGTTAAAACACAAATTTTGAACAAGCTAGGAGCTGACTTAGATTTCAGCTATAATTTGCCGTTTTAAAACTTGAACACCACAGAAAACACTGAATAAATTGCCTGACGCTAGGTTCACACTAGCATTCGATCTCCGTTCTCAGCTTTCCGTCTTCTGCATGCAGAAGACGGAAAGCTGTCAGACCAGGTCCGGCCGTGAGCGGTGGTGAGCATTTTATGCTCTCTGCCACGAAACCGTTTTTTTTAAATCAGACACAGAGTTACTGCATGTCCGACTCTGTGTCCGATTTTAAAAATCCGGTTTCGCGGCGGAAAGCATAAAGCGCTCACGGCCAGACATCTTTCAAACCCATTCAAATGAATGGGTATGAAAGAGTCCTGCAGGTTTCAGCCTCTGTTTTGTGCAGGAAACGGAAACCTGCAGAACGGAGACCGGGCGCAGATGTGAACGAGCCCTTAGTCTAAATCCTTCACTTTTAGCTTTGTCAACAAGGAAGGATTTTGTAGATGCATAGATTTTGTGCTTACAGTAATCGTAAACCCATAAGTGTGGTGTGTGCCTTATTGTAGGTCCCCTGTGGCTGAGGCAAGATAGTCTGTAAACACAGAAGCACTGCTTAAGATGAAGATTGGATCTAAGTTTCTTTATATATGTAGCTAAATGAAGGAAGAAATAAGTGATGTTTATTGGCATGGTTGTAATCACATTTTGTTGTGAAAACTAGAATTACTTTGAGAAGCTGGAAAAGCTTTCCTCCAGTCAAGACAGACCAAGTGAAGGTCCCAAAAAGGAACGGACAAAACTAATCACACCACAAGTAGCCAAACTGGAGCATACCTACAAACCAGGTGAGTGGTTAGATAGAACAGTGATCTCCAACAAGTGTGCCCTGGAAACTTCCAGAAAGATGCGACACACTTTAATGCAACATTATCTCCGTTGTTTGTGTTTTGGTAAAAATTATGTGTTTTTTTGTTGTTTGTTTTGTTCCCAAAATCCAAAACTGTTAAAAAAAAAAAAAAAAAAAATTTCCTAAAAGTCGCCATATTCTGACAGCCGTAACTTTTTTATACGTCTGTGTACGGGGATGTATAGGGCGTCTTTTTTTGCGGGGCCGGGTGTACTTTCTACTTCTACCATTTTCGGGAAATGTTATTGCTTTGATCACTTTTTATTCAAATTTTTATCAGAATCAAAACAGTGAAAAAAACGGCGGTTTGGCACTTTCGACTATTTTTCCCGCTACGGCGTTTACCGAACAGGAAAAATATTTTTATAGATTTGTAGAGCGGGCGATTTCGGACGCGGGGATACCTAACATGTATATGTTTCACAGTTTTTAACTACTTTTATATGTGTTCTAGGGAAAGGGGGGTGATTTGAACTTTTAATACTATATATATATATATATATATATATATATATATATATATATATATATATATATATATATATATATATATTTATATATAATAATAATTTTTTTACTTTTTTTAAATTTATTTATTTATTTTTTGCATTTATTAGACCCCCTAGGGGTGCTGAACCCCAGAGGGTCTGATCACTAATACAATGCTAATGCATTGCAAAGAATAATCATTTCTTTTGCACGCTGCATAGACCAGCCTGCAAAAGAAAGAGATTGCTGACCGGCCTGGAGGCTCCCGGCTGTCATGGCAACGTGACGTCGGGCTTGGAGCTTGCAGCATCTGGCGCGTTTGACCGTGGCGCCGGAGGGGTTAATACCTCCGATCGGTCCAGGGACCGATCGGCGATATTAGCGCCGGTTGTCTACTGCTTAAAGCAGTAGACACCCGGGGGCTATTGCGGTCGTCATAGTTACACACCCAGCATCCACCATACTATTACGGCGGATGTCGGGAAGGGGTTAATGTATGCAAGGCTTGGTTAAAGAAATGTGTAATGTGACTCCTTTTTGAGAATAATAACTTAAGACAATCATTTTACATGCACAGTGCAGTTTGAAGGCTCTCTTGGAAAGCTGACTGTGTCCAGTGTGAACAACCCACGAAAGATGATTGATGCCGTGGCAACTCACCGTTCTGATGAAGAGGTAAATATTATTTAAAAAAAAAAAAAAAAGATTTAGCTTTGTACCTGCAAATATTATAAAGAGTTGTCTCACTTTTTCTAATGTGTGAGGGGTTTTTTTTGTGTTTTTTTTAAACGCCAGGAAACTCGAGAGAAGCAAGTTCGAGACAAAAGACGCCAGACTCTTGTTATCATTGAGAAGGTAGGTTATTTTTAGTATTCTGTTCTCTAGAAAGAAGAATGGCGGTTGTGGACATGTCATGAGTTTTGTGTCATTCTAGTAGCCACCCTTCTCTTGGACATTCCCCGAAGGTTGGGTGATTAATCCAATTTACAGAAGCATGTATCCTTGTGGCCTCACTACAGATTTCTTAGCTGGTCACTGGCTATGACATTACACTCTTGGTTGCAGGCATTTTCTGTACTGTTGGAGTTGGAAGACTTTGAACGACGGTTTTCCCTCTGCTGTGAAGATGATGAGCGAGAAGCACTGACCGAAGAACGAAGGCAGAAGCTGCAGCAGCTCTGTGACATCCTTAAGGTCAAAGAAGGAAGTGAGAGGTAAATCTGTTTGAGAAGTCAGGCAAATACACATTATCGTAGCATATGGTTCTGGGCAGCTCCACATTTCACTTCAGTTTTAATAATGCTTTCCTGTTCCTTGTAAAGGGAGTCTTTCAGTGGCTGTAGTGATTTTTAACTAAACATATATTTGCATAGCCTTTAGGAAGGCACTTCTAGACATACTTTATATTATTTAATCCTCCCAGCTGTTTTTCAAATAGCCTGCTTTTATTGATATGCTAATTACCCTGCAGGGAAAACTCTGAAGTCTTTGTAATGTTACCTGATCACTGCTTGTGTCATCAGCCTTCCCTGTACTCTCCTCCTTCTTTACACATATCACACAAACAGTGTTTAGGGAACATCACAGACTTCTGGGTGCTCCCTGCAGGGTAATTGGCATATCAATAAAAGCTATGTCTAGAATTGTCTTCCTAAAGGCTATGCAAATATATGCTTATGTGCCCCAACCCATGGAAGGTCCTCTTTAAAAATCACTATAGCCAATGATAGACTCCCTTTAAATGTAATTTTAACGAGTTTGCAAAGTACAGCTTTTGTTTTTTCTATGGATATTGACTAATTTCATACATAACAATATCCTCATTAGAACTTACACGTTAGCGTTTAACCCCTTAGTGACCCAGGGTGTAATAGTACGTCCTGGATCACATGGGGATGTATGGAGAGAGCTAACCTTTAGCACACCAACTGCAGTGAAGCTTCAGCTCCCATCGTGCTCCATTAACTTCTGTGGGAGTTTTGAGCAGAGCAAGTAGGTATGCTGGGATTTGTAGTTCCACAATTCAGTGCAGTGCAGAAAATTGCTTACCCCTGCCTAATGGTGTAGGTTGAGGTAAGTTTCTGACATATTGGCCAAGCTTTTATTCCAAATTCAAATATGTCCTGTGCCCTCTGGGTTTGGCTGTATTTACCTGAGCACCCAAAAAAAAGAAAGTGGAATTTCTTGATACTTCGACACAAGAAAGATGTGTGCGGTATCCAGAGTAAAGGCCTGTAATTATATTCTCTTTTTTTTTTTTTATGTTTAAGTGATATTAGACTACAATTCAGTCAAAAGAATAAAAATATGCATTTTATGACGAATGGGACACTGTTTGTAGGCCTATTTGACGTGTATTTCTTTGTGTAATGTGACAGTTTTTATATGTACAGAAATACACATTGTAAAACTGTGTGAACATAGTTGTGCGTAGTCCACAGGATAGGAATACTGAGGACTCAGGAGTTCATAAGGTGTAAATTGTTCAAAAACGCTTATTAAATGACTGGTTTTAACTTTGCCCACAGAGCAGCTGAAGAACAGATCATCCAGATTATGTGCATTAGAAAGGGAAAGCGCCTGGTGGCTCGGATCTTCCCTTTTCTTCCTTTGCAGCAGTGCACTTCTTTGATTTCCACCGCAACCCACAGCTTGCCTTTCCTCATCAAGAAGGATATTCAAGATCAGGTCACAATTCTTTACCAGACATATCCATATTGCCACTTTAACTTCATGTTCCAAACATTTGCTCACAACCAGTCTCTCTATTACAGATTCTGCCATGCTTGGCTTCTCCGTCTGGCCTGGTGGTTAGCCAGCTGTCTGGATCAGCTGTCAATTCCATGCTACAGTGTTTCTGTGGATCCTCTCAGCAGCTTACAGCTGTGCTCCAGAACAAGGTAAATGTCAGAGTGTAGTATCTCAGAGAATCAACTTTTTGCAAAGTCATTCAGCCTACTAAAGGGCAAGATATTTTTTTTGCTTGGTAGGGTTAAAGTAGTTTTCCATAATGAAAGAAAATTACTCTGCTTCTCCTATTCCTACCCCAGGCCTAAAGCAATGACATCAGCTATGTTGTTCATGTGACTGCTGCAGCCTGTCATGCCAGCCTGACCACTTAGATCATTGACTTTAGTGGCCACTTGAACGAAGCGCATATTACCACTTTATGTGGGTCACTCTGGGTGAAACTGAGCCTTCACCTATTAATCATCGCATTCCTCTAGTTAGACCTTTTCCTATTGTGCCTAGTGGCATTTAAACCAGTTTCTATCATTTATCCCACAGTTCGGCCTGACCCTTCTTTGTCAAATTCTTGACCGAGGCGAAGAGTTAATGAGCTCCGAATGTCCAACCGCACTGAATCAATCTCTTTGGTATGTTATTGCTTATTAAATCTTCTGTATTTTTTGCTGAACATTTGTATACTCGGTATGTCATACATATCACTAGTCTGTCAGTTTGACCAATTATTCCCCCCTTTCCCCATATTTCTTGTCAAAGGGGTTGTCCACAGGTAAAGAATAACTGTCAGATCAGTGGGGATCCGACTGCTGGAACCTATAGGCTGCTTTAATCTGGCTAGGAAGCCCGTTTTAAACAATTTCTGCACTTCTTATTCCACAAGGATGGCAAAGTGGGCATGGATAACCTGTCCAGCTGTCTGTACTTATCAATTCCGCCTTTATAAAAAGGAGATTGATGGATGGATAGATGATGGATGGATAGATGATGGATGGATAGATGATGGATGGATGGATGGATGGATGGATGGATGGATGGATGGATGGATGGATAGATGATGGATGGATGGATAGATGATGGATGGATAGATAGATATTATGGACTTAATCTTCTGATAGTTCAGTGTATTATGCCGGCAGTATAAACTTTTTGGATTCTTTTCGGTCATGCTGGAATTTTCTAAAGGTAGACCCGTGGAGCTTCATTAGTCATGGAACAGCATTGGCACTCAGGGATTGCTTTTGCAGGGCGCTGGAGCCATTTAAATGTCCTGGTCACTATAGATCATGGTATCTAAAAGATTAAACAATTGGGATCAGAGGGTTTTCCAGTCCAGGGCATTAGGAGCTGGTGCCCAGTGATGAGTACACAAAGCAGTAGACCCAGCTACATTGTGACTCATAGCAGAAAGTCTTATCTGTCAGAATGAAGCCTTTTAATGGCATTCTAGTATTGGGTTGCTGTACTTTCTTTCCCATGTATAAAGATCTCCACACATTGGAATTGCGCCATTTAAACATTACTAACGTGCATGCTCTGTCTTTCAGGACACCCTTGGTTGCACAAGTTGCCCATTGCCTTTTACAGATTCAAGCAAACTCTCTACCCCAGCCCCTCTGCTCACCAGTCACAGCTCTGCTGCACTTTTCACGGTACCTCGATGATCAGAGTCTCAGCCAGCTGCGGTCAAAGTTCAGGTAATAAATCATCCAGGAAGTGTTTTCATATCTCCCTGAATAAGATCTTAAGAACACTGGGTCAGATTTATTATGTACCAGAATTCTGTAATCTATACCCAAAAAAAACGGGTCTTAAATGCTGTGCAGCACATTTATCAAGTGATTTAGACTCTTATGTCATGTATTTCAAAAGGAGCATGGCTTAACTTGCTATGTCTGAAACAATAATTTTTTGGGCATCATTCTAGCATAAACGAAGCTAACTAGGAGGTGTAACATTAAGAACGAGGCAGTCTAAGACTACAATTTATCAAACAGCATTCATGCACTTTGGTAATTCTGGTGCAGTTTCAAGCTTGTCTGTGTTGGCACTAACTTTTAGACTGTATTGATAAATCAGCTCCACTTTTAATTTATGAAGGCTGGCGTATTGAACACCAGTCTTTAATGTATCTGGCCCTGGAGAAGAATGCTCCTTATTTATATGACACATCCCTCCTCATAAATGAAGCACATCCTCTGTCAGGATGGGCACCTGTATTGAAATCTACGCCTTCTCAGAATTGCCACAAATTTCAAGCATGATTTATTTCAGAAAACTGTAAATATAGGTAACATAATTTTAACCATCGCTGTTTTGTTCCTTTTTGATACCAGAATTGTGGAGTGCAGATCTTTATAAACTCATATCCTCTTATTTATCATTGCTTTCTTTTCTTTCAAATTCAGGTCGGTTCCCAGTCCATAAAGAAATTTGTATCTTGGACTCGCCACAGTCTCAACCACCCTTTTCCAGTCTTTTGCTTCAAGGGTTTTATGTGAAGTTTTACTATGTTCCCACTAAGGTGAATACGAAGCATTGAAATAAAGGGAAACTCCTGAAAAAATGGCCTGGTTGCCTTGCATATCCATCTACAGGATGACATGGCCAAGATGAGACCAGACTGATCATGAACCAGGCTGGAGCCCATACCATTTCTTGTTTAGGATTTTAATGAATGGCTCTGTGAGATCCATCAGTGAAATGCTAATGAAAGGATCTTTCAGATTTGTTTATTTTTTTTATATAAATATATATATAGCGCCGTGTAAATAACTATAAAGTATTATTAAACTGGACTCTTAAATACCATGCATTTGTACATGTGCCTTCAAGTACTGGTTATTTTAATATAGAGGATGTATCCATATGACAAGATAATCTCAAGAAAAAAAAAAGCTCCTAGGCCGTCAGTATTTTTAATCGATTAAAGTCCGGTTGGTAATTTGTTGCCATTGTCCTTACATGATCTGCAGTATAAAAAGCTTTGCGTGTACATGTTTAGTAGACCATGTCACTACCTTGTTCAAGTAGCACACCAGCAATTTATGGACATATAATAGTAATCAATCAGTGTAATTTGTGTCTTTCATCCAAACCCTGTAAGGCCCCTTTATAGGCGGCTGTGTCATGTGATCACCAGTCTGGCTACCAGATCAGATTATGCTATCCTCTCTGACTTCCATGAACTATAAGATTAGATCAACATTTTTCAAATAACTTCTGGCACAATCTTCAGATGGATTCCATCTGATAAAACCTCCACTAAAGTAAATAGTAGGTGGGAAAAAATCACCTGGTCAGTGCAGAATTGGTGGATTTCGCTGCAGAATTTTGTCAAGTGGAAAAATTCAGCTTGAAATTGTTAAAGCTGAATTTTCCAGCTAGTAAAAATTTAGCCATGTGAACATCTTATGGAAGAGAAATAGGCAGACGCACATCTCAGTCTCTTCATATTTTCCGTCTTGCAGTAGAATGCAGAAGACTGAGCCTAGTCCGGTGGAAGTCCAGAATGCCAAGGTCAAGCAGGACACTTATTAATTTTTTTGTGTCCTGCTGTATTCAACGTGAGGCAGAACTGGGAAGGAATTTGCAGCCGAAATTATTAATAAAAAAAAAAATATATATATATGTATATATATATGTATATATATATATATATATATATATATATATATATATATTACAAAAACCTGCACCATTTCACAAAATGATTGTAGCGAAATTTTTCTTGCCTTTTTCAATTTCTGTCCTCTTCTATCCTGGATGACGAGTATTTGAAAAATGTCATGTGACAAGTACAAAATTGCCAGTCGATTTCACAGTAGGAGGTATACATATCGTCTGCAGGGACTCAATTTATACGCACTTCTGAATGTTGGTTGTGCTTTCACACTCATGGTAGCATGAGACGGATTCTACAACCCACACAAGTGGCTCAGGTAGTGCATCTCATCCAGGATGGCACATCAATGTGAGCTGTGACAAGGTTTGCTGTGTCTGTTAGCGTAGTGTCCAGAGGCTGGAGGTACTACCAGAAGACAGGCCAGTATACCAGGAGACGTGGAGGGGGCTGTAGGAGGGCAACAACCCAGCAGCAGGACCGCTACCTCCTCCTTTGTGCAAGGAGGAACAGGAGGAGCACTTCCAGAGCCCTGCAAAGTGACCTCCAGCAAGCCACAAATGTGCATGTGTCTGCACAAACTTAGAAACAGACTCCATGAGGATGGTATGAGGGTCCGACGTCCACAGATGGGGGTTGTGCTCACAGTCCAACAACGTGCAGGATGCTTGGCATTTGCCACAGAACAGACATAAAATAGTAGAAATCCAGCATTGCAGTATGATCGACAGAATTCCCATTGTATTGTTAGTATGTCATTTACCGAAACCTATTTACTCGTCCTTTCATGAGTCCTTTTTAATGCTCTCATTAGTCTGTTATCGTTATATCTCTACTTTTATTCTTCACATCAATAAAGTGCCATTTAAGAACTATATAGTTAAAAACATTAGATAACTGATACTTATTTGTTATCGTCATCCTTTCATTTTTATTCTTCATACTAGCCTATGCCCGCAACTTCGTCTGCGTGTTGGCAGCGATGATCCGCCTATATTCAGCAAATTGCTGTCATCGATGGTTTGCCTGCTCCGACGTTTTGGCAGCTCTTAAGCTATCCTGCTGCTGAACTTTTTTTCCTCGCAGCGTGCCTGTGATTGTTCCGGCATCTGAGCAGCTCGCTGGGAAACCATATAATAAGCATATTGTTGGCGTTGATGATCCGATCCGCATGCTCTGGAGTTTCGGCAACTCTCAAGCTGCCCTGCTGCTGAACTCGTTCCTTGCGCTGTGCCCGTGATTGTTCCGGCTTCTCAGCAGCACGCTGGGATGCCATATAATGAGCGTGTTGTTGGCTGCCAATTTGGATAAACGGTGTTTGCCCATGTCAGTTAGCACTCCCTGGAGCAGATCAGATAATATGCAAATGCATGTATACAATCCACAGACGCTTAGCGTGTGTTTACACATAGAGATAACAGCCCTGGGACCTGAGATAAGCTGCTGCAGAAGCTGTGTAATATAGTATGTGAACATAAATTCATAACAGTCGTGAAGCCATGTCATTTACTGGGATAAAAAGCCTATGTTTTAATTGAGGTTACAAACTGTGTGCCAAATTTCATTCAAATCCGTTCAGACGTTTTTGTGTGATTGAGGTACAAACATAAACTTTTATAACAGTAGGATAGTCAAAATGCCATTCACAACTATATAGCTACAAATAGAGTAAGATTATGATTGATACTTGCCTATTCACTTGTTGCTGCGGGTCCTTGTGAGTCCTTTCTTATGAGTGGGAGCACATGCGCGTGGGCACCTTAGTCCAGGGCAACCCCTTTGCACATGCGCAGGAAGCTCCATCAGCCATCCTACTAATATTATAAATGAAAGTTTGGATGTTTGTTCCTCAATCACGCAAAAACGACTAAATGGATTTCAATGAAATTTGGCACATAGATTGTTTGTACCCTCGATTAAAACATAGAGCACTTTTTATCCCAGTAAATGACATGGCTTGATGACACTTATGAATTTATGTTCACATACTATATTAAGCAGCACCTTATCTCAGCTTCTGATAAAGCCAGGACTGTTATCTCTCTGTGTAAACACACACTAACCCTCTGTGGATTGTGTACACTCATTTGCATATTATCTGATGTGCTCCAGGCAGTGCTGACCAACTGATATGGGCAAACACCTCTTCCAAATTGGCAGTTTGCCAATTTTAAACATGCCTGGAAAAAGAAAATCTAATTTGTCGCAAATAATGAGAGCTATGAAGATAGCCAGAAGTCACCAAGGTTCTCCTCAAGCGGAGCTGAGGGGGATCATCAACGCCAACAACACACTCATTATATGGCGTCTCAGCGAGCTGCCCAAACAATCACGGACTCAGCGCGAGGAACAAGTTCAGCGGCAGGCCAGCTTGACTGCTGCCGGAGTAGACGGATCATTAACGCCAACAACACGCTCATTCTATGGCGTCCCAGCGAGCTGCTGAGATGCCGGAACAATCACAGGCACGGAGTGAGGAATAAGTTCAGCAGCAGGACACCTTGAGAGCTGCCGAAATGCCGGAGCAGGCAACCCATCAACGGCAGCAACTTGCTGAATATAGGTGGATCATTGACACCAACAACCCGCAGACTAAGTTGTGGGCAGAGGCTAGTAGTTGATAAGGGCAACAAGCACATCTAGCACAAGGATAGCTCATTTGAGAGTTCAGTGTCTGCAACTTTTATTTATGTTAACCATGATATATTCTGAATGCTCCGAAGTGTTTGGGATTGCAGACCTGCTGCTATGAGTTCTGGTTTCTGCGGCTCCTGGCAAGAACGTATGTCCGTGATTGTGACGAAAAGTAGCCTATCTTTCAATCCTGTCTATGAACTATGTTTGTGGAAAATTTCACGCGAATCAGTTGAGCGGTTTCTGCGTGATTGAGGAACAAACATCCAAACACACAAACTTTCACCTTTATAATAGTAGGATGATTTATATAATTTATGTCTGACCTTCACATGTGGTGAATAATAACTAATTAATCACAACTTTTTAACATTCGTTTGATTGTCTATATATATATATATATAGAGAGAGAGAGAGAGAAGCAGTTTGTGCAGTTAGCTATTCCATGATTAAGAGGTGACATACCTCGAAACGCGTAGGCTATATTTCTACCCATCCCTGCACATACATTTTATTTTGGAGCATGACTCCCTGTCAATAAAAGTCAAGTTTTAATTTTCTAACAGTCTCTGATTGAACCTGTTGGAAGAGATCTGACCGCTATACCATTCTATATACCAGCTAAATGAGTGAGTGAACATACACCAGGATTGGCAACTTTGCCACTGGTGCCCTGTACTCTTCACAGATGAAAGCAGGTTCACAAGGAGCATGTGACAGTCCGGGTGGCGCCGTGGAGAGTGATCTGTTGTCTGCAACATCCTTCAGCATGACCAGTTTGACAGTGGGTCAGTAATAGTGTGGGGTGGCATTTCTTTGGAGGGCCGCACAGCCCTCCATGTGCTCGCCAGAGGTAGCCTGACTGCCATTAGGTACCGAAATGAGATCCTCAGACCCCTTGTGAGACCATAAGCTGGTGCCATTGGCCCTGGGTTCCTCCTAATGCAGGACAATGCCAGATCTCATGTGGCTGGAGTGTGTAAGGAGTTCCTGCAAGATGAAGGCATTGAAGCTATGGACTGGCCTGCCCGTTTCCCAGACCTGAATCTGATTGAGCACATTTGGGACATCATCCCTTGCTCCATCCACCAATGTCACGTTGCACCACAGACTGTCCAGGAGTTGGCAGATGCTTTAGTCCAGGTCTGAGAGGAGAACCCTCAGGAGACCATCCACAATCTCATCAGGAGCATGCCCAGGCGTTGTAGGGAGGTCATACAGGCACGTGGAGGCCACACACACTACTGAGCCTCATTTTGACATGTTTTAAGGACATTACATCAGAGTTGGATCAGCCTGTAGTGTGTGTTTCCACTTTAATTTTGGGGGTGACTCCAAATCCAGGCCTCCATTGGTTAATAAATTTGGATTTCCATAGATGATATTTGTGTGATTTTGGTGTCATCACATTCAACTTTGTACAGAACAAAGTATTCAATGGGAAGATTTCATTCATTCAGATCTAGGATGAGTTTATTTCAGTGTTCCCTTTGTTTTTTTTGAGCAGTGTATAATAAGCTTGTTGCGTTATTCTTCAGAAATTTCCATCCATTCCTCTGTCACTGGTATTCTTCAACCATATCCAGAGTATCCGCTGTGTGCAGCATAAACAGCAGCTAGATTGCCTAGGAGTGACTCAGAAATGTGCCGATAGGTTATCCCCAGTATCAGGAGCCATGCTGACAGCAGTGCATCCCATATTTGCTGCAGAGTGCATGGGGAAGGATCCATAGAATGAACATGATGATTGAGGGTGGCCTTACACATGCTCAATTGGAATCAAGTCTGGTACTTGAACGTCTTGGTCATGAACTTTTTTTTTTTGCAGTTCCTCCTCCCAAAAAAATTTTTTTTACAAAGTGGTCAAAACATTCAAAATAGAAAAAGAGATTTACGCCGGCAGCTCTCCGTGAATAAAATATAACTTTTATTGACAACACATCTTAAAATGACGAAAAATAGATGCAAGTCACTTAGATGCAAATAGACTTGCATCTATTTTTCGTCATTTTAAGATGTGTTGTCAATAAAAGTTATATTTTATTCACGGAGAGCTGCCGGCGTAAATCTCTTTTTCTATTTTGATCCTGCTACGCTCATGGAATAGAGCGTGCCGTGCACCCCGAACGTATTGTCAAAAGTCGATAATTCTACACATAAAGGTGAGCCAAAAACTTTTTCTATTTTTGATGGTCAAAACATTACCTTTCCCAAAATGGTATAAAGAATACATCTGCCTCTACATCTGGCAACTAAAAGCTTATTTCATTGGGGGACACAGCACCATGGGTATAGACACTAGGAATAACAAAAAATGCATACATAAGTTTTTCGTGGGGCCAGATGTACTTTTTATTTATACTACTTTGGGAAATATATTTTGAACAATAGAAGGTTAGGTGTTTCACAGATTTTATAAACATTGGGATGCAAAAATGAAATACTACTTTTTCCAATAAAATGTCCCTTTAGGTCAAAATATATCATTTTCCCAAGGGGCCAAAACAAGAAAAGCGCCTAACAGTTAGTTGTATTATACAGATTGCTACAGATGCAGCAATACCAAATGTATAGTGCTTTTTTTCCCCATAATGATATTATATGTGAAAATGGCACTTTGGGGGGGGGGGGGTTATTTCTTTGGGTAAGCAATATATAAATAAGACCTCATTAGAAACGAAGAGGAATTTCTTCCTAACACCGCCTTTTGGAAGGTAGCTCCCTGTAGATTAATACCCGTTTTTCAAAAAAAACGAAGGGTATGATCTCAGAATAATAAAGTCAAAGTACTAGCTCTTTCAAAAAAATATGCAAGAGTAGTCAACATAAAAAAGGTATATAGCGGGGCGTGGCCTAGGACATGGCGCTGTGAAGACGCGGTCTCTCTGAGCTCCCGGACCCCGTCGGCAACTCACCTCTTCTCTCCGGTCCCAACGTTCTCCTGTCTCCAGCCACGCGATGGTCCGACGGGTGGGCCGAAAATCCTCCACTCCGGCCCGCATGGATCCCCCGATAGCGAGGTTTCTCCTCGCTGCAGCCTCTTCCAGCTCTCCGGCGGGGACTTCCAAAATGGCGCCGGCGCGCGCCCCCTGCCTGCAGCCTGAAGCTCTGGCTCCCTCCTCGCTCCGTCCGTCTGGGTCGGCTCCAGCTACGGACCTGTCCGGCTCCTCTCCTGCCTCCGCTCTGCTCTCCCCTGGCATGGGGACTCCTGGGGCTGCTACTGACAAGGTATGCCTTGCATCTGGGACTGTCTCCTCTGACCGCATGGCGGCCCCCCTCCCCCATTCACTCTCCACTGTGCCTGGCCCTGGCTGTCCCTGGACGCTCCCTGCTGCCCCTGTGCCCCAGTGTGGTGGAATGCCCCAGGAACATGGCTCCCCTCTCCCCCTGGACACTGTTGGTCTGCCTCCTCTCCTGGCCCCCTCCACAGCTCTGGTCCCTGGCCCTGATGATCCCCTGGCTCCGGTGGCCCAGGTTCTGACCCTCCAGGCCTCCTCCACTCTGCCTGCGGTTCTCCCTCCTGGGACCCCCCCGGGTCAGTTTCTCTAACTCTGCATTCCTCCCTATCCACCTGGGATGACCCCCAAAGGCCTCAGCGACCCCCGGATTGTGATTTGGATTTTTCTTCTACTCCGGCGGCCCCTCGGGCCCCCGTGGACTCTGATTCCTCTGGTTCTTCCTCACATGCCTCCCTGTCTCAGGGGAGACCTAAACGCCCTAAGTTATCGGATATCTTGGAATTGCTCCGTGCTATGCCCACTAAACAAGACATAGAGGCTATGGTGCGCAGAGTGGAGGAGAAACAAGACAAGATTCTGACAGGGTTCAAGGCGGACCTTCACTCCCTTTCGTCTTCTGTTACGTCTCAACAGCAACGCACGGATTCTATCGATCAACGACTCCTTGCAGTGGAGGACTCTTTATCTACTCAACGCACGTTTAATCGCCATCTCATCCTACAAGTAGACGATCAGGAGAATCGGGGTCGCCGGAACAATATTAAACTGAGGGGCATCCCTGATGCTGTTGCCACCAAAGAGCTCCGCTCTATTGCAGTTTCGGTTTTCAACACCGTTCTGTCCCGACCGATGGATACAGAGATCAATATCGATAGGATCCACCGTGTGCTCGGACCTAAAAGAACCTCCTCCTCCGATCCTAGGGATGTCCTATGCCGGGTGCATTTTTACAAAGAGAAAGAGGACATTCTTCAGGCGGCCTGGCGCCATGGACCGGTTCCGTTCCTAGATGGCTCTATTACCCTTCTCCCTGATGTTTCCTGCCGCACTCTGGCGATGCGGCGTCTTCTGAAGCCTACTCTCCGCAAAATCCTGGACTCTGGAGCTACTTATCGCTGGGGTCACCCCTTTCATCTCCTGATCCGCCGAAATGGCGCCAACTTCGCTTTACATTCCCCTGGCCAGGTGGAGGATCTCGCCCATTTTCTTGACATCTCTGACTTGACTTTGCCGGACTGGCTGGAGTTCCCACTCCCGTCCCCTCTATCTGCTGCTGGCCTTTCCTCACCCCCACTGCCTCGACAGGGACGTCGTGGGATGGACCCCTTGGGGGCCCCTCTGGAGAACGTTTCATCTGGGCCGATAGTCTAGACTGTGCTGGGCCCTCCGAGGCCACTTGACTTTCGTTGTTTTATGCTCTTTTGTATTTCATCGTTATTGTATCTTTGTCTCCCCCGCGATTTGTTTCTCATGCTAAGTATTGTGCCCTGGGGGTGCATGGGGTGGATTCTTGTCCCCCCCCTCCCCCCTGTGTGTTCGCGGCGTTGCCCGCCCTCTTTCCTGCCCCCCGGCCTGCCAGGGTTGCTCCATATGTGCTCTCCCTGCGTCGTTGTCTCTACATTTTGAGGCTTCGCCGTACGGTGGCCTGCTTGGGAGTGCTCCTTTTGTTTGCCTCTTCCACGGGGCGCCCGGGTTGGCCGGGGTATGGGCTGTTTTCTTCTCTCTAATTGTGGCTGGCCCCCTCAGCTGGCTTTCAATTGCGACCCCCTTTTCTTTTTTCATTATTGCTGTGTTGCCGGTGTGGGAATGGGTAGCTCTGAGTTCTGAACTACCTCTCCCCCACTTAGTTAGTTCTAGCGGCTCTCTGGGCGCATTCTGCGGCGTGCCCCTGAGACCTGCTCTAGTGGGTTTTCTCCCACTGATTGGTGTTTGCCCGAGCTTGGGCTAGCTAAGCTCGGTTCTAGCAGGTGTTTGCTTTTTGTCCTCTTGTTTTTGTTTGTTTGTCTACTTTTTTCCCTCTCGTCTCTTTTCGCTGCCCCTCCCTTTTCCCCTTCCCCCCGCCCATTCCTTCCACTTCTCTTCCCTGATCCCCTCCCTCCCCCTCCCTCATCTGTTTCCCCCCTCGCCTTCCCTCCTCTCCCTTCCCCCTGGGGGTGGTCCCAGGCCCCCTGCCATGGATTCTTTGACCTTTTCCTCCATTAATGTGAATGGGCTTAATACTCCTGAAAAGAGGTCCTCCCTCTTGCGATTGCTCCTGTTTTGGGCTCTCCATCCTTCCCTCCGGGGTTTTCTCCAGGCCCTTTCCGCTCGTGGTTGAGGGCTGGTGTGCAGAGGGTCTTCCATTTCCGTGCCAATGGTCAGTGGCGCCCCCTTAGCGACATTCAATTAGACATGGCTCTCCCTGCTTTGGGGCCCTGGAGAGGGCTGCAGCTCACTCATTTTCTCTCCTCCTTCGCTGACCCGACCTCCTTTGATAGATCTCTTACGAGCTTTGAGAAAGCCTGTGTTGGCACTGGCCTTCAACGCCACTCCCTGTCAGAGTTTTATGCCCTTTTGGTCTCCCCTCCTCCGGACCACAGACCCTCTTTTCTCTCCAAGTGGGAGGCTGACCTTAACCTCTCCTTTTCGGACGCGGACTGCTCTAGAATTTTGGAGCTTGCTCGCAAGAGCTCGTTGGCCTGTAAATACCAAGAGGCGGGCTACAAGATCCTTACTAGGTGGTACCATGTCCTTTCCCTTCTACATAAATTTTTCTCGTCTGCCTCTCCTCTTTGCTGGCGATGTGGTTCGGAGGAGGGGACACTTCTCCATGTTTTTTGGAGCTGCCCAGTTCTGAGAGAGTTCTGGGATGGTGTCCATCGTTTAACGTCCCAAATTTTTCAGATTGATCTGCCGAATTCCCCGGCCTGCTTCCTCCTTCATCTGTCTGGGGTCTCCCGCAAGGCCTACCGGAAGTCTGCAGTTCGACACCTGATTAACGCAGCTAGGGCCTGTGTCCCGGCCTTGTGGAAATCCCCTAATCCCCCGTCTCTTTGCCACTGGGTTCGCAAGGTGGAGGACCTCCAAGTTATGGAGGATCTCTCGGCGTCCTTACGAGATGCCTCTGATGTCTTCCTTGGGGCCTGGACCCCTTGGATCCTCTTCCAGGGCTCGGACCAATACAGGTCCATTGTGGGCTGTGGGTGAGGTCTTGGAGTGGGTGTGTCCCGGGACTCCCCCCCCCTCCCCCCTTTTCTCCTTTTTCCCTATTCCTTTCTCCTCCCTGTTGGCTTCCCCCCGTTTCTCTTTCCCCTCCCCCCCCCCCTAGCTTACCTCTTGTCCCCCCCCCAGATGGTTTTCTCCTGTTTCATTCTGTTCCCCCTTCGTCCTCTTTCATTTTATGTAGTGACACAGTGTCGGCTGCTCCTCCCCCGTATTGTTGGTTGTGGTGAGGTTCGGCCTTTGAATTTGTCGGGCGACCCTCGTTATGGTTGGGTCCCCCGTGTTCTGTTATGTGATTGTTTTTGATTCATATATCTTTTATTTTCTCTCCTCTGTGACCTTGTTTTCATAAATAAAGAATTTATAAAAAAAAAAAAGGTATATAGCATTTGAAAGTGTAATTGTGCTGATTCAAAGAATGGAAGATTATGAAAGAATCTGTTTTCCCTTAGCCCAAACAGCAGCACAAATGGGGTATTCCTGCACCTATGTGCTGTTAGGACAGGTGGCATTTTTAATTAACTAACAGACTTCTTCCCCTATAAGAGGCTGAGAGACCTCCCCCTCCTTGTGTTAGTCCAAAAGTATAACAATATAAAACACAATAGAGAACATTCACACATAGCAAATGGGAGGGAACCTTGTGCTGCTGTTTGGGCTAAGGGAAAACAGATTATCTTTCATAATCTTCCATTCCCCCTACACCCAACAGCAGCACAAGATGGGGATTTAGCAAGTATAACCCCAACTAGGGTGGGGGGTCTTGGCACACCGATGCGAAGACGGACTGTCTAAAGGCCCTGGACTCCGATGTGCACCAGTCCAGTCCATAGAAATAGACATTAGTGCTTTATACTCTGCACTAAACAAAGGGAGCTGAAAGCGCCCACAACTGACTGTAACACAGGCACACACAGGCCATACCAAAAAATATTAGTGCCTTTAGACTCTGCACTGACATAAAGGGAAGCTGAGGCTCCCACAGCCGATTGAAACACAGGCAGGTGGGCACAGGCCGCAGCAATATAGACACTACAGCTCCAGACTCTACTGACATAAAGGGAAAGCTGAAGCTCCCACACAACTTCCACAACTGACTGCAACACAGGCAGGTGGGCACAAGCCACAGCAATAGAGGCACTAGTGCTCAAGACTCTGCACTGACATAAGGGGGAAGCTGAAGCTCCCACAGAACTTCCACAGTTGGCTGTAACACAGACAGGCACACACAGCTGACAGAGTGCCCATAGCAATAATATCATTGCCTTTAGTTTTTGTACTAAACACATAGGAAAAGCTGGAGACTCAGCTTACCTTATTGCTGGGCAGTGACTGAGCTGTAACAGCTGAACAATTAGAACACCCTGCAGAGAAGGTAAGACAAAACCTTAATCTTTCTCTCAGAAAGAAAGAAAAAGGGAAAGAAAGGGAAGAAAAGAAAGAGGAAGTAGGATTTACAAACACCTTCTTCCCCTCCACCACCCGTTCTGTCACACAGGACAGAAAAAAACACAGGGGGGAGGTCTCTCGGTCTCTTATAGGGGAAGAAGACTTAGTTAATTAAAAATTCCACCTGTCCTAACAGCACACAGGGGCAGGAATACCCCATCTTGTGCTGCTGTTGGGCGTAGGGGGAATGGAGGATTATGTAGATAATCTGTTTTCCCATAGTCCAAACAGTAGCACAACAGATGGGGTATTCCTGCCCCTGCATGCAGTTTAGGACAGGTGGAATTTTTAATTAGTCAATCAATCCTCCCCTATAAAAGGTCCAGAGAACTCCCCCCCCCCCCCCCCCGTGTTAGTTATAAAGTGTCGGTTTCTGAAAATATTATTCAGAAAAAGAAAAAAGGGCCTTGTGCTGTTGTTTGGACTATGGGAAAACAGATTATCTACATGATCCTCCATTCCCCATACGCCAAACAGCAGCACAAGGAATGGGGAGATAGCAAGAAACCCCCTTAGGGCGGGACTTCCTGGCATACAGATGACAACACTGAGCGCCCAAAGGCAACTGTCTCTGAACTGCGCCAGTCTAGCCTGTAATGCCTAACACATGTAAGATGTGAGCACCAAGTCGCAGCTGAGCAAATTTGGTCCAAGGAGACTGAGCGCTTTTCTGCGCACGTCGTGGCAACTGTTCTGGTGGAATGAGCACTGGCAAACTCAGGAGGAGATAACCCCGGAGAGTGAAAGGAAAGAAAAATGGCTTCTTTGATCCATCTGGATAGAGTTACCTTGGATACTTTAGTACCCTTCTACCTACCAGAAAAATGTATTAGTAAGTTTTCAGATTTCCTGAAAGATTTAGTTCATACCAGGTAGATCCTTAAACACCTCACCAGATCTAAGGTGTGCAGTTTCTCTTCCTCCTATGATGAAGGATAGAAGGTAGGTAGGGAGATAACATGGTTAATGTTTTTGCCCCGCAGGAACTTTAGATACGAAGCCTGGTAGATATCTTAACTGAACTCTGCCAGGAAAAAAATAATAGATAAGGTTCAGAGGCCGCCGAGGCCTGGACTTATCCAACTCTTTTTGCTGAAGTCACAGCTAGGAGGAAAGATACCTTATATGACAGGAACTTCAATTCTGCTTCACTCAGTGGCTCAATGCATGTAACACAGTATCCAGATCCCATTGCGGGACTGGGGCTTGAATGGAAGGCCGGAGCCTAGCGGCCCCTTTTAAGAATTGGCTAATTAGAGGATCCTGACACAATCGCATTCCCAATACGGCAGACAGAACAGATACGTGTACTTTCACAGTTGAAGGTGTAAGGCCCTTATCCAGGCCACTCTGCAAAAATTCCAGTATTGACTCTATGGAAGAGCTTGTACTTTGTTTCTCAGTACACCACTGCTGGTAGATCTTACCAATCCTTAGGCAACTCCTGTTAGTGGAGTCTGCTCTTGAACAGGCCAGCGTCGTCCAGACGGATTAGGATAATCCTCTATGTCCGTATAGGGTGTGGTCAACCTCCAGGCTGTCAGGTTGAACCTCTTCAGGTCCTGGCAGAGCCGGTTGTTCTGGGTTACCAGGTTGTGAAGAAGTGGAAGCCTCCAGTATGTCCCTCGACTCATCTGTATGAGGTGGGTAAACCATGCCCTTTTCGGCCAGAACGGTATGATAGCAATCACCGATACCTGGTCCTGTTTGATTTTTGTTAATACCTTTGATACCATAGGAAATGGAGGGAAGATGTAGGCCAGCCTGAACCTCCAGGTAATGACAGGGCATCTACTGCCAAGGGGTTGTCCTCCTGGTAGAGGGAGCAGAACCTCTTTATCTTGGCATTGTATTGGGTGTGCATCAGATCCACCTCGGGGAGACCCTACATTTGAGTTATTTAGTGAAATATGTCCTGGTTGAGAGACCACTCGCCTGATACTGTCAGGCCTCTGCTGAGCTCATCCACCAGCGTGTTCAAATGTCCCTTTATATGGACTGCCTTGTGATGGGTCAAATTCATTTCTGCACAGGCAAAATTAATTTGTTACCTTGAGAAAGTTGGGCGATCTTGTGCCTCCCTGCTTGTTCAGATAAAGAACAGAGGTGATATTGACTGTCTGGATTTTCACCGCAGAGTAGATGGGCGAAATGTAGTAGCCCGATGAATCGCGCTAAGCTTGCGCCAGTTGATGATTGGGACCTCTCCTGTTGGTTCCAGGTTCCTTTCACTAGGGTCTCCCCCAGATGCGCTCCCCATCCATGGAGGGAGGCATCTGTAGTCAACAGGGTCCAGACAGGCTGGACCGTGGACATCCCGTCTTTGAGCTGAGAGCACCATTGGAGTGATCCACGGGTACTGATGGTTAACTGGATAGGCTTCTCTAGCTCCGGAGGACTGCGGCTCCATAATTTGAGGATCTCGCTCTGCAATGGTCGCATATGCCACAATGCCCATGGGACTGCCTTTACGGCAGCAGACATTAGTCCTAGAACCTTCATTGCGGTTCTTATAGAGACCTTCCGAGTCACCGCCAGATGATGAACCGCCCGACAAGTCTTCTCCTTCTGACTGGGAGGAAGAGATATCTCCATTTTGCAAGAATCCAATATGAATTCCAGAAGTTGTACTCGGGTGGAAGGGACGGCCACAGATTTCTGCCAGCTTACTATCCATCCTAATTCTTCTAGGAAGGCAACAGTGGTCCTTAAGTGAGCAGTGAGAACCTCTGCTGACTGGGCTTTTAGCAGCCAATTGTCTGGGTAAGGTAAAATGAAGATACCTTGGAGCTGTAGAGCTGCAACAACCAAAGCCACAACCTTTGTGAAGGTGTGGGGAGCAGAGGATATTCTGAACGGAAGAGCTGTGAATTGCAGATGACACAGGGTACCGTTCAACATCACCGCTATCCTCAGGAATTTTCTGTGAGGTGGAAAAAACTGGGACATGGAGATAAGCGTCCCTTAAATCCAGAGTGACAAAACGTTCACCGGCCTGCAGGAAGGAAAGTACAGACTTAATAGTTCCCATCCGGAAACGGACCTTGAGGATGTAGCGATTGAGAAATCTTAAGTCAATCACCATTCTCCAGCATCCTGATGCCTTTGGTACCAGGAACACTGGAGAATAAACGCTGGACTGTTGCTCCAACCAGAGGCACTGGCTCTAGAGCACCTTTGCCCAGATATTACTGGACGGCCTTCTCTAGATGATCCTGCTTGTGGCCGGAGAGGATGTGAGTCCTTACATAGGTGTCGGGCGAAAGGGAAGCCGTTATTTTAAAGCCCAATTGAATGAGCTGAAGAACCCAAGGGTCCTGGATGGGGCGGGCCCATGCTGCAGAAAATAGGGAAAGGCGGCCTCCCACCGTCATGGGGGGGGGGGCATGTGAGAAAGAGGAGGGCATCAGGATGCTTTTTTCTTATCAGCCTCACGGGTGAAGAAGTGACTGGGGCCTCTACCCTAGCCTCCTGAGCGCCTCTGAAAAGATTACATGTGGATGTATTATCGTCTCTCCAAGGCTTCAACCAAAGGGGACGCCTAGCCGTCGTGGACGCCGACATCGCCTTTGAGGCAATGCTTACCTGGTACAGAGATAACACAACCAAAAAAAATCAGCTGTCTGGGAAATAGAGGATAAAAAAAGACAACAAATCATCCTGGGAAATCCCAGAATCAATATATTTTCTCCAGAATCGCCAAGTTGGACCGAGGAAAATGGGCTACCTATTGGCAGCAATGCTCACAGACGCTTGGGTGGAGGCAGCCGTATACAGATGATGTAATGAGCCCTCTGTACGCCTGTCCATGGCATCTTGAAAATTTAACCCATCCTCAGGAGCCACACAGTGGCTCAGTGGTTAGCACTGCAGCCTTGCAGTGCTGGGGTCCTGGTGTTCAAATCCCACCAAGGGCAAAAAAAACATCTGCAAGGAGTTTGTATGTTCCCCCCGTGCTTGCATAGATTTCCATCCCATATTCCAAAGACATACTGATAGGGGGGGAAAAAGTACATTGTGAGCTCTATGTGGGGCTTACAATCTACATATAAAAAAAAAAAAAAAAAAAATTTAACCCATCCTCCGAGGGTACCACAGTGCGCTTTGATAACTTGGCAACGGCCATATCCACTCTGGGGGTTGGCCCCCAAACCAAGTTGAAGCTCATTTACAGGTAATAGGGTCCTGACTCTTTGATCTGAGAAAGGACTTCTCAGGGCGACTCCACTCAGCCTTTATAGATCTTTCTAAGGCGGGGTCTACATAAAAAAGACCTGGGCCCTCTTTGAGGAGGTACAGAACCTCTCGGTTCATCATCGCGGTCCAAAGCTCAGCCTAGCTTGAGGAGTTTGAACATCTTATCCAGGGAGAAAATAGGTCCCCCTATGTCCTCAGATTCTTCATCCGAAGAATTCTCATCCAGTACCTGAACTCATCCTCCAGAGGCAAAGGGTGGGAAAACAGTTCTAACCGTGGTCCTTTGGCAAGTTGTGAAACGTATTCTTTAATTTCTCGCATCGACTCCTCCACGTAGTCCTTTACCCAGGACAACATCTCGGACTCATGATTCCTCAGCAGCCTTACACGCCAAGACTCCGCGTCAGAGGTGGACTTCCTTCCGGGATTTTCCCCGACATAGAAGCAAAATCCAAGTGGCAGGTAGCCAAAATCAGGTAGACACCATAGGTGGCAGCCAACACTGGTAGAGTGCAAACAGACTTGAACTCTCGACCTGGAGCATTAAAAATAAAAATCTGCTTCCCACAGACTGAACCACAAAAAACTTGCCTTTTTAACCCTTTCCTGCCGATGGCATTTTTTGATTTTCATTTTTGACTCCCCTCCTTCTAAACCCCATAACTTTATTTCTCCGCTCCCAGAGCTAGATGAGGTCTTAATTTTTGCGGGACAAATTTTTCTTCATGATGACACCATTAATTATTCTGTATAATGTACTGGGAAGCAGGAAAAAAAATTCAGAATGGGGTGGATTTGAAGAAAAAATGCATTTCTGCGACTTTCTTAGGGGCTTTGGTTTTACGGCGTTCACTGTGCAGCCAAAATGACATGTCCCCTGTATTCTGTGTTTCGGTACGGTTACAGGGATACCAAATTTATATGGTTTTATTTACATTTGACCCCTTAAAAAAAATCCAAAACCGTGTTAAAAAATTTTTTTTCTAAAAGTCGCCATATTCCGACAGCCGTAACTTTTTTATATGTCAGTGTACAGGGGATGCATAGGGCGTCTTTTTTTGCGGGGCCGGGTGTACTTTTTAAAAGTTCTACTATTTTCGGGAAATGCTTTTGCTTTGATCACTTTTTAAAATTTTTATCAGAATCAAAACAGTGAAAAAACGGCGGTTTGGCACTTTTGACTATTTTTCCTGCTACAGCGTTTACCGAACAGGAAAAATATTTTTATAGATTTGTAGAGCGGGCGATTTCGGACACAGAGATACCTAACACGTATGTGTTTCACAGTTTTAATTACTTTTATATGTGTTCTATTGAAAGAGGGGTGATTTTAATTTTTAATACTTTTTATACTTTTTTTAAATTTAATTTTTTTGCATTTATTAGACCCCCTAGGGATGTTGAACCCCAGGGGGTCTTATCACTAATGCAATGCATTACAACAATGCTAATGCATTGCAAAAAATCATCCTTTCTTTTGCAGGCGGCATAGACTAGCCTGCAAAAGAAAGAGCTTGCAGACCGGCCGGGGAGCCTTGTAAAGGCTCCCGGCTGTCATGCCAATGTGACGTTGGCCCTGGAGCATGCTGCTTAGAGCAGTAGACACCCGGCGGCTATGGCGGCCGCCCGGTTGCCATAGTTACACACCTGACATGCGCCGTACTATTACAGCGGATGTTGGGAAGGGGCTAATGAAACTTGCTTACTATCAAGAATAGACCTTGCGCACATTCAGCTTACCTCACCTAGATATATGCAAGCCACTAAGGATCCAGTGAGCCTTAAACTCACTGCATATAATAGGCTGTTGTTCACATTAGCTGTGATTTAAGGCAGCGGAGAAACTCAGCCCGTCAGCCGAGTGAGACCACAGAGTCTGATAAGGAAAGACTCCACAACAGCAGGCTGGAAGATAGGCACCATTAAATATAACTTAGAGCATACACCATCAAGTAAGCAATAAATATGCACTTATCAAGAAATGATAATACACAGGTATATGGGAACCGCTATACTTAGGTCTACAGCATATGGTCTCCACTTAGGAACTAAATGCACCTTAAAAAAACTGCAAGACATCAAAAGTTTGGTTGGATCTTACCATAATGGCGGTGAAATGACTTCCACGGCTGAGCAGCACAGGTGAGTGCGCACGGGAGGAGAAGGAAAGAGAATGTTTTAAGACACCTTCCTCCAAACCAAACAGGAGGCTAGAAAGCCTCCTCCACCTGTCCAGTCACACAGGTCAGGGGGGGGGGGGGGTTGTTCTCTGGACCTCTTATAGAGGAGGATTGATTGACTAATTAAAAATTCCACCTGTCCTAAACTGCAGGCAGGGGCAGGAATACCCCATCCGTTGTGCTACTGTTTGACGTATGGGGAATAAGAGGTTATTTATGTTGTATGGCAAATGGAGCAAAATTTGTTAGAAAACAGTGAAAAATTGGTGCCTATTCCATTTTTTTCAGTAAGGGTTTGATGTAAAATGTAGCCAATAAATTTTAAGCATGCCCAATAGGTGCCAAAAAAAACAAAAACAATAATGCACCAACAAAATACAGCGGCAGATAATGCAATGGCATCATCCTGCCCACCTGCATAGGATTAAAGGCTGTTCAGGCTACGTGTGTCCTCTGGTCTGAGCTAACTGTAACCTGGCATAAGCAAACATGATGTTGTTATTGTGCCATATGTGCCAAAGATTGCTGCAAGGGACTGGAGAGGAACCAAGTATAGTGGGCTTGAAGAATACTTGACTATGACTAAGGGTCTGTTTCCCAACACCCGAAACGCGTAAGCTGTGCTTTTTTTGTCTTTTTTTGTTTGGATCCATGTTTGTATCATATTTTTAATTATTTTCAGTAAAAGTTAATTTTAACTAACTTTGGTATGCCGGAGAAAATCTTTTCTTTTTGAGGTCTTTGAAGAATACTTCACTGAACTGAGAAGTCAAGACTTTGCCAATTAGTGGTGGCCAATTCCAATATGACCATTCCCTTTTTGTTAGCATGGGTGCAATGACCATCCATCTGGATCAGAGCCCCATACTGGGTAGGACTTGCTGATCTGTTTCAGACACATGCCCGATAGTCCCTGGTTCATTTTCAGTGAGCTGCTCCACAGTAATCTGGTGACCGCCTCTTGTACATCCTAGTAGACATTGGTTTCCTCTCACGTCAATGGTACACTGTGCTCCACAGTTTCCACGGTATATTCCCAACTCATAATATACTTTCACCACAGCAGCACACAAACCGTTCACAAACCATGCCGTTTGAGAAATACTTCCACCTCCTGCTATTAGCATTTATAAGTCTACCCTTTTACCTGTGATGAGTGATGTCTGTAATGGAGCCCCTATATATTGTGTGCCATTTAGAAAAGTGGAATAGCTTATTTGCTGCTCTCTCTACTCCCCCAATGGTTAAGTCTAAATCCTAGTGGGCTAAAGGACCTGGTCCCTCTGCCCACTACAACATAGCCGGTTCTATATAGAGAATGCTAAGTCCTAGTGTGCTAAAAACATTTGGACATATACTGTCCATGTTTCTTATATTTTCTCAATATTCATGATTTTGTTTGTACCTCCTTTATAAATTCGGAAGAGAAATAATATGGTTTCTCATCCTTAACAGAAGAGGCATAAAGGAACTTCCCTCTCCCAAAGATTCTTCAGTGTTAGAGGGTACATAACATTTGCTGTTGTCAGAATCAATATCAGCGGATAACTGCCTTTTTTTTTTTTTTTTACACCAGAGGGGATACAGAAGAACAGGAAGATTGAGAAAGAGTATACAGAGAATTTAGAAATTAAGGGGATTGTTAAACCAGAAATTCAAACAGGGACAGGAAAAATACTGGGTTTGGGTTCTATTCACACGGAGGAAAATAGTGAGGAATTTGGTGTGAAAAAAAAAAAAAAAAAACCACCTCCCATTGACTTCAATGCTAGCAGAAAAAGGAACCCATCGAAGTCAATGGGAGTCTGTTTTCAGTGCTGAAATTCCACACCATTTTCCTCTATGTGAATGGACCCTTAGGGAGGGGCTATTTAACCTCTTGTCTGTCCCTATTTGCTTTCGGCCTTCCATCCTACTGTGACCGCCCAGCTTATGGCCTTCCATCCTATTTGGGAGTAGAGAGTCAACCTCCAGTGGTACTGTCATGGAGGGAGTTTTTGAGAGAGGCATTTTTCTGTGACAAACTTTTTTAGTATATTGTACCTTAAACTATGGATTACACCATGGCCACCTAACTGGAGAGAAGACGCCACCCCAAACACAGACAGACCCTGAGCTGGTACAGACTAAGCGCCCACAACCTGGAGATGGAGACGGGGAGACACAGGCAGACTTACAAGCCACGGGAGAACAAACTGTGCCAGCACTGTGACCAGGGGGCCCTAGAAGACGAGACCCACTTCCTGCTACACTGCACCAAATACTCAGCTGTGAGGGCTGTCTACTTCCAAAGACTCTCTGCCCACATCCCAGACTTCATATCTGCAGACGAGAAGAGAAAACTCTACATCCTACTGGGAGAAAAAGAGACCACTGTGGAGATCGCTGCCCAATACGTGTCCAGCTGTCACCAACTAAGAGGAAGATGAGACCCCCACGGACTGTTATACCCCGAATCCACCCCCTTCCCCCCCCCATACCCACCACTGTCCCCCCCCCCCCAACTTCAACTCTCCCCCCCCCCACTTTACTTTTGGACGTACCAACAAAGCCTGTTTGATTTGATTTATGCAAAGTTTGTTGAAAAGTTAGTGTGCATACAAGGGTTGTTGATTTTAGTTTCACTTCATAAGCAATATCAGAAAGCTACACAAAAGATTCCCACTTATTATTACATCAGTCCAATACACATAACGTTGTTTAGGACAGAGATTTAATAACCAATATCTGCATAATTTTATAAATTTGAGAGAAAAATAAAACGTGGTTGTATGTAACAATTATCAGCACCACAATGGGATGTCAGTCACTCTGCTGACACTTCATTCTCTGGCACAGTTATGAGTCCATGTATACAGAGGTCATTAAGTTCCTTTCTGTACAATCTGAGCAAAACGATTGGTAATGGATAGGGTTGTGTCAATAAAACGCTCCACACAGCTGACCAAGCAACCCTCCGTTCTGGAATCCAGCTTTGAACTAGGTCTGTCCATACACTTGTCCCAGCACACGTCCATGAATTTGTGAACCTAGGAGAAAACATAAGAATTATTAGCTTTTCATTACCTGCAAGGGCTTAAAGGGGTTTGCTTAAAGGGATAGCATTTTTTTTTTTTAAATGAGTGAACTCAAAGATGGCCATAGAATGACTATTCTCACACCATAATATAATAAAACAACACGTGATTAATAAATCAAGAGAGATAATACTTAGCTGTGGTCAGAAAGGATGCAATAGTTCAGAATAATGGAGCCTCTTATATATCACGCATTGCTATACACCCATTATTCGATGACTTCCAGAGATGCAGGGCACCTATTTGATCGTCCTGCTGAGGCTAACTAAGACAACAGCCAATACAGTTTTTATTGTACTTTGGGGAAAGGGCTATACAAGTGGTCAACTTATATAATAACCATTAACATATCCTGTAACTATGCTCTCACTTTACTAGATGGGAATACCCCTTTAAATATATCCTACCATGTTCTGTATAAAGCTGCAACGCAAACCTGTGTCTTAACAGACATTTAAAGGGGCTCTGTCAGCAAAATTATGCCGTATGCACCCCACATATGCCTGAATAGCCTCTAAAAAGGCTATTCAAGCACCGCTAATCTTATTTTAAAAGCCCCCCGTTTTAAACTAATACCTTAAAAACCAATATGCAAATTATACTTACCGTGCACGGTTGGCGGTTCGTGCACTGGTGGACATCATCATCGGTCCTGCCTTCCTCTGGTGTCTTCTTCCAGCGACGTCCTCCCGGGCTCGCTCTTGCCCACCTCCATCTTCTTATCTTCCTGCGGGTTGTGTTCAAATACCTGTTCCGGCGCCATTTTTGTTAATGGAAGTTTGTGAGCATACTGCGTATGCGCAGTGAGCTTGCGTAGTTCTAAGGGGAACTGAGTAGAACTACGACAAAAATGACGCCGGATCGTGCACAGAACAATACTGCGCACGTGCGGGATTTTAACACAACCCGCAGGAAGATAAGAAGATAGAGGTAGGGAAGAGCGAGCCTGGGAGGACATCGCTAGAAGAAGACACCAGAGGAAGCTTTTAAAATTAGATTAGCGGTGCCTGAATAGCCTTTTTAAAGGCTATTCAGGCATATGTAGGGCCCTTGCGGTGGCTCAGTGGTTAGCACTACAGCCTTGCAGCACTGGAGTCCTGGTGTTCAAATCCCGCCAAGGGCAAAAAAACATCTGCAAGGCGTTTGTATGTTCTCCCCGTGTTTGCATGGATTTCCATCCCATATACCAAAAGACATACTGATAGAGGAAAAAATGTACATTGTGAGCTCTATATGGGGCTCACAATCTACATTAAAAAAAAAAAAAGGCATATGTAGGGCTCATACAGTATAATTTTGCTGATAGAGCCCCTTTAAATTTTTAGCATGTACCACTACATTACACTGTAACATTATGTATGTTCTGCCAAAACTCTCACCAACCATATTAGCTGTTTTCAAGATATTTTAGAAAAAAAGGACTTATGGTGATCCATGAACCAGCGTCATTATAAACAAGAGTTGTGGTAAAGAGCCAGAAGCGTTAACAGATTGGGGGAGATCACTGGGGGTAGTTTACTAACCCCTCTAGGCTAGTTATCTTCAGGGGATAAGTGCAAGACTGCTGAGGGTCTAACAACTGAAACTCCCAGGGATCAACAGAACAGGGATGTCCTCATGCATGATTACTATATATGGAACACAAGTGCATTCTACAACCTGCACTTCATTAAATGATATACACTCACCGGCCACTTTATTAGGTACACCATGCTAGTAACGGGTTGGACCCCCTTTTGCCTTCAGAACTGCCTCAATTCTTCGTGGCATAGATTCAACAAGGTGCTGGAAGCATTCCTCAGAGATTTTGGTCCATATTGACATGATGGCATCACACAGTTGCCGCAGATTTGTCGGCTGCACATCCATGATGCGAATCTCCCGTTCCACCACATCCCAAAGATGCTCTATTGGATTGAGATCTGGTGACTGTGGAGGCCATTGGAGTACAGTGAACTCATTGTCATGTTCAAGAAACCAGTCTGAGATGATTCCAGCTTTATGACATGGCGCATTATCCTGCTGAAAGTAGCCATCAGATGTTGGGTACATTGTGGTCATAAAGGGATGGACATGGTCAGCAACAATACTCAGGTAGGCTTTGGCGTTGCAACGATGCTCAATTGGTACCAAGGGGCCCAAAGAGTGCCAAGAAAATATTCCCCACACCATGACACCACCACCACCAGCCTGAAGAAAACCGTTGATACAAGGCAGGATGGATCCATGCTTTCATGTTGTTGACGCCAAATTCTGACCCTACCATCCGAATGTCGCAGCAGAAATCGAGACTCATCAGACCAGGCAACGTTTTTCCAATCTTCAATTGTCCAATTTCGATGAGCTTGTGCAAATTGTAGCCTCAGTTTCCTGTTCTTAGCTGAAAGGAGTGGCACCCGGTGTGGTCTTCTGCTGCTGTAGCCCATCTGCCTCAAAGTTCGACGTACTGTGCATTCAGAGATGCTCTTCTGGCTACCTTGGTTGTAACGGGTGGCTATTTGAGTCACTGTTGCCTTTCTATCAGCTCGAACCAGTCTGGCCATTCTCCTCTGACCTCTGGCATCAACAACGCATTTCTGCCCACAGAACTGCCGCTCACTGGATGTTTTTTCTTTTTCGGACCATTCTCTGTAAACCCTAGAGATGGTTGTGCGTGAAAATCCCAGTAGATCAGCAGTTTCTGAAATACTCAGACCAGCCCTTCTGGCACCAACAACCATGCCACGTTCAAAGGCACTCAAATCACCTTTCTTCCCCATACTGATGCTCGGTTTGAACTGCAGGAGATTGTCTTGACCATGTCTACATGCCTAAATGCACTGAGTTGCCGCCATGTGATTGGCTGATTAGAAATTAAGTGTTAACGAGCAGTTGGACAGGTGTACCTAATAAAGTGGCCGGTGAGTGTAGGGTGTCTGGACAGGACCAGATTGGAAGCCCTATACCAGTGAATGGTGCACAGGTCGAGGAATGCACTTATGTTCCATACACATATAGCAGGTACGCATTTGGGAATTTTCAGTCTCTATTCTCCTGATCACTAGAAATCCCAACAGTTGTACCCTCAGCAATCTGACACTTATCCCCTATCCTGTAGATCAGTGGTTCTCAACCTGGGGGTCGAACGACCAAAACACAGGGGTCGCCTGAAGCATACCTCCCAACCGTCCCGGTCGGTGGGAGGTATGTCCTGGTTTCAACTGATCGGCGCCCAGAGGATGCCGATGAGTTGAACACACAAGCGATTAAAGCAGGAACTGTCACAGCCAGCTCCTGCTTTAATGCTGCGCTGCGGCTTCTGCATGTGTAGCCGCGATGTGATGACGTCACATTGCGCCTACAACTATATGAGTGAGCGAGACTGCGTAGAGAGCGGCGGGGGAGCATTGGAAGGTGAGTATACGTGTTTTTTTTTTAATATTTTAAACGTTAAGGTGGAACATAATGAAGGGGCCCATGAAACTGGGGGCATATGGGGGGGGGGGAAACGGCATGACACTGGGGGCAGAGATGGAGGGTCATAAAACTGTGGACAGATGAAGGGGGGGGGGACATGAAACTGGGCAGAGATGGGGGAACCTGAACCTGGGGAACAGATGGGGGGACATGAAACTGTGAGCTGATTAAGGGGGGGTACGGCATGACACTGGGGGCAGAGATGGGGGAACCTGAACATAGGGAGGAGATGGGGGACATGAAACCGGGGAAGAGATGGAGGGACATGAAACTGGGGGCAGAAATGGAGGGGGGAGGGACATGAAACTGTAGGCAGATGAAGGGGGGGGTACGGCATGACACTGGGGGCAGAGATGGGGGGACATGAAACTGGGGAAGAGATGGGGGACATGAAACTGGGGGAAGAGATGGGGGAAATGAAACTGGGGGAAGAGATGGGGGAAATGAAACTGTGGGCAGATGAAGGGGGGGTATGGCATGACACTGGGGGCAGAGATGGGGGACATGAAACTGGGGGCAGAGATGGGGGGGGCATGAAACTGGGGGCAGAGATGGAGGGGTGACACGAAACTGGGGGCAAATGAAGGGGTTATATGAAACTGGGGGAGATGGCGGGGGACATATAATGTACGGGTGACTGTAGGAGGATTATACTGTGAGGGAGCACATGAAAAATGAAGAATGGGCGGAGTCAACATAAAAGTGGGTGGAGCACGTCTAGTCTCTCCTTCTGATCTTCAAAAGTTGGAAGATATGCCTAAAGCCATCACAAAATACATATTTCCGATGGCTTTAGCCACTGAGAAGCCACGCTACTGTCTGCAGCAGCGCTATTCAGCTGGAACGCACACCATTATGGACGCGCATTCCAAACTGAATGGGGTCACCGCAACATGAGGAACTGTATTGCGGGGTCACGGCATTAGAAAGGTTGAGAACCACTGCTTTAGATAGTGAACTGTCTTTCATACCAAGTGCCTTTAAGATTACTTTTACTACAATTTACATCATACACCTTTATAACACGAAAGAATAAATATTATTGTAGGAAAACTTTAATAAATTTCCCCCAATGTATTTTTGTGAGCTCTCTGGCAGAAATAGATTGAAAAATGTGGTAATTGGGCTATATATCCACAGTGGCATTTTTAATTGTTCCTGGAAAGGTCCTACATTCGCGGTCGTATCCACTGGCAACCGATCAAGACAACAATTTGCGACCACAAGATATTTAGAGAAAATCTTTAAAATTATGCAAAATGTTTAATTACTTATATTTGCAGAAATGTTTAACTGTTAATTATCTACAAATTTAAGAAAGGTTATGTACATGGGAATACCCCTTTAAGGATGTGAACTAGTACTGTGTAACCCACGTGTGTAGCCGGCGGCCTCACCTGAGCTGTGAATTGCGCCTTTTGCTGCTCCACGGCTAACATCCTCTGCAGCTCCGCCGTCTCCGCGGGGCTAGCGTTCACACCAGATAAGTCAATGTCCGAATCAAAACCCGCCATGCTCCAAACCACTACGACCTTCAGCCGGCCCTCTGTATGACTGTCACTGACTCCTCTAATGCCTCTCCAAACTGAACTCTGATTGCATGAGCATAAAATCCAAAGCGAGGCGTGAAACGATGGAGTGAGTTACTATTGGCTGAACGAATGGCAGGACTTCCCTCTCATGATTGGTTATATGTATATGTTTCTCTTTATCGCGCAAGTTTGAGTGACCGGTGTGTGTACAATAGTAATAAAGTTTTGTTGATACAGAACTGCCCCGTTTCACTTCATAGCTAAGCCCCTGCTACCAAGCCAGCCCCTACATGTCACCTCCTCCATAGCATAGGCTCTACCCACATCTATAGTAAGAGGCGGCTCTAATCATGTGATTCGACTGTGTGACATGGCGGGGCTTAGTGATTCTCAGCCCTCCCACTAACCGGACTTCCTCTCGAACTCCTAAGACTCCGCCTCTATCACGCACACCCATCCGTCCATGACGTGTCTTCTGGTTCCGGCGCCCCGGTTCCGGCTCGTCCGCCTCGGTGTCTCCTGATGGCGGAGGTGCGCACGGGTTCCGCCGCTTCCGGTCCCGCTTCCGGTTCCGGTTCGGTATCCCCGTCCTTGTCACCCCCTCCTCCACCCCCTGCCGGACCGGGCCCTGGGTCCATTCCCCCGCTTCCGCCGGCACCTCCGCCGCCTGGCTCTGGCCCGGTGCCGCCAAGAGAAAGCTCCAGCAGCTCATCGGGCTCTGCGTCCGGCTCGGCTCGGGAAGGCTGGCTCTTCAAGTGGACCAACTATATCAAGGGCTACCAGCGGAGGTGGTTTGTCCTCAGCAATGGCCTCCTGTCATACTACCGGTCAGTTGTCATTCTCTAAAGTATTGTAGACGAGCAAAACGGGCTCAGCCTACACTGTAGTACTGACTGACATCTAATACCTGTAGTATAGTATTCCCTAACAGTAGTGTCCCCCTGACTGACAGCCTGCCCTGTATCTACAGTGTCCCCCTGACTGACAGCCTGCCCTGCATCTACAGTGTCCCCCTGACTGACAGCCTGCCCTGTATCTACAGTGTCCCCCTGACTGACAGCCTGCCCTGCATCTACAGTGTCCCCCTGACTGACAGCCTGCCCTGCATCTACAGTGTCCCCCTGACTGACAGCCTGTCCTGTATCTACAGTGTCCCTCTGACTGACAGCCTGCCCTGCATCTACAGTGTAACCCTGACTGACAGCCTGCCCTGTATCTACAGTGTCCCCCTGACTGACAGCCTGCCTTGTATCTACAGTGTCCCCCTGACTGACAGCTTCCCCTGTATCTACAGTGTCCCCCTGACTGACAGCCTGCCCTGTATCTACAGTGTCCCCCTTACTGACAGCCTGCCCTGTATCTACAGTGTCTACAGTGTACCCCTGACTGACAGCCTGCCCTGTATCTACAGTGTCCCCCTGACTGACAGCCTGCCTTGTATCTACAGTGTCCCCCTGACTGACAGCTTCCCCTGTATCTACAGTGTCCCCCTGACTGACAGCCTGCCCTGTATCTACAGTGTCCCCCTGACTGACAGCCTGCCCTGTATCTACAGTGTACACCCGATTGACAGCTTCCCCTGTATCTACAGTGTCCCCCTGACTGACAACCTACCCTGTATCTACAGTGTCCCCCTGACTGACAGCCTGCCCTGTATCTACAGTGTCCCCCTGACTGACAGCCTGCCTTGTATCTACAGTGTCCCCCTGACTGACAGCCTGCCTTGTATCTACAGTGTCCCCCTGACTGACAGCCTGCCCTGTATCTACAGTGTCTACAGTGTACCCTTGACTGACAGCCTGCCCTGTATCTACAGTGTAACCCTGACTGACAGCCGGCCCTGTATCTACAGTGTCCCCCTGACTGACAGCCTGTCCTGTATCTACAGTGTACCCCTGACTGACAGCCTGCCTTGTATCTACAGTGCAACCCTGACTGACAGCCTCCCCTGTATCTACAGTGTCCCCCTGACTGACAGCCTCCCCTGTATCTACAGTGTACCCCTGACTGACAGCCTGCCCTGTATCTACAGTGTCACCCTGACTGACAGCCTGCCCTTTATCTACAGTGTCTCCCTGACTGACAGCCTGCCCTGTATCTACAGTGTACCCCTGACTGACAGCTTCCCCTGTATCTACAGTGTCCCCCTGACTGACAGCCTGCCCTGTATCTACCGTGTCTCCCTGACTGACAGCCTGCCCTGTATCTACAGTGTCTACAGTGTACCCCTGACTGACAGCCTGCCCTGTATCTACAGTGTCCCCCTGACTGACAGCCTGCCCTGTATCTACAGTGTCTACAGTGTCCCCCTGACTGACAGCCTGCCCTGTATCTACAGTGTCCCCCTGACTGACAGCCTGCCTTGTATCTACAGTGTCCCCCTGACTGACAGCCTGCCCTGTATCTACAGTGTCCCCCTGACTGACAGCCTGCCCTGTATCTACAGTGTACACCCGATTGACAGCTTCCTCTGTATCTACAGTGTCCCCCTGACTGACAGCCTGCCCTGTATCTACAGTGTCCCCCTGACTGACAGCCTGCCCTGTATCTACAGTGTCTACAGTGTAACCCTGACTGACAGCCTGCCCTGTATCTACAGTGTCCCCCTGACTGACAGCCTGCCTTGTATCTACAGTGTCCCCCTGACTGACAGCCTGCCCTGTATCTACAGTGTCTACAGTGTACCCCTGACTGACAGCCTGCCCTGTATCTACAGTGTCCCCCTGACTGACAGCCTGCCTTGTATCTACAGTGTCTACAGTGTCCCCCTGACTGACAGCCTGCCCTGTATCTACAGTGTCTACAGTGTCCCCCTGACTGACAGCCTGCCTTGTATCTACAGTGTCCCCCTGACTGACAGCCTGCCCTGTATCTACAGTGTCTACAGTGTCCCCCTGACTGACAGCCTGCCCTGTATCTGCAGTGTCCCCCTGACTGACAGCCTGCCCTGCATCTACAGTATACACCTGACTGAAAGCCTGCCCTGCATATACAGTGTCCCCCTGACTGACAGCCTGCCCTGTATCTGCAGTGTCCCCCTGACTGACAGCCGGCCCTGTATCTACAGTGTCCCCCTGACTGACAGCCTGCCTTGTATCAACAGTGTACACCTGACTGACAGCCTGCCCTGTATCTACAGTATACCCCTGACTGACAGCCTGCCCTGCATCTACAGTATACCCCTGACTGACAGCCTGCCCTGTATCTGCAGTGTCCCCCTGACTGACAGCTTCCCCTGTATCTACAGTGTCCCCCTGACTGACAGCCTGCCCTGTATCTACAGTGTCCCCCTGACTGACAGCCTGCCTTGTATCTACAGTGTCCCCCTCACTGACAGCCTGCCTTGTATCTACAGTGTACCCCTGACTGACAGCCTGCCCTGTATCTACAGTGTCCCCCTGACTGACAGCCTGCCCTGTATCTACAGTGTCCCCCTGACTGACAACCTGCCCTGTATCTACAGTGTCCCCCTGACTGACAGCCTGCCCTGTATCTACAGTGTCTACAGTGTACCCCTGACTGACAGCCTGCCCTGTATCTACAGTATACCCCTGACTGACAGCCTGCCCTGCATATACAGTGTCCCCCTGACTGACAACCTGCCCTGTATCTACAGTGTCCCCCTGACTGACAGCCTGCTCTGTACTTCTATGGAGTCGGTAGTCAAAAGCACCTCTATTTTACCACAGTCTGACTTTGGCTGACTGCCTTTATTAAATAGAAGTATTAAAGGGGTTGTTCCAGCTCAAGAGTTTGAATGCAACCAGCAGGTGTGTAGAAAATAATAATGCGCTGATATTTACCTGCATCCGGACGCCCATCACCTCTGCTGCTCTGTTCCCATACAGTGTACACAGTGACCATACACTGCTGCAGCTGCTCTGAATACAGAATGCAGGTAAGTATTTGTATTTTATTTGTTACATCACCCCTGCTGGTTACATTCAATACAGGAAGAAGCTGGTGATTGAATTCCTAGCACTTGGTTCATATCTACGCTCGGGGATTCTGTTCCTTATTCCACTTTAAAAATGCAGAGAGAAAAGTCCTGAAAGCAGAACTGAACTCTCATCATTCTTCAGGTGGAAAACCAACAGACCTCATTATAGTCTATGGGGTTCGTGTGTGTTCGCAAGTGACTGTTTTTAAAGCGGATTGGGTTTTTGTTTTTCGGTTCTCCAAGCAGATCCAAAGAACAGAAACCCAAGCGCAAATATTGTAACAAACTATACATCTAACTATAGAACATTGATAGTTGTATAATATATCATAACAGCTGGAGTAATTATTCTCTGACTCCATCCAAAACTGGCCTTGACACTTGACTCCACAGCCCTACTTTATACCTTTATACCTAAGGTGTACACCTCACTGACAGCCTGTTCTCTACCTACGGTGTACACCTCACTGACAGCCCGTCCTCTACCTACGGTGTACACCTCACTGACAGCCTGTTCTCTACCTTTGGTGTACACCTCACTGACAGCCTGTCCTCTACCTATGGTGTTGCCTCACTGACAGCCTGTCCTCCACCTATGGTGTTGCCTCACTGACAGCCTGTCCTCTACCTATGGTGTACACCTCACTGACAGCCTGTCCTCTACCTACAGTGTACACCTCACTGACAGCCTGTCCTCTACCTACAGTGTACTCCTCACTGACAGCCTGTCCTCTACCTATGGTGTACACCTCACTGACAGTCTGTCCTCTACCTACAGTGTACACCTCACTGACAGCCTGTCCTCTACCTATGGTGTTGCCTCACTGACAGCCTGTCCTCCACCTATGGTGTTGCCTCACTGACAGCCTGTCCTCTACCTATGGTGTACACCTCACTGACAGCCTGTCCTCTACCTACAGTGTACACCTCACTGACAGCCTGTCCTCTACCTACAGTGTACTCCTCACTGACAGCCTGTCCTCTATCTACAGTGTACGCCTCACTGACAGTCTGTCCTCTATCTACAGTGTACGCCTCACTGACAGTCTGTCCTCTACCTATGGTGTACGCCTCACTGACAGCCTGTCCTCTACCTACAGTGTACGCCTCACTGACAGCCTGTCCTCTACCTACAGTGTACGCCTCACTGACAGCCTGTCCTCTATCTACAGTGTACACCTCACTGACAGCCTGTCCTCTACCTACAGTGTATGCCTCACTGACAGCCTGTCCTCTATCTATGGTGTACACCTCACTGACAGCCTGTCCTCTATCTATGGTGTACGCCTCACTGACAGCCTGTCCTCTATCTATGGTGTACTCTTCACTGACAGCCTGTCCTCTACCTACAGTGTACGCCTCACTGACAGCCTGTCCTCTACCTATGGTGTACGCCTCACTGACAGCCCGTCCTCTTCCTACAGTGTATGCCTCACTGACAGCCTGTCCTCTACCTACAGTGTACACCTCACTGACAGCCTGTCCTCTATCTATGGTGTACGCCTCACTGACAGCCTGTCCTCTATCTACGGTGTACGCCTCACTGACAGCCTGTCCTCTACCTACAGTGTACACCTCACTGACAGCCTGTCCTCTATCTATGGTGTACACCTCACTGACAGCCTGTCCTCTACCTACAGTGTACGCCTCACTGACAGCCTGTCCTCTATCTATGGTGTACGCCTCACTGACAGCCTGTCCTCTATCTATGGTGTACGCCTCACTGACAGCCTGTCCTCTATCTATGGTGTACGCCTCACTGACAGCCTGTCCTCTACCTACAGTGTACACCTCACTGACAGCCTGTCCTCTATCTATGGTGTACACCTCACTGACAGCCTGTCCTCTACCTATGGTGTACACCTCACTGACAGCCTGTCCTCTATCTATGGTGTACGCCTCACTGACAGCCTGTCCTCTACCTACAGTGTACACCTCACTGACAGCCTGTCCTCTACCTACAGTGTACACCTCACTGACAGCCTGTCCTCTACCTATGGTGTACACCTCACTGACAGCCTGTCCTCTACCTACGGTGTACGCCTCACTGACAGCCTGTCCTCTACCTACAGTGTACGCCTCACTGACAGCCTGTCCTCTACCTACAGTGTACGCCTCACTGACAGCCTGTCCTCTACCTACAGTGTACACCTCACTGACAGCCTGTCCTCTACCTACAGTGTACGCCTCACTGACAGCCTGTCCTCTACCTACAGTGTACACCTCACTGACAGCCTGTCCTCTATCTATGGTGTACGCCTCACTGACAGCCTGTCCTCTACCTACAGTGTACGCCTCACTGACAGCCTGTCCTCTACCTACAGTGTACACCTCACTGACAGCCTGTCCTCTACCTACAGTGTACGCCTCACTGACAGCCTGTCCTCTACCTACAGTGTACACCTCACTGACAGCCTGTCCTCTATCTATGGTGTACGCCTCACTGACAGCCTGTCCTCTACCTACAGTGTACACCTCACTGACAGCCTGTCCTCTATCTATGGTGTACACCTCACTGACAGCCTGTTCTCTACCTACAGTGTACGCCTCACTGACAGCCTGTCCTCTATCTATGGTGTACGCCTCACTGACAGCCTGTCCTCTATCTACGGTGTACCCTTCTCTTACTATCTGTTACTGGGGCTGGGTGATTGCGACCTAAATGAGTAATAGTTAGTTGAACATTTTGACATTTTTATTTTAGGACACTCCCCTTTACATGCCACAGCCCTATTTATGTGGCACTATTAACTGAGCTAACTTTCTGTTTTAGTTATTTTGGGATTCATTTTCTCGCCCTACTTGTTACCATTGACTTTCCTCAACTGTGGACTTGTACATCATACCGGGCTAAGGGTGTTTTCTGGGATTTAAAAAAAATTATTTTTTATTAGGATAGATTATCAAGATTAAATGAGTGGAGCCCAGCACTTCAGGAGCTCTGATGAGTGACGCTGCATAGGTCAGTGATACCTGTTACATGCCTGTTGGTAGCTCAGTCCCACTCAAGTGAATGGTATGAGCTCACAGTATAATGTCCCATATAGTGGCACCCTCTATACAGTATAATGTGCCACAGTTGCTATACAATCTACAGAGCTGTAATTGTTGAGCAGAAGGTACTGCATCATCTGAGCACAGTAGCCTTTTCGATGGATCGGTGGCAGGCACCCCCACCAGTCAGCTAATATTGGTGACTTACCCCAAGTATTGGTGATCAGTATGGAGTTGAAAACCACATTAACCTTTACAGCATTTATTCCAGTTTTTTCAATTTTTTTCATAAGAACAGAAAAACAGAATGGATTATGAAGACTGATCCATTACACGTCAGAGCCTGACACATCATATATTGGCTATTATGGGGTCTGACTGTCCACATCTGTTGTTTTTCGAGAAGAAAAGGGGAGCTTGCAAAACATTTCCATTCAGGATTTCGGGTGAAAGATGTTCTACAGGCTCTACAGCCTGTCTACAGCCTGATATAACTTATATATATGTCTGATATAACTTCAGACATATATGTGAATGTGGCTTCATATCAGTTTATGGGTTAAAATGTATTTGAGCGCCCATATTGCTTATTTGTGCAAATCTCTTTTTCACACGAGTTTAAACCTTCCAAAGTTGTGGATTTTCAGAACAGATACTGCATCAAAATACAGTGTATACAAGTGAATGCAGTAACTGCACAGATTGTAGGGCATACTGCAAATGTTACAGTCTGTATTCACTAGAATTCACTGAGACTCAATGGCATAATCTGATGGCATCCTATGTTAGTCTAAACAACGGTCCTCTTTGTTTGGGGGAACCTTCATGTAAAAGGCTTCAGTCACTTTAAAGAGAATATATAGAATTTATTTATTTATGGTGGGGGGGTTGGTTTTTTTGGGGGGGGGGGTTTAATAGTGAAACATTGTACTGTTTTCTAATCTGATTTACGCTCTGATAGTAGATTGTTTATTTTATTTCTAGACAACAAATTGTGTACGTCAAAGGACACAGTATAATGTTCCTTAGTGGCAACCTCTATACAGTATAATGTCCCATAGCGGCCTCTGCTCACAGTATAAGGTTCCTTAGTGGCACCCTCTATACAGAATAATGTCCCATAGCAGCCCGGGAGCACAGTATAATGTCCCTTAGTGGCACCCTCCATACAGTATAATGTCCCATAGCGGCCCCTGCTCACAGTATAATGTCCCTTAGTGGCACCCTCTATACAGTATAATGTCCCATAGCGGCCTCTGCTCACAGTATAAGGTTCCTTAGTGGCACCCTCTATACAGAATAATGTCCCATAGCAGCCCGGGAGCACAGTATAATGTCCCTTAGTGGCACCCTCCATACAGTATAATGTCCCATAGCGGCCCCTGCTCACAGTATAATGTCCCTTAGTGGCACCCTCTATACAGTATAATGTCCCATAGCGGCCTCTGCTCACAGTATAAGGTTCCTTAGTGGCACCCTCTATACAGAATAATGTCCCATAGCAGCCCGGGAGCACAGTATAATGTCCCTTAGTGGCACCCTCCATACAGTATAATGTCCCATAGCGGCCCCTGCTCACAGTATAATGTCCCTTAGTGGCACCCCCTACACAGTATAATGTCCCATAGCAGCCCCTGCACACAGTATAATGTCCCATAGCAGCCCCTGCACACAGTATAATGTCCCATAGCAGCCCCTGCACACAGTATAATGTCCCATAGCAGCCCCTGCACACAGTATAATGTCCCATAGCAGCCCCTGCACACAGTATAATGTCCCATAGCAGCCCCTGCACACAGTATAATGTCCCATAGCAGCCCCTGCACACAGTATAATGTCCCTTAGTGGCCCCTGCTCACAGTATAATGTCCCATAGCGGCCCCTGCTCACAGTATAATGTCCCATAGCAGCCCGGGAGCACAGTATAATGTCCCTTAGTGGCACCCTCTATACAGTATAATGTCCCTTAGTGGCACCCTCCATACAGTATAATGTCCCATAGCGGCCCCTGCTCACAGTATAATGTCCCTTAGTGGCACCCTCTATACAGTATAATGTCCCATAGCAGCCCCTGCACACAGTATAATGTCCCATAGCGGCCCCTGCTCACAGTATAATGTCCCTTAGTGGCCCCTGCTCACAGTATAATGTCCCATAGCAGCCCGGGAGCACAGTATAATGTCCCTTAGTGGCACCCTCCATACAGTATAATGTCCCATAGCGGCCCCTGCTCACAGTATAATGTCCCTTAGTGGCCCCTGCTCACAGTATAATGTCCCATAGCAGCCCGGGAGCACAGTATAATGTCCCTTAGTGGCACCCTCCATACAGTATAATGTCCCATAGCAGCCCGGGAGCACAGTATAATGTCCCTTAGTGGCACTCTCCATACAGTATAATGTCCCATAGCGGCCCCTGCTCACAGTATAATGTCCCTTAGTGGCCCCTGCTCACAGTATAATGTCCCATAGCAGCCCGGGAGCACAGTATAATGTCCCTTAGTGGCACCCTCCATACAGTATAATGTCCCATAGCGGCCCCTGCACACAGTATAATGTCCCATAGCGGCCCCTGCTCACAGTATAATGTCCCTTAGTGGCCCCTGCTCACAGTATAATGTCCCATAGCAGCCCGGGAGCACAGTATAATGTCCCTTAGTGGCACCCTCCATACAGTATAATGTCCCATAGCGGCCCCTGCTCACAGTATAATGTCCCTTAGTGGCACTCTCCATACAGTATAATGTCCCATAGCAGCCCCTGCACACAGTATAATGTCCCATAGCGGCCCCTGCTCACAGTATAATGTCCCTTAGTGGCCCCTGCTCACAGTATAATGTCCCTTAGTGGCACTCTCCATACAGTATAATGTCCCATAGCAGCCCCTGCACACAGTATAATGTCCCATAGCAGCCCCTGCACACAGTATAATGTCCCATAGCGGCCCCTGCTCACAGTATAATGTCCCTTAGTGGTACCCTCTATACAGTATAATGTCCCATAGCGGCCCCTGCTCACAGTATAATGTCCCTTAGTGGTACCCTCTATACAGTATAATGTCCCATAGCGGCCCCTGCTCACAGTATAATGTCCCTTAGTGGTACCCTCCATACAGTATAATTGAACATAAAATAAAACTTAATTTTAATACAATTAAAATCAAATACAAAGAGATTTTCTAACCCTTTTGAGTTTGGCCAAACCCAATCTTTTGTAGGTTCATCAGCCACAAACTATGATTATGCTCTGGGGTATCTTTAGAGCCTCTGAGTATGATTAGCGGAAGCCCTGGGGAGGTGAAAAAACATGACAATCCGTGTTACTCACCTCCCTTTGGGCTCCTGAGCCTAATAGTAGTTTGGGGGTGGCGAACCTCACACACTACCATTAAAGGCAGGGGAGACTTTCACTGTGGCACATACCCCTGAGGATAGTTGGACCTACCCCCAGGAGTAGATGCCTCTCCTTGAGAACCAATACATTATATAATAAAAACATAATACACTTATTAGGTTTTGCCTCATCTTTAAGGACCCAAGCAATACAACTGTAATGTTAAAATTGCAAGAATGTGTAAATGGGTTGTGCACGATATTTTAGTATAATGGCAGAAGGCCGGGGAAGGTAAAAAAAAATAAGAACAAACAGTCCCTTTAATGTGACTCACATTAAAGGGGACCTTTCATTTACTCATGCATATGCGGTTTTATATGCCACTAGAAAGCCGACAACGCACTGTGGGCTTTCCTGTTATGTGCCCCTGGGCTGGAGATATCGGTGCCGTTAGTTTCGACACTGATCTCTCCCCACTGTCAGAAGGGCGTTTCTGACAGTCTACATCATCGGTGAGCTGCAAGGAACACCCACTCACCTTGCCTCCTCCCCCAAACAGTCCATAGACTTGTACTGGGGGGAGGGGGTGTACTTAGAGCTCAGCATCATCGCTGGGCAGTAAAGAATGCCCCATCTGACAGTACAAGGCTATGTTACTAGGTCAGTATCTACACAGGAGGATTTGTGTATGCACTTCATTCATACTTGTAGGGAGATTAGGGAGGCTGTGATACAGAGTGTCAGTTATATTCCTCTATAGATATACAGCTCCTCATGTTAATGCAGTCCCTCACCCAGAAGCCCAGCTATTAACATTTTTGCTTTTACTATTTTTCCGATTTCATTTCTCCTTGTGCGTTTGCTTGCAGAACGTTCCACTTCCTTGTACATGAATTGCATCTTTCGTAACTTCACTTTAGGAAAAATAACGACTTTACCTCCAGAAGTTTCCATGAGCCGTGCACCTCGTAACCCTACAGAGCCACATCAGACCCTGTATATATTCTTATGTATTTCTTAGTATACCTGTGAACTTTGTATTTCCATTCCTCTCCACTTTCTAGATAGATGTTTGCAGTGAGCTATACAGTCTGACACATTGTAGAAACCGCCCACAGAAACTTGTATCGCTGCAGCAAATGTATTTATCCTGCAGAGGATTTCCTAGGTAAGACATTTGCTGACTCTAAAGATTTTTTTTTTTTTTTTTTTTTATTCACGGGCTGCAAACAAATGTCAGCAAAAGTTTTGAAAATTGTAGAAATAGAAATATTTATTTATCGTTTTCTTTTATTCAGTGAAAATAATTCATTTGGATAAAAACATGTTTAGGTTCTAGGTAGATTAGTAAGGCTCCATACACACAGGCATATAAGCCAATGTTTTGGTTTTTTTTAATAATAGGTTAACTCAAAGAATGACTATAATCACGCCAGAGTCTAATAAAATAATAATAATAAGTGTTAAATAAATGAAAAGACATAATGTATATACAATGGATTAGATAGGGCACAGGAAGTGTGTGTGTGTGTGTGTGTGTGTGTGTAGCGCCTGCTGGATATCATAGTCTAATATACACCCATCTCATTCAATGACCTCCCAAGGTTTTTGAGAACACAAGAAGATACTTCTTCACACTGAAGGAGAATTTGCACTTTCCAGAAACGCGTTGTGCTAATAAAAGGTGTTTCCATTATCCTGGGCGAGCGCTGTATTTCTTGCCGATTCCTATAAGGAAGCTGGTCCTCTCCATCCCATGCTCCAAAGGTTGTTTGGCATCTTCACAATCCCAACTGAAGCCAACTAACACAGTAGACCATAGAGTTTTATACTACATATAGGGAGGGGGGAGAGGGGCTTACTGGACTGTGTGTGTGTCTGGCCATAAAATTACTATGACCCGGAAATTGGACGAGAACTATATACAGACCGATTGTAAGATATTATTCCTCTCATATCAGATCAATAAGACATTCTGTTTCTACAGAAAAACATGTCCTATTACAACATGTGCTAGCTGTGATTTTAGCAGCCAGCAAACTGACCCATTTTTATTCTATGACCCATTCAGAGATCACTCAACATTTTTTCCAGAAAAGTAGAAATACTTCTCTTCTCATTTTAGAAGAGTTTTTTATTTTAGCCACAGAGGAGTACAAAGCTCACATTAATGGAAGTAAATAATAGTCCACTTGCCTCAGCATTATAATGCTAAGAGGTCGTTATTTAATGAGTACTTCCACTTATAAACTTTGTAGAAATGAATAGTGCAGGTTAATACATGAGACTTTGAGGAAATCAATATAATCTATACAAGCAGTCAGAACTGAAGGAAACAGATCTCCTTAATAAGATGTATTACAAAGTTCCTTATTCCTTATGTTCATCTGTACTATCCATTTATGTAAATCTGTTAATAACTGCAGGGACACTGTCAGCACGGAAACCATTACTCCCAACAGTCTTCCATGTATGTATAGTGAATTTAGGGTTTTATTTTTATGGTGTTCAGTAAAATTGACCTGTTCCTTATGTTTTATTGCACGAAAACAGAGATACCAAATTTATATAGTTTTTGTTATGCTTTATTACCTATACAAAAATCCAAAACTAAGAATAGTACAAAAACAAAATGCTAAAACTTCTTTTAGTTGCTATATTCTGACCCCGCGACCTTTTTATGTTTCCCTCTATGGAGTTGTGTAAGGCTTTTTTCTTTTTTTTTATCTTTATGTTTTTGCGACACAAGATGTAGTTTTTATGTATATCATTTGAAGGAATGTTCAACGCTTCGATCACTTTGTTAAATTTTTTGGGGGGAGCTAGATGGCGATTTGGCTGTTTTGATCTTTTTTTTTTTTTTAAACCATTTTGGGGCTTGTTGTATGGTATAAATATTTTCAGACATTTATTTGAATATATGTGTGTTAAACTTTTTCTTTTAATAACTTTTAACATATATGGGGCTTGAATCCATGATCATTACATCCTTTGTCCCGTAGACTGCATGACAAATGTCTTGGGAATATCACTGTATAACTATTGAGGCCTACCACTTCATACGGTTCCCCCGACATGTCATAAAAGGCGGCGGCTGGGGTCGTGCATTTAGCCTTAGGCTTATTTCACATGTGAATAGGGGGTTGCGGAATTTGGTACTGAAAAAAAATACGCTTCAGGAATTAGGAAGTGGTTTTTGGACACTGAGGCGTTTTTTTGTAAAAACTGCCTCAAAAATTGCCAGGCGATTTTTCCCTCCAGCACAAGTGAATGGACCTTGATAGAACACCTGGCGTTTTTTTTGAGGCGGTTTCCGACTCCCATTCACTTGTATTGATTCCCTGAGGCGGAATCCGCCTCAAGAAAGGTCATATCACTTCTTTTTTCCGCTAGCAGCAAAAAAACGCTAGCGGAAAAACAAACGGTAGCTGTCTACATAGACCACTATTGTATGGAGGCGGATTCCGCGTCCAAATTCCGCCCTACTGGCCCCGTGTGAACGAGCCCTTACTGTGTGAAGTCTTCAATTACAGAATATGCTAACGACTAAATTATCAGATGTCCTAAATTGTGAAGAATCAGTAGAAAAGCATGTGTTTACAAGGGCAGAAGCATTCAGTTCAAGCAAAAATATTTTACTATAATTTTGCATTGTTTTGGAGTAACAGTATTTTGCTTGCACTGGTCTTCACCACGAGGTTACACAATGTCTGTTATTCTATACTGTTGGTATCATTTGACCACAAGCAGACCCCTATAGTCCGACAGCTGCAGCTATGACTTCCAGCCCTTATTCTCATGAATGTTTGACTTGTCTGAACATGGATATGTATTGGGGGAGATGAACTGCTGCCATTTTCAAATCCACCATGCCCGATTCTTGTTTGCCTTGATATCTTCTATTATTGTGATGTTGTCATCATCACTATACACAGTAATTTGTCAACCAGTTAACTGAAGTCTGCAGGTTGTGTCTGCTAGTGTCTGTGGGCATCTTGTGATGAAGATTTTATTCTGTAATCTTAGTGTCTCTTCTTTCTGCATGGGAACTGAAGTAACAAACAAGGAGAGTGAAAAAGTTTCGTTTTTAACACTGTAAGGGCTCGTTCACACGGAGTAAACGCGCTGCGCATTGTGGCGCGTTTACGGCGCGTGTACGCCGCCTTTTTTTTACGGTGTGCGATTACGCCGCATTTACTCCGTGTGAACGAGCCCTAAGAAACTTGCATCTCCGTTGTGTCCCCTGTTTTATTGTTTCAGATGTTTTGTGTGGGTGCAGGAAGAGATAAGGTGTCTATACACAGTACACTGTTGCAGCCTTCCAGTCTTGGCACTCTGTGCAGGGTGACACCACAGGCTGACCCAGTTTTATCACACTGGAGAGATCGCAGCTTGTCACCGAGACGTAAGAGGAATCCCTGGAAACGCCTGTAGGTGATACTCCAGCATTAACCCTTTACTTGTGATGTAAGAATACTTACGCCATTCTACCAAGCATCAAGTTCAGAACTTGAAAAGTGTACAGTTATCTCGTGATCTCCCTTACACAGAGTGATAACACAGACAATGGCCCACAATAAGGCTGGGTTCACACTACCGCCGGTGTCAGCCCTAGGGTTTCTGTCATGTTTGCTGGCAGCCAGCTTTAACACCTATTTATTCGACTCTCTTTTTAAAGGTGACCGTTGGTGTCCGTATGTTGCCTCTCCGCCTGGAAACAGCTTTTTTTTTTTTTTTGTTCTGTTTTTTTGCAGGTTTCCAGGTCAAGAGGCCACATACGACACTGGTGGTCACCTTTAAAAACCCACTTATATGATTGGGTTTTAAAGCTGACCTCCGGCAAGCCGTCCTCTGTTCAGTTTCCCTGGAGTTTATGATGGAAACCCCGGAGCGGACAGTGGTGGTAGTGTGAATCCAGCTTTACTGAGGGGTTTGCACCTGTGGCCAAAAATTCACCTCTGTCTCCATTCCCTTTTTTAGATAGTGGGCAGAACAGGACATGAATCTGGGCGGGTCGTGCACCCGACTTACTATAACTGAAGCCAGAACATTAGCATGCACTATTCCACCAATCTACACTAGCCACTGGCTGGCATAGGTCTGCGACCAGGCACATCTTCACTCTCTAGAATTACTAAGAGGCCACAGTCTTTTCAGTAACTAGTGAGTCCGTGCACCTGGCAGGGAGAATTAAGGCTGGGGTAAGAATCACCAATGTTAATAAATTCCCCATTAATATTTTAATAAAGATATTGCCTATAATGAGGTCAAACTAATGGGATAATGCCTATACAAAAAAATCACTATGTAAATCACTGTGACATCACAGCAAAAAAAAAAAAAAAAGTAATTATAAGATAAGATTTAATAGTCCCACCATGGGGAAATTCAATGTGTTACAGCAGCATGGATAGTAAACAATATATATTGCAAGAAAGAACCCATTCGAGTTCAGAATAGCAGATAGAACAGATACTAGGAGTCATAGCAACTAAAAGAGAAGAAAAAACTTCCGGATTATTTAGTTCTCTGTGCGAAGTGATATTGATTATACACCCTGACCGCGGTTGGGAGGAATGATGATGGTGAGACATGGTTGAAATCTCCAGACACAAGGAGGAGGGCATGGGTTTAATGATTTTAGCTGGCTCACCAGTGATGTCACATGCAGCTGTTATGAAATCCCAGTAAAGTATTGGAGGCACATTCAGTGTTCCACAATTCCTAGCCATCATTGGTTGCACCCTAGGTCTCAGTGTTGAGACCCATGTCAGCTGCTATGTCTACTACCTGCTAGTTACACCTATGTAACATTTGCACAGAAAAAAGGCTCTGATTGAAGTCAATTGGAGGCTTTTTTTTCCGCGTGGATTCTGACGTGAGTTCCACGTCAGAATCCTCACACGAAAACTCTGTGCGCATGAGCCCTCAATTAGGGCTAGTTCACACGTGAACAAAGGGGCAGATTTTGACAGCGGATTTCGCTTCAAAATCCGCCCCTTTACAATGGTGGTCTATGTAGACCACCAGGCTTTTTCTTTCCGCTAGCGGCTGGCTGCCGCTAGCGGAGAAAAGAAAGGACATGCCCTTTCTTCAGGCGGAAGCCGCGCGGGCTCAGCCACGCGGCTTCCGCCCGCGGCAGCTCCCTCCTATGTCGGCTCTTTCATTTGAGCCGTCAGCGGAGGGGAAAGCCGCGACCGCGATGGTCGCGGCAGGCGGGTTTTGACAAGAGAGAGACGCGGCGCACCGCGTCTCTCTCCGTGTCAAAACCCGCACGGGTAGTTCACGTGTGAACTGACCCTTAGAACGTTACCTAAAACATGACACCCATTTGTCTTACAAATTTATGAAAACATCACTGTAGTTTGTATGTTTTATTATTATTATTATTATTATTATTATTATTATTATTATTTCTAGTTTTTTACTTTTTGTATGCATGCAATATTTGATACTTTTGTGTCAAAAAGACAAAAGTATTGTAGATATGATACCCTTATTGCCTGACCAGAAAAATTACAAGCTTACTATTACAAAACACAGAGGCTCCTTCTTCGGGCATTTACAAATGAATGACTGAGAACACAACACTGGTAAGTGTAGGCAAGCAGGGTTTGTTTTTTTTTTTTGGGGGGGGGGGGTTTAAAGTGAACTCAAAGAATGACTATAATCACACCAGAATGTAATAAAATAATAAGTGTTTAATAAATGAAAAGAGGTGATACTTAGCTGTGGTTGCAAATGGTGCAATCACTCACTGGATAGGGAGCCCCATTATATATCTTGTGCTGATATATACCCATCTTTCCATGACTTCCAGAGGTGCTGGACATCTTTCTTTCTCATGATTCCAGCCCAGACTAACTTAGACAATAGCCATATAGTTTTTATAGTACCTTTGGGGTGGGTGAGGAGCTGAGCTTGTAATATGACCATTTATTGTACAGGAATTTGAAGAAATGCGCAGTATAGATTGACCAGCATAGTATACAGAATAATAATAATACATTTTTATATGGAGCCAACATATTCCGCATCACTTTACAAAAATAAAGGCAAAACTACAGGAGTGAACTGCCTATAGATGTACAAGATCATGGGAAGAATATGCAAATCTGTCTTCCATGATGTAATTAGGAAAACAGCTGCTGCCTCAGTATAGCAAACCAATAGAGGGCGCTCACTGGAATGTGCAAGCCTGTCTTCCCTGATGTAGTTGGGAAGACAGAACTCCAGTGAAATAACCCAATAAAGGTTGCTCCCTTTTGCATCATGCTCGACCTTCCAAGAGGCCTTTGTTTTGCAGTGACGCTGGGATTATTACCAGGTATAGTCTCTCAATCGAGGACGGCCGTTTCGATGTACTTGCATCTCATCAGCTCAATGTAGATAGGACTATAACCTGGTAGAGGCGAGAGGCTTAGACAGGGTTAAGGGGATATTGTCACTCCTTAGGCTTTATTGGGTTATTTCACTGGAATTCTGTCTTCCTAACTACATCAGGGAAGACAGGCTTGCACATTCCAGTGAGCGCCCTTATAGATGTACAAGAAATACATATAGACTGATCATTAAGACATTAACCCTGTCATATCACGTCAATAAGAAACTATGGTTTTGTATAAAAAAACAAAAACGTCCTATTACAGTAAGATGCTACGCAAAGGCAATTACTTCATGAGGTGATATGTGGGTAAGATAAGGTAGTCTAATAAAACTGAGGTTATGGGGATAAGGAGTTGGGGGGTGGTTTGGGGGTCATCTGATGTAAGGACTCTTCAATCCAGGTGTTAGATTGAGTCATTTTGTAAATGATCTGAATTATTTCATCAACTTGAATTCCCATTTAGAACCAGCACTCTGAAGTCTGACAAGCTATGGTCTGGCCCACAGTGTTTTCCGGCGGGGGTATCCAGCTGAAACCTTGTGTGCCTGTATAAATTCATCCTGTTTTTCAGTTTTTGCGTTGTTTCTCCAATGTCCTTCACACATTGGAGGATGTACATGGAAACGTTCCAAACATTTCAGAGTCCTGCCGTGTGATTTGGGATATGGACCATGCTCATTGATAACTTGTGGGTATAAGTTTTGTATTTTTTTGTTGTTACAAGGAAACGGGCCAGTCTCTGATGTTGATGACTAGGACCTTCTAGCCAGGAGATTCCTTACATTTGGGTGTAATTTTATTTGAGAAGAGTCCAATCTAAGAAATATTCATTTAGTTTATTGTCCCTGTGAAATATTGGATTAAGGTCAGCAGCAATTTTCCTCAAGATATCCAGTCAAGGATCATATGTAACCACTAAGGGTCACCCCGCTGTCGTCCTCCTTTTGTTTGTACTTCAAGACACTGCTCCTTGGAATTCTTTTAGTTCTGTGTCATTTACAACCCGTGGATGATATCCCTGATGGAAGAAAATATTCCTTAATGTTAGCGGGTGTTCCTGTCTTTACTATCTGAACTATCTGATTTATTTCTGGCTAGCGCGATACTACTCTATTGAACTCTTTACTTGGCATACAAATATATGCATCAGACTTCTATCTTGGTATTGCGTGAGCACAAGCCATAACAAAATCAGTCAAACCAACTGAATTTAATGGGATTGATGGCTTACTATGTCTGTATGGGGTCCTCCCAACTGTCCCCTCACAAATTTGGAATTTTTCTGTAGCTCCTACCATTCCTGAGCAGAGAGTGCTGTTAAGTTCAGCACCCAATATGATAAGTACCGTATATGCTCGAGTATAAGCCGACCCGAATATAAGCCGAGGCCTCTAATTTTAACACAAAAAACTGGGAAAACGTATTAACTCGAGTATAAGCCTAGGGGGGAATTGCAGCAGTTACTGGAAAATTTCAAAAATTAAAAAGGTCTGAGTTTTTGGGTGCAGTAGATGCTGGGGAAGGGGAGGGGGTGTTTTGGTTGTCTGTCTGTCTGCCCCTTCCCTGAGCCTGAGGACTGTTTTTTTTCCCCCCACTTGGAATTCAGCCTGGCTGAATATAGGGTATCTGCCGTGCTGCTATTAACCCTTTCCCGACGGAACAGGAGCACTGCAGATCCCCTATATTCAGTAGACCGGGCACTGTCAGACACAGGGATACCTAATGTGTATGCGTTTCATAGTAATTTTCTACTTTTGTATGTATTCTAGGGAAAGGAGTGATTTTACAACTTTTTTAAAATTCTTTTTATAAAGCCCCCTTTTTTTCCCCCCACTATTTCATGGGAGATTCTATACATTGATACTGCGGCTGGTCATAGACACCCCCCCCCTAACAAAAATAATTTTTTTTTTTTTTGCTGACTCAAGTATAAGCCGAGGGGGGCTTTTTCAGCGCAAAAACTGTGCTGAAAAATTCGGCTTGTACTCGAGTATATACGATAGGCTCTTTACAGTAAAATGGGCAGGCCTAGACTGTGGCAGATAAACCAGAGAAACATCTAGAGAAATGTAGGAATCCATGGAGCAAAGACTATTAAAGAATGAAAAGAGTTGGTGAAAGGTTCTCTTTAATGAATATGGTCAACTTTAGAATATCCAAAACACTATGTAGGTAATGACATATTTAGCTCTGCATTGAAATGTTTTTGTGTAATGCCGTCTACAGATCGAAGGCAGAGATGCGGCACACCTGTCGTGGCACAATCAACCTGGCCACAGCTAACATCTCTGTGGAAGATTCCTGTAACTTCGTAATTTCCAATGGGGGAGCTCAGACATATCACCTCAAAGCAAGCTCAGAAGTGGAGCGTCAGCGGTGGATTACAGCGCTAGAACTGGCCAAGGCCCGGGCAGTCAAGATGCAGGCAGAATCCGGTAAGTAAGGCTTTGAGCATTGATCTGCCAGAGGTCACATGACTTGATACTGAATAGGATAATAATCATGTCTCTCACTTCCAGATGACTCTGGAGACGAGGATCCCACCTCTCAGACAGATAAAGCAGAGGTTCACAACACTCTGCGTGCTCTCTCAGGAAAGGTTGAAGATCTGGGCACGTGCAATGATCTTATTGCGAAACATGGAACTGCCCTGCAACGCTCTCTGAGTGAGTTAGAGAGTCTGCGCCTTCCTCAAGACAGCTCTGAAAAGATCAAGCAGGTCAACGAGAGGGCAACACTCTTCAGGATCACCTCTAATGCGATGATAAATGTGAGTGTGAGAAACCTGCCCTGACCAAGTCAAACACTTGACTGATCCCAAAAAGATTGTGCACCCTTATTTATTAATTTGTACTCTCTACTGGGGCTTACTGATATCGGAAGGGCATTTCCTGCCCAAGAACCGATATTCCTCTCTTTTGCTACAACAGAAGGACTTTACAAAAAGAACTTTACTGAAATTTTAACTCAACCTCTCAACCATCTTTTTTTTCCCCCCTTTTAGGCATGTCGAGATTTCATGTCTCTTGCAGAGAGTCACAGTAAGCGTTGGCAGAGAGCTTTGCAATATGAGCGTGATCAGAGGTTGCGTCTTGAAGAGACACTGGAACAGTTGGCAAAGCAGCACAACCATTTGGAGCGTGCTTTCCGTGGGGCCACTGTGCTACCCGCAGAGACTCGTGCTGGGGTCCCTAAAGGTGAATTGATTTGAGCGTTTTTGTACCATTAAGACTGAGCCTGAGTATCCGCAGGCACTGTAAATGTAGCATGATGGCTCATCTACTAGGTCTGCTGCCATGCAACACTGGTGCCTTGTGCTCCAATACAACCAAGAGCGACAGGGCACCAGGACAGTATAGTTGAGGGTAGTGCATGCCAGTGAGAGAAGATACAGAAGGCTTCTGGGAGCTATAATATGCTACATCTAGGGTGGATGGTAGGTGATGACAAGTGCTATGTATATATTGACCCTTTATAAGAAAATGAATAGATTTGGGTAAATGCACTCCGCTATGAATTAGTGCATTGTTAAAAAAAACAAAAAAAAAACACCTTGTTTACCATAGCAGTGGTGAGTTGGTGTAAAGATGGCCATTCACAATAGACAGAACATGCTTGATCTGGCTAAGTGTACACGTTTTCTTAGAAGGAAAAGGGAATTACCCACTGTTGGGCGCCTGTGGTGGCAGCTTATATATCCTGAGGATAAAGGATAGGCATAATGAAATCCAACATAGCCAATCCTTTTTTGCTCACACATCTGTAACAGGGGTGAATAGGGGCAGTGGGTTTGAACGATGTAAATCTAATCTGTACAGGCAATTTAACCTCTTCAAGACCAAGCCTAAAAGTACCTTCATGACTAGGCCTCATTTTTCAAATCTGTTATGTCACTTTATGCAGTAATAACTTTGAGACACTTTAACTTACACAAGTGATTTTGAGATTGTTTTCTCGTGACACATTATACTTCATGTTAGTGGTAAATATTGATCAATATTTTTATATTTATTTAAAAAATCGCAATTTCATAAATGTGAAATGCTCTGCTTTCCAAACACATAGTCATATCGCACAAATACATGAATAAATATTATCTACCATATCTCTGCTTTATATCGGCATCATCTTTTAATTGTCCTTTAATGTATTTTGGACATTATAAAGCTTACAAGTGCAACAGCGATTTTCCAGATTTGTAAGAAAATTTCCCAAACTAATTTTTTAGGGACGACTTCAGTTCTGAACGGGATTATAAAGACCTATATTTTAGAAACCTCCATGAATCACCCCATTTTCAAAACCGTACCCCTCAAATAATGTAAAACAGCGTTTGGGAAGTTTGTTAACCCTTTAAGCATTTCACAGAAGTTGAAACAATATGGAGGGGAAATTTAGACATTTCATTTTTTTTTTTCAATAAAACATTCATTTAGCCCTTAAATTAACACAATCGCATAGGGTTAAAGGAGAAAATGCATCTGACAGTTTGTTGTGCAATTTTTCCCGAGCACAGAAATAAAAACATGTGGGTGTAAACTGAGGTTGTTAGACGCGGCGATACTAAATATGTATTGTTTTTATTAATTTTTTTTTTTTTTTTTTTTTTGGGGGGGGGGTTATATATATATATATATATATATATATATATATATATATTTTTCATTTATTATACGAAAAAGCAATTTTTGAGGCTTCATAACTACATTTTTTACACAATTTTTTTACACAATTTAAAAAAAAACAAAACTTTTTTTACTTTTTTTTTATTTGTGCTGTAAGCACACTAGAACCAGTGATCAGAGAGGATCGCTGGTTCTATACTAACTATAGACTTGCAATACAGTGTATTGCAAGTCTATAGAGGAAGTTAACTATGCAGATGCATTGGCTGGCTTCCTCTCTTCCCAGCTGGATCAACCAGGTAACAGGGGTCCTTAGCAGCCTGGGGTCACTGGCCAGACCCCAGGCTGCAGAAGATACTTATGGGCCCCCCCCCCATCTCGCTGCGGGGGGTGCCCAGAAGACATTAAACATAACAAAACCCTCTGGATGCGGCGGTGATGTTTCACCAGCGCAAATGAAGTGTTAAAACCTCCGCTTGTTGCATGGCTCCGAGTGGAGGTTACGCTATGAGATGTAGCTAACACCTGCTCCCGATGCCCGCGGCCGACCCAAGACCCATTTTAGATTGGTCAGAATTTTAATGTTGGCACGGCACAGAGCCCATGCCACGCCGACGTGGGCGGTCGGGAAGCAGTAATTTGTATAAAGTCGCTTGCTTTTTCACAGCAGTACGTGACCAGGATACATGATACATCCTGTCAGAATAAAGTGTGGGTCCAACAGATTATGTAGTAAAGTGCATGACCTGCTACAAGTAGATAAAAAGGTAAAAATCCAAACTGCCAAATCCTGTAGACTGTGCCAGAAGAAGGCTGATTTTCTACTGGTGTAATACAGGCCATATTTAATGTGTATATATCCTCTGAAAATAGCTGGAAACAGAACAAAAGTTAGCGAGTATTGTGTATGCATATACAAACTTCTGATAACGTGTGATATCAAAGAACAACACTGAGCAATCGCTGTGTGTGTTTATAATATATATGATTTTTTTTTTTTTTTTTTCCCCTTAGACCCGGCAGGGAAAGGAGACCTCAGTGATGAAGATGATGAAAATGAGTTCTTTGATGCTCCTGAAATAATTAGCAGTCCTTCCCAAGATGGCCTGGGGCATAAGTAAGTGGAGTTGAAGGTGTAAAACGTCATTTGTTTACATAAGTCAGTGAAACTGCCCTATGTTCATGCATTATAGTGGACTTTTTTCTTTGGTTACAAAACCTAACCTGGCCTGGCCACTTAGTGGACAAATAAAAGCTGCCTTTAACCCCCCCCTCGAAAAATGGATTTAAATTGGACTGGTTTGTGCTTTATTGCAATTGAATGGTTTGAAGGGCACCTGTCGCCTTTCATCCTTTTCTTTTTTTTTTTTTTTTTTCCCCAGGTCATTTGAGCTCATTCTAAAGTTGAGCCCAATTTATGAAGAACTGCATGCTGCTTAAAGAGGAGCTTTCATATACTTGGGCACCCACGGTGTTAATTATATCGCTAGAAAACAGACAGTGCGCCGAATTCAGCGCACTGTCTGCTTTCCCGTTATGTGCTCCGGGGGAAGAGCTATCGGTGCCGTTATCGAAGGGCGTTCCTGAAAGTCTGTGAGGAACGCTTTTCCTGACATTAGAGTCCATAATGTCCCTGTCAGAGGGGCGTTCCTTACCACCCAACTGAGCGGTGAGGAACGCCCCCCCACTAGTCTATGGGCGAGTACTGTCAGGAGGGGGCGTCCTCACCGCTCAACGTCATCGCTGGGCAGTAAGGAACGCCCCTCTGACAGTACAGCACTATGGCCTCTATTGTCAAGAGAAGAGTTCCTCACAGACTGTCAGAAACGCCCTTCTAACACTTAAGAGCTAACGGTAACAGCACCGATAGCTCTTCCCCTGGGGCACATAATGGGAAAGCCAACAATGCACTGAATTCGGCACACTGTTGGCTTTTTAGCAGTATATAAAACTGCATGTGCCCAAGCACGACAGGTCCTCTTTAATGAATTAGGTACAACTTCACTTCAGTGCGCATACTATAATGGCAGTGCTGATAAACCTACTAATTTTCAGAAAAATAAAGGTATTATGTAGCTGAATGTCTACAAATATAAACTATTATGGATTATGGACTACTTGGTCACAGATAAACCCAAATTTCTATTCTTAAAAATTATCTTCACATGTAAATAAACCAGGGGGCAATTGGAACACAGAGGAAGCCTCCTCTACCTCAGTGATGCTGGTCTGATGCAGCTGTCACAATTGACCGTGACATCGGAGGAGTTAAATGTTGCGTTGGAGCCTTGTACATGAAATGTTGGAAACTGTGATTAAAGGGTAGATTGAAGTCCTGGGAGCCCTGTAGTAGTGAATGGAGCACTGAACACAGAAGTGCACTAACACTTCTATCCCCTGGAGACCATGGGTGCTTTCAATCCCCTGTTCACCTCATTGCTGGGGCACCCACCAGATGGACCATCAGCAATGTGACACATATCCCATATCCACAAGCTGAGGAGTATGTCTCTTTACGGTAATTATACAGCTCCTTTAAAAAGAAGATGGAATCAAAAGCTGGAATTTGTATTTCATGAAGAGTGAGAGGTTTTATTAAAATAGGCATGTTAGAAGTGGCAATAGTTTCTTTTAAGATAAACAGTGCGGTCATGTATTTTTTGTTCCATATTTATCTTTTTGTATTTCTAAGAAATATATGCAGACCTTTCTTTTATGAGACCTTCTGTCTCTTCTTTGTAGGCGATCTGGTAGCAACATCAGTGCCGCAAGCTGCGATATTATGGAAGAGCAGGTGAGTGCAGCTCTCTTTGCCAATTGCTGTAGTGATAGAAGTGCAGTCTTTTATAAATACATTTTACAGAAATTTTTCTACTGTTAGATGTCTGCTTACTGGCAGTGAACGGAAACAATATTGCTTACATCCAAAGACTGAAAATCTGGACTGAGTTTTTAATTTGTCAGTGTTATTTCAGGACTGGGCACTTCCAGTGAGCTATTCTGACTCGCAGTTCACACATCTCTCCTGTCCTATTTGCTACAGTGGGGTATATTTACAAAGCTAAATATGTCACATTTCAGGCCTGACATGTGAACATGGCTTATTGGGAAGGCCCGTCCCAACTCCCTCATTTCCATGAGACTTCAAAGTTTTTCTCCAAATGTTCATAAGTCACATACATAACAAAAGCTATCATGTTTAGCACTGGGACGTGCTCTGTAATGTGGTAGTTATATATGCTTTGGGTGGTGGGTACACTCTTTTTAATCGATTAAATTTGGCCAATTTTAGGCTGTTTAGACTGAGTTTGCACTGTCCGAATAATGGACAGGATTAGTTATCAGTTAGTCTCTGGATGTGAACAAGACTGCTTCCATTAAGATAGTAAGTTGAGAACTTGTAAATTGTGAGGGTAGGTACAAAATCTCATTTTACGGGGAATGTAGTTCAAGAAAAAGAATAGGCTTAAGTAGAGTTTTAGGAATTGAAATTGTTGCTAAGGGATCTGCCACGTGATGGAGTAGATACAAAATTGCCTTTTATTAGTTCATTTTGCAAGGCTATCAAAGTCTAGACACTGTGACTGTATTTGTGTGCACTTCTCTTCATACACATCTGTGGGTGTTCCAAGACTAGCTTATTTTTTTTTTTATACCTGACTTCCCTACCACCACTATCCAATAATTTTGCTAAATGTAATGTCTTTGGGTTGTTAATTGTACTTCCAACTCTGTGAATAATGCTTTTGTTTTTTGACCTAATATCTATGATGACACATAGGAAACTTGATCTTGTGATCAATGAAAGCAGGCAGAGGTCAAGAGAAACTATGCCAAACTAGGTGTATATTGATCGCTCTGCTGCTTACTTTGATCCCCAGTTTACTTTATTTAAGGGTGTGCTCATCATAATAAACTGTTAATAATTGACTCTGAGTTGCTTTCAGTCTTTTTTCTTAGCTGTTGCATAGACAGAACTACAGAAAGCTTTATTGCAGAACTTGATTGTAGTTTTTCTGAAAATATGGACAAATACCATGTCTCTCATATAGCTTCTTTATGTTTTAAATATAGGTGCGCCCACCATCAGAGGATACAAGAAAGGAGAGACGCACAAGAATTCCATATAAACCCAACTACAGCCTTAACTTATGGAGTGTTATGAAGAATTGCATTGGGAAGGAGCTGAGCAAGATCCCAATGCCAGTAAGTGTGGAAAGAATAGGGATGAGAAATTGAACAATAACCAAAACCGATAATAACCGGTTGTGTAAATGTCGGATATTTCGGTTCATTTATTACAGCATTTGCGAGGTTCTACCTACAGCCTTGTTCAGACCAAACACATTCAAGTTGGAACTGCTATTATTATGCTATTGGGTCTCTACAGACTCCAGAGTATAATAAACAGAGGTCACATTGTTGCTCATCTGTCTTCGGCTCCGGCGCAACTCCCTGCTCTTAGAAGACAACAGGGTGTCATGCTAGAGCCCAGAGAGTTGTGTAATGGTGTTTCTCACCTAATTTTCACTGGGGAACACAGTGGGTATTAGCCCGGCCACTGGGAGATTTGACAATAGGAGAACAAAAAGTCTGCCTTCAAACAATACCCCTCTCACCGACACTGCGCTAGTCTGTTAAAAACCTAGTGTTCGTAGGAAACAGACACGACCTGACTCAGGTCTTTCAGTCTTAGATCCAGAGGAATATAGATGGAGGGTTGATCTGCTTCCATAACAATGGTATATAAGCTTGCGTCGCCATTACCAGAAATCTTAGCAAGGAGTGCTTGTAGACTAATAAAGGTACTGTATGTCACTGTGATGCAGATATAATACAACAGGACCAAAAGGTCTAGTGGTGCCAGTCATATGATTACTTTGCAAACCTCGGAACAGAACACCTGTTCCTGGAACAGAGAACTGATAGAGGCCTTATAAGTAAACTCAAATATACGAATGGAGGAGGAGGATGATCAGGGGAAGGGTCTATTGAGTAAGCGATGGAGAGGGTATGTCGCAAGAGACCCGTATTAGTGCATAGAGATTCAAAGGGTGTCATAGTAGTATGATATGTGGTCAAGGGGGTAAACTTCTACCCAAGTGGTTTAATTTCAAATTATATCATGCCAAAGGAGTAAAGGACTTTAATAGTAAAGCTCCTCCCCCACCCCACCACAGTTTTCATTTCAGGATAGAAATTACCTGAGCCAGATGTGTGTGGACATTAAGGCTGAGGCCCCCACATTGCAGAAACAGCAGCTTCTTTAGTTGCAGATTTTGCTGCGGTTTTTTGGGTTTTTTTTAGCCTAGGAGTGACCACAAAAAGAATGGGAAATTTATAGGAAGCACATATACTTCTTCCTTCTGCTCAATCCACTCCTGACTTTGGCTCAAAAAAACCGCAACAAAATCTGCAACAAAAAAAAAGCAGCCCTTCCGTAATGTGGTGCCTTAGCCTAAAGGTGTTTTCCAGCCCCAACAGCAGTTTATATATTGATCACCTACCCACAGAATCGTTGGCTTGACACCCAGACCCCACACAGAACACCTGATTTGGCTGCCTTTGGATGCTTTAGGCTATTGCTGTGGATGGAGCAGCTGCTCTGCTCCTATTCAAATAATAGGCACCGGAATTGCTGCCCATCCACTATATAACAGTAGGCCAGGTTACTGCAGCTTGAACAGGCACAGGGCTGCTTCCATCCCCACGTACAACAGTAACTGCCAGCAGCCACATCAGCTGATCGGTGTAGGATCCACTTGAGTTTCCGGTTACCAAGCCTGCAAAATTTTAAGTAAATATATGGCAAACAAAGTCCTATATTGATTCCATGTTTTATTTTAAAATGTATTTGTTACTAATAATAATGGTCAAAAAATATTTTATGATCTTATTTTCATTTCTTCTGCTTTACCACCACTAGGTGAATTTCAATGAACCTCTCTCAATGCTTCAGCGTCTGACCGAAGACATGGAATACTACACCCTGCTGGACCGGGGAGCTCAGTGCGAGAGTGCTCTTGAGCAGCTGTGTTTAGTGGCTGCATTCACTGTATCTTCATACTCCACCACAGTCTTCCGCGCCAACAAACCTTTCAATCCGCTCCTGGGAGAGACGTTTGAGCTGGATCGAATGGAGGATTGCGGCTATCGCTCGCTATGTGAGCAGGTCTGTCATGCATCCTTAAAGTTAAGGTTAAGGCGTTTTAATTAAATGCAATTTCTTTAAGTCTTCATTCAATGGTCTGAAAAATTTGCTAATTTGGCGTTTTGTTTTCTGGACTAAGAATTCATCAGAAAAATGCATTTAGGCTAGTTTCTCAAGGCTGTAATGTATCCACAATTTATTTTTGTTTTTGATCAGCAAACTGATATTGTGGCCTTCATGGGTATGCTAAAATGTACCACTCTGCAGCAGTGATAAACTGATCCCTCTATTAGAAGACCTAAAGTCAATCTTTCAATAGAGTTTAGTGCAATAAGCTACCAGTATGTGGTTCTACGGCTGGGGTTTAGCATTCGAAACTTGCCCCTTCTGAAACTGTTTACCGTATATACTCTAGTACAGGGGTAGGGAACGTACGGCTCTCCAGCTGTTGCAAAACTACAACTCCCAGCATGCATACTGGCTCTGCTGTTCTGGGAACTCCCATGGAAGTGAATGGAGCATGCTGGGAGTTGTAGTTTCACAGCAGCTGGAGAGCCAAAGGTTTCCTACCCCTGCTCTAGTATAAGCTGAATTTTTCAGCAGTTTTCTGCTGAAAAAGCTCCCCCTCGGCTTATACTTTTTTTTTTTTTTTTTAATGACCAGCCGCAATATCAATGTATAGAATCTCCCATAAAATAGTGGGGGAAAAAAAAAAGAAGCTTTAAAAAAAAATAAAATTTAAAAGTTCTAAATCCCTCCTTTCGCTAGAATACATATTAAAGTAGAAAATGACTGTGAAACACAAACACATTAGGTATCTCTGTGTCTGAAAGTGCCCGGTCTACTGAATATAGGGGATCTGCAGTGCTCCTGTTCCGTCAGGAAGGGGTTAATAGGAGCACTGCAGATACCCTATAGTCAGCCAGGCTGAGTTCCAAGTGGGGGGAAAAGAAACAGTCCTCAGGGAAGGGGCAGACTGACAACCAAAACACCCCCTCGCCTTTCCCAGCACCCAGCAACTACTGCACCCAAAAACTCCGTCCATTTTAATTTTTGAAATTTTCCAGTAGCTGCTGCATCTAACCCCCCCCCCCCCCTCCCCCGGCTTATACTCGAGTCAATAAGTCAATTTTCCCAGTTTTTTGTGGTAAAATTAGTGGCCTCGGCTTATATTCGGGTCGGCTTATACGCGAGTATATATGGTATGTTCGCATTTTGTCAAAACAGGACAGTGCATACTCCATATAAATTACCAGAGAACAATCATGAGAAGTGCCCAAAAAGGACAATGTATACTGTTTGTATATTACCGGAGAAAAGTCTTGCGAAGAACCCAGTGGAGTCTGGTATATGGACAGTGTGCATGAACTAGTTACCACTGGACTCTTCACTGGTTACTTAGTGTGTGTTGTGTTACATGGGAATACGTTGAGGTTCTGCAGTGTGATATAAGTTTACAAAACATAAATCTCGCATTACCCAAAGCCTGCCATGAATACTCATAATAAGGGGGCATCCTCCGCTTAGAGATAAAAGGTTTCACTATTGTCACAGACATGGTGTCCTTACAGTAAGGCTGGGTTCACATACGTGTTCAGAGAACGTTTGGGGATTCCTTTCCCCATTCCGCTTGGAAAAATGCCGAGAGAAGGACTTTTCTTTTCACATTTTTCAGGCGGAAACCGGCGAAACCCCACGGACCATCTTTGGGTTCCGTGAGTAACCGTGTTTTAAGCGAGGGTTTCTGATTTTGGGTCCTCAAGCAGATTCAAAGAATGGAAACCCGAACGATAGTGTGAACATAGTGTAAGAATGGTGCTAACTTGTAGAATCAAGAAGGGCCTGGATGCCTTTCTTAAAAGTAAAAATATCACAAGTTATAAGGACTAGAATTTTGTAATGGACCATTGATCTGTATGCTCCGAATATGGGACATTTAACCTCTATCTCTTTGGTTTGAGGAAGGGGGGTGCTTTCCTCTTGATCAAAGGCTTCATGGCCTTTATCCAACTTTGTTATTTTGTATGCAGAAAAGTGGTATTTTATTCTTTAACAAATAGCCTATACTGCTTGTGATAAACCTGTAACATTCAGTACAGTCAGTATTTTAGCCCTAGAGAACCCCTTTAATTAATTAGTGTAGCTACCAACAGCATATTTTAATAGCGCTAATCAATGGTTTTGTTTGTTTTCTTTCTAGGTCAGCCACCACCCCCCTGCAGCAGCACATCATGCTGAATCCCGTAATGGCTGGACCCTGCGACAGGAGATAAAGATCACTAGCAAGTTCAGGGGGAAATATCTCTCTATCATGCCCCTTGGTGAGGGATTGCATATTGTACTGCAAGTCTTGAGGAGTTTAAGACCTGTATCATTTAACACTGGCTTACTCTCCTGATCTTCCTAGGTACCATACACTGTATATTTCACAACTCGGGGAACCATTATACATGGAAGAAAGTGACCACAACTGTGCACAACATCATTGTAGGCAAATTATGGATTGATCAGGTAAGACAAGGGATATCACATTGATTTCCAGGTGCTCATTTGTGGACTACTTCCCTCAAACCCCATACACAAGAGCAGGGACAGATATAATCCAGCCAACAACCGAGGAATATGGCAGCAACAACCTGGAAAAGCTATTGATCAGTATCCTCAATAAGAGGACCTTCAGCTTCTTTCCATGCTTTGTAAATTGGTACTTTTGCAGCTACTGGCTGCAACAGAGCACAATTGTTTGCATAGTACTGCAAGATTTGACTCTGTGACCATGTAAAGGTGTTCCTCACTTTTGTGTGCAATCAGGGGCGTAACTACCGTGGTAGCAGCAGTAGCAGCTGCCACAGGGCCCGGGCCATTAGGGGGCCCGGTGACAGCCGCTACCGCTGCGGTTTTTTTGTTTTTTTTTAAAGTCCGTTGGCCGGGATCGGCAAGTGACACCGCGGGGCCCACAGAGGCTATCATTATACTCGGGGGTCTTTGCAGACCCCCGAGTATAATGATCGGCGCACCGGGAGGGGTAAGGTAACATAAAAAACAGTGTTACTTACCTCTCCACGATCCTGCCAGGCCTCCGTCATTCGTGTCTGACGTCATTAAAGCTGGACAAGAGCGGACAGGACAGCCGACAGGAACAGGTAAGCAACTGTCTCTGTTCTTTTAATGGTTTTAATCCCCCGGGTCTCCGATTATTATACTCTGGGGTCTTTTCAGACCCCAGAGTATAATAAATGTTTATAGGTGTCCACAGTGGGACATATGGGGACACTATGGGGGATAATACTGTGTGCAGGGACACTATAGGGGTTAATAATACTGTGTGCATTGGACACTATAGGGGATAATACTGTGTGTGCATTGGACACTATAGGGGATAATACTGTGTGTGCATTGGACACTATAGGGGTTAATAATACTGTGTGTGCATTGGACACTATAGGGGTTAATAATACTGTGTGTGCATTGGACACTATAGGGGTAAATACTGTGTGTAGGGGACACTATGGGGGATAATACTGTGTGCATTGGACACTATAGGGTTTAATACTGTGTGCAGAGGACACTATAGGGGTTAATACTGTGTGTGCATTGGACACTATAGGGGTTAATACTGTGTGTGCAGGGGACACTATAGGGGTTAATACTGTGTGTGCAGGGGACACTATAGGGGTTAATACTGTGTGTGCAGGGGACACTATAGGGGTTAATACTGTGTGTGCAGGGGACACTATAGGGGATAATACTGTGTGTGCAGGGGACACTATAGGGGTTAATACTGTGTGTGCAGGGGACACTATAGGGGTTAACACTGTGTGCATTGGACACTATAGGGGTTAATACTGTGTGTGCAGGGGACACTATAGGGGATAATACTGTGTGTGCAGGGGACACTATAGGGGATAATACTGTGTGTGCAGGGGACACTATAGGGGTTAATACTGTGTGTGCAGGGGACACTATAGGGGTTAACACTGTGTGCATTGGACACTATAGGGGTTAATACTGTGTGTGCAGGGGACACTATAGGGGTTAATACTGTGTGTGCAGGGGACACTAGGGGTTAATACTGTGTGTGCAGGGGACACTATAGGGGTTAATACTGTGTGTGCAGGGGACACTATAGGGGATAATACTGTGTGTGCAGGGGACACTATAGGGGTTAATACTGTGTGTGCAGGGGACACTATAGGGGTTAACACTGTGTGCATTGGACACTATAGGGGTTAATACTGTGTGTGCAGGGGACACTATAGGGGATAATACTGTGTGTGCAGGGGACACTATAGGGGTTAATACTGTGTGTGCAGGGGACACTATAGGGGTTAACACTGTGTGCATTGGACACTATAGGGGTTAATACTGTGTGTGCAGGGGACACTATAGGGGATAATACTGTGTGTGCAGGGGACACTATAGGGGTTAATACTGTGTGTGCAGGGGACACTATAGGGGTTAATACTGTGTGTGCAGAGGACACTATAGGGGTTAATACTGTGTGTGCATTGGACACTATAGGGGTTAATACTGTGTGTGCAGGGGACACTATAGGGGTTAATACTGTGTGTGCAGGGGACACTATAGGGGTTAATACTGTGTGTGCAGGGGACACTATAGGGGTTAATACTGTGTGTGCAGGGGACACTAGGGGATAATACTGTGTGTGCAGGGGACACTATAGGGGTTAATACTGTGTGTGCAGGGGACACTATAGGGGTTAATACTGTGTGTGCAGGGGACACTATAGGGGTTAACACTGTGTGCATTGGACACTATAGGGGTTAATACTGTGTGTGCAGGGGACACTATAGGGGATAATACTGTGTGTGCAGGGGACACTATAGGGGTTAATACTGTGTGTGCAGGGGACACTATAGGGGTTAATACTGTGTGTGCAGAGGACACTATAGGGGTTAATACTGTGTGTGCATTGGACACTATAGGGGTTAATACTGTGTGTGCAGGGGACACTATAGGGGTTAATACTGTGTGTGCAGGGGACACTATAGGGGTTAATACTGTGTGTGCAGGGGACACTATAGGGGTTAATACTGTGTGTGCAGGGGACACTATAGGGGATAATACTGTGTGTGCAGGGGACACTATAGGGGTTAATACTGTGTGTGCAGGGGACACTAGGGGTTAACACTGTGTGCATTGGACACTATAGGGGTTAATACTGTGTGTGCAGGGGACACTATAGGGGTTAATACTGTGTGTGCAGCGGACACTATAGGGGTTAATACTGTGTGTGCAGGGGACACTATAGGGGTTAATACTGTGTGTGCAGGGGACACTATAGGGGTTAATACTGTGTGCATTGGACACTATAGGGGTTAATACTGTGTGTGCAGGGGACACTATAGGGGTTAATACTGTGTGTGCAGGGGACACTATTGGGGATAATACTGTGTGCAGGGCTTACTAAGGGACATAATAGAGTGCGGAGGAGGGGGTCAGTCGAGGTCTTCGGCATCGGTTTGGGGAGGGGGGGCCCCATGTCAAAAGTTCGCCACGGGGCCCCGCCATTCCTAGTTACGCCACTGTGTGCAATATATCCTTTAATCCTGGAGCTGAGCAGACCATAACTTCAGTGTGTCTGCTGTTTTATAAAGCAGAGACCCTGTAATGCCCACAGCCTTTTCTGGGCAGTTAACTCTTTAGATGCCTTGGTTAGATGGTGAGATTGCGACCACCTGTCAATGTGATCCAGGGACAATGATGGTTACTATGACCACAGGAAGCCAATTGAAGGCTCCAAAGTCTGTCATTAGTACAATTCTATTATATGCTGCTTAAACCACCCGAGGAGTCTAATTTATAGTAGTAAAACGTTTTGGGGTTTTTTTTAATTGTTTCGTTTTGTTTTCAGCTTGGCACATATTTGGCATTACATTGTAACAAAGAGTTAATGTATCCAATAATAGGAGTGAGGGCCCTGCTTACGAGGAAAGACGTACGAGGGTTTGTTTGTTACAATGGACCAGCCATCTTTTAATAAATAAGGTCATATAACTAATGCTGTGTGCTGTGAATATACAGATACTAAGTGTATGGAGTGCAGAGTAATTTATAGATGTAGGTAAAATAGCTTAGAAAATGAAATATTAGTGTGCAGAGATGTAGAACAATGTGATCCGGTCATGTGATAAGCCCGCCTAAACAGATGGAAGCTTAGGGCACTTTTGAAGCTACTGTAGTTTGGTATTAATCGGATTGCCCCGGGTGCAGCGTTCCAGAGCACCAATGCAGCTCGAGAAGAGTCTTGGAGATTGGAGTATGATGTTTGGATAACAGAGGATACAAATCTAATCAGAATTAGAGCAACAATGAGGGGTTTGGGTACTTCCACATTGGGAAAAGGGTGAATTCTAGAGAAGTGTTTGAGGTGCAGATGACAAGAGTGTACAAGTGAATACATGGGTTGAAGATGAGATTCAAGTCAAATACAATAAAGACATTGGACATATTGCCTTAGTTTTATAGTAAGACCACAGATAGAAATGGAGAGATGACTTCAGGGTTAGGTTAGTGAATGGAGGGAATACAAGATGATTAGTTTTTAAAAGATGGTTTCAGATCGAGAAGGCATGATGTTAGAGACAGCAGAGAGACAGTCACTTGTCCACTGTAGTAATGCAGATGCGATGTCACAAGGTTGAAGTATATAGCTGGGTGTCATCGAATAAAGATGCTACTGCAGGCCAATAGGTGGTGCGTAGAGAGAGAAGAGGAAGGGACTTTATCTAGGTTGGTTTTGAGACTGTCATTGTGCTTTGTGGCCAATTCAAGACAGGAGAGAGAAGAAAATGGGAAACACTGAAGACTGTAGTGCAGGGGTCCTCAAACTTTTTAAACAGTGGGCCAGAGGCAGAGCAGGTCGCACAGACATCAGGAGCGGTGCCCTCCAATACGTAAAGTGAAGTGCGCTCCATGGCCTGGCCCGAGCTCCCCAGGAGCTTCATTATAAATGCACACCTGCCGGCGTTGTCGGCAGGGCCAGACAGAAGTGCTTGGTGGGCTGCATGTGGCCCACGGGCCGCAGTTTGAGGACCCCTGATGTAGTGTGTCTGAGAGGTGCTGTGTCTTTACAGTGTGTAGATTCCTGTATGTGTCCTCTATCCCCTCAATAGCATAGTTGTCTACTCACAGTGTATTTCCTTATCCTGCTTTTCACCATCTTGATGCTGGTGGCTGTGGATGGAGTTTCAGGGATCGGCTGATTTCTTGACTCATTCTCCTGAGACCTCACTTCTTACTCTTGTGCACCCATGAGTTTACACTGCTCGTCTGCTGTCCTACTCTCTTCTCCTCCCTCTGTCTCTCAAACATCTCCCTCCCCGTTGTCTGTGATCTTTTGTCCTTATGTATTTTCTCACTGTTTCCCCACTAAAATAAAGACAAAAGACTACAGACAAGGGGCGCCTGGGTGGCCTTGCATATACTGTTGGGTCTCCCCTTACTACCCCGCACTGTTGCCATCGCTTTATGTGAGACCTTGTTGAGGGCTTCTTGACAGATGCGTCTTCTAAACTAACTTGCTTTTAGGACCCCAGATCCTGGCCTGTTATTGATTTATATGTAAAACAACAATTGGCCCTATAAAAAGAAGTCTTATTGAGCTCCATACATGAAAATGACAGGTATCAGAATATCAGTGAATATCAGTTATGTCCTTTTAGTGAAAGATGTACAAACAAAACCCATAAGAAATTGAAGTTATAGCCGTCATAAAATTCTGAATGGAAAAATGAAAACGTTATGTAATGGCTTTTGGAAAGCGAGCAGGAAATTACAAAATGGTAAAATGGAAAGGATTTCAAGTCTGCACTTTAAGGTTTCCGTGCCAGGTGCAGATGGAACTTTCAGACTTCACAAACAAAAAGGCATTGAAAAAACAAAAAAAACCAAACACCTTTTTACCTTTAAAAACGGGGATATTGTATTTAAACACACATTGGCTAACATCGCACTTAAACCCTTTAGCAGTCTCCTCAGCATTTAGTCTGGGGATACACAGTGACTTTGACCATGTTACAGTGTCCTGCTGTTCGCATCTCAGGTAAAAAGCATGAATGTGGTGGTGTTGTAACTCACAAACGAATGCAACGTGAGTCATCCGGTTTGGATTCCTAGGAACTGTCATTTCATGGTTACAGCAATGTGTATATTGTCATTTGACCTTGCTCACATTCATCACTTTTGATACCATACTGTAGTTTTCAGCAACATGACATATGTCTTGCATCTTGACTTGTGTTAATCATTGTTTCCTGCTTGATTCATTTATTTCCTCCGTTCTGCTTTCAGTCTGGAGAAATAGAAATTCTTAATCACAAGACGGGGGACAAGTGTAAACTTAAGTTTGCCCCTTACAGCTACTTCTCTCGTGATGTGGCCCGAAAGGTGAGTCTGTATTCATCCCAAATCTGCCTCATAAATCATACACTTTGTGATCTTGCGCATTTTATCATCTTTATCAACGTCACTTTGGTTTTTACACATTTACCTATTTATTTTACATCCTAATGTTTTGGAATTATTTGGACCTGAACACTTGTGCTGTCTTACAGGTGACAGGAGAGGTGATGGATGCAAGTGGGCGCGTATATTACACATTGATGGGAACATGGGATGAGCGGATGGAGTGTTCTCATGTGTCTGCAGTTGGTAGTGGCTTTGAAAATGGTGCTGATAAGACCCCAGAAAACAAGATTCTTCTATGGAGAAGAAACCCCTTGCCGTATGTTTCCTGTATATTTTACATTTTATCCGTGGTTGTGTTAACAAAGATTACCTCTGTATTGTTTCCTTTCAATATGTAGGAAAAATGCGGAATACATGTATTACTTCTCTGAGCTGGCATTGACCCTTAATGCCCTAGAAGAGGGCGTTGCTCCTACAGACAGTCGTATGAGACCTGATCAGAGGTTGATGGAGAATGGAAACTGGGATGAAGCCAATGCTGAGAAACAGAGACTTGAAGAAAAGCAAAGGATTGCAAGGCGAAGGAGAGAAGCAGAACGAGAAAAAGTTGGGGATGATGGTAAGAGGCGTTTATGGCAGGAAGGCTCAACAGCTGAGCATTTGTAAATAAGGAGTTAATTTTATCTACAATATATGAAGCACTATTATGGGATGTGCTACATCTTGGTTACGCTCAGTAGCTTTTCTTTAACGTTTCTTTTTCAATATTGGTCTTAAAATACCACCCCTTTTCTTTAGCCGGTTAAGGACCGCTGGCCGTAAATTTACGGCCAGCAGTCCTGGTCTCTAAGACCAGCCGATTGTAAATTTACGGCCGGTCTTCAGAGACTCACTAGGCAGGGGGTGGGGCGGGGGGAGGGCAGGCATTAGGTGTTACTAACACCTAACCACCCCCTCAACAACGTTCAGTCGGACTCAGTTCCGACTGAACGTTTTAACCCTTTCGATCGTGCCGTGAAACATCACGGCGCGATCGAAAGGGATCCGCCGAAGATTAAAGCTGATCGGCACCCCCCGCGGCGAGATCTGGGGGTGCCGATGTCAGTAAAAGGTAGTCTGGGGTCTGGCCAGTGACCCCAGACTACCGGAGCCCCCACATACCTGGTGATCCTGCCAGGCGATGGAGGAAGTGAGCGATGTGTCTCACTTCCTCTGCAGCTTGCAGGACACGAGCAGGCTTGTGTCCTGCTCGTGTCCTGTCTGCTATTGTGCAGAATCAGTTGGTGCTTTCATCAAAGCATCAACTGATTCAAGTGTCCTAAATGGACACATGAAAAAGTTAAAAAAAAAGTTAAAAAAAAAAATAGTGTATGAAAAAAGTAATAAAGTTATAAAGACCAAAAATCCCTTTTTCTCTATACAAAATGAACTATATAAAAAAAAGTACTAAAAATTAATAAAAACAATGCATATTTGGTATCGCCGCGTCCGTAACAACCTGTACAATAAAACTGAAATAATATTTAATGTATACGGTGTACATCTGGAAAAAAAAAACGGAAAAAACCCGCCGGAAGTAATGATTTTTCACCAGATCACCTTACAAAATATGCTATAAAAAGTGATCAAAAAATCATATGGACCCCACAACAGTACCAATAAAAAGCGCAGGTTGTCCCGCAAAAAATAAGCCCTCAACCAACACTGTCAACCGAAAAATAAAAATGTTACGCCTCTCAGAAGATGGCGATGCAAAAATCACTGATTTATGTCCCCAAATGTGTTTTTGTTCTGCAGACTTAGTATCGCATAAAAAAATACTATAAATGAGGTATCGCCGTAACCGTACCGACCCGCAGAATAAAGGCTACATGTTACTTATACTGTACGCTGCATGGCGAAAAATTTAAAGGGTACAACTCAATGCCAAGATTGATTGATTTTTATTTATTTTTTTTAAATCCAGCAAGAAAGAGTTAATAAAATGTATTCAGTATGTTGTAGGCATCCAAAAATGGTGTCATTACAAAATACATCACATCTCGCAAACAACAAGCCCTTATATGGCCGCGTCACCAAAAGAATAAAGAAAATATAGCATCTACCAATGTGAAGTCATAAAAACCCAAAATCGCCAAATTATTAGAATACAACTGGCGGCGTCAGGAAGGGAATGTATAAGCTGTGTCAGTGTACTTCAGGAGACACCCCAGATTTACAGCTTACAAGGGAAAGACACCAGAAGTGACCCCCAAAATGACCCCAGAGTGACTCCCCCAATCATAGGAGCTACTGGGACATGGTAGGGAATTTGGTGTCTGCAATGTCCTCCGCACCGCTTATATATTCCCTCTTCGCCATCCGCCGTGCAGTCACGTCTGGGATAGTAATACTCACTACATCCCCTGATAAATTCTTTGAGGGGTGCAGTTTTCAAAATGTGGTCACTCCTTTGGGGAATCCACTTTTCTGGTACCTTTACAGGCTCTACAAACATGACATGGCGTTCAGATACCAAACATCCAAATCTGTACTCCAAAAGCCTCATCGCACTCCTTCCCTTCTGCGCCCTGCTGTGCGCCCAAACTGCAGTTTATGCCACATGTATGACACATGTATGATACTGGTGTACCCGGGATAATGGACGTAATGTCATATGTGGGAATAAACTGATATTAGGGCACAGCCGGACACAGAAGGGAAGAAGGGTTATTGGGTTTTTGGAGCGCAGACGGTTTGGTTTTTGGATGCCATGACACTTTTGCACAGCTGAAACGCCAGTAAAGTGGAATCCCCTGATATGAGACCCTATTTTGGAAACTACACCCCTGAAGGATTTCTCCAGGGGTACAGACAGCATTTTTAACCCCCAAGTGTTGCTATAACTTATTATCCATAAATGAATACGAAGCTGATTGTGAGAGGTGAAAATGACTATTTTTCCAGGAATCCGTCATTTCTGTGCGTAATATGTTGTGCCCGCCTTGTATCAGAGATGAACACTCTGAAAGTTGTTGTGCCCGGGATACCCACTTACCAGTTTTTGGAGTGTCTCTGCTGACATAAGTTGGGCACAACATATCGGGCACTGAAATGGCGAATCTCTGGAAATTTTTCATTTTTAACTTCTCATTATCAGTTGCGATTTCATTTCTGGAAACTAAATAAGTGCAACACTCAAGGGTGAAAAATGCTCGCTACACCATTTGATAAATCCCATCAGTGGGCTAGTGTCCAAAATGGGGTGACATGTCTGCGGATTCCACTTTATTGACAATTCAGGGGCTTTGCAAAAGTGACGTCCAAAAACCAAACTGTGCTCCAGAAACCAAAATAGCGCTCCTTCCCTTCTGCGCCCTGCTGTGTGCCCAAACTACAGTTTATGCCACATGTATGACACTGGTGTACCCGGGATAACGGACTTAATGTCATATGTGGGTATAAACTGATATTAGGGCACATGTATGACACTGGTGTACCCGGGATAACGTACGTAATGTCATATGTGGTTATAAACTGATATTAGGGCACAGACGGACACAGAAGGGTTATTGGGTTTTTGGATCACAGATGGTTTGGTTTTTGGATGCAATGACACTTTTGCAGAGACCCTAAACTTGCCCCTACAAAATGGGGTTTACAGTTACCTCCAGGTCTCTCCAAAAGGAACATGGCCCCCAGAAAGTCCCTCTAAATCTGTACCCCAAAAGCTAAAAAGCACAGTGCTCCTTCTCTTCTGAGCCCTGCTGTGTGCCCAAGCAGCAGTTTACACCCACATATATATTTTTTTGCCCCTCGGGATGGCCCCTTAATAGTTTTAGGAGTGCAGGTCTCTGACAACACAAAGTGGGTGCAACGTATTGGGCACCGAAATGGCATATTTCTTTCAAAATTTCAATTTTCATTTTGGACATTCATTTTTTGGAAGCATTTTAGGCACAAAATGATAATACCCCTTGATTCATTCCTTGACAGGTGTAGTTTATAAAATGGGGTCACTTTTGAGGGGTTTCCACTGTATTGGTACTTTAGGGGCTCAGCAAATGCGACATGGCACCTGAAAACTATTCCAGCCACATCTGCCCTCCAAAATCCAAATAGCACTCTTTCCATTCTGAGCCCCACCATGTACCCATACAGCAGATTATGGCCACATATGGGGTATTGCCGTGTTCAGGAGAAATTTTGTAACAAACTGTGGGGAGCTTTTAATTCTTTAACTACTTGCAAAATTAAAAATATGGCGCTAAATGGACGATTCATTGGGAAAAAAAGTAATTTTTCATTTTTACGTCCCAATGTTAATAAAATCTGTGAAACAGCTGTGAGGCCAAAATGTTCACTATACCCCTAGATAAATTCTATGAGTGGTGTAGTGTCCAAAATGGGGTCACTTTTAGGGGGTTTCTACTATATTGATACTTTAGGGGCTCTGCAAATGCGACATGGGACTTGAAAAATATTCCAGCAAAATCTGTCCTTCAAAAGCCAAATAGCGCTCTTTCCATTCTGAGCCCCACCATGTTCCCATACAGCAGATTATGACCACATATGGGGCATTTCTGTGTTCAGGAGAAATTGTTTAACGAACTTTATGGAGCTTTTTCCCCTTTATCCTCTTGTGAAAATGAAAAATTTGGGGCTAAATTGACAGTTTATTGGAAAAAAAGTAATTTTTCATGTTCATGCCCCAATGTTAATAAAATCTGTGAAACAGCTGTAGGGTCAAAATGCTCACTATACCCTTTCATATGTTCTGTGGGGGGTGTAGTTTCCAAAATGGGGTCATTTTTAGGGGGTTTCCACTGTATTGGTACTCTAGGGGCTCTGCAAATGAGACATGGCACCTAAAATTATTCCAGTAAAATCTGCCATCCAAAAGCCAAATAGAGCTCTTTCCATTCCAAGCCCCGCCATGTACCCATACAGCAGAATATGGCCACACATGGGGTATTGCCGTGTTCAGGAGAAATTGTTTAACAAACTGTGGGGGGCTTTTACTCCTTTATCCCCTTGTGAAAATTAAAACTTTGGGGATAAAGTGACATTTTAGTAATTTTTCATTTACACATCCCAATGTTAGTAAAATCTGTGAAACAACTGTAGGGTCAAAATGCTGACTATACCCCTTGATGAATTCTGTGAGGGGTGTAGATTCTAAAATGGGGTCACTTTTGGGGGGTTTCCATTGTTTTGGTACTCTAGGGTCTCTGCAAATGAGGCATGGTGCCTGAAAATTATTCCAGCAAAATCTGCTGTTCACACACCCAGTGTCGCTCCTTCCCTTCCATGCACTGCCGTGTACCCAAAAATCAGTTTACGCCCACATGTGGGGTATTTCTGTGTACGGGAGAAATTGCATAACAAAATGTGAGATGCATTTTCTCCTTTAACCCTTTGTGTATGTGTTAATTTTAGGTCTAAATGAATATATTAATGAAAAAAAATGAAATGTCTAAATTTCACTTCCATATTATTTTTATTCTTATGAAAAACTTAAAGGGTTAACAAACATCCCAAATGCTGTTTTGAATAATTTGAGGGGTGTAGTTTTGAAAATGGGGTGATTTATGGGGGTTTCTATTATACAGGCCTTTATAATTCCTTACAGAACTGAAGCGGTCCCTAAAAAATTGGTTTGGGGAATTTTCTTGCAAATCTAGAAAATCGCTGTTACACTTGTAAGCCTTGTAACGTCCAAAATAAATTAAAAGACAATCAAAAGATGATGCCGATATAAAGCAGAGATATGGGAGATAATATTTATTCATGTATTTGGGTGGTATAACTATCTGCCTGAAAAGCAGAGAATTTCACATTTTGAAAATTGCAATTTTTTCCAAATTTCCATCAAATTTCCTAGTTTTTTTTATAAATAAATACAAAAATATTGATTAATATTTACCACTAACATGAAGTATAATGTGTTACGAAAAAAACAGTCTCAAAACCACTTGTGTAAGTTAAACCGTCTCAAAGTTATTGCCATTTAAAGTGACACATGTCAGTTTTGAAAAAAAAGGCCTGGTCTTTAACATACTTTTGGGCCTGGTCCTTAACCGGTTAAGCATGACCCAAACCAGTATGATCACGTAATACCTGTTCACAAGGTGTGCATCCATTCAAATCAGTATCACGGGGCCTCCATTCTTGTAATATGTGAAAATCCCAGCAGTAGGATCCATCACTCAAAGACTTTTGGTCTGTACTGTATATCCACAGTGTAACGCTAGAAAACTTTACCATAGCCCAAAGTGTTGGCTCCAGACTGCTGCTTCTTATGGACATGAGAATGTTGTACAGAATATCACACAATTGCTGTGGTCAGAGCAGTGGAACAGCTGAGGAAAGATGGCTGTCCTCATAATCTTGTGCAAAAATTAGAATTAACAAATTTACAACCAATAAATTAACACACATTGTCAATTTTTAACGTTTATTTATTAAAACCATACATTCCCTTTATTGACAGTGGTCCACTTCTAGTAATATGAATGTGTGACAACATATGTACAATGCCCAAACCCTGTATGTGACCTTTCTACATCTCCCCACAGATTCACCAGTGGATTCATACAAGCCTTTGTGGTTTGAATACAAAATGGATCCTGTGAGCAAAGAAATGACGCACATTTACCGTGGCACTTACTGGGAGGCCAAGGAGAAGCAAGAATGGAGTGCCTGCCCAGATATTTTCTGAGGAAGAAGGGGAAGTGGCAACATCTCAGTCCCCTCCCATCCTCTTTACCCCCATATTCTATGTCCATGTCCTTTACCTTCGGCGATGCCTTACTGACCCTAGTTCTCCCCCTCTGAACAGAGCAATGCTCTGCAGATCATCCCCAATGAATTAACCAGGTGGTGCATTATTTTATTTTTTTATTATTATTACTACCTAGCCCCCAACCTTCTACCCCACCAACCCCCATTCTCCATGTCACCAGCAGTTCATCATTGGGTGTAAAACATATACGGTAGCACTTATGCCACTGGTGATAAAAGCACTTATGCATTACAGATGTGACATAACGTAATGCCTGTTGTAGTGGCAATCAATCAGCCGTGCAGGTGACATTGCTATTGAACAGAGTTTTTCTTTTGTTTTTTTTTGCTTTACTAGATTTGTTTGCTTTTTTTAGTCTGCAGAGCATTGGTCTGGTAAAAATCCTTCTCTCCGGTTTGCGAACCATCTCACAACCCCCGCCTTGAACACTAGGGTGGGTGGGGGTGGTTGTCTGCCTTATGTTTGAGTTCATCTCTGTGATTCTTGGGTTTGTTGTGTTTTTTGTTTGTTTCTTTTTGTTTTTTCTTTTTTGCTGAGGGGGTGGAGATGAAGGTGTTGGGAGAGAGGGTACAATTTCTCAGACATCTGGTATTGATTTTGGGTATACAATTGAGGGTTTGCTCTGTCCTGCCCCATATATAAATATATATATATATATGTATATTTTTCATTTCTCTCCCGTCACTACCTCTCGCTGTGTGTCTCACCTTTTTCTCTTTCTCTGTTTCTGTGCAAATACTAAATTAAATAAAGATCAGATTACACTTCTCAAGTTCTCCTTGTGGGATTTAGTCTGATACTGTAGTTCCATTTACAGAGATTTTATTTGTACATGGCCCTTTTGCGCCTGTATACACACATTCATGCACGCTATAGTACAATGGGCACAAGCCAGTTGTAGACTGATATAGTGGTGGACACCTGGCACCCCCCACATTCCCTCCTGCCAAGGATCTGAGTTGTCCATGGCAGGCAAAAGTAAAATTGGATCTGGATTCCCTTTCAGAATCCTAAACTGAATCAGCTAAAAGGCTAGGCGTCCCAAAGAGGTGGAAGACAAAATTTGATTTTACAAGTGGAATAAATTTCTGTTTGCCAAAAAACATTAAAGAGCTTCTAAGAAACAGTCCAAAGCAATATGAAATAAGGCTCTAGCACCACCCTTCATTCCAGGTTGGAACGTTCAATGGATTGTAGGAATGGGATTTTGCACCAATCCTGACAGGTTAACTACAGTCTGCAAGATGAATAGCCAGGCTGTTGTTCCCTGGGATCAGCTTTATCCCTTTTCATACATATTGCCCGATGAAGCCCTTTGCTTATATTATCTCTTTAAGATACAGTGTTGGCCAAAAGCATTGGCACCCCTGCAATTCTGTCAGATAATACTCCTTTTCTTCCAGAAAATGATTGCAAGCACAAACTCTTTGGTATTAATATCTTCATTTATTTTGCTTGCAATGAAAAAACACAAAAGAGAATGAAAAAAAAAAAAAGGCAAATCATTGATCATTTTACACAAAACTCCAAAAATGGGCCGGCCAAAAGTATTGGCACCCTCAGCCTAATACTTGGTAGCACAACCTTTAGGCACAATAACTGCGATCAACCGCTTCCGGTAACCATCAATGAGTTTCTTACAATGCTGGAATTTTACACCATTCTTCTTTGGCAAACTGCTCCAGGTCCCTGAGATGTGAAGGGTGCCTTCTCCAAACTGCCATCAAGAGATCTCTCCACAGGTGTTCTATGGGATCCAGGTCTGGACTCATTGCTGCCACTTTACAAGTCTCCAGTGCTTTCTCTCAAACCATTTTCTAGTGCTTTTTGAAGTGTGTTTTGGGTCATTGTCCTGCTGGAAGACCCATGACCTCTGAGGGAGACCCAGCTTTCTCACACTGGGCCCTACATTATGCTGCAAAATTTGTTGGTCGTCTTCAGACTTCATAACGCCATGCACACGGTCAAGCAGTCCAGTGCCAGAGGCAGCAAAGCAACCCCAAAACGTCAGGGAACCTCCGCCATGTTTGACTGTAGGGACCGTGTTCTTTTCTTTGTAGGCCTCTTTTTTTTTTTTTTTTCCTGTAAACTTTATGTTGATGCCTTTTCCCAAAAAGCTCTACTTTTGTCTCATCTGACCAGAGAACATTCTTCCAAAACATTTTTGGCTTTCTCAGGTAAGTTTTGGCAAACTCCAGCCTGGCTTTTTTATGTCTCTGGGTAAGAAGTGGGGTCTTCCTGGGTATCCTACCATACAGTCCCTTTTCATTCAGACGCTGACGGATAGTACGGGGTGACACTGTTGTACTCTCGGACTGCAGGGCAGCTTGAACTTGTTTGGATGTTAGTCGAGGTTCTTTATCCACCATCCGCACAATCTTGCATTGAAATCTCTCGTCAATTTTTCTTTTCCGTCCAAATCTAGGGAGGTTAGCCACAGTGCCATAGGCTTTAAACTTCTTGATGACACTGCACACGGTAGACACAGAAACATTCAGGTCTTTGGAGATGGACTTGTAGCCTTGAGATTGCTCATGCTTCCTCACAATTTTGCTTCTCAAGTCCTCAGACAGTTCTTTGGTCTTCTTTCTTTTCTCCATGCTCAATGTGGTACACACAAGGACACAGGGCAGAGGTTGAGTCAACTTTAATCCATTTCAACTGGCTGCAAGTGTGATTTAGTTATTGCTACCACCTGTTAGGTGCCTCAGGTAAGTAACAGGTGCTGTTAATTACACAAATTAGAGAAGCATCACATGTTTCTTCAAACAGTGTCAATACTTTTATCCACCCCCTTTTTTATGTTTGGCGTGGAATTATATCCAATTTGGCTTTTTGACAATTCTTTTTGTGGTTTTCCATTGAAGTCAAATTAAATGACGATAATAATACCAAAGAATTTGTGATTGCAATCATTTTCTGGAAGAAAATGAGTATTATCTGACAGAATTGCAGGGGTGCCAATACTTTTGGCCAACACTGTATGAGCTATTCCTCAAACATCAAGCAATTCCAAGCCATAGTAGCTGTAATACAGAGGGATCAGCAACTACTATCAATATATTTTAATAGCTCTTTTTTTTTCTTTTTTCTTTTTTAAACAAAAACCAAAAAACGTACCCTACCAAATAAAGTCCCACTATAGAATAGACATAACAACCAAAGGAAACATCAGACAAATGCCAAAATATATAAAAAGTCTGAAAAATTTTTGCTAACCAAATATTTAAGAAAATCACGGAGACCTACAACAATAACTCGCAAAAATAGTGAGCAGACACATGAATCATCCCACTCAGCAAACTGCAGTGAAGCTCCTAGTCATAGGTAAATAGTTCCGCAGTTTACTCCCATCGGCGCTGCGCAGTGGACTCCTTTGCTCACTACTTTATTATTTCTCTGGGTATGTAATTTTTGCTATTTAACTGACTAGTTGTTATATTCCCCAGATGGAGTGTTATATATGCAGAAGCTTTGTCTCAGGACACTCTAGCATTTACCTATGACTAAGAGTTGCACTGCACCTTGCTGAGTGGGTTGATTTATGTGTGTGCTCGCTATTTTTAGTGAGTTATTTTTGTAAGTCTCCCTGTGATTTTTTATTTTTTTAACTATTTGGTTATCAATAAATATTTTTCAGACTTTTTATGTATATTTTTGCATTTATCTCATGTTTCCTTTGGTTGTTTTGTTTTATTAAAGGGATTCTATCATTAAATTGCTATTTTTTTCTTGCTAACACATAGGAATAGCCTCAAGAAAGGCTATTCTTCTCTTACCTTTAGATGTTTGAAAGAAATCCAGGTTTTCCTTGATATGCAAATGAGTTCTCTCGCAGCACTGGGGGCAGTCCCCAGCACTCAAACTGCAGTGGGGGCGTTCCCAATTCAGCGAGAGAAATCTCCAGTGCCGCCTCCATCTTTGTCTGGAACGGGCTCTCTCCACGTCTTCTTCTGGCACAAGCTTCAAACTTCTAGGCATGAGCTGGTCTAAGAGAGTCTCCTTTCAGTTGTACAGTTTTGTAATGGCTTGTATCATCATTACATTCATATATATATATATATAAAGCTTCGTTCCGTTCAGACACCTTGGAGCGTTATTTTTTTTTCCCATCAATAACTGCTACAATAGTGGTGTAAAAGCTGTAACATACCAAGTTGATCATTAACCTCGGTCTTGGTTAAACTTGTAAAGGCTAAGCCCCCACGGGCTGTAATTGCAGCACCACTGCGTGATTTCATTACGGTTCTTTCTGCAGCGCTATGAAGAGAAAGTTCACAGAGTTTTCCTCTGCGGACTTTCTCTTCCCATTATATCTATGGGAAAGCTGTCTGTGTTTCTGTAGATATGATTGACATGCTGCTATTTACAAAGCCGCAACGGCTTTGCAAATTGCAGCGTGTCCGCGCTGCGTTTTTTTCTGCAAAGTGGGCATGGGATTCGCATGAATCCCATCCCCTTTGCTTGCGCTGTAAAACGCCGCAATTTTTTCCGCAGTGTCTCCGCTGCAGGCAAATCGCGGTGTTTACGTCCCTTGGGGCACCGGCCAAAAAGAGCTATAGAAGAGACAGCATGCATTGTAAACAATGAAGAGCTCACAGGTGGAGATCCTACACCTGATCTTATTCTGATGATTGATCATCAATAAAAATGAGCTGGACAACCCCTTTAACAAAGCCCAAGTCCCACTGTAATTAATACTGCCCCCTTATATTCTTCCCCCTGACATAAATACTGGTCCTCCTACTTTATGCCCCCTGACATAAATACTGGTCCCCTTGTATTAATAAGGCCTCCTTATATAAATGATCTCTTTATATCACTTATAATAGCACTTCTAATATAAAATACCTCTTATAAGTTGCCATTTGTACTTTAATATACTTTGAAAATTAAAATTCCACTTATACTATGTCTTGAGTGGTATTTTATAAGTGGCATATATATAGGTGGCAAATTATAATTTATAAACTTTCAGTTGAAAAACAATACAACACTCTGCGACTTATAAAAAGCCATATTATAACAAGATTTCTTCGTCCCAGCACAGCGTCATCACACACATCTGCGCTGGAAAGCAGACATTTTACTTATGGTTATGGATACTTGTAAACCGAAGGCCTGAAGTGGCTTATAAGTACAGTGGCGCAGAGCAGGAAGCTAAATGCCTCCATTCTGCCATGTATATCAACAGTATCTATGTCCACTAGATGCTAATACAGGTGGAGGTGATACTAGCAGGGGCGTAATTACCGCCGGGGCGGACAGTAGAACAAAGGACACTTTTTTTTATTTTATTTATTTTTAAATACAAATAGTCCATTACCTGCTGGAGTTACTCCTACAGGTAATGGGCACTATTTACTCATCGATCCTGGCTCCTGCTCATGGCCGCCGGTGCTTCTTCTGCGGACTGTGAACAGGAGCCTGGATCGGTAAATGAGGCCACAGGCCCATGAAAAAAAGTAGTACAAATCCTCTGGACTCTTTGCTATGAACTGGAGCTGGAGAGGCTTACCCTACTTTTATTTTCTCTAGTATCCTTTCCAGACTACATGTAAGAGTAATCTGCTTTATTCATATGTATGTGTGCAGCTGTAAATGCTTAACTTCAATCTTTAAAATAGATAGATAGATAGATAGATAGATAGCTATAGCATTCAATTGCAAATGCAAAATTGTATTGTATTTCATAATTTTGCATTACAATCTCACGACAAATGTTGCTATGCAGCCCGAGCCTTATGGACATTTAATAATAAGACATGGAAATATTTCTGGCCAGAGCAAAGCTTAGATGTCTTCTTACCAAAAACTTACAAAGATTGTTTAATTGAGGATGTTTGGGCTAAAAGCTCACAATAAAATAGCTATGGCAAAGCAGGAAGAAAATGAACATTTACCCAACCCTACAGAATTCACAACTAATAGCAATGTAGTCTGTAGGTAAAGTTCCAAAGGACAATGTCTGTTGTAATAGTTTCCACTGTCCGTAGTAAAGGCTCAGGCGCTATAGGGCCATAGATACAATAAGTGAGAGAGTTCTGGCTCATCAAGTTACAAGGGGACTCATGGGGTGGCGCTGTACTCCATGTCTGCAGAAGAAATAGAACTGTAAATTGTTGCCCAGAGCATATAAGTGAGCAGCCACAATAGAAATAGTAGGGCCTCATTCAGTCCTTGCTTTCAGATTGGTGCGCTGTCTTTTGATTCTTTGCCTTCTATATTTTCATAAATTGAGTCGGGTGAATTTAGATCATTTTGGCTTTTCTCTGTAAACAAAATAAATGAGAGTATTACTGGCCAGCTGTCATACAACTTAATGTATTTAGGTGAGTTTTCAAAACACTTTTTTTTCTATTTGGGACATGGCTACTATTACAATCTTGTATTGGATTATGTTCACAATGAATTTGTCAAATTTATCCCTAGGCCCTATCCATAGCAAAAAAACCAAACATGTCTTACTGACTACCATTGACTGGTATAGTCAATATATCTTTTCTTTAACTGATTAGAAGATTCTTTTCCTATGTATGACTGTCCAGCCACAGAAAGCCCCATGGACCTTATTGGACAACCTTATGCTGGACACAGACAAGTTACTACTCACATATAGGACACATAACATACCAATTGTTTTTAAATGGCGTGTGAGAATATCATATATTCTGTATATATACTCACCAATGCCATCACAACAGATAACCTAGGTGGGTACTGCCTTCCACTGTGTCTTCAGGCTGCAGATCTAATTGACAGCTATGGTGGAGCAGAAGGTGATCCTGTCACTTATATGTGTAAGGTTGTGGGTAGACTGAGCCAGAGAATATCAGTGGTGCAACGATATCACTGCATTGTGTTGCTTGTGCAGGCCATAGGCAGCAAAGGAAAGTAGACAAAGCCACTCATTAGGGGTAGGTGAGTTTCACTTTATTCATTACCACAAAGTGGGCATTTGGTGACAAAAACTAGAGCTACTATATGAGCGCACTAAGAGGACTGCTACTGTTGTGGGGCACTAAGAAGAGCCTATTAGTATTACACTCTGCGGCACTTCAGATGGCAACTGTGTAGAGGTGGGAAGGTCGCTGGAAAAGCAAGAAACCAGAGATGTCCGTGCAGCCAATTCTGTAACCTGTGGTCTTCCTGGTGCATAACTGGTGCTGTGGAGGTTAGTATTGGTCCTGCATAGTATTATTGCTGTAACCAATTGGATACTGTGTACACTTCTTATGTAGTAAGTTGGATTATATGTATCCAGGTCATTCCATTTTACTTAATGAACTCCTCTCTTCATAGCAACATCATTTTTATTTTATGTTCACAAAGTGTAGCTTATTGTTAGACCATGATACATACCATTGTCAAAAACGCCTCTCCTTGAAGACCACCAAAGATTATTCTTCACACCTGGGAGAAGATGACACCATCAACAGTAACTCAGAGTTTGGCAATACAATAAAAGCCATAATCCTGGACACTTGTCAGATAACGGGTCATGTTCATGAATATTTCTGGCACTCTCCAAAGCCTGGATGCCTTGTAGTTTTTGGCCTGCGTTGCATAACATGATTGGTGGGATTTATACCTTACCGACCCACAGGAGAGGAAGCAATATTATTGGAGGGAGTAGTGAAGTGTTAAGGGTACAGATCGTCCGTCTCTGGTGGGTGGGTCTCACTTACCTTACGACCCCTTGCTACTTTTCATAGTGTCTGTCTTGCCCGCTTTTGGGTGTTATTATGCCCAGCACAATTTTGTAGTAATTGATAGGAAGCAGGGTACGTTGGCCCCGTTTCTGAGGACAGTTTTTCCTCGTGGCTGAGATATAGGGGTATAGTTAGATGGTCGGTATATGGAACGAGAGGTGCTATCTCTATAGAGGACAAAGGCTATTCCTTCAGACATTTGACTTACTGATATTGAACTAGGATTAGACATTATGGTGCTATGTTTATTAATAGGTCGGTGGGACTGGGGATTGAATTAGGGGAATGTCTTTTCAGTACAGCTAGATCGACACGTATTTAGACTACCCTATGGCCAGAGGATGATATTTTTAAGGCGTTGGGTTTTAACAAATTGAAATAAAGGTTATATTTTACATTTTCACTCAGTCTGGGTACCATACAAATGTAGTGGAGTGATTGTACCCTCTGTGAACTCTAATGTACGTGAGCTGTATTATACTGTCAATTAAAACACATTGCCTAACGTAGCAGATTGTTGTAAAAATCTGATGATAATGTGACTAACGCTTCTAAACATTTTATTCAGTCACATGATGGGACTGTTTCAGATTTTGTGCTATAGAACGTGACCACAGCCTGTTACTGGTGATGTCTGGCAGAGATTGACAGAGAGGCTTTTTTAAATTAGGTACACGTTCTCCAGGAGGTCTGTATATTTTGTCTGATATAACCTATTTTACTAAATATTTAGTGATTTTGTAGGGACATGTTCAGACCTATGAGTTATTAGTATGCTATCTATAACAATGACCTGGTAGTTCTGGGTTGTTATTCATGTGGCTATGCTATGATGTGTGTGGACTGTGCTCATCGGTTGTACTCGTGGGAACATTCTTCTTATGTATTGAGGTCTTAGAGTTGATGTTTTTTCTTTCGGCTGCTCAGATCAGATCTACTTTGGATTCAATATTTTTAATTTACCGCTATACATGGTCATGTGATCTTTCTTACTTCGGTTACATACAGGATATGGATGACAATAGGGGTTGCTAACATTGCTATTATTTTTTTCATTTTAATTTTTTGTTTTGGCCGATCTCAAAATATTTTGAGGATCAACAGAATTATTAGGATGCTTGGATATGGACTCGCTGCTATGGGCAAGTCCACATTTATCATTGTATATAGCGTGTTTGGTTATTTTATGATTTGGTTTATACCTTTCTTTAGTATGTTTGTTTGTTTTTTCAAATTTTTATTTTTTTTTAATTTGAATGTTTTAAGTGGTGAGTTTTCTCACATAATATTATTTATATCTAGATAAGAGCGAGTAGTATTCGATCGAGTAGGTATTCGATGAAATACTACGGTATTCGAAATACTCGTACTCTGTCGAATACCACGCGGTAAACACAGTAAACATTTGATTCCCCTCCCACCTTCCCTGGTGCTTTTTTTTACACCAACAACTATGCAGGGGAGGTGGGACAGGAACTAGGACAATGTAGGCATTAAAAAAACGTATACAGTACAGATGAGCGACTAGTGAAATATTCGAAAATTCGATTTGCGTAGACCTCAATATTCAACTATTCGATCAAATACCTACTCAATCGAATACTACTTGCTCATCTCTATTTATTTCATATAATATCATTAGGGTTTTTTTTCTTTCTGTTTTTTTTTTTTTTTTGCCATAATTATATAATGATATAATATTTGGTTTTACATTTATGCTTCATTTATTCTATTTTGTTTGAAAAGTCATACTATGGTTAAAAAAAACCCAGCATTATTACCTTACCGCCCACAAGGCTGGACATGAGTCCATGTTGACTCCAAAGAAAAGAGCTGAAAACCTCCTTGATAACTCTTTTAAATCGATAACAGCAAACTTAGCATTTGCTGGAGGTTTTTAGCTCTTTTCTTTAGAGTCAACGTGGATTCATGTCCAACCTTGTGGGCAGTACGGTTATAATGCTGTTTTTTTAACCATATTATGACTTTTCGTGATGTTTGACTGAGACTCTGCCTGTGGGTGTTCCCTGTCCATGAAATTGCTTTATGGGCTGTTTGGGACATTTTTGTATGTAATACCATTTTATGCAGTTGATAAAGGGCAGATGCTTCGAAGTACATCGTGCTTTGGTATTCAATAAAGGAATGTTTTTAACTGGATTGAGGGGAGCGCTCATCACTTACTCCTACTTTGGGAATGGTCCATTCAACTCTACTACAATTCGCCCCCGTGGTGAGGATCAAGCTGCTGTCCATCTCTCCACCAATTACTTCTGCTAACATAGGTTGTGAGAAAGTCATAACTCCTATCAAGGTGAGCGGCCATCCATATGGATGTTTTATATATGTTCGTCAGCCACGAGGTGCTGCTCGGTGCTGTGTATTTTCTTCTAGTGTAAATACTAAGTATACAGGTATGCAAGCAATGTAAAGAAGGAAGAATCCACTGTGCTCACTCCTTCTAACAAGTGATTGGAGGGGTATCGAGAGTCAAGCTCCCACCATACTTACTAGTAGTACATGTCATATAAGTACCGTGATGTACGGGGAATTCAGAAGCTCTGGTTTCTTTCCCAAAAACAGTCTTTATTGCAGCAGACAAACTTAAAGGTACAGGTAGTGCTGCTCAGCATGTCAAAACAAACAAATGAAAATAAAGACCTACGCCTGTCCGGCGGCTTACTAAACGACTTCTTCCCTCACTAACCAGGGGGTAAGCCTACTGCTGACCTCCTAACAAAACAGGGTTTACAAGTAAACAAGGGTACACATACCCGGCACTTTAACAGCGTCCTTTTGGCAGAGCTTTCTCAGGCTGGTTGACTGTGTCAGTCTTTCAGTCTCTCTCCTCTCTCTCACTAACCAGCACACCTGTGCTACTTACAGAGCTCTGCTGGTCTGTTTCCAAGCCTGGAATGGATTGCCCTGCAGGACTGGCCTGAACTTTACTCCAGTCCGGGACCTACAAGCTAAACGCCTGTGCATACTGCAACAGTCTTGGGAAAAAATAGCAGTTCTCCCACACTATACCTCTCTCCACCTCACAGTACATATACACTACCGTTGAAACGTTTAGGGTCACTTAGAAATTTCCTTATTTTTGAAAGAAAAGCAGTTTTTTCAATGAAGATGGCATTAAATGAATCAGAAATACTGTATATATTGTTAACTAGCTTTTACCCGCGACTTCGTCTGCGGTGATTTGAGAATTGGGCGGACACAGACGTGTGAAACTGTAAAAGTGCTTTAAAAAGTTTGGTGGGCTAGCAAATGTGATGTGATGTGTTATATTGTGTATCTAGTGATACAGACAATGTGATGTGTTGTATTGTGTATGTCGTGATACAGACAATGTGATGTGTTGTATTGTGTATGTCGTGATACAGACAATGTGATGTGTTGTATTGTGTATGTCGTGATACAGACAATGTGATGTGTTGTATTGTGTATGTCGTGATACAGACAATGTGATGTGTTGTATTGTGTATGTCGTGATACAGACAATGTGATGTGTTGTATTGTGTATGTCGTGATACAGACAATGTGATGTGTTGTATTGTGTATGTCGTGATACAGACAATGTGATGTGTTGTATTGTGTATGGCGTGATACAGACAATGTGATGTGTTGTATTGTGTATGGCGTGATACAGACAATGTGATGTGTTGTATTGTGTATGTCGTGATACAGACAATGTGATGTGTTGTATTGTGTATGTCGTGATACAGACAATGTGATGTGTTGTATTGTGTATGTCGTGATACAGACAATGTGATGTGTTGTATTGTGTCAGACAATGTGATGTGTTGTATTGTGTATGTCGTGATACAGACAATGTGATGTGTTGCATTGTGTATGTCGTGATACAGACAATGTGATGTGTTGTATTGTGTCAGACAATGTGATGTGTTGTATTGTGTCAGACAATGTGATGTGTTGTATTGTGTATGTCGTGATACAGACAATGTGATGTGTTGTATTGTGTCAGACAATGTGATGTGTTGTATTGTGTCAGACAATGTGATGTGTTGTATTGTGTCAGACAATGTGATGTGTTGTATTGTGTCAGACAATGTGATGTGTTGTATTGTTTATGTCGTGATACAGACAATGTGATGTGTTATATAGTGGAAAGCTATATGTAAATGTGAGTGAGTAGAGTGAGGGCTACTCCTGAGGTGACAGTAAGGAGTGTGCAGGCAGGTTGAGGCAGGAAATGCCAGGCAGTGTGTGTGAGTCTATAGCTGGGGCTAGGAGTCCTGCTTTTGTGAGTCTCCTGCTAGGAAGCCATGTTGTTTAGTGGCACCAAAAGTAGCCTGTGACTCAATCCTAAGGGAAAACTATGTTTGTGGAAAATTGCACGCAAATCCGTCCAGGCGTTTTAGCGTGATTGAGGAACAAACATCCAAACTCACAAACATCCAAACATCCAAACACACAAACTTTCACACTTATAATATTAGTAGGATGTGGTAAATGACTAGTCTAAGTGCAAACATCTGATTTTTAAAGCAATATCTACATAGGTGTATAGAAGCCATTTCCAGCAGCCATCACTCCTGTGTTCTAATGGTACATTGTGTTTGCTAGCTGTGTAAGAAGGCTAATGGATGTTTAGAAAACAGTTAAAAACCCTTGTGCAAGTATGTTAGCACTGCTGAAAACAGTTTTGCTGGTTAGAGAAACTATACAACTGACCTTCCTTTCAGCTAGTTGAGAATCTGGATTATTACATTTTTTGGTTTGATAAAACTCTCAAAATGGCCAGAAAAAGAGAACTGTCAAGTGATACTCGACAGTCTATTCTTGTTCTTAGAAATGAAGGCTATTCCATGTGAGAAATTGCCAAGAAAATGAAGATTTCCTACAATGTTGTGTACTACTCCCTTCAGAGGACAGCACAAACAGGCCCTAACCAGAGTAGAAAGAGAAGTGGGAGGCCGCGCTGCACAACTGAGCAACAAGACAAGTACATTAGAGTCTCTAGTTTGAGAAATCGATGCCTTACAGGTCCTCAACTGGCAGCTTCATTAAATAGTACCCGCAAAACACCAGTGTCAACGTCTACAGTGAAGAGGTGACCCCGGAATGCTGGCCTTCAGGGCGGTATGGCAAAGAAAAAGCCATATCTGAGACTGGCTAATAAAAGGAAAAGATTAATATGGGCAAAAGAACACAGACATTGGACAGAGGAAGATTGGAAAAAAATGTTATGGACAGACGAATCGAACTTTGAGGTGTTTGGATCACACAGAAGAACATTTGTGAGATGCAAAACAACTGAAAAGATGCTGGAAGAGCCTGACGCCATCTGTCTAGCAAGGTGGAGGTAATGTGGTGGTCTGGTGTTGCTTTGGTGCTGGTAAAGTGGAAGATTTGTAAAAGGGATTTTGAATAAGGAAGGCTATCACTCCATTTTGCAATGCCATACCCTGTGGACACTACTTGATTGGAGCCAGTTTCATCCTACAACAGGACAATGACCCAAAACCACCACATATTATGCAACAACTATTCAGGGAAGAAGCGGCAGCTGGTATTCTATCTGTAATGGAGTGACCAGCACCGTCACCAGATCGCAACCCCATTGAGCTGTTGTGGGAGCAGCTTGACCGTACGGTACACAAAAAGTGCCCATCAAGCCAATCCAACATGTGAGAGGGGCTTCTGGAAGCATGGGGGTGAAATTTCTCCAGATTACCTCAGAAAATTAACAGCTAGAATGCCAAAGGTCTGCAATGCTGGAATTGCTGCAATGGAGCATTGCTTAAAGGAGAAGATAATTATTTCAAATAAAAATCATTATTTCTAACCTTGTCAATGTCTTGACTATATTTTCTATTCATTTTGCAATTAATTTGATAAATAAAAGTGAGTTTTCATGGAAAACACAAAATTGTCTGGGTGACCATAAACTGTAGTGTATATTACATAACGACATGTTATATAAGTATGCTTATATTTTTGTATGAGTAAGATATTGTATTCCAACTTTATAACTTAAAAAATAATGCATAAACTCACCAATCCACTGGAATTTCATGCAGCACCCAACAATACAGACACACAGTAGAGCAAATCCAAGGCATAGTGTCACCACAAGATGGAGATTGGAATTGCTGGCGTAGGTAGTGACTAACAAAGAGATGACAAGACAATTTCTGATGGGGAGACAACATTATTTTAAAGACTATGGCACCCAGCAGGGAAAACTAGGCCATAATAACACACATAGAGATACACAAAATTCTAAAAAACGAACCAGCAGTAAAAAATGTGGCATTCCGCAATGGAGACAATATGTCAGATCGAGCTGAAACAGTAGAGCGGTGCATGGCGACTGTACAGCTCTTTTGTATCCACAAGACATAATACCATGAAAGTTGAAGGTATTTAAATAAATGAAAACTAAAAGATTCTATAACAAGAAAAAAAGATTTACCGTTTAACTGATATACCATTAACTCAGCTGGGATATGTACCTGTCGCATTGCAAAAGATCCAGTGTCCATCTTTGTCATAGTTTGGGGTTGTTGAGCACCATAGTTGGTTGTCAGATCTCCCCTCTTTGGTGCAGGAGTTGAATTGATTTTCTTCAAAAATGAAAGGGAAATGACACTGTGCAGTTATAGGTCTTCCCACAGCACCTATACGGGAACATCAATTGTGAGATGACCTGATCAATACTACAAGTTCCATGTTGAAAAGTTTATAAATAGAGATGAGCGATACACTAAAATGTTCGGGGTTCGAAATCCGATTCGAACAGCCGCACACTTGTTCGACTGTTCGAACCCCATTATAGTCTATGGGGGGAAATGCTCGTTTCAGGGCTAGGCAACATTCGATCAAATTCTACTTACCAAGTCCATGAGTGAGAGTCAGGCTGGATCTTCTCCCTGTGCAGTGTCCCCGCGTCCTTTTCCGGCCTTGAATTCACTCTGCTAGGCATCGGGCCTGGGCAGAGCCGACTGCGCATGCCTGCACTACAAGCGGACATACGCAGTCGGCTCTGCCCAGGCCCGATGCCTAAGCAGAGTGAATTCAGAGCTGGAAGAGCCGCAGGGACGCTGCACAGGGAGAAGACTTCTAAAGGTAAGAGAAGAACCAGTGTTGATTGGCAATGTATAGCATTCTGCCAATCAACGCTGGTTCTGCATCGAATGTCAACTTCGAACAGTTAGTAGTACTTGATCGAGTACGAGTATTTCAAATACCGTAGTATTCGATCAAACACCTACTCGATCGAGTACTACTCGCTCATCTCTATTTATAAGACAAATTGCTACATTATTGTCCATTATATTTGATTTTCTAAAGCAGGAACTCTCACCATGTTGTATGTAAGATATGGAACTCCTTGCCAACACAGAATGACCCTTCCACCCCCGCAAACATTTGGAGACCCATAGGAATAATCAATGCTCACTCACTGTTCGTCCCCCAAGAACTTGACACTGGACTAATCCCATTGTCATCCACAATCCTTTCCCTGTTCCCCCACTTATTTTACTCTGAAGGTTTCACTATTGTACTCTCTTCTCCCTCACCATTCTGACTTTTTTCCCCTGTGGTACATCTTGGGCTCCTCTATGGTTCATTACTGTACCTAGAAGGATTTTAGAGGCTTTTTCAATGTTAATGCTATTGCTGAGAAGACAATACAATCCACTGTCTCCACTCCTTCCCCCTTTCTTACTATTCCTGTACTCTTCTTCATCTTGTTGGTTACCTGCTAATAAATGTGTATACTTTTTTTTTTTTTTTGCCGTTTCTTGATAATTTCCTTTCTGACCAGAATAAACCAGATGTCCATGCCATAGCCTCTTAATAATTCAAGCAAACACAGTGCCAGTTGTGGCCTATGTTAAGACTTGTGTAGGAAATGCCAGTCTTACTAAATTCATCCCTATTATTTCCAGTGAAGATATTCACATGTCCGTGTTTTGAAAGTTCATTTTAACAAGCCGTCAAAAAGCAGGAGATACCATATTTTTGTCTATTTTCACAGATTCTTCAATAAACTGAAGTTTATGAGAGATTTGTGAAAAGAAAGCTGATGTGAGGACTGATGGACAGGAAAGAACTTCACAATCTACTTTCATGTCCGCAGGTTCTGTGCAGAGATCTCGCGGCAAGCACATGGACCCCATTATTGTATATGAGGTCCGTGTGCTTTCACTGCACACCACTCACAAATGCATTCGGTAGTCCATTCGGGAATTCCCATGCAGACTCCCCGAACAGATTACCAAATGCAGATGTGAACAAGATTGCATAAGGTTGGAAGCCCTGCAATGTGACACTTAACCAATGTGACACTTAAGTGTCTGTAATGGGACACCTCATTGCAGGGCCGGCACCAGGTTTTTATGGGCCCTTGGGCAACAGAGCCTCAGTGGGCCCCCTTGTAAAGGAGGCGGGGGAGTCGAGACACTGTGTGTCGCAGATGAACCGAGTGACGTCACGCAGGAGTGTGGCGTCACCAACGCCATACCTCCCAATTGTGAAAGAGTAGAAAGAGGGGCAAAATGTGCGGCGTGCTCTGCGCGCCGCGGCAAATTTGGCTCCACCCACTTTTATGTTGATTCCGCCCATTCTCATTCATTTTTCATGTGCTCCCACACAGTATAATCCTCCTAAAGTCACCCGTAAATTATATGCCCCCCCTCCATCTCTCCCCCAGTTTCATATACACCCTTCCTCTGCCCCCAGTTTCATGTCCTCCCCTCCATCTCTGTCCCCAGTTTCATCACGTTCTCCCCCTTCATTTGCCCACAGTTTCATGTCCCCCGTCTCTGCCCCAGTGTCATGCTGTTCCACCCCCCCATCTGCCCCAGTGTAATGCCATTCCCCCCCTCCCCTTCATTTGCCCCCCCAGTTTCATTGGGCCCCCTCCATCTCTGTCCCCAGTTTCATGCCGTTCTCTCCCCACCCCCTTCATCTTCCCCAGTGTCATGCCGTTCCCCCCTCCCCTTCATTTCCCCCCAGTTTCATGGGCCCCCTTCATTATGTTCCACCTTAATATTTAATACAAAACAAACACCCTCACCTTCCATTGCTCCCCTGACACTCCTCTCTCCACTCTCTCACTCCATTCACATAGGCGATTAAAGCAGGAGCTGCGAGCTCAGCTCCTGCTTTAAAGCTGTGGCCCGGATTGCGTGTGATGTGATGACGTCATCGCGTCAGACGCCGATGAGCTGAAATCGGGACAGGCAAGTGCTGGGGCAGGCAAGTGCCGGGGGGCCCCCAGAGGCTCTGTGGGCCCATGCCACTTGCCCGACTATGCCGTGCGCTGACGCCGGCCCTGCCTCATTGAAGTATGTAAAAGCTAGGGGTGCAACTTGAGAGGGTGCAGAGGGCGCAGTCGCACTGGGGCCCAGGAGCCTTAGAGAGTCCATAAGCACTAGCATTAGTATTGAGATTGCAGATTCCATTTGGCCCATAAGCCAAGTAGACCCAAAGATTACCCTAATCACAATAAGGTTGATTAAAAGCCTTAGCACCTGAAACCATCATGATCAAGAATTTGCTGTAGGGATGAGTTAGGGGGCCCCGGACAAAAGATGTCACCGAGGCCCACAAGACTTTAGTTACACCAATGTTAAAAGCTGATTACTGGCTTTCAGTTACACTTACTGGCCACACGATTTGCAGGTTACGTTGCAAATGGTAATAAGAGAACCAATATGTGGTTTCACTTACTGAAAGGGGTTGGGCCCCAAGGCGAACATTTGACATGCTTCCCCCCCCCCCCTCCCCGCACACACAAACTGCATTCCTACACACACTATTATGCTCCATAGTGGCCCTTGGAAACAATATTATGTCTCATAGGGGTCCCTGAAAATAATACTATGCCCCAGTAGACCATGCACACAGTATTATGCCCCATAGTGGCCCCTGCACACAGTATTATGCCCCATTGTGGACCAGCCATAAACAATTATTATACACTGGGGTCTTTTCAGACCCCAGAGTATAATGATCAGGGACCCAGGGTAGGACACAAACATAAAAAAACCCAAAACACTGTTACTTACCTCTCCTGGGCTCCGGCGCACTCATCATTTTCAATAATGAACCAGACGTCATGTGAGCCGGGTTTGCGTCGTGACGCATAATGATGCAGGCCCGGCCCACATGACATCTGGGATGTTACCAAGTAGACCCAAAGCCTTCTGGAGTGCAGGAGAGGTAAGTAACAGTGTTGTTTATGTTACCTCACCTCTTCTAGCCCTCCGATCATTATACTCGGGGGTCTGAGAAGGCCCCTAGGTATAATGATAGCAGTGTTGATGGGGTTCGTCAGCCTGCAACCTCAATTACTGATCCCCTCTTCTGATCACAGCCACCTCCACAGAAGGGGAAATGCCAGCGGTCGTGAGCAGGAGAAAGGATCGGTAAGTAAATAACCGCAGGTAACTGCCTATTAAAAAATATATATCATCCGAGCCCACCGAGCCTCTAATTTCCCAGGCCCTGTGGCAGCCACTACCACTGCTACCCCGGTAGCTACACCCCTGTGGACCAAAGGTCTCCCTCAGGCCTGCTTGTGAATGAAGCGCTATGGCTTCCGTGACTGTAATCTCTGGCAATGCCCACAGCCCCTTTGAAATAAATGTAGGGCAAAAGGAGGCCCTAGGGGGACTTTCGGTCCCCCGTCATCATGATCACTGGGGTCCTAGCGATTGACCCTAAGCAATTATACACTTATCTTCTGTCCTTTGTCCATAACAGGACAACCCATTTAAGTGAATGTGTCGGCAGTCGCAACACAAACTGCAATAGTGCTGCAGCTGTAAACCCAATTGGCACTACCTTTAGCGGCCTTTACAACTAAAATAATTTTTAATAACTGAGATTCACGTACTGATATTGGTTTTCTGACGTGAAAATGAAATAAATTATCATTCACTATTCAGGCATTGTACTGAATACCTAATATTAGTAGGAATATTTCTGAATGTGCACTATGTCTTAAGATTTGAAGTTTCTTTGGACTAATAAGCCTAAATAGTACAAAATAAAAAATGACTTAGTTACCTAATGTGGTGCAAAACTCCCACTGAGAATCCCGGTCATAGTCTGAGGTCTTAGAACACCAATAGGCGTGATCCAGCCGACTGTTAGGAATGCACGAGTAATATAAGCGTCGGAGGTAACGGAAGGGAAATACACAATTTGGGGATGTCACATTCAGACCTGAGGAAAAGCAGGCAATTATTCAGGATGCTTCTATCGTGCTTCATGTGATGCCCTGTACGATGCTATCCATAGATGTACTCACCTTCTGACATCTTTGCCGTTGCAACTAGAGGTAGAAAATAAAACAAATATTAAATTAATACACATTTAGTTATATATTTAATTTTACAGACAAATATCTGTAACTTCTATTTCTAAAATTTAAAAGGGATTTAAAGTATAGGTAGGTGTTATTGGTGGAAGACCACCTCTGATCTTCAGATCAACGGAACATTGACACTCTCTGCTATGGATATATCCTTTGTTAAAGACAGGTGCGGGAGAAGTTAATACAATAGTGAGCTGTACGTCAGGGCCGGCGTCAGCACCCGGCATATCCGGGCAAGTGCCGGGGCCCCAGGCTGCCGCTCTCCTTGCGCTGGTGCAGACGTCTGACTGCCGAGAGAAGAGGATCAGGGAGGCAGCAGGAACAGCAGCGAGATCAGTAAGTATAATAACATTTATTTTTATTTATTTTTTTAATAATAGGCCGCTAGCTGCTGGAGTATCTCCAGCAGGTAGCGGCCTATTTACTAACCTCCCCGGACCTGATCACTGCCGCCCCTGCTTCCCCTTGTACTATAGGCCGCGGAAGCCGGCAGTGAACAGGGCCAGGCCGCGATCCCACTGCCGCTATTATTATACTTGGGGGTCTTTTCCCCGAGCCCCAGGGGAGGTGAGGGAACATAATAAACAATGTTCTTTCCAGGATTCGATGTTAATCCTAACAGGCTTAGGGCTTATATGGTAATGCCCAGACATGGTCTGGGATATTACCATATAGGCCCAAAGCCTGCTAGGATTAAAGAGGACCTTTCATGGTTTGGGGCACAGGCAGTTTTATATACTGCTGGAAAGCCGACAGTGCGCTGAATTCAGTGCACTGTCGGCTTTCACGTTCTGTGCCCTGGGTAAAAAGCTAGTGGTCCCGGTACCGTAGCTCTTCACAGTCAGAAGGGCGTTCCTGACAGTCAGTCAGGAACGTCTTTCTTCCCAGCAGCGCCTATAGCGCTGTACAGTGTGAGCAGGGAGGAACGCCCCCTCCCCTCCTGATAATACTCAGTGAGTGCTGCTGCTGCACCTTCTCCCCTTTCTCATCTCTCCAGGTAGATGCTCCCCCTCTAAGGCCTTTTCACATCTGCATGTGATATTCCGTTTGGGGAGTCCCCTTGAGAACCCCCTGAACAGAAACCTATACACATTAAAAAGTAGTTAGCTAAGAAACCACACAGACCCCATAGACTATAATGAGGTCCGTGTGGTTTCCTCACAAATCATGCAGAGGGAAAAGTACTGCAAGCAGCACTTTTCTCTCCACATGTTTTGTGCGGAAACTGACCCGAAAACACACTGACCCCATTATAGTCTATGGGGTCCATGTGGTTTCTTAGCTAACCGCTTTTTAATGTGTTTAGCTTTCCATTCAGGGGGTCCCCAAGCAGACTCCCTCAAAGGGAGCAAAATAGCACTGCAGGAAAAACTGCGGCAGTAATGCATTGTGTTTTTTTTCCCCGAAGTGCTTTTCACTTTCTGCTTCTATTATAGACCCATGGAGTTTTTGTAGGTATAATTGATATGCTGCAATTTCTTCATTTCTCGGTTTTGGAAATGTCAGCATTTCTATGGAAATGTTGCCGGTTTAGATATAATTGAAGCAGAAAGTACGCAGAGGAAAGATCTGAAAACTTTTTGTCCAAAGGACTGCAGAAAGAAATACGGTGCGTCATGGCCACGGTTTTAACCACAGCGCTTTTTTGCTGTAGGACTCCTCGTGGGGCCTTAGGCTTAAGGAGTTTTCCAGCATGGCCGAAATGAGATGAATGACACTGTGTAAACAGAGAAGGGATCACAGCGCTTACACATATACCACGGTTCATTCAAACAGCTGATTCTTCCCTCATTCTGACTCCCATTGAAAACAATTAGTGCAAGACGCTGAAAAAAATACGCCTGTAAAATGTCATTGAAGTCAATGGGAGTCTTATTTTTACACGTGTATTTTGCAAAAATACTCCCTAAGGGTGAATTCACACTGAGTAAACGCTAGCTTATTCTGAACGTAAAACACGTTCAGAATAAGCGGCGTCTAAAGCAGCTCCATTCATTTCTATGGGAGCGGGGATACGAGCGCTCCCCATAGAAATGAATGGGCTGCTTCTTTCACTCCGTGCAGTCCCATTGAAGTGAATGGGGAGTGCCGGCGTATACGGCAAGCTCTGCTCATGCCGGAGCGTACACGCCGGCACTCCCCATTCACTTCAATGGGACTGCACGGAGTGAAAGAAGCAGACCATTCATTTCTATGGGGAGCGCTCGCATGCCGGCTCCCATAGAAATGAATGGAGCTGCTTTAGACGCCGCTTATTCTGAACGTGTTTTACGTTCAGAATAAGCTAGCGTTTACTCAGTGTGAATTCACCCTTAGGCTCACAACATACATAGTTTCCTATCAGTATGTCTTTGGAGTATGGGAGGAAATCCACGCAAACAAGAGGAGAACATACACACTCCTTACAGATGTTGTCCTTAGCAGGATTTAAACCAAGAACTCCAGCGCTGCAAGGCTGCAGTGCTAACCAATGAGCCACCATGTTGCCCAAGCTGAAAATTTTTTAAAGGGACATGGTTGTCTTCAAAAATCTAAAATTACAAGGTATGCAAAAGATGGGTTGTATATCCATACTTGTGTCATAACTTTATTTTTCTGTCCACAGAGCTGTATGAGGGCTTGATTTTTGGATGCTGATACCATTTTTGCATATATAAGATGTTTTGATCACTTTTATTCCATATTTTGAAGCGCGCTATCCAATTCTGCCATAAAAAAAACTACCAAAACCCCCCAAAACATTCATGGGAAAAGGGCATATTTTAAATGCTTATTTTCAATATGGGGCTTCAACACTATTTATAGTGCGGTGCATTATAGTATTCAGCCCGTCTTTAAACTTTGCCTCTGACAGAATCTAATAGGCTAACATTGAGGGCTGGCACAATGGTCTTCAATTTGTCTCTTGTCACTATGACAACACATTAGCACCAAGCAATCATGTTGTGGTATTGCAAATGGAAGGTTGCAGACACATAAAAACCTCCTAGATGTTGCAGTCAATATTGACTGGGCTTCTAAAGAAATCATAAGACCATGATCAGTCTTAACACACTGTTATAAGTGACACCCATTGCTGACAGCTCTGATTCAGCTTCTCAGCTGTCACCAGCTTCCTGCTGTACTATTGCAGCATATTGCATTTACTACCACCCACCCACCCTCGATATAACAGTAGGTTAATAGACTGGAAATAGTTAAGAGGGATCAGTCATAGGGTTATTCCTCTATAGCCTATTCAGCCATCTCCATCAGTTCTATAGACTTTGAATGTTGTTGCAGAGCACATGTTTGACCACTGTTCTGTATAAATTAATTTAGGAATAGGGGCTTGTGACCTTATTTCTACTGATTTGTGCTGGTCGCATTGGTGATAGTTAATTGTGGGATAAACCCTTTAATAACAGGAAAAAAAAATGTATGGAAAAATAACTGACCTGTAATTACCCCAAGAATTCATCAACAGGAACTACAACTACAGTAATCCCTCAGCCTTAGGGAGCCTTCACACGGAGTTTACACTCGCTCATTCTGAACATAAAACTCGTTCAGAGTGAGCGGCGTAAAAAACAGATCCCATTGACTTGAATGGGTGCCGGCATACGCATGCTCCCCATTGAAATCAATGGGAGGCTTTTTTTACCTATTCCCGTAGAAAAGTTATGTTTGCCAGAATGCAAGTGAAAAAAAACTACAATCATCCTATGCTGGAAGACAGCAATGGACGGTAACTGTTGCAGAGAAAAGACACAGACTGAGTCTCTGCAACAATTATTGTTCATTGCTGTCATCTTATGATGGAAGACAGCAACGGACATTAACAACGGTAGTGTGAACCCAGCTTAATTTTAGAGAGTGCAAAGTTAAACTATCCAGATTTTTGCAAGTGTCTTATGTTTGAAACTCTGGCATGCTTTTAGACTGTCTAGAGACTGTCACACCACTTACTACTTACTGTAGCTTCAAGTAAAAAATTCAGCAACATTTTCACGCATGGCGTTCCATCTTAAACCCTGACCCTTCCCATTAAGGCTTATTCATTTACCAGGCAGCTGCGGAAAACGTTAAAGCGTCTAAAACACTTAGAAAATGAAGTGTAAAAGCATGTATGGTATTCATAGCCAGAAAGTATTCCAGGAATTATAAGAATTCTGGAACACTTTTATTAGTTCATCTGTCACAATGTTTAGGGTTTGTATGGACAGAATTACCTGGTTCTTCAAGGGGTTAAAATATGATTTCTAATGCTATACTGTTATTTCTATGTGATTTACTTCATAGCCAGAAAATTTGCAGGAATTTTCTCTCCCCATTTTTCAAGTGGAATGGGGAGCAGGATGAAGTTCAAGCTGTTTCACATACTCCACCTCCACTGTTATTTGTCCACTTCCTGGACAAACCTATTAATACAAAGGGGTTATTAATAGGCATTATAAATACAAGAGCGGCATTTATGTAAGAGGGCATAGTTTATACAAAGAAATATAAGAGGGCATCCTTAATAAGAGGGAAATTGGGCAATATTAATTTTAGGTGGCACTCAGGCATTATTGATTTAGGGAAGTACATAGGGCATTATTAAGTTGGGGGTTTATTCATTGTGGAGCACTATTGAATATAGGGGGCACCTAGGAGCATTATTATTTATACTTGTGTCTAGAGATGAGCGAACACTAAAATGTTCGAGGTTCGAAATTCGATTCGAACAGCCGCTCACTGTTCGTGTGTTCGAATGGGTTTCGAACCCCATTATAGTCTATGGGGAACATAAACTCGTTAAGGGGGAAACCCAAATTCATGTCTGGAGGGTCACCAAGTCCACTATGACACCCCAGGAAATGATATCAACACCCTGGAATGACACTGGGACAGCAGGGGAAGCATGTCTGGGGGCATAAAAGTCACTTTATTTAATGGAAATCCCTGTCAGTTTGCGATTTTCGCAAGCTAACTTTTCCCCATAGAAATGCATTGGCCAGTGCTGATTGGCCAGAGTATGGAACTCGACCAATCAGCGCTGGCTCTGCTGGAGGAGGCGGAGTCTAAGATCGCTCCACACCAGTCTCCATTCAGGTCCGACCTTAGACTCCGCCTCCTCCGGCAGAGCCAGCGCTGATTGGCCGAAGGCTGGCCAATGCATTCCTATGCGAATGCAGAGACTTAGCAGTGCTGAGTCAGTTTTGCTCAACTACACATCTGATGCACACTCGGCACTGCTACATCAGATGTAGCAATCTGATGTAGCAGAGCCGAGGGTGCACTAGAACCCCTGTGCAAACTCAGTTCACGCTAATAGAATGCATTGGCCAGCGCTGATTGGCCAATGCATTCTATTAGCCCGATGAAGTAGAGCTGAATGTGTGTGCTAAGCACACACATTCAGCACTGCTTCATCACGCCAATACAATGCATTAGCCAGTGCTGATTGGCCAGAGTACGGAATTCGGCCAATCAGCGCTGGCCAATGCATTCTATTAGCCCGATGAAGTAGAGCTGAATGTGTGTGCTAAGCACACACATTCAGCACTGCTTCATCACGCCAATACAATGCATTAGCCAGTGCTGATTGGCCAGAGTACGGAATTCGGCCAATCAGCGCTGGCCAATGCATTCTATTAGCCCGATGAAGTAGAGCTGAATGTGTGTGCTAAGCACACACATTCAGCACTGCTTCATCACGCCAATACAATGCATTAGCCAGTGCTGATTGGCCAGAGTACGGAATTCGGCCAATCAGCGCTGGCTCTGCTGGAGGAGGCGGAGTCTAAGATCGCTCCACACCAGTCTCCATTCAGGTCCGACCTTAGACTCCGCCTCCTCCAGCAGAGCCAGCGCTGATTGGCCGAATTCCGTACTCTGGCCAATCAGCACTGGCTAATGCATTGTATTGGCGTGATGAAGCAGTGCTGAATGTGTGTGCTTAGCACACACATTCAGCTCTACTTCATCGGGCTAATAGAATGCATTGGCCAGCGCTGGCCAATGCATTCTATTAGCTTGATGAAGCGGAGTGTGCACAAGGGTTCAAGCGCACCCTCGGCTCTGATGTAGCAGAGCCGAGGGTGCGCTTGAACCCTTGTGCAGCCTCGGCTCTGCTACATCAGAGCCGAGGGTGCGCTTGAACCCTTGTGCACACTCTGCTTCATCAAGCTAATAGAATGCATTGGCCAGCACTGATTGGCCAGAGTACGGAATTCGGCCAATCAGCGCTGGCCAATGCATCCCTATGGGAAAAAGTTTATCTCACAAAAATCACAATTACACACCCGATAGAGCCCCAAAAAGTTATTTTTAATAACATTCCCCCCTAAATAAAGGTTATCCCTAGCTATGTCTGATAGTAGAAGGATCCAGCGTCACCAGGTAAGTAAAATATAACTTTTATTTTTCCATTTTAAAAGTTTACAGCATTCCAATTAGATGGCAAGCATATACGAATGGAGAAACACTGCTACGCGTTTCGGGACCTTCCTCGTCCCTTCGTCATGGCATACTGATTTTTAATCAACCTGAGGCTTTTATACACTAATTAAAAACACCCCACGCCCATAAAAACTTTTAACTCCATACGGTAAATATGTTTGCACATCTATACCCTTCAACAAAATACATATAAACAAAGTCCCTTTATCCATTAAGTTTTGTACTCATGTTAGCCACATTATTTATACAACATTATTTTATAATCATTACATGTAAATATCGCCTTTTATATTGAATCTATCATATTATATCCTACTGTTTAATAAGATGTCGATCTTTACCCAAAGATTCCTCCTTCATAGTTCAATTTGCATTTACAAAAGTTCCTATCATAATTATATAACCCTAGGCTATCTATATATAAATGCCTACCTTTGGACTGCAGTCGGTATGAATACACCTAGACTTCCTAACTTCCACGGTTTGTTGTTATGTTGTACGGTCTCGTGACTAATACTAACCCCACCTTCTCCTGTCACATGATCGGACTGACTGAAATCATATACTATGTTATAGATCTCATGTATTGACTGCGAGAATGTATCCAATTCTAAACTACACTCCTTCACAGGTACAACATTATTTCGAACTCAACCATTTTTTAAGAGTCATATATTGTATTGATAAATCGTCATCTATAACTATTGATAGATATACGCTAAGTCAGATCGAATATTTAACCCGTGAGGATGACGTGTATTAAGCGTCATGATCCAGTATGCTTCTCGGGTTAAAAGTTTTTTTCGCCAATTCCCTCCTCTAATCGGCTTCCCTACTTGTTCTATTGCGTAATATACTAAAGATGAGGTATCTCCCCCATGTATTTCAGAAAAGTGACGGGACACACCTGACATATTTTCTTTGTTCTTACTACTGTCATAAATATGTTCTGATACTCGTATTTTCACATTACGAATAGAACAACCTACATATAACAACTGACATTTGATGCATTCAACAATGTATATTATGTGATGGCTCATACAATTTAAAAAATGTTTGATCTGATAAGTTTTTTTATTTTTTGAATCTGAAAAAACATGCGTTTTTTTTAACATATTGACACATGTTACACCGTGGCATACCACATTTGAAAAAACCTTTAATTTTAAGCCAAGTTTCTGATGGATTATGTTCATCATTTACAAATAGACTTGGGGACAACATGTCACCCAATGAATGTCCTCTTCTCGCTACACATTGTACTCCTGTGTTTAACAATTTGTACGTAATGGGATCCTGATACAAAATAGGAATATTTTGTTTAAAAATTTGTGTAATTTTATTGTATTGTCTGCTAAATGGAGTTGAAAAAACCAATTTACCATTAAAATTTTTTTTAGTAAATCTTTGTTTGGAATTTTTTAATAAAGATTCCCGTGTCCTGCTTTCAACTATTTTCACTGCCCGTTGTATCGACCAGTTAGGGTAACCCCTATTTTTTAGTCTTTTAACTGTGATATCACGTTGTTCTTTATAAGTCACATCAGTTGAACATGTCCGGCGGGTTCTAATAAGTTCTCCCACAGGGACCGCCTTCAGTGTGTGCATGGGATGATGACTATTAGCCCGTAATAAAGTGTTACCCGCTAATTTTTTACGAAAGATACTAGTATCAATCCTCTCCTTTTCCTCATTCCCCTCTAAATTTACATCCAAAAATGATATGTTTTTGGGGTGGTGAGAGAAAGTAAAGGTCAAACCCATCTGATTAGTATTAAAATAGGATATAAGGTCTGGCACGGACATAGACGAGCCCTGCCAAATAATAAGGACATCGTCTATGTACCGACCGTACCAGACCACCTCCTTATAAAACGGGTTGACCTCTGAAAAAATACAATGTTCCTCCCACCACCCCAAAACAAGGTTAGCTACTGACGGTGAAAACGGCGCCCCCATCGGGGCACCTTTGATCTGTAAATAGTAATCTTTATCAAAGAGGAAAAAATTATGAGATAATAGAAATGATGTTACTTCAATAATATATTCCCTCAATATGTCAGAGAAATTACTATATTCACCTAGATGATATTGTAATGCTTTAATAATCATTGTATGGGGTATATTGGAATATAAAGCCTGAATGTCACTTGTAATCCAGGAAAAGTTTTTTTGCCATTTGATTTTATCCATCATATTCAAAAGCATTTTAGTATCCTGTATGTATCCAGGCATTCTGAATACTAGTTGTTGCAACATTGAATCGAGCCATGAACAAAGCTTTTCATTTAATGATCCCATTCCAGCCACAATGGGCCGGAATGGGATCGGTGTAACATCTTTATGGGTTTTAGGAATCCCGTGAAAAATAGCAACCACAGGAAATTCTGGTATTAGATATTTTGATTGTTCAGCAGAAAAAATTCCTATCCTTACTCCCTTTTGTACCAAGTTGTTTAAAGAATTCAAAAATACATTAGTTGGATCTCTATCTAATTTTCTATATGTTGAATTATCTTGTAATATTTTCAAACATCCTTCCTTGTAAAATTCTTTATCCATAATTGCCACTCTCCCATCCTTATCTGTCTTTTTAAATACCAGACCTTTTTGTTTTTTTAGATTGTCTAGCGCTAATTGTTCTTTACGAGTTAAATTGCCTGCCGACCTATTTTTTATAACTGTATCCCTTAGGGTCCCGAGGTCCCGCTCCATGGCCTGCTGGAACAGGGCATAGGCAGGAGCCCGGGACCCCAAGGGATAAAAGGACGGATTCGTGCCCACAACTCCCACCGTATGAATAGACTTATCATTGGAAGATACACTTTCATTTTGTAATTGATTGAGGTTCAACACTGATATTTGTTCCTGAAACATAAAACTTTCCTTCATATTGTCGTATTCTATACCTTGTGAATTACCCATACCTTCAACATTGACCACATCAATCATCATATCATCCACTTTTTTAGACAACTGTTCATTATCATTATTATTATGATTATTATAAAAATGTCTTTTAACCGTAAGTAGTCTCACAAATTTGTTAATATCAAGTATAGTACGAAAAAGATCAAAATCCTGGCTAGGTACGAAACCCATACCTTTAGCCAAGATATTAATTTCCTCCCCTGATGGCTGATATGATGATAAATTAACCACATTATTTGACACACTTTGTTTTACATCACATATCTCATTCGACTGTTCTAATATCGTCGATTTGAGCGGGTTGGATATCTTGAACTGTGACTTGTGTTTCCTTCCCGCTCTTCTCGATCGTTTTTTGTCGAAAAATTTCTTTCTTTTATGTAATTGCGTTTAGGATATGGTGTAGACGACGTCGTATTAGAACTAGATACATCCGAATTAGTGTCAGCACTCTGTGTTGATTCGGAATAATCTGATCCAGGTTCTGATGAAGAAAAAGACACCTTACGTCTGTATTTTCCTGAAAAATTCCGTTTTTTTAAAATGGATCTTGGAGTTGTATCATTATAATCTTTCTTTTTTTGGTATACAAAACCCGTAGTATAGTCATTAGTATCCCTCATAAATTTCTTTTTTTTAATATTTATGATAGTTTGCTCCACGTTGTCTACTTTTTTTTCCACATTCTTTTTCATCATTACATAATTAGTGTCCGTCTCAAATGCCTTTAAACGGCCTTCCACCTCAGACATTTCTGTTTTAATCTCATCAAGTTTCTTTTTTTCCTGGTCAATTATTAATTGCATCAAACCAAAAGAACAAGTTGACAAAAGATTATTCCACGAAGTCATAAACTTCTCATCATACATATACGTAGGAAATTTCTTCAATCTAAGACCCCTTGGGATCATACTGTGTTGTATATACTTTTCCAGTGTTACACAGTCCCATAAGGTCTTAGCTTCCTTAACAGCCAGCTTTTCCCAATCATTAAACAAGGATCGCAAGTCTGGGTTCACAGAGGTTACAGGAGCATTATTATCAAAAATTGCAGCTATTGTAGATGCACGGGACTCCGATACATTACAAAATATTTGTTGACCCGTAGGTTCCATCTTTAAATACTCATACAGGGGGAGCAACGGAAAAGAGTCCAATTGTATACAATTCAGCACACATGCAAATATCCAGCTCACCCCAATTCCATATGAAACAAAATTCCTGGGCTGCACGGATGCGGATAGACTCCAATCCACACTGATACGATGTCTGATAGTAGAAGGATCCAGCGTCACCAGGTAAGTAAAATATAACTTTTATTTTTCCATTTTAAAAGTTTACAGCATTCCAATTAGATGGCAAGCATATACGAATGGAGAAACACTGCTACGCGTTTCGGGACCTTCCTCGTCCCTTCGTCATGGCATACTGATTTTTAATCAACCTGAGGCTTTTATACACTAATTAAAAACACCCCACGCCCATAAAAACTTTTAACTCCATACGGTAAATATGTTTGCACATCTATACCCTTCAACAAAATACATATAAACAAAGTCCCTTTATCCATTAAGTTTTGTACTCATGTTAGAGTACGGAATTCGGCCAATCAGCGCTGGCTCTGCTGGAGGAGGCGGAGTCTAAGATCGCTCCACACCAGTCTCCATTCAGGTCCGACCTTAGACTCCGCCTCCTCCAGCAGAGCCAGCGCTGATTGGCCGAATTCCGTACTCTGGCCAATCAGCACTGGCTAATGCATTGTATTGGCGTGATGAAGCAGTGCTGAATGTGTGTGCTTAGCACACACATTCAGCTCTACTTCATCGGGCTAATAGAATGCATTGGGCAATCAGCGCTGGCCAATGCATTCTATTAGCTTGATGAAGCAGAGTGTGCACAAGGGTTCAAGCGCACCCTCGGCTCTGATGTAGCAGAGCCGAGGGTGCGCTTGAACCCTTGTGCAGCCTCGGCTCTGCTACATCAGAGCCGAGGGTGCGCTTGAACCCTTGTGCACACTCTGCTTCATCAAGCTAATAGAATGCATTGGCCAGCACTGATTGGCCAGAGTACGGAATTCGGCCAATCAGCGCTGGCCAATGCATCCCTATGGGAAAAAGTTTATCTCACAAAAATCACAATTACACACCCGATAGAGCCCCAAAAAGTTATTTTTAATAACATTCCCCCCTAAATAAAGGTTATCCCTAGCTATCCCTGCCTGTACAGCTATCCCTGTCTCATAGTCACAAAGTTCACATTCTCATATGACCCGGATTTGAAATCCACTATTCGTCTAAAATGGAGGTCACCTGATTTCGGCAGCCAATGACTTTTTCCAATTTTTTTCAATGCCCCCGGTGTCGTAGTTCCTGTCCCACCTCCCCTGCGCTGTTATTGGTGCAAAAAAGGCGCCAGGGAAGGTGGGAGGGGAATCGAATTTTGGCGCACTTTACCACGCGGTGTTCGATTCGATTCGAACATGGCGAACACCCTGATATCCGATCGAACATGTGTTCGATAGAACACTGTTCGCTCATCTCTACTTGTGTCCCTTTCAAGTCTCTGGTATACCACTGCAGCACCCATAACCGCCATTATCAAGAATTCATTGTAATTATGCCACTGCATATAACCATGGTCATTGATACCTTGTCCCAAGAATCACCATCTAAAAGTAACCTCTAAGAAAATTATAGCTTAAAGGGATCCTATCACTCAGACATGATTTTTTCTAATTACCACGTCGGAATAGCCTTAAGAAAGGCTATTCGTCTCCTACCTTTCATCGTCTTCTCCGTGCCGCCGTTCGCCTACAATCCCGGTTCTTATCGGTATGCTAATGAGCTCTCTCCAGCGCCGCCTCCTCTCCTTCATCAGCGTCATCTTCAGCCTCTTCTTCCGGCAGTGGCTTGTTACTTCGGGCATCGGGCAGAGCAGACTGCGCATGCCCACAGGCCACGAGAAAATGGCCGCTTGCACAGTATTGAAAGCGGCCATTTTCTCATGGCCTGTCGGCATGCGCAGTCTGCTCTGCCCATGGCCCGAGGCCTTAGAAGTTACAAGCCACTGCTGGAAGAAGAGGCTGAAGATGACGCTGCTGAAGATGAGGAGGTGCCGCTGGAGAGAGTTCTCTCGTAGCATTGGGGACGCCCCTAGTGCTGCGAGAGAGCTCATTAGCATACAGATAAGAACCGGGATTGTAGGCGTACGGCGGCGTGGAGAAGACGACGAAAGGTAGGAGATGGATAGCCTTTCTTTTTGCATTGTTTAAAGGCAAAACAAAAGGATACCTAAGGAATCTTCTCCAGCAATCTAATACCCTGCTTTGTACTGACGAAGGACAAGAACTTCAAAACCGCTATATATAGCTGGGTTGTTCATCCTTCTGAAAAAGTTTCTGGTTTGGCTGGCATGAGGTAACATGCCTACTTCTTCTCCTATGGAATATGGTCTATATATATGGTACTTGCTGGGTCACTTCAATGAAAACCAGTACCCACTCCCTGGGTTTCATCAGAACATGGCTTCATATAACAGAAAACACATAGTACTTACTGATCAGGAGAAGCAAGGTGCTCCTAATAAGTGTCATGATGAGCAATAGAGTCCTTCTAGAACAGAATTGGGATGTCTTCTGAAGAGTCACTTATAACCCAGCGGCTAATTATATCTGTAGCTCAGTTCAATTCTCTTATCATAGACAAGCATAAGGAACTAACAGTATCCCAAGTAGGAAACTGAGGCTCTTAGATAGAACAACAGTATAAATATGTCCCTTGTGAGCCTTTTGTAGGACAGTGTGTGTATGTGTGTGTCACGAACAGCATATTGTGGACCCATTATGTGTCACCTAACCAATTTGACACTGTGCTGCTTCCAAGGATTTTATCTAAGTCCCCCAGTCTTCACCTTTAACCTCCATAAGGGGAAGTGGTCCCCTTGTAATAATAATAATTAATTATTATTATTATTAATAATAATAATAAAAATGTATTTACTGTATATAGTGCCAAGATATTCTGCAGTAATTTACAAATTGTAGGGTTCATGTACAGACAAACAGATACATTTCAGAGTAATAAATCAATTCACACAATGGGACGGAGGGCCCTGCTCGCAAGAGCTACTGCGACCACCCCGGGAGAACCGTGAAGGAGGCTGGACTGTCACGGTGACCTTATAGGCACCAGAACTCCCAGGAGAGGTGCACAGGGTAATAGGCAGAGTCAGTTAGATGTGACGCCAGTTGGAGTATTGAGACACCCGCTGGTCCCTGGGCTGAAATGGTGATGTGGGTGCCAGTGCTCTACTCCAACAAAGAGCTTTAGCCCAGGGCTTATCTGCAAGGAAGGCAATGTCCAGGCCAGGATCAGTAGAAGTGCTCACTGCTTTATTGTAACAGGCATCTGCTGGTTCACTTGTCCTGTAGCAGTGAGCTGTGGCACAGTGGCTTGTAGCTGGCTGACACCTTCCCATGTATTAGCAGAGAGTCTAAGATGGCTGCAGGTCCAGCTTCTGGTTTACTGCAGGGTCTCATTTACCTTGTAGAGGTAGGTGCAGGCTGCCAGGGTTATAGCTCTGCTCAGCCTGATATAATCCTGTCCTCTTACTGATAGTGATGGGGGGCGCTGTCACAGCTACTCTGTCCTGGTGCTGCTGTGGCAATCCTCACAGCACAGTGTCTGAAACACAAGATGGCCACTGCCACACTTCTCCTTGCTTCTCCTTCCCTGGCTCTTACAGAATACTACTTCCTCTCCCTGCTATGACTATTTCCTGTTCCAGCTACAGATCCACTCACCATAGTGTGTGTTGCTATGGAGACCACAGCTCACTAGGACAAGTGATACCAGAGAACAACAGCTTAACAACATTACACAAATGAACACAGAATAAACATGACAACATATACAAACTATCATAACATGTAAGGCACTTCTATGGCCAAATAACCATTAGTAACTCCTGTGAGGGGGTTACATCCCTCCCTTCTTGAATGTAGCACGTCCTCGGGCTACCAATAACACAGAAAACAGTCAATGGCTTAAATATCCCATAGTCCAAAGTAAATGGAATAAACGTAATAAACATAGAGGTAGAACTTTGGGCAGTCCAAGCATGGTGTCGCCACTATGGCACCAGGTATATGGCTTATTTGTTGAAGTGAAGATAAGTTTCCAAGGCAGATGATCAGCTGAAATGCACAGTCTACTATGGCTGATCTTGGCATGCTCCTTTAAGGGCTGTAGCGAACTGAGGGTTTACCCTTGTTTACCCTTTGGGATCTCCTTTGAGAAATTGTTTCAGGCTCTGAGGCCTCCTCTCTGTCAACAGGGAGTACCTGAGTATCCGGAGTCTCTGATACAAAGTCCTCTAAGGAAATGGAGTCACTTGTTTCCCTTGACACAGAAGGAGTCTCTCTTTGCAACGGTGTAACCGTAGGTCTCACAAAGAAGTATAAGTTAGGGGAAGCCAGAGCAAGTCCTAATTCTGTACCATGTTGGCCAGGAATGGGTATACAGGGTAATGTCCGTCTTGGTTGTGACAGAGCGTGTGGAGTAGCCGGTAACCGACGGGTCACTCTAGGACTTGTATAAGAGGAGGGACAGACTTTGAGATCATCTCTAGACACTAACTGGGATGGACCTTCTCCATCCTTTGGAACAATTTTACACACTTTAGGGTTATCATGTGGTGCCTCTTGGACAACATAGGCTTTGTCTTCCCAACGATCCTCTAACTTATGATGCCTAACATGTCGCCTTTTTAGGACCTTATCTCCAGGTTGCAAGGGTTGAGCATTTGCTCCTTTGTCATACTGGAGAGCCTGTTTGTGTCTAGCCTGGTCCAGAGATTTACACACATGTTCCTGAAGTTCTCTATTAACCCTTAGTCTTTCTGCTACCCAAGTGTCATTTGGTAAAGGTGGGGACCTAACCTCTGTAATCACTCCCATTTGGTGATCAGCAGGGAGCTGTCCTATCTGTCCTCTAAGGAGGTATGCAGGAGTGTACCCTGTGGAATCCTGTCTGGTGTTATTATAGATCTCAGTGATCTCTGGCAATAGCTCTGGCCACTCAGATCGTTTTTCACGGGCAACTGTTCTCAGCATGTTGATAATGTTTTGATTGGCTTTTTCACAAAGCCCATTACCCTGGGGATGGTAAGCTGTAGTGCGGATCTTTTGACACCCATAGAGGTTGCAGAACTCTTGAAAAAGCTCTGACTCAAATGCAGGACCTTGATCAGTAAGGATCTTTTCAGGATAACCGTAGGGTCGCCCAAAATGCCTTTGGAATTCCCGAGCTGCTGTTTTACCAGTGAGATCTTTTACTGGGACTACAACCATGAATTTTGAAAAATGGTCAATCATTGTTAGTGCATAAGTGTAACCTGACCGACTTGGAGTCAACTTGACGTGGTCAAGCGCTACCAACTCTAGTGGTCTGACTGTGACAATGCCCTGTAGAGGGGCCCGTTGGTTAGATCCTCTCCGCAAAGCACATTGTGCACAATCCCGGCACCACTGTTCAATTTGAGGGCGCATTCCCACCCAGTAGAAACGATCCTTAATGGTTCGTTCTGTCTTTTGGGAATTGAAATGTCCTGACTGATTATGATACGCATCCAAGATCAAAGGAGCGTCTTGTCTTGGTATCACAATCTGAAACACTCGCTCATGGGTACGAGGATTTACATAACGGCGGACCAGTTTTCCCTGCAGATAGGTTAAACGACCGCGCTCTCGCCAAAGATTTTGAAGTTCAGGGCTTGCATTGTTATCTGGACCTATTGAATTAGAATCTTTTAAAAGGTCTTTTAATCCTTGCAATGTTGGATCTTGTTTTTGGACTTGTTCCCAATCCATATGATGGAGGGACTCAACTCGCACGGTCTGAAGGGTACAATATTTGGTCCGGACATTTTGATTAACACGTTGAGTGACTTTGTCATAGAAGTCAGGGAGTTCAATTTCTTCCCATATGTCAGAGTCATCTAGGTCATTAGTTGACTCTTGGGGTAACCGAGATAAAATGTCAGCATTAACATTCTCCCTCCCTGCACGGAATTTTAAGGTAAACTGATAATTGGCAAGACGTGAAGCCCAACGCTGCTCAATTGCTCCCAATTTGGCAGTGCTAAGATGGGTCAGAGGATTATTATCTGTGTATGCAACAAAAGGAGTGGCGGTGAGATAATGATGGAATTTTTCGGTAACCGCCCAAACCAAGGCCAAAAACTCCAACTTAAAGGAGCTATAGTTAGAGTCATTACGTTCAGTCGCCCGAAGCGATCGACTGGCAAATGCAATGGGTCTAATCAAACCTTCTTGTTTCTGGGACAGGACAGCACCAAGTCCAGTTTTACTTGCGTCTGTTTTCAGAATGAACGGTTTACTGTAATCAGGGTAAGCAAGGACATTTGGACCGACTAAGGCCGCTTTTAACTCATCAAATGCTTTTTGCATTTCAGGGGTCCATTGGATAGTTGGACTCTTACCAGATCGGGTGGTGGACTGACCTACCAGTACAGCCTGTAAGGGTGCAGCAATCCGGGCAAAGTTTTTTACAAATTGGCGGTAATAACCGGCGAACCCAAGGAATCTACGGATGTCTTTTACCGTTTCAGGAGTTGGCCAGTCGCGTATCCGTTCAGTGTACTGAGGATCTGGTGACACCCCATCAGCGCTCACAATGTGTCCCAGGTATTGGATTTCAGATTTTAGGAGATGGCATTTGGAAGGCTTGAGTTTCAGACCATAGCGATCCAAAGACTCAAACACTCTCGCAAGGTGATCCAAATGCTCTGCATATGTCCTGGAGTAAACAATTATATCATCCAGATATAACAGGACAGACTCAAAGTTTAGATGACCTAAATGTCAAGTCTGAGAACATGAATCAAGATTCTTATACTTTATATTGTAGAAATACTAATTTTTCCTTAATGAGGTTGCATGAATCTGAGACAAAGGATCTTGAAGCCCAGAGGGAGCTTGTTTACCCTGCCTCGTGGTGAAGTCTTCAGGTTACAGCAAGGAGGTGTCTGGCTGGACATTGAAGTTTGGAGCCAATGGGAGATGGACAACTCAGGAATGTCATGGGGGCAGTAACCCCTCCTTTCTTTGTCTCTTAAGTGTGTGTACTTTCAATAAAGAGTCAGTAGATTGCTGTGTGTTGACCTGGGCACTGAAGCAATTCAGCTAGCTGATGAAACAGACTTGAATTCTGTGTCATTATTTAGCAAAATCGCGCAACAATAAGCTTCTTTAATTTGGACTGACTGATTGATCTACGATATAGTCAATTTGACTTTAAAAGTTGGTGCCGAAAACCCGGGAACTGCCTTGATGGAAACCTAGAGAGGCTTCTAACCCACGCGGATTATCGCAGTCGAAAGCCCTCATTTTCCGAAGAGAGTCCGGAATCTCAACTGATCACGGTGAGTTTACTTATATTGTATATATGTATTCTCACTTGTGAATCGGAAAATGGTGGTTAGTATCTGTGATAGTTATGATGGGTTATTAGTCTGAACCCCAGAAGGGATGGGGGTTGTCTAGGCCTTTCCTCTGGCAGTTTTATGAACCACGCATTGCTCTTTGGCTGTCCCATGTACTCAATCAGTCAGGGTTCTCAGTAGATGGACTGAATCTGAAAGTTGAGAATGTATATGGTCCATGTTTAAGTCAAAAGAGCCTGTGGGACATGAATAACCCCCATGATTTTATTGTGAAGAGAACAAAGGATTATGTAGATAATCTTGTTTCCCTTAGTCCTAACAGCGGCACAATGTGGGGTATTTCGTGCCCCTGTGTGCTGGTAGGACAGGCGGAATTTTAATTAGCCATGTATTAATTTCACATGGCTTGTTCCCTTTAAGAGGGCACAGATACCTCCCCCCTGTGCGTAAATAACAAGTAATAATACATACATTCCAAAATAAACAACAATAGGGGGGGAATCCTTGTGCCGCTGTTAGGACTAAGGGAAACAAGATTATCTACATAATCCTTTGTTCCCTGTCGTCCCTACCAGCGGCACAATGTGGGGAAATAGCAAGTAATCCCCATAAGGGTGGGAGATTAAACACAAGCAGAATGTAATACAGTACGCCCGAAGGCAGTAGCTTCTGAGCCATACCGATCAAGTCGGTAGTGCTTCACAAAGGTCAATTCTGAAGACCAGGATGCTGCTGCACAAATCTGGTCCAAGGTGAGAGCCTTGACCTCTGCCCAAGAGGTCGATACTGCCCGCGTCGAATAGGCCCTTAGGACGGTCGGCGGAGGTAAGTTCTGACTCACAAACGCCAACTTGATTGCTTCCTTCACCCAGCGAGAGATGGTGACCTTAGAAGCCTTGCGGCCTTTATGGCCCCCTACATAATTTATTAACAAGTTCTCAGATCTCCTGAAAGCGCGTGTGCGCTGAAGGTAAATCTGCAGGTTCCGGACTAAATCTAGGGTATGCCACTTCTCCTCCTCAGGGGAAGTGGGCACGGGAAAAAAGGTTGGCAAGCAAATGAGCTGACTCACATTCGCCCTAGAAGAAACTTTCGGCCTGAATCCTGGCAGAAATCTCAACTGAACACGGTCTTCAAAGAAGGCAATGTAAGGAGCTTCCGATGAGAGTGCTTGAAGCTCCCCTACTCTTTTTGCCGAGGTGATAGCGAGGAGAAAAGATACCTTATAGGTCAGCCACTTTAGATCCACCTCCTCCAGAGGTTCGAATGGAGCAACACAAAGTGCCGTTAGGACCTTGCTGAGGTCCCATTGGTGGACAGGAGCAGAAACTGCTGGTCTCAGCCTAGTTGCCCCTTTGATAAAGGTGCTCACTAAAGGATCCTGAGACAACCGCCTCCCCAGATAGGCGGACAAAGCGGCTACATGTACCTTCAGGGTAGAAGCTGCAAGCCCTCTGTCTAGGCCGTCCTGCAGGAAATCCAGGATCGCCCTCACAGGGGGATCGGAGGAGTCCACTTCGTGTTCCGTGCACCAGGCCTGGAAAATATTACCGATCCTACGGTAATTCTTATTGGTCGAGGTGGCTCTGGCGCTGGCTAAAGTCCTTAGGACGCCTTGAGACAGTCCTCTATTCCTTAATAGGGACTGGTCAACCTCCAGGCTGTCAGATTGAATCTCCTCAGATCGTGGTGTCTCAGCTCTCCTTGTGTCACCAGATCTGGGAGGGGGGGAAGCCTCCAATACCTGCCTTGACTCATCCACATGAGCTGGGCAAACCAAGTCCTTTTCGGCCAGAACGGGATTATGGCAATTCCCGAGACTTGGTCCTGTCTGATTTTCATCAATACCTTGGGTATGATGGAAACTGGAGGGAAAATGTATATCAGCCTGAACCTCCATGGGATGGACAGGGCATCCACTGCCAAGGCATTGTCCTCCTAGTACAGAGAGCAGAAGGTTTCCACCTTGGCGTTGAGTCGGGTTGCCATGAGGTCGACATCCGGAAGGCCCCATGTTTGGACAATCTGATGGAATATGTCTTGATTGAGAGACCATTCTCCTGATACAGGGATACCCCGACTCAACTGATCCGCTACTATGTTCAGGGAGCCCTTGATGTGAACAGCGGATAGGTGGGTCAGATTCTTCTCTGCCCACGTGAAGATCAAGTTCGCCTCTCTCAGTAGGGCTGGAACCCTGGTGCCGCCCTGTTTGCTCAAGTATATTACCGTCGTCATATTGTCTGACCGGACCTTGACTGCCTTCCCTTCGAGAAAGGGGGCGAAGTACTTCAGCGCCAGATACACTGCTTTTAGCTCCTTCAGGTTGGAGGTTCCTACCTCTGGATTCCTCCACAGACCCTGGACAGTCCTGCCGTCCAGGTGGGCTCCCCATCCCGAATGGGACGCATCTGTTGTCAACAGGGTCCAACGAGGTTGAACCGAGGACCTTCCGTCTTTCAGGTGTCTCCACCATCTGAGGGAAAGACGGGTACCGGGAGAAAGGCAGATCTTCCTGTGCAGTCCCCGTGGAGATCCGTTCCAGGCTCTCAACACTTCCATCTGAAGGGGACGCAAGTGCCATAAAGCCCAAGGGACCGCCTTGGCTGAAGAAGACATCAGGCCTAGGACCCGCATGGCGGTGCGAATGGTGATCCATCGGGACCTGAGGAGGCCCCGAACCGAAGCTTCTATTTTTGCTCGCCTTGGACGAGATAGGAAAATCTGCATGCTCTGGGAATCCAGAACAAACCCTAGGAATTTCTTCCGGGTGGATGGCACTATTTCTGACGTCTCCCAATTGATCAGCCAACCTAACTCCTGGAGGAAGGCGATGGCTATCTGGAGGTGGTGATGGAGAATTGAAGTAGACTGAGCTTTTATAAGCCAGTCGTCGAGGTAGGGAACCACGAAGAGGCCTTGAAGTCTGAGAGCGGCGGCAACTGGTGCGACCATCTTGGTGAATACATACGGAGCTGACGATATGCCGAATGGCAGAGCAGTGAACTGTAGGTGCTCTCTGTGACCAGCCATAAGAACGGCTATACGTAGATATTTCCTGTGTGGCGGGAAGATGGGGATATGTAAGTAGGCATCCTTCAGGTCCAGGGTGACCATGACCTCGTTGCGCAATAGGAAATTGGTTACTGAGTCTATGGACTCCATCCTGAAAGGTTTTTTCTTTATGAAGAGGTTGAGGAACCGAAGATCTATAATCATCCGCCACCCTCCTGTGGACTTTGGAACCAAGAACACGGGTGAATAAACTCCTTGACCCACTTCGGGAGGAGGGACCCTTTCCAGGGCCCCCTTTAAGAGATATTCTGCGACGGAAGCCTCCAGGCAGTCTTGTTGTAGGGCTGGTAAGACCCGCGTAGTGATGAAACGATCCACCGGAGGATGGGAGAACTCTATTGCGTATCCTCGCTGAACAACTTGAAAGACCCATGGGTCCAGAATGTGAAGATGCCATGCCACAAGGAAATTCGAAAGGCGCCCTCCTACGGGAGAGCTGGTCACAGAGAGCGGCGTCTCCTCAAAACCCCTTCTTCTTAGGGTCCTCCTTGGGGATCCCGCGACCCGCCCCTTTCGGACGGTATCTGGGGCGTCTCTGGCTTCCTTGTTGAGGCCTGTATTGAGACGTGGAGCCTCGACCCCTAGAAGGGGGAGGCCTTCTTTCTCTGGTTGCTTGTGGTAGTGATCTCCCTCTACCATCAGCCAATCCCTCCATCAGATCGTCCAGCCCTTGGCCGAAAACCTTCCCAGGTTGAAAGGGGAGGGAACACAAAGAAAACTTGGAGGCGACATCAGCCCGCCAAGGTTTGAGCCACAAGGGCCTCCTGGCGGCGGTATTGAGGGCCATGGCCTTGGAAGCCAGCTTCACCTGCTGTCTTGCCGATTCTCTCAGGAAATCCGTAGCGAGACGGATCTCCCCCATGGATGCCAGGATGTCGTCCCTGTTAACCCCGGAGTCGATATCCCGTTCCAGGCGGTCCAGCCGGGCTTGAAGCTTATCAGCTACTTCCGTTGAGGCGATGCCCACCGTCACCTGGGCTGAAGCAGACGAATACGCCTTCTTGAGCGTTGAATCCACTCTTCTATCAAGCAAATCCTGAAGATTTGACCCGTCATCGATGGGCACGACAGTGCGACGGGAAAGCTTAGAGATGGCTAAATCCACCTTGGGTGGCGGACCCCAGCGATCCAGCTGGGAGGGATCAATCGGATACACTGCTTTGAAAGCTCTGGTGGTGACGTAAGCCTTCTCCGGCTGCTTCCATTCTTGTTCCATTAGGCTGGCCATGGAGGCGTCCACTTGGAAAACCCTCCGCTTCCCAGAGGTGGACGCAGAGGCTTCCCCCTCGCCAACCTGGTCCCACGACCGGATGGCCTTCAGCAGTTTATTAGTCTTTTCCCGATGGAAAATTGGTCTGCTGGTACAGGAGGACTGATCGTCCGATGATATGGACACCTCCTCCACCTGGAGGCGCTCCAGGGAGGGCAGTGAAGCAGAACGCCTTTCCACGCGCTGCTTCTTGGTGAGCTGAGCCAGTGAAGTACGGATATCCTTTAAAGAATCATCCTGCAAAAAACACAAGGATACTTAGAAGCCGGAGGGGACCCTTCCCCTCTTTGCGGCAACCGTACTCACCATGTACTCCTTGACCCATGCTACCATATCACTGGTAACGGGTTCCTCCCGCAGAGGTCCCCTGCATTGCTGGCAGCGTGACCAGTCATAGCCTAAAGGCAAAACAATGACATTCAGGATACTCCCACCATTGGGAGAATTAGCAGACGAAAAAACCGCACCTACCATCAGGTAGTGGAACGTCACAATCAATGCAAGCCAGGTGTCTCCTTTTAGAAGACTTCTTCCGTCTTACTTGATCCCCGGGAGGGGTAGAAGAGGAAGACATGACAAATAGAAGCTAGCTTTCAGCGATACCTAAGCATGGAATATGAAACATCAGAGGAGTACATTCAAGGAACCATATGAGGAGACTCACCCAGCTTCTGCAGGCCACTTACCAACCTTCAGCAGAGTTTGCAGTAGAATAAATGCAGATTGAAGCGGTAACCACAAGCCACAGCGGAGAAACCAGCTAGGGATTAGACTAGCAGGCAATGAGGGATGCAACCTGCCCCCTTTTTTACAGCCCCATATCCGGAAGGGGCGTGGCCTTAGTCAAAAGCTCCGTTCCTTTGCCCTTCATAACACTCCTAGCCCTTCAAGTCACGCTCCCCCTTTGAGCCAACTACATTGGCACGTACCTTAATCTCCTGAGGACCTCCAGTGTCCAACGCTGCTGTTCGCGTGGTCCCGGAGCGGCGAATGCCGAAAACCGGAAGTTGCCGGTGTTACACTTCTAAACGACCGGCCGGAACCCTCCTACACAGAGGAAAGGTTCCGCGAAAACCGGAAGTTCCCCTCATGGAGCCGCGCGAACACGCCGGCTGGCTGCGCGCGGCTCCGAAGCCCAGCAGGACTGGATGCCGGGGAACAGGAGGTAGGATTGCGTGAGGGAGGTGGGCAAAATAGGTAACTTTAATCTTACCTATTCTCTTTGCAGGACCGACAGAAGTCCAAAGGGGCAGAGTGCATCATTGAAGACACCTGAACAGGTCTGAGCAGGTAAGTACCTGAAACTTCTTCTTACTCTTTCTCTTTAGGAGGACACAGAGTCCTCCCCACCTGTCCGATCCTTTACACAGGACAGAAAAAAACGCACAGGGGGGAGGTATCTGTGCCCTCTTAAAGGGAACAAGCCATGTGAAATTAATACATGGCTAATTAAAATTCCGCCTGTCCTACCAGCACACAGGGGCACGAAATACCCCACATTGTGCCGCTGGTAGGGACGACAGGGAACAGGCAAGCAGCATGTTACAGGCAATGAAAAGGTTAACAGCACGTGAAGTTGTAGTCAGTCCCAGAGGCGGTAGTGAGAGACAATGGAATGTTCACAGCATGGTTTAGAGGCGTGTACTATAGCAAGAGAGGGATTTTTGGAAGTTGAATGTGAATCCTTGTAAAACCAGTGACAAGTTCAGCTATAAACGACCTCACTGTATACTACTATTATGATGTTTAGAGCATTATACGTTTAGACTTTGGTTGGGATCTAGTAAAGTAAATTGCAAAAGTATAATTTAAGAGGTTCTGAACATCTGTGGTGATTATAAAGTGGGGTTTGCTATGAAAATATTCAAAAAGTTGCATGGTGTTCGAAGGAATATGGTTGGGCATACAAAGGGTTAATCTCAGTCAAATGTACTGACTATGTGTATACAGGGATATATCCAAGTATATGATGGTTATGTTATATTGTTTGTCTGTTATTGTCATTTAAACTGTTGCATCTGAATGAAAGGGAAACAAAAACATGTTAGTGGAAAGTTTTGAATCTTTATAGCATGGGTATGGGAGATCACGCAGGGGGAACTGGCCACTCCCCTTTCGTCATCTCCGCAATCCACAAGTTGGGGTTTTCTCCCAAGTTGAAATTTTTGTGCAAGAGTTCAGGGAACAAAGGATATTCTGATTTTGTTTATGTGTCTATGTTCAATGGTTGTGTGTTAAACTTGTGTTGTAACTTTATATTGTGTCCTGTTCTGTTAATTATGCTAATCACACCTTTCTTTGTCTCAGCAGTATATATATATATCCACACCTATACTGTGTAAACATTCACTATCCGCCATTAAGGATTTGGTGCCATTGTTCCACAATGGAATGCAGAAAGAGGGGTGTCGCCCTATTGTTTCGACGCCATCTTTGATTTTAACACTGGACCCTCCCAGACGTACACAGTATACTCTATTATCTTCTGTGTTCTTTTGTAATGAACCATGCAGGATTGTTCCCCATTGTAGGATAACGGTTATGAAAATTTAAAAAGGTGTCCCAAATTTTGAAATTTAAAAAACAACAAGCAACGTGTGTGTGTGTGTGTATGCTGATTGATCAAAAGATGTAGCACAGATTATTTTTGTAATGATGTTTTGGTTTTAGGACGTAAAAAGAGAGGAAACTTATTTTGTTCTATATTAAGTGAATTAGGAGCCTCCCCATATCTGTTGTGTGATGTCTTTTGTGTGTAATTGTGTTATGTGATCTGGAGATTGCTGTGATCCTTTGTTCAGTGTTTCTGCCTTCTCTGCTAATGAGATTGTATGAATGTGTTTCTGTTCCTTTAAGAAGTGTGCCCTGGAGCTTGCTGAATCCTGTAGTCCTACTTACACACAGAGGTCGGAGGGAGGGGGGCATGGCCATGTGGGCTGTGAAGTTGCATTATAGACAAAGATAACAGTGGCTGGACAAGCTTAGCTACAGTGTGTTTTCTTTATGGTTCCTACAAGTCCTTTCTAACTGGTTAACTATTAGGCCCTGAGTTGTTTCTAAAACGCCCCATCCTGTTTATTATTGTTTGTAGCTGTTAACAATAGGTTCAAGGGGGGAGTAACTGAAATATATAAGTATTTTCTGCTGACAATATAGAATAGAACAACATGATTATGTGTCACAAGAGATTGTTAGTTATTTGAATTATGAACCTATTGTTAACTTTTACTTTTTGAGTTCTTTGCAGATTTGATGTTTCTTGATTTGGGAAAGATGGTGGATCCTGCATCAGATATGCCACAGTCACCGTATATGAGGTAAACCAAGCGTAAGGAGACCTATTATGGGACTCCATGGGTCTCAGTTGAACTTGAAGCCATCACTTGAACATGGTACAATGTCTGAGGGTAGGTGTTTGATATAGTAGAATTATGGTCCGATCTGGAGGGCAAGAACATTTTGTGTGATGGAGATTCTGCCGTTGCTCATAGGTGGGTATAGTCAGAAGTCAGGCCACACACCAAGGCTGATAGGAAAGAAAGTAGGGTAACATGTGGGCAGATACTGCCATTAGCCCAGCTGCACAAGCCTAGGGGACCCAAACGTTTTTAGCTCTCTTTTCAGGTTTTACGACACTGATGCACCGAGAATGGTCCAGGAGGAAAGGAGACTTGGAAAGAGGAGGTACAAGTCCTGGTGTCTGGTGGTAAGAGAGTATGTACTGAGAACATTGTCCCCATTTATGGCATAAGCAGCTTCTTACTAAGTGTACTGTTTAGAAGTAGCCATGTGTGACCTGGTGAGCGGAGGATGGGCAGCTGCAGGATCTGGCATCACTATAGTCAGATATATTTGTAAGCCCATATGGCATGCGTTAGGCCAAAGAGTCAGGCCTGAAGCACTTGTACCTGTTCCAGGGATTGCAGGTTAACTATATACAGTTACTAAAGGTGAGATGGTATGAGTACGTGCTTGTGTGTAGTTGTTTCTCTTCAGGATGGTCTGGGGCATATCTGGTGAAGAAAATCACCATAAATGAGACTGCAGATAGACGGTTACTGAAAGATGTAGTGTAAGTAGTATCCCCGAGAGCATCAAAGTGCTAATGGAACTTACCATACGGGTAATAAGGAAAATATATGCTATATTATGGGTATATAATAAGTGTTTCACACCCCTATGTAGTTCCCAGAGTATTGGAAAGTATTTATCACTTGTCACTTGTATTTGTTTTTTGTAAGGTACATTCTAGACAGGAGAAATTAGCCTTAGCCCTATATTTGGATTGTGTTTTTCAAAATGGTCTCAGATGTAATATGATGTGCAGACTGACTATGTGACGAATTATCAGAAACATGTGACTAATTTATATTCTTGAGTTTTTCCCTTCCCTCCAGAGTCTGAATCAGTGGAAGGAACTTATGAACTAAACCCAAAGATTGGATGGAGATAAAGAGATGAGATATGAGATCCTGAGAGGAGAAATATCAAGGACTGTTGGATGAATCTGCACTTGTGTTCCTGTTATGTTTTATGCAACGTAGAGACTGATCCTTTTAGTGATATTAATCTGTGTATTCCCGTGTCTAAAGGGGATGATAAACGAGGCTGTGGGTTTAGACAATGAGACTTGAGGCTGATATGGAGATAATTAAGGTGTATGATGATGTAAGTGAGAAAGTTTAAGTGAAGTGAGATAGTTGGAAGCCGTCTGTTTATTTAAGAAAGGTATTACGTTTCATGCCGTAACATAATTACTGGACATAGAGGCTGTCACGTCTGTGGAAGGAATCAGGACAGGTGTCCACGGAACCCTTAAGGTCCAGATCGTCTGCTAGAGGCAAGACACTCCCTGGTGGAGTGTGGGGGATACACGTAGAGCTGCAGTTTTAGGTTTGGGGACCTGGCCATAAGACCCTTGGTGAGAAGTAGGGAATCTTGTGTGCAATTGTAAGCCTACCACCGGTGAGCAGCTGCACCGGTGTAGTATCTCTCATTAGTGATCATGTTATGGTGTTTAAGCGTAAACATACTTTGCCCAGTGAGGCACAGATGGCAGTAAAAGTTGATCGAAACTAGATAGATGGAAAGAAGCATGTTTATGGTCCAGTTTCCCCTCGAGAATACACGGAGTTGTTTTAGGGACAGTTAGGATCTGACCTTCCTATGTGAAAGCCCTTTAAGTGGGAGCTTATCTACAAGGGATAAGTTGTCATGTAAGAGGTGAAGTGGAACGGCGAAACACATTGGAACAGATCAGGGGGTTCACGAGCTCAGGGAAAAATTAGTATTTAGGGGGGAATGTCAAGTCTGAGAACATGAATCAAGATTCTTATACTTTATATTGTAGAAATACTAATTTTTCCTTAATGAGGTTGCATGGATCTGAGACAAAGGATCTTGAAGCCCAGAGGGAGCTTGTTTACCCTGCCTCGTGGTGAAGTCTTCAGGTTACAGCAAGGAGGTGTCTGGCTGGACATTGAAGTTTGGAGCCAATGGGAGATGGACAACTCAGGAATGTCATGGGGGCAGTAACCCCTCCTTTCTTTGTCTCTTAAGTGTGTGTACTTTCAATAAAGAGTCAGTAGCTTGCTGTGTGTTGACCTGGGCACTGAAGCAATTCAGCTAGCTGATGAAACAGACTTGAATTCTGTGTCATTATTTAGCAAAATCGCGCAACAATAAGCTTCTTTAATTTGGACTGACTGATTGATCTACGATATAGTCAATTTGACTTTAAAATAAACAGAACTCCATGAGCCGTTGGAATGTGGCAGGCGCATTGCACAACCGAAATGGCATCCGGTCAAATTCAAACAGACCCATTGGTGTTGTGAAGGCAGTTTTTTCAGCATCAGCTGGAGACATAGGGACCTGCCAGTATCCACTGGTAAGGTCCAGAACAGAGAAGTAGGCTGCAGACTGAAGAGCTGCAAGGGACTCCTCTATCCGGGGCAGTGGATATGCATCCTTGTGGGTGATATCATTCAATTTGCGGTAATCCACGCAAAGGCGAATGGTACCGTCCTTCTTTTTGACGAGTACTAAGGGAGCAGCCCAAGGGCTTCGGCTGTCCCTTATGACACCAGAATCCTTCATGTTTTGGAGTAAGCCTTTTACTTGTTGGTATTGTGCTGGGGGAATGGGCCTATGTCTTTCCTTGATGGGAGGATAATCACCAGTTTGAATTGTGTGTTCTACTGCAGTGACATGCCCAAAATCCATAGGGGACTTGCTGAAAATGTGTTCGAATTCGTGAACTACCCGCAATACCCCTTCCAGCTGAGATGAAGGCGTCTCAGGGGTTCCAAGGTGAATCTCCTGCCACCATTCTTTTTGCTCCCCAGTGGGGTTATCTGTGGGTTGTGATTTGGTGGTCTGAACTTCACAATGGACTCTCTGGAGGCAATCGGCATCCTGAACTCTGGATAATTTGGGAACCACTGTATACCGAGGTAGTGTAACTTCAGAATCCCCAAAATTCAACAATTGTACAGGGACTCGTCCATGGGTCACCTTAGCCAAACTATGGGCAGCAATAACTGTACGATCCGTAGGCATTGACTCGATGAGCACGGAGTAATCCCTGCCTTTGACACCAAACCTGGCCCGGCACCAGACCATCATAGACATGACCAGGTGGTAAGATGATGGGTCTAGTGTCAGTCACCCTAGCTTTTCCAATCTCACCTTGGGAAAGTTGGACCTGTTGTTGTTGGACCAAAACCTTAATGGCCTTATGGTAGATGTGTCTCTCTTTTGGAGTGGCTATTTGAAGAGTGTCAGACAAGGCAGCAATGGCTTCATCAAAACAATTAACTAGGACATTGGTCCCAATGATGATGGAGGGAGTGTCTCTGTCTTTGGCAACGTCCACAATGACAATCCCTTGATCCTTCAGTTCGGTTTTGCCAATCTTAAGGGTGGCTAGGAAGTATCCTACCTGTTTAAGTTCTTGTCCATTGCTGGCAATTAGAGTCACATGCTCATGAGGATTGCATGGTTGTAGCTGATCTCGAGACCAATATTTTTCAAACTGGGCAAGGGGCATGGTAGTCATCTGTGATCCCGTATCCAAGAGAGCAGTCAGTGGGATGTTGTTCATATTGATGGAAAGGATAGGGCGGTCTCCAATGAAACGTCGGCCCCATTCAGGTGATAGTGGACCATGGTGGTGGTTGTCTCCTGGGGGTAGGTCCTCTGCCCCAGTATGGCCTAGTTTAAAGACTGGCATTCTCGTTCAACGTGTCCTGGTAAATGACAACTTCGACAGATGGGCCTTCCGGATGAATCAAACTGGTCCGTGACCCTGCGACCGGGTCGGAATAACGGTCTGCGTGAATACTGACGTGGCGAAGGTCGCTGCCAGTGCCGGGATGAGGGAGACCTCGGTGGTGTCAGCTGAAGGTCATCCACTTTTTTGCAAAGCTTAATTAGATTCTTTGAAAGTTCAGCGATTTGTCCTTGGAGTTCAATGTTGGAGTCAGAAGGTTGGATCTGTGCGCACTGAGCAATGGGTTGTTGGATTACACAGGGCGGAGGTGCTGTAGAAGCTGAGGGCACATTATGCTGCTCCTCTGGCATTGTGTCCACTTTAAGGATTTGGATGGCTGTCTCTTTAAATAGGTTAAAGGGTCGGTCAGGGTCTTGAGAGTTAAGCATACGTAGTTGCATTTTAACTGCATCAGGTGTAGCACCCTCGATGAATTGCTCAGTGTGCGATCATAATTGTGAAGCTTATGAGGATCTAGTTGCGCAACCTGGCGGAGAGCTTCATCCAAGCTCAGAGCATAGTCTCTAAGACTTTCACCTGCATTCTGCTTGCGGCTAAAGAACCGAGCTTTTAGTTCTGACAGAGTCTTAGTTTCAAATATGGCGCGCAGTTTATCAAATATTTGCTTAACAGTTTGTTTCTCCTTAACATCCCAGGACTTAACTTCATGGAGGGCTGCTCCTCCCATCTGACCCATTAACATAGCAACCTTCTGCTCAGCAGTGAGGGGATAAACTTTGAAAGTTGCTTGCATCTTTTCTTTAAAGTCCTTTAGGGTATTTGGCTCGCCTACATAGAGTGGCAGCCATGGCACGCCTGGGTAATAAGGCATTGTGATTGGCATTACTGCAGCTGTGGGGGCTGAAACACTACACCCCTCTTCCTCATCTTCACTACCGGACCCTTGGTGTTTAAAACTGACAAAATCCCTTTTTTCTTTGTTCCTAAACATACTGGCAGTACGTGGCTCACCTGCTGTTGCCTGTGCTGTAGATTCAGGTATAGCGTGCGACGCAGGGCCAAGATGGCGATATTGCACAGTGTCGCAGTCACAGATCCTTTTTTTCCTGCCAGCAGCTCAAGTGCCTCCCTTCTTTTTCAATGGCACAGCAATCCTGTTCGTGACGCCAACTGCGACCACCCCGGAGAACCGTGCAGGAGGCTGGACTGTCACGGTGACCTTATAGGCACCAGAACTCCCAGGAGAGGTGACAGGGTAATAGGCAGAGTCAGTTAGTTGTGACGCCAGTTGGAGTATTGAGACACCCGCTGGTCCCTGGGCTGAGATGGTGATGTGGGTGCCAGCGCTCTACTCCAACAAAGAGCTTTAGCCCAGGGCTTAGCTGCAAGGAAGGCAATGTCCAGGCCAGGATCAGTAGAAGTGCTCACTGCTTTATTGTAACAGGCACCTGCTGGTCACTTGTCCTGTAGCAGTGAGCTGTGGCACAGTGGCTTGTAGCTGGATGACACCTTCCCATGTATTAGCAGAGAGTCTAAGATGGCTGCAGGTCCAGATTCTGGTTTACTGCAGGGTCTCATTTACCTTGTAGAGGTAGGTGCAGGCTGCCAGGGTTATAGCTCTGCTTAGCCTGATATAATCCTGTCCTCTTACTGATAGTGATGGGGGCGCTGTCACAGCTTCTCTGTCCTGCTACTGCTGTGGCAATCCTCACAACACAGTATCTGACACACAAGATGGCCACTGCCACACTTCTCCTTGCTTCTCCTTCCCTGGCTCTTACAGAATACTACTTCCTCTCCCTGCTATGACTATTTCCTGTCCCAGCTACAGATCCACTCACTATAGTGTGTGTTGCTGTGGAGACCACAGCTCACTAGGACAAGTGAAACCAGAGAACAATAGCTTAACAACATTACACAAATGAATACAGAATAAACATGGCAACATATACAAACTATCATAACATGTAAGGCACTTACAGTGGCCAAATAACCATTAGTAACTCCTGTGAGGGGGATACACTTACAATCTATGAGGCAGAGGAGGTGACACAAGAGGTAGCAGTGGTGACATAAGATGTAGCATCACACCATTTATGTGATAGAGGTTATTTTAATTACACATATAAAGTTGTATGAGCCATCACCAGTTAGTGTCCTTTTAAGTGCTGAACATATAAGGTTAAAGTCCAATAAGGTATCAAGTCCTGTATGTTAATGCGAGAGTGTGGACAGTGGAGGGTTAGTTTTAGGGATTCTAACTGTGGAAGGGTTTAGATTAGGGCATGAGCAGATGTGCCTTTAGGATGAGCTTGAAGCTGTGAGATAATCTGATTGTCTGGGTAAGGGCATTCCAGAGAAATGGTGCAACTTGGGAGAAGTCTGGGATACTGATAAATCAGAAGTCTGATAAGTCTGAGAGTCTAATAATAGAGGATATTAGTCTCAGGTCACTTATCGTACGGGTGATAGACAGAGATGAAGAAGGAAATGTAGGGTGGTGCAGCATTATAGAGAGGTTTGTGGACGAGATAGATAAGTTTATTCTATAATGAATAGGCAGCCAATGTAGTGACTGGCACAGACCGGAGGCATTGCTGTGGCATTTAGACTGACAGATGAGCCTGGCCGCTGCATTCAGAGTAAATTAGAGGGGAGAGTGTAGCCAGTGCAAGATGTATTAGAAGTGAGTTAAAGTAGTCAAGTCGAGAGTTAGTCAGAGCAACAATAAGGGTTAGGAAAGGAAGGAATCAGGAGATGTTTTTGAGATGACATGAGCGTGCCTGTGATTGGATATGGGAGGTAAAGGAAAGGCCTTAGTCAAACATAACCCCAAGACAGCAGATATGCTGTTACTGAATTATGGTAAGACTGAAGAATTAAGGCGTAGCTAGCAGGGGGTCAGGGGGTATGGCAGCTCCTGGCCCATTGACTCTGGGGGGCCCACATTGGGGCCGCCACAAAACAGATTAACCCCACACATCAACATGCAACAGCATCTATATGACATCAATACAGTTGAAATACATAGTAGGCAAGGAAGCGTCTAGCTTCCTTCTCTGCTTGTAAGTAGCTCATAAGTCACAAGCCACTTCAGGTTTTTGGCCTACGAGCTGCCCTAAGACGTCTGCATCCTGGCACAGATGTCTTCACGAGAAAGGCTGAGATGGGAGAACCCCTTTAAAGGGGTTTCCTATGGAATAGTAAAGTTTACTGGTAAGGATTGTATTGAACAAATTGGAGAGGAGGGACAGAAGGTAAAACATAAAAAAAAAAAAAAAAATACTCACTTGTCCCTGGGCTACCGCTGTCCACAGCCCTCTGCTGCTGTCTGTTCAGTCACATGCACACTACTTCTCTGATGCAAGTCCTACATTGTATGTGATTGGCCTCAGCAGCACTTGGTCACTCATATACCATACCTCCCAACCGTCCCAATTTCCGCGGGACATTCACGATTTCGGTGACGTGTCCCGCGGTCCCGGTTGGAGGGAGGTATGTCCCGATTTCAACTCAGATCTGCGTCCAGAGGACGCAGATCTGAGTTGACCGCATACGCAGCTAAAGCAAGGAGCTGTCACAGGTCAGCAACTTGCTTTGCCGCTGCACTCCCGCATACTGGCTATGTAGACGCGATGTGATGAAGTCAAATCGCATCTACAACTGTGTCAGCGAGAGAGAGAGAGAGAGAGAGAGAGAGAGGGGGGCGCGCAGAGAGCGGCGAGGGAGCAAAGGAGAAGGTAAGTGTAATGTGTACACTAAGGTGGAATGTGAAACTGGGGGCAGATGAAGGAGAGGACGGCATGACACTGGGGGCAGAGATGTGGAGACATGAATCTGGGGGCAGAGATGTAGAGGACATGAATCTGGGGGCAGATGAAGGAGAGGACGGCATGACACTGGGGGCAGAGATGTGGAGACATGAATCTGGGGGCAGAGATGGGGGGACATGAATCTGAGGGCAGAGATCAGTGGCGGATCCAAGCTTTGCGGGGCCCAGAGCAATTGACTGTGGCGGGGCCCTACTTACAAAAACCCGACATGTAGGTTTTTTCTGTCCGCTTGAAAAGTCGGACATCTTTAGGACAGGCACGGAGTGTAAAACAATGCACCCGATGTCCATTTAAAGGGGCTCTATCAGCAAAATTATGCTAATAGAGCCCCACATATGCGTGAATAGCCTTTAAAAAGGCTATTCAGGCACCGTAAATGTTATATTAACCCCCAGTCCCGTTTTTACATAAAAGCATAAAACAATATATGCAAATCTTACCGAACGTGCACCGGGGGCGGTGATGCACGATGCCGCGTCATCTTCGGGCACGCCTGCCTGTTCTGTCTTCTTGGAGCAACGCCCTCTGGTCCCGTCTCTTCTGCCAGCTTCCTATTGGTCTTCTTCCGGCTTGAGGTCTTCAAATCTCGTGCTTCCCTCCGGATCACTACTGCGCAGGCTCACTCGCCATTTTAATTAATGGCAGTTCGCAAGTGTGCAGTACGCTCGTGTAGTTCTATGGGGACTGGCAAGTGAGACTGCACAGTAGTGCTCTGGAGGGAAGCGCTACTACGCAGGCGCGGGATTTGAAGAGAAGAAGACGGAAGAAGACACGGAACCAGAGGGCGTAACTACAAGAAGACAGAAGAGGCAGGCATGCCCGAAGATGACGTAGCATCGTGCATCCCCGCCCATGGTGCACATTCAGGTACGATTAGCATATATGTTTTAATGCTTTTATTTAAAAATGGTACCGGGGTTTAATGTAACATTTACAGTGCCTGAATAACCTTTTTAAAGGCTACTCACGCATATGTGGGGCTCTATTAGCATAATTTTGCTGATAGAGCCCCTTTAAATGAATGCAGAATGTCACAGACACAACTAGTGTCCGCCGCTAATATCTGTGCAAGATTTTGAACGACATTAGCAGCGGACACTGACGGTAGTGTGAACGCCCCCTAAGATACTCCATGTGCCTAATATTAATAGCAATTAACCCTATTATGTCCCTCACATTAACCCCCTGTGTGCCTCACATAAGAGTTACTGATATGTGGGAGACATGGAGGTAATAATGAAGTATCTTCATGATTAGTACCCCCATATATCTCACACATCAGTAACCCTTATGGTGAAGTACACAGGGGGTTAATGTGAGGGACATGATGGGGTTAGTTGCTATTAATATGAGGCACATGGAGTTACCAAAACTAAATGAATAACTCCAAATGCCTGACATTAATTAGAATAGAAACCCCCCTCCAGCCTGTACCTGCGTCTTCTTTCTTTACTTTCACTTTGCTGAAGCTTCCTCTTCTCCCTCTCATGTGTGCACGATGGCAGAGATCTTCTGTATAGCGATAAGCTCCGCCTCCTGGGCTCCCCTCACCCTCTCATTGGTTGACAGAGGGCAGCCAGAGAAGGGGGGTGAGGAGGAGCTTCCTGAGAGCGCTGAGTGGAGTGTCCTCTATCAGTAGCTGCAGCTCCCTGCGCTGGCTGCTGTCTATTAGCTGATGCTGCAGGTACACAGTGAGCTTCCTAATAGGGAAAGTATATGTCAGAAGCACACTGTGTACCTGCAGCATCGGCTAATAGAGAGCAGCCAGCGCAGGGAGCTGCAGCTACTGATAGAGGACCGACAGGGGGCCCCTGCAAGTGCTGTGGCCCTCGGCAATTGCCCTGCCGACCGATCTGACCTGCGACTTGTTAGATCCGGGCCCTGCCGCGGGGCCCCGCTGGGTGCGGGGCCCCGGGCGGTTGCCCAGCTCGCCCTCCCCTGGATCCGCCCCTGGCAGAGATGGAGGGGACATGAATCTGGGGGAAGAGATAGGGGGGACAAGAAACTGGAGGCAGAGATGGGGGGACAGGAAACTGAGGGCAGAGATGGGTGACATGAATCTGGGGGCAGAGATAGGGGACATGAATCTGGGGACAGAGATGGAGGGGACATGAATCTGGGGGAAGAGATGGGGGGGACAAGAAACTGGAGGCAGAGATGGGGGGACAGGAAACTGAGGGCAGAGATGGGGGACATGAATCTGGGGACAGAGATGGAGGGACATGAAACTGGGGGCAGAGATGGAGGGGGGACATGAAACTGGGGGCAGATGAAGGGTGTATATGAAACTGGGGGAGAGATAGAGGGGGGACATATAATTTACGGGTGACTGTAGGAGGATTATACTGTGTGCGGGCACATGAAAATTAATGAGTGGGCGGAGTCAACACAAGTGGGCGGGGCTAAATTTGCCGCAGCTGCCCGCAGACCCTATAGACTATAATGGGGTCTACTGGGTTTCTGCCTGTTTTTTTGCCCAAAGAATGTGCAGCGAAAAGTCCTGCTTGTGGGGCTTCTCTCTTTGCATTTTTCAAGCAGAATTTGGGATGGAATCCCTGAATGGAGTTCAAGCGCTGGTGTAAACCCAGCTTGAGTATAATTTTTATATGCTTCACAGACCCCGCCTCCACTGTGGTTTGTCCACTTCTTGGACAACTCCTTTAATACAAGAGGGGCATTTATGTAAGAGGACCCCAGGAGCATAATTTATACAAGGAAGACATAAGAGGGAAACTGTACAGAATTTACAGTCACAACTGGAAGAAGTGGTCATGACGGTACAGATAGAAGAGACGATGAATGCAAACAGTCATAGACGTCACCTGTAAGTCAAAACATTGTTCATGTACTGTATTTACCTATCTGGTCTTCACTAGCTACCATTATACAGTCACCGTATAGTGATAGTGTTGCTACACCTGAGTTAGGGGTCCACTTGGACGTGCTCGCCTTCCTCCTGTGCTGAACCCCTAGCTATGTCTCTGCCAGAGACTGAAATGGAAATATCCGGTCTTAGGTAAATAGCAGAAACAGCAGTAGTTCAGTCTTTCAGAGATTGTTTCGCATAAATTGAAGACATATTTGAGACAGCAGAGAGACAGTCACTCGTGTTCTGTTGTAGTGCAGGGGTGATGTTGTAAGTGGCAATTGATCAGGGACCAATCTGACTTTGGTGCAGAGCACAAGTGGGTCAAGCCAGAACAAGTCAAGCATAGGCAAAGGTACATACACAGGTACAGAGCAGATCAGGATCAGAGACGTAGTCAATGAACAGGCCAGGGTCAATAACTGATAATCAAACAGTAGAGCAGAAACACAAAGCCCTCTCAGAATCTGTAGCAGAAAATCCAATATTGCGCAGGCACTGAGCAGAGGACAGAGCAGAGTAAAATAGGTGAAAGCTGATTGTGATTGGCCAGAGAGAGCACACAGGTAGACTTGTTAGGGTGCACTCAACCTATGGGCTGGACCAGGTGCAGCATCAGAAGGAAACACACAGTAGAATGGAAAGTCAGAAACCGAATGGTGTGAATCAGAAGTGAGTTGACGGCTGCTTTTGCTAGGAGAGAGAGCACAACAATCTGCGCAGATCAATGCCGTTGATTTGCAGCGCCAACTACAGCCCAGAGACAACTATGGCACCATAGCAACAATATTTTGTTGGATTCTGAACTATCCCTCTAAATATTTTTTGGGGTAACAAATATATGATGTGAGATTCTTATGTTTCAAAAAAAAATAAAAATACAACGCTGTGCAGAGGTTGCCGCTCCTCTCCTCCCTGCGCTCCTGAGTTTTAAAGGCTATTCACGCATATGTGGGGCTCTAGCAGCATGATTTTGCTGATAGAGCCCCTTTAAACTGTATGAGCAACTGTAGGGGAACTTTAAACTTTGGGGGCAGCTGGATGAGAACATTAAACAGGGGGCAACTGTAGGGGAACATTAAACTGTGGGGGTCGCTATAGGGGTACATTAAACAGGGGACAACTGCAGGGGAACTTTAAACTGTGGAGGTAGCTGGAGGGGGAAATTACGGGTGGGGCCTTCTAGGGAGGCATTATACTGAGTGACGGCCCTCTAGTTGGGTATTTCTACGTGGTGGTGATGAGGGGGCCAATAAAGAAACCTATGCACTTGGCCCACTAATGTGTTAAAATGGCCCTGGCACCAGGACCTTGGCAATATCACTCGGTGACCCCCTAAAAGTCACCTGGAATCAACCACTAGCACTGAGGAAACACATGGACACTCCACTCCTCACCGAAATCTTCTTGACTGAAACAGATGTTACATACATGTTACATACATACAAGCAGATGTTACAATTAAATACTTCCATGGGATGTAGTTGAAAAGTTGACAGCTGTAAATGAAAACTAGAACATAAGACTTAGGTTGAAAGATTGCAGCCAATGGCGATGAGCAACATACTTCTGCTGTCACAGGTGATGTGCTGTAGGACACGTCCTTGTGTGTTAGTTCATGGAACTGAATAGGGTCTTATTGGCTAAGAAGTTGCTTTGCTCCAAAAGCAATCCACCAAGATGCCAAACTTGGCATGTTCCAAACTGTCTTCCACACTGTTTCTGTAGTCGGGCCAGAGGCTTAAACCTTCCTACACCAGGTCCAGTTTAAGGTCTGCATCTGCACCACCTCACATTGCCATACTGGGGTCTGGTCCAGAGAAGTATTTGTTCCATGGTTGTATCCATGCTATTACATGTCTGTGTAAATTCAATCTGAATTGTGGTTTGTTTAGTTTCTCAAATGTAGATGAAATCTTTGGCTTACCTAGTACTCAGTATCCTGGGCACCACATTGGAGGATGTACAATAGCATGTGCCAGTAGCTTTATATTCCTGTTGTGTGCTTGTAATGGGGCTGGTCAAGGAGGGGACTAGGAAAGTCTGAGCCCACCCCTTCCTGGTCCCCATGCAATATAATAATCCCTTTACTCACACCCACTCAATATAAAGCCCCCTTTCCTGGCTCCCACACGGTATAACATCCTCTTTACTGGCTCCCATATAATGTAAAGCCCCTTTCCTAAACCCTCACACAGTTTAATGTGCCCTTATTGAACCCCAACACAGTATATTTCCTCCCTTTACTGGCCCACGCACAGTATATTGCCTCCATATTGGCCCCCATATAGTACAGTATGTTGCCTCCTTTACTAGCTTCCATACAAGGTGTGTAGCTTCAGAAATTGTGTTTATACCATCCTGATGAAGAGACCTCTATAGTGTCTCAAAAGCTTGATATGTCATCAAAAATTTTTTTAAGTTTTTTAATTTTTAAGTCTTTCATTTCATAGCTTCCATACAGTAATTTCCCCCAATTCTGCCCCCTTTAGTGGCCATTTTACAGTAAGTGCCCCCTCATACAGTGACTTTAGGCCACTACTTGCTGGATTACGCCAGCAGGTAATGACTGCTATTTACTTACTGATTCCTGCTCCTGTCCACAGCCTCTTCTGCATCCCCTTCATGCTACAGGGGGAGTGGAGGAAACTTTTGGCAGAAGTAGAGATTGGTAAGTGCAGCCATTACCTGACGGAGTAATCCAGAAGGTAATGACCTGTTAAAACCAAAAAACGTGTTGGGGGAGGGGGTAGTCGTGACAACTGCTTTGGCAGTAGTTCTGACTCTGTGGCTGGTGTTTGATGACAAGATGAGAGTATAGGTCTTGTATTTTTTATCATTGTAAGGATGCATTCACACTAAGTATACACTGAGCTGATTCTGAACATAAGGCTGAATTCACACGGAGTAAGGCCGGGTTCACACAATGTATTTTGGCACGTAATGTGGCACGTAGACGCCGCGGGAGATTTTGCGGGCCGTATACGCTCCCATTGTTTTCAATGGGAGCTGGTACCGTATACACGGCGCTATTTTACGGCCGCTTGTAACTCCCATTGAAATCATTGAGCACGCAAACTCTGACACGCCGTATACGTGCCAGATTGCGCTCCACTTTACTCCGTGTGAATTCAGCCTAAAACACGTTCAGAATCAGCGCGTACAAAGCAGATCCCATTCATTTCAATGGGAGCCGGCATACGTGCGTATCACATTGAAACCAATAGGCAAAAAAGCAGCCCATTCATTTCAATGGGGAGCGCTCGTATGCTGGCTCCCATTGAAATGAATGGGATCTGCTTTGTACGCGCTGATTCTGAACGTGTTTTATGTTCAGAATCAGCTCAGCGTATACTTAATGTGAATGCACCCTAAGGGAAAGTGTCAGTGAGAGGGGACCGCTGACCAGGAGATTCCTTAAGTTTGATGGCTGTTTGACCTTCTACAGACTATTGGATAACATAGCATTGCAACTCTCCTGGGTTCCCGTGACTGGTTTGCTGGAAAACCCTGTTTGGATATAAAAACCCCTGCGATCTTTCATTTGTTACACCCCCTGACGAAGGTGATTGCGACAAAAAATGCGTTGGGGCATGCGGCGCCGTGCACCTACACCTCTTAGTTGTCACACCCATTATGGGTAAGTGTTTTTAGGACTTGCACACCTATCACTGTTAAGTGCTATATATCATTCTTTGGTATGCCTATTTAGGAGAGCTGGGCTATACACTGACACTCATGGCTAACTTTATTATAGTAACTATGACATATATTGTTATACTTTATGGTTAATTCCATTATAGTAATCATGATATGTATTGTTTGATCTCAGGACATTGCATTACAAACTTGCTTTTTCTGCACTAGCAGTATATATTGCGTCACTTTCTTGAGCTATACTTCAGCTCCGATAAGGTCCGCCCATAGTTAACCCATGTGTGATCTTGCATTACTCTCTCAGTCATACCTTAGCTTGTGTAAGATCCCTTTATGGTTTACCTTTGTACATTATATTATTTGTTACTAACACTGATTATTATATCATATAGAGGCCTTGATGATACTAAAAGCATTTTGTGTGCATTTTGCCGCATCTGGTATTGTACCCAGTACGTTTTTGTGTATGTCCTTGTACATTTGATACATTTTTAATACTTTGTACAACTCAATAAATAATCTGTTTTGTACCTACTTTTGTACAGTATGTGTTTGATGCTGAGTGTTACACTCATCTCAACCCCTTGGTGTTTTCTGTTTGTATGGAAGTAGGAATATTTCCTTCACATTATTGTCAATAGTCCCAATTTTGCAAGATCTACCCTAATTTCTGAAGGTCATTCCCTGCAAAAATTTGTCCCAGACATAACGGGTCGCATCTTCTTACCAAATATTTTACTCTCTGACGCCCAATCTTGTGTCCTGTTTGTAAGCTCCAGGGAACTCTGTCACATTGTTCTTCCCTGTCCAGAGGTAATGGCAGGTCAGACATAATAAAGCAGGTCTGGGAAGAGTCACAGATTAGAGAGAAGAGGCTGCAATGTGTCACTTCATTCAATGTCTATGAGGCTGTCGGGAAAAGCTGCTTTTTGTGTTCACAAAGTTAGTCTGAGTGTTGTTGGTGGCTAACTAATAATCTAATGACAATGCTTCATGACAAACCTAGTTGTGCCCCTAGGTAAATACACTATGTGGTCAAAAGTATCCAGACACCTGCCTGAAAATGACTTACAAGTTCGTGGCGCCCTCCATAGGTAATGGAGGGGGCTTGCACCCCTTGTTCTTTTGCGTGGCACTATCACAGCACAGGCCTACATTGATGTTTTAAACACCTTCTTGCTTCCCACTGTTGAAGAGCAATTCGGGGATGGCGATTGCATCTTTCAACACGATCGAGCACCTGTTCATACTGCATGGCCTGTGGCGGAGTGGTTACATGACAATAACATCTCTGTAATGGACTGGCCTGCACAGAGTCCTGACTTGAATCCTATAGAACACCTTTGGGATGTTTTGGAACGCCGACTTCGTGCCAGGCCTCACCGACCTACATCGATACCTCTCCTCAGTGCAGCACTCCGTGAAGAATGGGCTGCCATTCCCCAAGAAACCTTCCAGCACCTGATTGACCGTATGCCTGCGAGAGTGGAAGCCGTCATCAAGGCTAAGGGTGGGCCAACGCCATATTCAATTCTAGCATTACCGATGGAGGGCGCCACACATAGTGTATTTGCATTCACTGGTTAAAAAAAATTACAATCACAAAACCACCAAATACTTTCTTTTAGCAGGACTACATGTAGTAGCCTTGTGTTTTCCCCTTTCGCCTAGGATGACACTGTTTAGCAAGGAGTTTGCAGTTTCATGTACACATAACACCCTGCCCATGTGGTCCTCTTCCTCACAAGGATCTACTTAGGCCATAGGCTTAAACTCCCTCTTTATTGCTTCACCATGAAAGAGAACAATATCTATGTAACCTCTTATAATGTGAGAGTTGTTTTTTTTTTTAAAAGCCAATAAGTGGAGCCACATTGGATCAAAAATTATCCATGGCTCCCCATATAGTCTAACTTCTCTTAGAGGACTCCCCTTACAGCAACAGGCAACAAGCGAGTTCAAAGGCACCTCCACCATGAACATCAATACAGGCAGCAGAGTCAGTCAAATGAATTGGCTTCTTTATTGAATGTCTTACAACGTCTTATGTGTTTCATGGCATATATACCAAACCCCTTCAATCAGATAAGTGACATATAACAAATGGGCTGCACTGACATAAATACACATGAAGGGGTCAAGTGTCCAAACCATGGTCGTTCCTTTATAACAAGAGATTCTCAACATTTCGCTACAAATTCCGTTGGACTAAATTATTACAAAATTAATTTATTTATGTTTAGATCAATTACATCTACGTTTAGCTTTATATGCTGTTTCGATAAAGATTACAATATTTGTACTTTCACACAAAATATGTTAAAAAAAAAAAATCAATACCTGTATGTAGATGGGAGGAATATGCAAATCTGTCTCCCAAGATGTAAATAGGGAGACAGTGCCTCTGTTATGCTGCCCTCTATAGGAAGCACCCTGAACATCATACCCGATTTTCCCAGAAGCCTTTACTGCATAATGTGGGGTTTTTACCAAGTCTGTTTCTCAGCTACGGACGGCCGTTTCGGTCTGGTTGGACCTCATCAGCGCAGCGTAGAGAGAACTGACTTGGTAGAAGTGAGAGGCTGAGAGACCAGATTATGGGGATAATGTCACTCCTTAAGCAGAGACCACCTATTAGGTGTGTGGAGACTTATACAGCCATAGTCGCTCCACTGTAAGGGATCATGGGAGGAATATGCAAATCTGTTTCCCAAGGGAGACAGTGCCTCTGTTATGCTGCCCTCTACAGGAAGCACCCTGAACATCATGCCCGACTTTCCCAGAAGCCTTTACTGCATAATGTGAGATTTTTACCAAGTCAGTTTCTCAGCTACGGACGGCCATTTTGGTCTGGTTGGACCTCATCAGCACAGCGTAGAGAGAACTGACTTGGTAGAAGTGTATGTAGATGGTGAGGTCAGAGGTTTTCACACGACTATAGATATTACAGTGTTATAGGGATCACTGAACACTTCTAAAATGGAGACACAGATTTTGCTTACTATTAAAATGTAACAATGAACTGCTTTCTTCTGTCCTGTCTTGGAACAGCGTTCACCACATTGAAAGTCCAGTGTATCCAACCATCATTACATACAGTCTCTACCTCAGTGTTGTCCTCATATTATTAGCAGCCATCATGGATCATTACAATGCAAACTAAACCAAAATTATTGCCTGTGGTGACCAGTCATACAGTTAGTTTGCCTAATCCATGATCAATAGTTAGAATGGTAGGAAAATAAAGCCCAATAGTAGTGCATATCTAAAAACATACAGCAATACTAATAAAATACTGCATTAATAAATAGTCAGGACTGTACTACTTAGACTGTGCCATCTTTATAGCACTAAAAGCGTTTATTCTCATACAGGGCTTCAAATCCCCTGCTTCCCTTCACATAATCATAGTGACATGATACATTTGTGGCTTACTGGGGGAGCTTATTGGAGACAGTTTTACAAATCCTATTTAACTTATTAAGGTAATAAACTAGTCTTACAGCAGTATTCCCATTTCTAGGATCATATTTAAAACTGTTGCTTAAAGGGATTGTCCAAGATTTTTTTTTTTTTTATTTAGTTTGAAAATTAGGTGAAAAAAAAAAATAGGAAAAACTAAAAAACTATACTCATCTGTCCCTGGTGTCTCCCAGCGCCGTCCAGTCCTGCTGCTCCGATGTTTTCTTCTACTGAAAGCCCCCACCACATGTGACTGCTGAGGCCAATCAGCTGCCTCATTGAAGGACATGGGACGTCACTACCCGAGACATCTCTGATTCTTCTAATTGGCCTGAGCAGTCAAGTAAGGTCAATCAGCGGCTTAAGGAAAGGGACCCAAGACGTCACAGCAGGCATGGACTTCTGCTGAAAGAAAACATTGAAGCAGCAGGACTGGACCACACTGGAATGCACTGGTGTACACGGGACAGGTGAGAATGCTTCTTTTTTATTTTTTTCACCTTCCACGGCTTAAGCTACGCCAACTTGTCACTGGATTCAAGAAGTAGATGGAAGAGGAGACAGGAAACCCATTTAAGTCTTCTTTTCAGAAAAAGTGCTTTTTATTGCCGATTTTGCTGCATTTTTTGAGCCAAACCCAGAAATGGCTTTATAGATAATGGAAAATATAAATTAAGAACTTACTTTCTCCCTTCTGATCAATACATTACTGGATCAAAAAAATGTACCAAACTCTGCAACAAAAGAAAAGCAGCTTTTTCAGAACATGGGGCCTTACCCTAAGAGATGAGAGATGTTTATTGGGAAAGTAAATTTCAATTAAAATTGGAAAGAGGGGTATATCAATATCATCCCCTGTGCTGGATACACCAGGCTGGGTCTTGCCTATTTTGCTCAGGGACATAAAGTTCTTTATGGCCAAGCAGATATGTGTTGGAACAATTGTCCGATTTATAAAGTCATATACTTGAATGCATGTGATTTTTCTTTTTCCAACAAGTTTTATTTTCTATGTTTGGACTTCACTCTCATTGGATGGACTATTGCTTAAAAAGCAAGTTCTTTTTTTGTATAAAAGTCCATTAAACTGTTTTTGGTTTTTAATTAAAAACTGTTTGACTGTTATCTGTGATCCTGTTATCCATTTGTATACATCCCTTATGTCTGTAATTTCAGTATGCTCCCGAGTCTCAGTCTGTAGTGAGATGGGAGCGAGAGCCAGAAGGAAGGAGCATACTACAATCTAGCCCTTCTGACTACCATACAGCCCCAACATAAGCCTTCTTCCCACATTGCCCATCACTAGACTAAAACTGTGTAGACATTGTTGTTTCAAGTAAACCTACATAAAACCAACTAACGGGAGCTAGGACAGCACATGCGGTCATTCTCTGCCTAATAACAAACCACCCCTTCCACGGTTCATCTGTCGTGATATCCTGTGTACTGAGGACATGACGAAAAACATTAAACCGTAAGACACATGACCAATGGGAGTATCTCGAAATGGGGCTCTTTGGCAACCATAAGTAAATTGAAAATTGCTATTTCACAACCTTTAGGAACAGTGAGGAACATTTATTAAGCTACTTGTGCCTTTTTTGTTGAGAAAAGCGGGTGACCTAAATGGAGATCCTTTTTACGCTGTATTTATCACTTGAACCTTTTAAAAAGGGGTAAAAAAAAAGGAGCAAATGGACTCCAGTACATGAGTAGTGTAAAAGAGCCCCTCAGGTCAAAAAGCTTTAAAAAAAAAAAGGTCATTTATGCCTTTTTGAAAAAAAAAAAAAAAAAGGGGGCAAAGTGCACTCTAAAGTGCAATCTAAACTAGCATGTGCTCAACATTTAACAAGGAGGTGTGCCGACATCATAAATAGGCAGCACGGTAATGCTAAGTTCACACCTGCGTTCAGGTTTCCGTTCTTCGGGTCCACTTGGGGACACAACAAACAGAAACCCAGTATATTTAGAAAGCAGTTACCCGTGGAAATAGTCGATAATGGAGTTTGCCAAGTTTCCACCCTAAGGGTAAGTTCATACGGAGGAAAGTGGAGCGCAATCTGCCACGTATACACGTGCCGGCAGATGACGTGCTCAAAATGCTCCCATTCATTTCAATGGGAGTTAGGAGAGTATACACCGCGTTATTTTGCGCCCGTGATTTTGCGGCCGCAAAATAACGCGGCATATACGATGCCAGATACGTATACGTGCCAGATTGCGCTCCACTTTCCTCTGTGTGAACTCACCCTAAGGGTGCATGAACACGATGTAACGCGGCACTGATTCTTGTACGATAACTCGTGTAAGGATCGGCGCTGCAAATCAGAATCCCATTGACTTCAATGGTTTCCGTTTAGCGCGCGTAACACATTGAAATCAATGGGAGGCTTTTTAACCCATTGATTTCAATGTGTTTCGCGCACTAAACGGAACCCATTGAAGTCAATGGGATTCTGTTTTGCAGCACTGATCCTTACATGAGATATTGCGCAAGAGTCAGTGCCGCATTACATCGTGTGCATGCACCCTAAATATGCGGAATGGGGGACGGAATCCCCGAGTGCAGATGTGAACATAGCCATAAAGGCACAACTGTGGAAAATATGATCAAAATATGATAAAAAAAAAAAGGGACAAATGGTTAAAAAAACCAACCAAACAAACAACGTGTTATATAACAGTTTGATCCTGGGGGACACTTTAGACACCTTTTGAGACATTTCTTTTACATTACTGCATTGTGCCTATTATGAGCTAAAGCATTTTCCTATTAGGTTCACAACCATTTCTACTCTACAGTATTTTATTCTCATACAGTGCAGGCTCCTTGGTTCAGATAAAAGAAAATCTGTCAAAGAAGTTGTCCAAGGGCTTGTTTCACAGTTCTTTTGTCTGGAGAGCCCAAGAACGCTCATTAAGCTAAATTCTTATCAAACTGAATTTTTACAAGGGTTACAGATCTAAGTGTCAAACAGCTTCTCTGGTCAGATTTCTGACAATGACATGCAGGCTGCAGATTAAAACTGGTTGAGAATATTTTAATAAAAACCTATTTGGAAATTAGTTAAAATGTTATGATGAAATGAGTGCTCTCCTGCACTGGTTAAGCGTTACTACTAATGTATAGCCTGTTCCCCATTACTTTTGCAGAGGGCAGTTGGAGAGGTTGGAACTCTAATTGTCATGGTGTCCATCATATAGCCAGAGTGCTGCAGAGGAGACACAAATGAGATTTCTGGTCTCCCCAGCTGCCCTCTGCACAAGTAATGAATGAGACTCCATGTTGTACATTAGTTATAGAATTTAACGCACTGATAAGCTTTATTAAGTCCCAGATAACCCCTTTAAATAAGCTCCCTCTGAGGATAGCCTCTATTATCTAAACTTTTAACGCTTGACCTTATGGTTATGTAAAGGAAAGCCGGGTACCTGGAGCTTTGTAACAGGTTTAAATTAAGAGCATACCACCCTGCAAGTGAAGTTAGTATCATCGATTAGTCTTCCTAAGACATATAGTTCTTGAGATAAAGTGACTGGATGGATAGGATCTACCATCTGTCTTTTTACCTCCACACACATATGTAGTGTCCAAAGCCAAAACTGCTCCAAGCCTCTCTGTTCCAATTCTCACTATAATTCATTGTTCACTTGTCTCCGTAGAGGACTCAGCCCTAATGGCTAGGTTTCCCCTTTCTCTCTGCAACTTTCGTAGATCTCTGATGCTCCTCACTGCCCAGATTGCCAGCTCCCTTAGAACATGGTAACCCCTGACTTTCTTTTCAAAGATTCCTCCTGATGCTCTATCCACCTCATCTATGTCTTCATCTAATTCTTTCTTTAGACCCATTGTTGTTCCAAGGTGTTCCAGCTGGGACCTCAAGGCTGACACTTGTCGTAGAATGCTATGAAGACCGCCATGGAGATCACCCTCTCCTTGTAACAGGTTGTCACCCTGTTCTTCTATCACGTGTATCAAACGTCTCTCCAAGTCCAAGTACGCAGTTATATTAGATAGTAGCCTCTCCTCCATGGCCATCTCTGCCCAGGTGTCAGAATCCATGGATGCATTCCCTCCAGCGAAGTCAAAGTTAGTTAAACTGTGAAGTCCATGTGCTTCCACCTGTGATGAAAATATAGGTCAGGAGGATCACCACACAAATTGTATATAATGTATTGCAAACATCAAACCATTGATATATAAGATAAGATCACAGTTCCTCATCACTTCTGGTTATGTGATACATTTCTTTTTGGATCTGTTAGGACAACAAACCCTAAAAAGGCCATCAAAGTAGATTCAGTCAAGCAAATTTCGAGGTGAAATAATTTTAGTTCTTACAAGAAAAATACTAATGTTAGGGGAAATATAACCATATGAGCAACAAATGTCAAAGGGAAGCGAGTTCCCTAAAATTAAAGGGATTTTGCCAAAAACATTTTTCTCCTATGAAGAAGATTGATAAATGTATCATTGTTTATTGCCTAGATGTCCACTAATCCCAAGTCCCTTAGTCCCCAGTGTTAATGGATCAGTAGTGCGCATGTGTAAAAAGCACTTCTATGTATTCACTTCTACGGGACTGAAATCTGTACTATGAATGACATAGTGATGTTATTTGCCCAATACTGCTCCATTTACAAAAGGGACCCTCATTCTCTTGATGGTTGGGGATCCTACTGGTCAGAACACAAACGACCATACATTTAACACCTATCCAATCTATAGGGGATAAGTGTCATTAGTGGGAAAAACCCACCATAACGCTCCTAAAAACTTTTAATTTACTAGCATTTCTGTCAATAAATTCTGAAATACAATTTAACAAATTTTGGCTTCTTTCTGTGAAATCCTGTATTTTTTTCCCCCTTTTTAGTTATTGAGAGCTGAAATTTGTACACTGCTTTCACTATAGATGGGACTTGATGGACTGATGTCTTCATCCAACCTCATCTACTTTGTACTATAGGTGAGCGGACTCTTGTATGATGCAGGGAAACTAAGATTGGAGTGGGGGAGAGGTCACTTTATACTGGTATATCTCAGGAATTATAAGATCTAGAACAGTAATCCTGGTCATATGAAAGATGAGATTCTTAGCTTTCATATATCACCAAGATCACAGTTCTACCTATCATTTCCAGGTATATCACCAGTTGAAAAGTGGTAATGAGAGCAGCTGCATAAATATGCAAATACAGACTGTGATTTCAACTAAAAATATTACAGGCAGGGGGCAACATGGTGGCTCAGTGGCTAACACTGTAGCCTTGCAGAGATGGAGGGTTCGAATCCCGCCAGGAACGACACCTGTGTTTGCATGGATTTCCTCCCTTTCTACAAAGACATACTGATGGGACAAAAAAAAATTGCTCAAGATATAACTGTTTGAAATGCCCCCCCCCCAGCCTTATATAGAAGCTTGTACACCCACCATGACCCTATTGAAAATAGTGTAGATTCAGCTCACAATAGAGAAACAAGAGAAAGAATAAAGAGGATGAGGATTTCAAAATGTGATAATAAAATATATTGCAGAACTGATTAATGACACCAATGCTGGCAGAAAATCAAATGTCATTCGAAAGTTTAGTTATGCTTTAAAGGAGATTTCCAGGATTTTAATACTGATGACCTATTAGGGTAGGTCATGAATATCAGCTTTGAAGGTCGGCTGTTTGAAGGCTGTGACATCTATCACATGACTTGTTTGCAGTTTGGTCCCATTTAAATGAATGGTATGGAGAAGCAATACCAAGTACAGCCGCTATTCAAGGTATAAAACTGTGTTTGGTATTCACTGAAGAGACAACACCTCTCATCTGAGCTTCACAGCTATTGATCATCAATATTAAAAGCTTGGAAAACCCCTTTAACTCTTTCATAACAGATAAGAGAAAATAAGATAATCCTGCAGCGCACTTTCATTAACACATGGAAACTTAAAGCAACTCCTAAGTATTTAAATGTTATTCAGACTATTTGGACACCCCTGTATTGATGACTCTTCAGTACTTACAGGTTAATGAACCAAGCTGTCCTGTCCTTACACAAGCCAAAACTGGAATATAAATAAAGCTATTAGATGAATTAATATCAAGCCTGCTTGTTGGCAGTTTCCTTGTAGCACTACATTTTTTTTCTCTACTGCATAGGGTAAAAAGTAGATTTCAATTAAGAATTACTGAGCTGATGTCAATAAAAGAATGAACCCAACCATGAATTCACTTATATAAATAAATACAACTATACAAGCACATGTTGAACAATTCCACAAATACACAATTACACAATTGCTCACATATTTCTCAGTCAGGAGCAGGAGGTCCGCGCGGATTTGTCGCAGTTGTTGAATTACACGTGAGCAGAGATCTGTGTGCAGCACTTCAGGATCCATCACAGGGTTATGGTTATCGTGTTTTACATGAGACAGCACAATGCTTTCAGCCCAGGCACTGTTATAATGGAGAGGTCAGCAATACTAGAGACTGATAAACAGAGCACAGTGCGTAGGGGGGAGAGAAAGAGAGAGAGAGAGAAAAGAGACTGGCTGAGTGACACTGATGGTAGGATAGACAGAGACACACATAGCATTAACAATTTAATCCCACAGATTAGCAAGGAAAGTTTTCATTGGTGATTGTTGTTCAGGGGGACTGTGCTCAGTAGGGGAGAGGTGTGAGTCAGGTAATATGTACAACACCCCAACATAACATCACAGACATGATAAAGATGGAATGCAACACAGCCCACTGAAAAGCAGAAGCCATGCAATACATAAGGTCACCATTGTGAGCAGCGCGTAGGGAGATAGAAATGGCAAAGGAAGAAAAACACAAATAGAAAACAAATAAATACAATGCAAAAAGCAAATAAATAACCCAACACTTAACTGTTTTTTTTTTTTAAAGGACAAAATTGTTACCACTGTTTTTCAGAATTACTGGATCTGCTAACCATTACTGCAACCCGTCTAACGTATCACAACCCTACATACTAGCCAGATTCCAATAACCGTCTAAATTGCTGCTGAAAGTCAGTTCTGCCTAAGGCTAGGTTCACACTTGTGCCTGCACTCCTTTTGGGGTGTTCATCCCCGAATCCACTTAAATAATGTGGAGAGAAAAGTGTGCCAATCTGTATGTTGGTTTATGGCGTATGATTTAGCATTGCCTCAATATAAGTCCATTTTGGAGGCGGTCGTTGCTACACTATCTGCCATTACTATGATCCTGCGTACTCCAAGAATTTGTCTATTGGGCCTCTTGGAGGAATTGGACTGTCACTATGAGAGTATTCTTAGAGGAATCTCTGTTCCTCGGTAGATTAGAGATATTGCCTTCCTAGCAAAGAGCAAAGATTCCTGTAAGAATACTCTCATGTAGCCAATGATAAACTCCTGAACAACACCATCCAATATGAAAAGTTAGTGTATAACACTAGGTTGTGCATAGAAATTTGCAAAAGTATTGAGGCATAATGTGATTCCCCACTGAGTCATCCGCTCCCCAGGTCACTGAGCTCTCCTGTAGACTTGAAAATCCCACCTTAGAGCTCAATAATATATTAGGAAATTCAATAAAACTTTCCTCCTCTCCACCATGGTCAGAGTGGCTCTTCTTTAGGGGCACTGTCACTATCATATTTTTATGCAATATGATACATGTGCAATGTTTAGTTTGCCATGTTCCATACATTCTTTGCAATGTGTGGTGTGTATTATCGGTTTCAGAATACATTTCTATGCTCTATTGCCTATCTCCTGAAGTTAAGAGGATGATCCTTGCTATATAAGCCCAAGAGACCTACTAACAAACAGTCTCACAAATGGTTTGACAGCGACTGCAAGGCTCTACGTCGTTCGCTAAGGGCAGCCTCCAACCAGAAACATCTGTCAACAACAGAGAGGCGAGGGAAGCCTACAACAATCTATGCAAGCAATACAAAGGCATCCTCAGAGAGAAGAAACAGAGGTACCTCTCCCACAAAATAGAGCAACTAGAGGACTCCCTCCAGGACAGCTCATTCTGGGAGACCTGGCACCATATGGACACAAAGCCCAAGAAAAACTTCCTCCACATCCAAAATGGCAACATCTGGCTCAACTACTTCAGAGGTCTCTACAAAAACATCCCTGAAAAAGACCTAACCCCAGAACAGCAACAGATAACCAACAAACTGAGGGACATGGAGAAAGTCATCAAGGACTTCCAGAACCCTGTGGACTCACCAATCACCATAAAAGATATACAGGAAAAAATTGCCCTGCTGAAAGGCAAAAAGGCCAGCGGCCCCGACGGCATCCTACCAGAGATGATCAAATACAGCCCTCCAGCAATACACGCGGCACTAGCAAAGCTATTCACCCTCGTGCTCAATGCTGGACACTTCCCCGAAGACTGGAACAAAGGCCTCATAACCCCCATCTACAAGAATGGGGACCAATATGACCCCAACAACTACAGAGGGATCTGCGTCAGCAGCACGCTAGGGAAACTGTTCAACAGCATCATCAATAACAGAATCCTCACCTTCCTCACACAACACGGGGTCCTCAGCAAGAGCCAAGCAGGGTTCATGCCAAACCACCGCACCACAGACCATATCTACACCCTGCACAGCCTCATCAAGACGCACGTCCACAACACCAGAAGAGGCAAGATATTCGCCTGCTTCGTGGACTTTAAGAAGGCGTTCAACTCAGTATGGCACCCAGGCCTACTCCTAAAACTCCTAGAGAGCAGAATAGGAGGAAGAACGTATGACGTTATCATGAGCTCCTACACCAGAAACCAGTGTAGTGTGAATGGGAAAAGGACAGCATACTTCCAACATGCCCGAGGGGTCAGACAAAGCTGTAGCCTGAGCCCAACGCTCTTCAACATCTACATCAATGAACTGGCTACAGCCCTGGAGGCCTCACCAACCCCAGGCCTCACCCTGAACGACCGGGAGGTGAAGTTTCTGCTGTATGTCAACTACCTTCTACTCCTGTCCCCCACAGAGAAAGACCTCCAAGAAAGCCTGTCAGTGCTGGAAAAATTTAGCACCACATGGGCTCTACCCATCAACCAGAAGAAGACCAAAGTCATGGTATTTCAGAAGAAGGGCCACAACAAAGCCCCCACCCCACAATTCACACTGAACGGCTCCACATTGGAGAAAACCAACAGCTACACCTACCTGGGGCTGGAGCTCAACCAATCAGGAAGCTTCAAAGCAGCAATAGAAACCCTGAAAGGAAAAGCCTGCAGAACCTTCTACACCATCAGAAGACAACTGTACCACCTCAAACCACCGGTGAGGGTCTGGCTGAAGATATTTGACGCAGTCATCGCTCCTATCCTTCTCTATGGCAGTGAGGTTTGGGGCCCAGCCACCTACCCAGACCAGTCAAAGTGGCATTCCAGCCCAACAGAGACCTTCCACCTGGAGTTCTGCAAGTACCTCCTCCATGTCCACCGCAGCACCTCCAACATGGAATGCCGGGCAGAGCTAGGCAGAATCCCCCTATGGCTCACCATGCAGAAGATGGCGCTATCATTCTGGACTCACATACAGGGTAGCAGCCCTGGCTCTTACCACCACCAAGCTTGGCTGAGCCACAGAGCCCTGAGCAGACCCGACACCCCCCAAACAAGCATCAGCCATCTGCCAAACCAAAACCCACAACATGCCCTGAACAAGGCTCAAATAAAAGGAGCCATTGAGAGAGACAAAGAGCGGTACATCGAGGAATGGAGAAGCACAATAAATAGCTCCAAGAAACTCACTGTGTACCAGTCACTGCAAAGGGACTACACCATGGCCCCCTACCTGGAGAGAATACGCCACCCCAAACACAGACAGACCCTGAGCCGGTACAGACTGAGCACCCAGAGCCTGGAGATGGAGACGGGGCAACACAGGCAGACTGTGCCAGCACTGTGACCAGGGGGCCCTAGAAGACGATACCCACTTCCTGCTACACTGTACCAAATACTTAGCTTTGAAGGCCGTCTACTACCAAAGACTCTCTGCCCACATCCCAGACTTCACATCTGCAGACGAGAAAACTCTACATCCTACTGGGAGAAGAGGAGGCCACTGTGGAGATCGCTGCCCAATACGTGTCCAGCTTTCATCAAACAAGAGGAAGATGAGACGCACGGACTGTTATACCCCAAATCACCCCCCCCCCCCCCCAACAGCGGTCACCATCTAAGAGGAAGATGAGACCCCACGGACTGTTATCCCCAAATCACCCCCCCCTCCCCCATACAGCTGTCACCAACTAAGAGGAAGATGAGACTCCATGGACTGTTGTACCCCAAATCACCCCCCACTCTCCTCCCCAACCCCAACCCCCCCCCTCCCCACACACACACACTTTACTATCTTAGGAAATGCCAAATATCTATTCGGACGTGCCAATAAAGCCTGTTTGATTTGATATATATATCTATCTGCCCTCTGAAGATATTGACATTTTAGGGATTGTACCAATGTATGTTGTATCCTTATGTTACCGAATACACTTTATTATATTGTGTGAAAACTGGGAGGATAAAAAACAGAGGCTAATCGCGCTTCCTTTGTAGTGGAAAAAAGCACTAGTAGTTGGAGAGTAACGGCTGGTTGTTCTCTAACAAACCAGATACTTTATATACCTTTATGGTGTTTTGATAGAAAATAAATATAAATATTGTTACAGCTCTGGGGTCGTATATGGGGTTCGCCTTCACCTGGAACAACAGCTGCTTCCTGGGGACGAGCTGTAAGTGGACCAACAAAAAGTGAACTAGATTCACTAAAAAAAAACTAAATTAAATTATTATATTCTGTGTTAAAATGAGTTAAAAAAACAAACAAACATAAAATTTGTCCGTTAGACACTTAGGTTTGAAGCCTCTGGACCCATATAAGTCAAAGGGGTCCATTACGTGATATATCCAGCACTCCAGTATTTTTGGTTTATCTGACAGGATTTAAGAGTATGAACAGAGTATTATACTATATTATTAAAGTATATATATATATATATATATATATATATATATATATATATATATATATATATATATATATATATATATATAGGGCCGCCGATAGGCCAGTACTACTGCTACTGGCGTCAGGGGCCCGGCCAAATTTTAAAATGGGGAGGGGGGGGGCCCGGGCACCCTGGCGCCGGCAGCAGTCATTATATGTCCTGTTTCAACTCAGATCTGCGTCCAGAGGACGCAGATCTGAGTTGAGCACATAACGCGGCTGAAGCGAGGAGCTGACACAGGTCAGCTCCTCGCTTCGCCGCTGCCGCCTGTCTAGCTGACACATATGCGGCTGAAGCGAGGAGCTGACCTGTGTCAGCTCCTCACTTCGCCGCTGCCGCCTCTCTCGGTGACACATATGAGGCTGAGCCGGGTCCGGCTCAGCCTCATATGTGTCACCGAGAGAGGCGGCAGCGGCGACGTGAGGAGCTGACACAGGTCAGCTCCTTGCTTCAGCCGCATACATGTCAGCGTCAGCGAGAGAGGTGGCAGTGGCGAAGCGAGGAGCTGACACAGGTCAGCTCCTCGCTTCAGCCGCATATGTGTCAGCGAGAGAGACACCCAGCGGCGAAGCGTGGAGCTGACCCGTGTCAGCTCCTTCCTTCAGCCGCATGTGTCAGCGAGAGAGACGTGCAGAGAGCGGCGAGGGAGCGGAGGAGAAGGTAAGTTTAATGTGGAGGTGGAACGTGAATCTGGGGGCAGATGAAAGAGAGGACGGCATGACACTGTGGGGACATGAACCTGGGGGCAGATGAAAGAGAGGACGGAATGACACTGGGGCAGATGAAGGAGGGGACGGCATGACACTGTGGGGACATGAATCTGGGGGCAGAGATGGAGAGGACATGAATCTGGGGGCAGAGATGGAGGGGGGACATGAATCTGGGGGCAGAGATGGAGGGGACATGAATCTGGGGGCAGAGATGGAGGGGACATGAATCTGGGGGCAGAGATGGAGGGGGAACATGAATCTGGGGGGACATGAATCTGGGGGCAGAGATGTGGGGACATGAATCTAGGGGCAGAGATGGAAGGGGGACATGAAACTGGGGGCAGATGAAGGGTGTATATGAAACTTGGGGAGAGATAGAGGGGGGACATATAATTTACGGGTGACTGTAGGAGGATTATACTGTGTGCGGGCACATGAAAAATTAACGAGTGGGCGGAGTCAACACAAAAGTGGGCGGGGTTAAATTTGCTGCGGCGCGCCACACATTTTGTCCCTCTTTTAGTTCTTCAAAAGTTGGGAGGTATGGAGATGGGGGGACATGAATCTGGGGGCAGAGATGGAGGGACATGAATCTGTGGGCAGAAATGTGGGGACATGAATCTGGGGGCAGAGATGGAGGGGACATGAATCTGGGGGCAGATGAAGGGTGTATATGAAGCTAGGGGAGAGACGGAGGGGGACATATAATTTACGGGTGACTGTAGGAGGATTTACCAGGAAACTGGTAAAATATTTAATATATGGGAGTTGTAGTTTTGTAACAGCTGCAAGGCCACATTGACAGGTGACCCTGCAGCTGTACGGGGATGCATAGAGTGTTTTTTTTGCGGGGCCAGCTGTACTTTTTAGTTATACCATTTTGGGGGATATCTATTGCTTAGATCACCTTGTATTGAAAAAAAAAAAACAGGAGGTGATTTAGAACTTTTATTTATTTCATATTTTTAAAGCTTTTTTTTTTTTTTTTTACTATTTTATTCCCCCCCGGGGGCTTGAACCTGCGGTCACTTGATCGCAAGTCCCATAGACGGCAATACAACTGTATTGCCGTCTATGGGACATTCTGTGTATTAGTATTACGGCGGCTGGTCATAGAGACCAGCCGCAATACTAATATATAGCAGTGACAGGCCGGGGAGCCTCATTAGGCTCCCGGCTGTCACCCGAACAGGTCGGCTCCTGCGATATCGCCGCGCAGGAGCCGGCCTGCAACTTTACAGGTACGGGGCCGGTGGGGACCGGCCCTGGGGGAGAAGGGGCCGCTGATACTGACCCGGCATCCGCTGTACTAGAGAGGCGGATGCCGGGGAGGGATAGACGCCGGGGCCTGAGACATCGCTACGATCCTCTGCCCTGCATGAAGCCATCGGCGGGGGGACGGAGGAGCCCCTGCCGCTGCTGGCTTCATGCATGGCAGAGGAGCGCAGCGATGTCTCAGGCCCCGGCACCTGTAATGGCGTCTATCACTTGCCGGCTTCCGCCTCTCTATTACAGCGGATGCCAGGCGCCACCTTCAGACTGTAAGACGCACCCTTCTTTTCCCCCAAAATTTTGGGGGGAAAAAGTGCGTCTTATAGTCCGAAAAATACGGTATACAGTGTGCGTGCAAATGGAAAATTAATGAGTGGGCGGAGTCAACATAACAGTGGGTGGGGCTAAATTTCCCACGGCGCGCAAAGCAAAAATGGCAGGGGAGGGGGGGGGGGGCCCAGACACTTAGGCTGTATGGGGCCCCAAAATTCCTGATGGCGGCCCTGTATATATATATATATATATATATATATATATATATATATATATATATATATATATAATATTATTTTACAGCATTCTAATCTTTAAGTAAAAAAACAAATCAAGAGGCTGGACATCCCCTTTAAAGGGGCTCTATCAGCAAAATGAGCCCCACATATGTGTGAATAGCCTTTAAAAAGGCTATTCAGGAACCGCTAATCTTATTTTAAACCCACATCCCATTTTAAAATAAAACTATAAAAACATATACGCAAATCATACCTGAACGTGCACGGTGATGCACGATACGAAGTCATCTTCTGGCACGCCTTCCTCTTCTTTCTTCAGCGACACCCTCCGGTCCCGGCTCTTCCCTATTCTTCATCGCCGTCTTCTTCTGGCGGTTCAAATCCAATTGGTTGAAATTCTGCCATTGAGAAAAATGGCGCCGGAGCAGTGCTACTGCGCCGGAAGAAGATGACAATGAAGCCGGGGAAGAGCCAGGACCGGGAGGCATCGCCGGAAGAAGAAATAAGAGGTAGGCGTGCCAGAAGATGACGTTGGATGGTGGATCACCGCCCAGGGTGCACGATAAGGTATGATTTACATATATGTTTTTATAGTTTTATTTTAAAACGGGGGGGGGGGGGGGGGGTAAAATAACTTTAGCGGTGCCTGAATAGCCTTTTTAAAGGCTATTCACGCATATGTGGGGTTCATACAGCATAACATTGCCGATAGAGCCCCTTTAAATAATACTACCCTATAGCCTCATACCCTATAGCTGGTTCACTGCCTTCCCAGCTATACGAGTACCATCCTCACACACTTGTGATACCACACATATACTCGGCATTACACACTAGTAATACATCACACTGCAGCCAGGAGCAGAGACACCGCTATATAACTGTACGCAGCTTTCACTGCCTCAGTGACGTCACCAACCCAGTACAGACAAGGAATCACGTGACGAACTCCTCCGGCATCTCCTTTCAGATTTTTTTCGAACACGCCCCTTACTGCTTTACTTACCAACCATACAAAGGTCCCGCCCACTTCATCTTACAGTAAGTGACGCACATGAATGACGTCATTAAGGTTGCTGGCGCAATTTGATGACGAAGGGGACAGGAAAACGGGAAGGTAAAAAAAATAGAAAACAAAATAAAAGAGCGCAGATTAGTTAGTATGTCGCAGCTCGTGCGAACGGTCAGGGTGGACGAGCGGTTCTATAGCGGAAATGCTGCATGTTTGGCTATTTTATATTTTTGTATAAGATGGGCATATAGTTACAGAGCATGCCGGGAAATTCAGGAACACCTGGACAGCAGTGGTGCTGTAATGTGGCGCATGGAGGGGGGAGTTGTGTGTTATCATCTCCATAGCAAACTCTGCGCTGGTTAAGTGAAATTCACCCCGTTATCATTTATTTTCTATGGGGAAAAGCTGTGACTGTGAGCTAGTGAGATGTATGCGGTGTAGACCTAGACTGTATGGTAACTTCTTTATGGACAGGCTTCTTTGGGCTTTAAAGGGAACCTGTCAGCAAGTATGGGGACACTAAACCGCCATCATGTACTTATGCACGATTATTTTAGTGTTACAAACCTTCCTATGCCAAGTCTCAACTTTGCAACTCCAAGCACATGATCATTGGGTTGATGAAGCTAAGATCAATACACCTTGCATCTCTTAGGGTCTGTTCACATTGAGGTTTTTCCAGGCGGATTTTGATGCAGAATCTGCCTGAAAAAACGCCTCCCATTCTTTTCAACTGTGTTACTAGCAGTTTTTTTTCCCCTCTGGCAATTTTTTTCAGCCAGCGGAAAAAAAAAGCAATTTGACCTATATTCAGGCGGATTCTGTGTCTGCGGCTCGAGATTCCCTCCTGATTAAGCCCATTCATCCGGGCCTAACCAAGAGCAGGATGCCGTGACGGAAGGCTGATGCATTGCATCAGCATTCCATCGTGGCTAACTGCGCAAGAAAGTCGGCAGCAGAAAGTAAAAAGGAATTTCCACTTCACTTTCTGCCGTGTGAACTGACCTTTAAGCTCTATTCACATGGCGCTGATTCTCCTTTTGAAAGTAAATAGGACCCATACAGACAAAACATGGGCAAGAATCATGGTGGTGTGACTATAGCCTTAAACGGTACCTGAGTTTTCATGAAAAGTTAAAATATGAGCAGTCTTGCTCTGTAGTCTGTTTTCCAACTGTATAAGCCAGCCTACATGATGTCGTATCAGTTTTTCTGCTGCTAATCACATTATAGCTGCAGCACATTTGTCTCTTAGACTATGAGAGTTTACAATAAGGAGCAGTCTGCCTCCCTCACTTAGCCGTTAGGGTTGAGCCGATCTTGACTTTTCAGAGTCGATTTTGAAATCCGATTTCCGATCATTTTTCATTCGAACCCGATCTCGATCCCAATGCAAGTCAATGGGATTTTTTTTACTAATCAGAGATCAGATTTTAAAAACAATCCTGTTCACTACACAGCATGGAATCTAACAATTGAAAGCTTTAATGCTGTTTAGTGATTAAAAAAATCCCCTGGCTACCTAAGTCCCCCCTGTTGTCTACTTACCAGCTGCCGCTACCGATCTGCGCTGTTCTCGCTCCTCTTCTTTCTACTGCGCATGTCTTCAGAGCACCGTATGTGCCTCCACCTCCCAGGCTAGTTTTACTGATGCGGGGAGTAGGCGGGGCTTGTGGCTTAGGAGAGTGGGTGGCTACAGTACCCGCCCACACTCTCCTAAGCCACAAGCCCCTCCTTCTTCCTAGGTCTGTAACAGTAACCTGGGAGCTAGGGGCGTGCCCGGACCGAGAAGAGGCAAGAAGAGAACAGACGGGGAGTGGCAGCGGTAAGTGGACTTGTCTATCGAATCTTTATTGTATACTCAGCTCTGCTACATCTGAGATGTAGATCTCAGATGTAGCAGAGCGGTTGAGTATAGGAATAAATGGATGCCGCCGGCACCATTCATTCTTAACATCGTTCGCTTTTCCCACAATGCTTGCACAGCATTGTGGGAAATAACCTCCGACCTCAATCCTGCCTAAAACGATCGCTCAACCCTATTAGCCATTACTATTAATACTGGTTTATTTACATGTAACTTTACCAGGAACAGCTGTATAATAGTAAATAAATAACTGGGAACAGCCCAACTGATCATGACATAGGAGAATACTGCTTGCTGTTTGTGGGAAAATAAATAAATATATATGTCCCATTTTTAATCAAACATCCAGGAGAAGATGTGAATATAAGACTTTTTCCCCTTATATCGTAATTTGTGAGGTTTGCAGAATGTCCAGTTCTCTGCAAAGAGCAAGCAGTTTTCAGATGTTTGTTTTCAAATGCAGCATTTCCTCTGCGGATATCTTTATGAAATATGTGGATGGGATTTGTTAAAACTGTAAAATGGCACGCTTTTTACACCACGTGGGGCTTCAGCCATAGGTTTGAAAGTTATTCCCTATCCACGGTTGGTTTGTTGCTCCATTCATTGGTTTTGGGACTGCCAGACGTACTGTACTTGTCTCTGGCAGTCGCATAGGCTTCACATCCTGGTGCTCTAATTGATGGGGTCGCAATGACCTCTACTTTTATCTTCTATAACTTTGGATTCCCATACTAGATTCAGTCAGTCTACTGGATTCCTTACATAGTTCTTCCAGGTGCCTTGAATTGATTGAAACAAATAAATGTATATACTTTTCCTGCTTTCTACAAATTTCCCATGTACCTTAAAGTCACCAAAGATCCAAAAGTAGTAACATTATACCTATAGGAAATATTCCTTTATACAGAAATACAATTGTGACATCGTGTGTCTCATTGTAGCAGATGCATTCAGTATGAGGTGCATTTTTAAGGATGCCGTCTAAGGGCTAGTTCACACGGAGTTTTTTTGCAGGCGGATTTTGACCGGAATCCACCTCAAAATCTGTCTGCAAAAATGGCTGCCACTGATTTCAATGGGAGCCGCTCACTTTTTTCCCACTAGTAGTAGAAAAAAGAAGCGACGCCCTATCTTGCCACGGATTCCGCAGCTCGAGACACGCTCTAGTTTAGGCCCATTCATTCAGGCCTAATCAGAATCGGAATGCTGCGACTGAATGCCAGTGAACTGCACTGTGAACAAGCAGACACCGGGGATCCCTGCATCCCGCGATCGACCCATACGTCCTTTGTGATCTACCAGTAGATCGCGATTGACGTATTGGGCACCCCTGGTCTATGGGGTCTGCTGGTTTCTGAAGGTAACTTTTTTAATAGGATTAGGTTTTCGTTCGGAGGGTCGCCAAGCAGACCCCACCCGAAGGGAAAACCCAACGCAGATGTGAACCTAGCCTACCCTGCTCAGTGACCGAGGGCATCCATCATTTCACGGTTGGTACTCTATCTTGTTTCTGTGGGTAATATTTCTGCATTCCAATAGACCCTGTAGTCTGTATATAAGCTGTAGTTATTCAACCATACTTACATCCTCCTCGCCTTCTTTCTCAAATATGTTCTTGGTTAGAAATTTTCTCCTGGTATTCAGTGAAGTGAAAAATCAAATAGAAGGGCATTAGGTTTCAGCTGGGAGTTGCCTGCACTTAGTCTTTTGTGCTTCAGCACCCGATACCCTTCCCCCTAATCATCTGCCTGGTTATCAATAGGCATGGTTTGCTGGATCAGTTAACCCTATCAGTGCCTGAGCAGATTCCTTTAAAGCACTTTAGTTATGTCTTCTAACATAATGACCAGTGATGCTTCATAAAGAGACACGAGGGAGGAGACCTGTCCCGAAGGGTATGATGTAAGTACTGTAGCAGGCAATACTGGGGCTCAAAATCACTTTCAAATGAAGGATATAAAGAAAGCAGCGCAGCCTTTTTATCTGTGAAGATTAGGAGGTATATAATTGTATAAGGCATAGGCATTCCCATTTATGGAATCTTGAATTGGATAAACTGAGGAAATGAAAAAACAGGATTATATTGCATTGATCTTGCTTCCCTTTCCATTTTATTGATCCTGTTATGTCTCATATTTTTGTAACAGCATACTGATGTGTTTGTGTGTATGGGTGGCCTTAAAGGGAATGTATCACTAGAAAAATTACCTACCGTACTTTTTAAACCAATTTTTATGTTAAACATATTTGTAAAGAATTTTTCACATTTTCCATGTAACTATATTTATATTATTTTTAACCACTAACTAATAAATAGACTGACACTTGAATTCTGTAGGTTTTTCTTGCAGCAGCAGTTGCTTCATTTACATCACGTATAGAAATATACCGCTATAGCTCTATAGGTAACACAGCATAACACCTATCATTACATCTACTACGGACAATAGATGATGTAACTGCTTATCTGCACCACCTCCCTGTACATGTCCAGAAATTTCCTATAATTCTTTGTGAGTTTGCTCCAATCTGTTGCTGCCTATGGCTATTGCTGTGCTGTAAAGCATATTGCTAAATGTGGTTAAAGGGATTGTCCAAGATAAAATTAAATCCCTGCACTAATCTAAACACACCTCTCTCCTTCCGGTCTACCTTCTAAATAACATAATTTCTCAGAAATATATATTACTCATATCCCTTGCTGGTTATCTGGTGATGCTCCATTTCCGGAAACAGAACATCACTTCTACTACCCCTCTGCTCATTCACTCCATCATACTTGGCTAACTTCTTGCTACTACGTTTCTTCCTGTGGGTCGGATTCTCCCTGTTTTCTGTCTGCCGGTAAGTGCTATAAACCCAGTGCTGCTTCGTGCAGCCGATAATCCACCGCTACTGCGCAGGCATGGGAGCAGCATCATAGACTTGCGCAGTAGAGGAGGATTGTCAGTTGCAGAGCAGCGCTGGGACTATAGCGCATAATAGCAGTCAGAAAAGAAGAATGTCCCACAGGAGGAAGACTGGAAGGAAGAGTGATAAGTATATAATGGAGTCAGGGGTTGAGCTAAGTAGGTAGGGACAGGCTAGTAGTTGTGAGTGGGATAGCTAGAGAGACAGAGAGGGGGTGTATGGTAGGGAGGAAGGGGAGGAGTAAAGTGAAAGGTAGCGAGCATTGAGATTATATTGCAGGAAGCTGAACCTTGTAAACAAATGCAGAAGATACCAGGAGCTCCTCGAGACACCCAGAAATCACTCAAAACACTGCTAAAGGTAGATGGGTGCATTTATTAACCCATTAATAGCACTAACAAACTTTTTTAAAAAAAATAAATAAATAAAAAAAACATTTTTTGCCCGGAAAACCCCTTAAAGGGGCTCTATCACTGGAAAAAGTCATTTTTAACTAATCACATCTTTGCATAGCCTTTAGAAAGGCTATTCCACACCTGCCTTTCCTAAGTCCGTTTTTATTCATATGCTAATGAACTTCCAGCCAGCACAGGAAGTTCCCAGCAGCACTCGTCTCTCCTATGTGTGTGTGCAAACAGGAAGCTGAGGCAGCATCCTAACATAGGAAACAATAGCAAAGGGGTGCACGATGTATCGTGCACCAGTCTAATTAGGATATGAATAAAAACGGACTTATTCAGAAACCATTGAGGCAATCTACATAACAAAGGTAGGTGTGGAATAGACTTTCTAAAGGCTATGCAAGGATGTGATCAGTTAAAAATGACTTTTCCCAGTGATAGAGCCCCTTTAAACACATCAGAGGAGAAACTCAGACAAATTGGCCGTTCCATGATTATGTGCAGATAATAGAATAGACGAAGTCTACAATCATAAATTAAAAACGGATTAGAAGAAAGTGTTAAATTTCACTTTCTGCTTTTAATAAACAAAACAAAAAATTGGCAATATGTTCCTTGTAAGGTGGCTATACTCATCAGCCAAGGTCACCAATTTCAGCTGGACCATCCAAACCATCTAATGGATATGGTAGTGTCAGGCATGTAAGAAAGGGTTGAGCATGTTTAATTTCGGCATGCTCAAGCTTTTTCTTAATATTAGAGATAAGTCACCACCAGGGGGCGTATTGCTGTAGCTTACTATACACCACCTATTCACAATACATACATGCTGGGCCTTCATGTATACAGGTGTTTAGAAGAAATGACTTGTTGGATTATCAGCTATATACTATCTGTAGCCAGTATGTATGGCAGGCTGACAATAGTGGCTGAGATTGCCTCTTGTGGAGAATGTGGGGACCTGTTGTGGTTCTTGGCCAATGCTGTTTAGCACTTTATGGTCCATTCCCAGTTTGAGGATAGATGTAAACCGTGTACAATCTCAAACATCTCTAAATTCGATTTGCTGCCACAGGGATTATTACACCGCACAGCTGAACAGGAGATCTATCTTGTTATGCAGCCAATGTGAGGACTGAAGACCCCAGTCAGGTATGGAATTCATTGGATGACATCTTGGTTGTCACCCAGAAATATATAAACCACTGTTGCTTTTAGGAAAATGAGATGATTCATGAGGAAAATGAGATCCTTAAAAGGGTGGTAGGTCACAGCACCCATATATGTTCCTACCTCCGTTTCTGTGCATGCAGTATGGGTAGCGGGCAACCAGCCTGGCAGCATTTTTCGTAGTGCAATATTTCCCTGTCAAGTGAATATGAAATCATTAAACTTACTTACAGCATCAGGGATGCAGCCTTTACTGCTGAGCTTACAGAGCTGTCTGATAGCAGCGTACTGTAGAACATATAGGACACTCCTATATTCCTACTGTCTGGAAGAATCCCCTAGTGGTGAGTCACTCTATGACATTCTTGGCATTAACAGCGCACTGATGCTGCAGATGAGAAGGAAACAGCCGGGTTTACTATTGGCTTTGCACATGTATTGCTGTCTGTAATATGGTAGATAATTGTATTCTGATCAATACAGTTCTGAACAGATATGTTATTAAAAGCCGTATTTCTTCTTAGAGACCCTGTAAAACCCAGTTGTTAGTCAGATGATTCTGCCAGTGGCCAGAAAGACCAGTCCCTAATACAAATACAAACATATAGGATTAAGGAAGCAGTAAGGCAAAATAAATCTGATACATGTGAAAGAACACAGTTGAGATCCTAGCCGTGTCCCCGAGCTGAAGCAGCTGCTACAGTTACTGGTACCGCTAGCTAAAGATGGGACAGTTTTCTCACCTGTGGGCAGTTGATCAGGTTAGAAACTTCTCCATTTCCAAACTTTCTTCTAACGCTAAGAGAAGACTGGGAGCAGTGGCGTAACTACCACCATAGCAGCAGAGGCAGCTGCCACAGGGCCCAGGACATTAGGGGCCCAGTGACAGCCGCTACCGCTGCTATCATTATACTCGGGAGTCTTTTCGGATCCCCGAGTATAATGATTGGCGGACCGGGAGAGGTAAGAAACATAAAAAACACTGTTACTTACCTCTCCACGATCCTGCCAAGCCTCCTTCTTAGTTGTCTGACGTCTCTGACGTCACATGAACCCGGCCTGCTTCCTGGGTCATGTGACGTCCGACGTCATTGAAGAAGGACGGCAGCGGAGGCTGACAGCGTAGGAGCCGGGGGACAGGTAAGAAACAGTATTTTTTTTTTAATGTTTTTATTCCCCCGGGTCTCTGATTATTATACTCTGGGGTCTGAAAAGACCCCAGAGTTTAATAATTGTTTATGGGTGTCCACAGTGGGACATAATACTGTGTGCAGGGGCCACTATGGGGGATAATACTGTGTGCAGGGGCCACTATTGGGGAAAATACTGTGTGCAGGAGCCACTATTGGGGATAATACTATGTGCAGGGGCCATTATTGGGGATAATACTGTGTGCAGAGGCCACTATTGGGGATAATACTGTGTGCAGGAGCCACTATTGGGGATAATACTATGTGCAGGGGCCATTATTGGGGATAATACTGTGTGGAGGGACCACTATGGGGCATAATACTGTGTGCAGGGGCCACTATGGGGGATAATACTGTGTGCAGGGGCCACTATGGGGGATAATACTGTGTGCAGGAGCCACTATTGGGGATAATACTGTGTGCAGGGACCACTATTGGGGATAATACTATGTGCAGGGGCCATTATTGGGGATAATACTGTGTGCAGGGGCCACTATTGGGGATAATACTGTGTGCAGGGGCCACTATGGGGGATAATACTGTGTGCAGGGGCCATTATTGGGGATAATACTGTGTGGAGGGACCACTATGGGGCATAATACTGTGTGCAGGGGCCACTATTGGGGATAATACTATGTGCAGGGGCCATTATTGGGGATAATACTGTGTGCAGGGGCCACTATTGTGGATAATACTGTGTGCAGGGGCCACTATTGGGGATAATACTGTGTGCAGGGACCACTATTGGGGATAATACTGTGTGCAGGAGCCACTATTGGGGATAATACTGTGTGCAGGAGCCACTATTGGGGATAATACTATGTGCAGGTGCCATTATTGGGGATAATACTGTGTGGAGGGGCCACTATGGGGCATAATACTGTGTGCAGGGGCCACTATGGGGGATAATACTGTGTGCAGGGGCCACTAAGGGACATAATACTGCGTGCAGGTGCCACTGTGGGGGATAATACTGCGTGCAGGGGCCACTATGGGGGATAATACTGTGTTAAGGGGCCACTATGGGACATAATACTGTGTGCAGGGGCCACTATGGGGGATAATACTGTGTGCAGGGGCCACTATGGGGGATAATACTGTGTGCAGGGGCCACTATGGGGGATAATACTGTGTGCAGGGGCCACTATGGGGCATAATAGAGCACACAGGAATGCATAGGAGGGGGTCGGTCGAGGTCTTTGGTGTCGGTCGGAGGGGGGCCCCATGTCAAAAGTTTGCCACGGGGCTCCGCCATTCCTAGTTATGCCACTGACTGGGAGAGTTCATTCAAAGTGAACATACTTCAGGGCATCTTTGCTGGTGGCTGAAACCCTTTGGCAGTCGCCAGTGAAGTCTTCTCTGCTTTTACCAGGTGGCTGCTTTGGGTGTCCATGTAACAGTGACCAGGGTCACTTTAAATAAGCCACCGGGCCTGCATATTAAGGTACATTGCTTGGCTCTTGTTCCTGATAAAATTTCCTTCTTGAAGAACGGGGAAATTCTTTAGGCTGCACACTCTTATGTAGTCAAAGCTGTATTGTAGCTTAGAGGGTCTGTTGTTCTTGTGAGAATTGTAAAACCTTGATGTCACAAAATGTTACCTGTCTGGAACCCACTTGTGATATTGAGTGATTTATCTTACTTGCATTCAACTAAAGGGAGCTACTTTCCATGAGGTGGTGCTAGAGCAAATTCATTATTTGTACCAAGGATGACTTGCATATTCATAATCTTTTCCTGGAATTCTTAGAAGGACATGATAAATCCCTGTAAACCATAAGACAGGTGATTTCAAACTTTTTGCCAAGAAAGCCATATTTGGTTTAGTAAAAATGTGTGGGGGCAGACCATTGAAATTGACACCATTAAAGAGAATCTTTCGTGTCCTCGTTGATGTGCGGTATTATATACCGCTAGAAAACAGTGTGCTGAATTCTGCACGCTGTTGGCTTTCTAGCAGTATATAATACCGCACATCTATGAGCCACAGTGACATTGTATGCTATAGGGGAGACACAGTAGCTGATGAGGGAAGAGGAAGCCATGGGCATGAGCAGGGATAGGTAAGTTAATAGGGGCTGTTACTGAACCCCCACTGCCTATTAACCAGTTCCAGACTGACCATTGGGTATATATATGTCTGGGTGGTGGCTTTATTGTTCTGTGCCCCTAATGACCCCTTATATCAATGACTACCCCCTTATGTTCATAATTAGAGATAAGCAAATGGCGTTTGATGGAATTGGTATTCGATCGAATATCAGGCTGTTCGAGATATTCGATTCCAATCGAATACCACGCTGCAAACGCACTAAAAATTTGTATCCCCTCCTCGCTTTTTTTGCACCAATAACTGTGCAGGGGAGGTGGGACAGGAACTACGACAATGTAGGCATCGGAAAAAGTAATTGACTGGCTAAATCAGGTGAGCTCAACTTTATACGAATGGTGGATTTCAGATTCGGTTCAAATGAGACTGTGAACTATGTGACTGTAAGACAGGGATAGATGTACTGGCAGGGTTGTACGCTCAACACTGCTACATCTGAGATAGGACCAAAATGGAGACTACTGTGGACCGATTTTAGACTCCACCTCCTCACAGACGAAGCTTCGGCAGAACCAGTGTTGATTGGCCGAATGCTGTACACTGTATGGCATTCGGCCAATCTACGCTGGTCAATGCATTCCTATGGGAAAAAGTCAGCTCCCGCTCAGCTCTGCTATACTTGAGATGTAGCAGCGCTGTGTCAACTCTGCTACATCTGAGATCGGACCACAATGGAGACTGCTGTGGACATGCTTCCCTTGCTGTCCCAGTTGCATTCCAGAGGTGTTGGCATCATTTCCTGAGGTGTCTTAGTAGACTAGGTGACTTTCCTGAGTCGATTAGTGGTTTCCCCTGAAACTAAGCATTTTTCCCCATAGACTATAATGGGGTTCGATATTCGTTCGAACAGTCGAATATTGAGGGGCTATTCGAAACGGATATCGAATATTTCACTGTTCGCTCATCTCTATTCATAATGCCTCCTAATATAAATGACCCCCCCCTTATGTTCATAATACCCCCTCCCTTATAGTTATAATTACACCTCCTAACAACCTCTTATACTTTTAAAATACCTACCACTGTACTAAAAAAACAAAAAAATAAGTTATACTCACCTACCTGCAATCCTGATGTACGGAATTGCCAGCCCTTGCCTGTCCACGCACAGGTGACGCAATGCTAAGACATAATCACGCTCCTGTGCTGAGTTGCATACATCTGTCTGTGTTCTGATTTTCTTGTCAACCGCAGGCCTCATGTGGCTTCCGGATGACAAGACAACCAAGTTGCAGGAGGTGTAAAACATGTATTAATGGCAGCGCCTGGGTGGGCCCAGGGCAGCCGCCCCCTCTGCAGTCAGTACCCAGCAGCCCAGTGGGCCCCCTCAGAAGTTTGGTGCCCTGATCATGTGCATGAAGCTTTAATTCGCTATTTATACATGGAAGGCAGTCGTAGTAATTGTTGCCCTGCTCAAAGAGTGACCTCTTAGCATTATTATGCCTACATACCATTTATTTCCATTCCTGCAAAGTTTGTACTCCTCCGTGGCTAAAAAATGTAGTGCGATCTCTGGTTCCACACCAGTTTTCATAATCCTAGCCAGAATTTCCCCAATATTTTTTGACCAAGTACATAAAATGACAGGGTCTATGCACCTAAATAGAAATCTGCGTTAGCTGCTTGCTGGCATATGTTTCTAGCATCAATTAAGTAATACAGAGCCATAGTGAACAAAGGCTAAAAATATTGTTTTTTAAGTCTATAGACCCTGGGCTGTTTATGTGTTTGCATCCCTGAGGTCTCGTTGTCGACCATGCTCGTAATAATGAAAGACATTTTCTTTTCTGTAGGTGTTATCCGGATTGGATCAGTAAGCCATGAGCTCCGCTCCATCTTCACTGGGGCTTCTCTCAGGATACAACTCCTCCAGCTCTGATGATGAAGATGCGGCAGCTGACAATACATCATGGTGAGCAAATGGGAACTTGTTGTCCTATCCCTACTCCTAAGGGGTATTGACCACATCATAGGGATCTATGCCAATTGGGATCATTAGACCCACGGCACTTGGCTGTAATAGAGGGATAGAAATGCACCTGTATTACACTTGTGTGAAACTGGTCTTAGATTAGAGGGGTTATCCAGGATCTGATACAACGTGACCTAGCTATATGGCTGGAATGGGAGCGATACTGTAGTTCCATGTACCACTGTTACAGTGTATGGAGCTTCTGGTCTATACAATGCAGAACTGCATCCCCACTCCCATTCACTTAAATAGGAGAAGCCACAAACCTGGTATACAATCTCTGTCAGCCGAAACAGATGAGCAGGACCGGGTCCATGTGTCAGACTATCCTATGGATGAATAATCAGTATCAATTTTCTTTAAATCCTGGAGAAAGAGCAATACCAATTTCTATAACAATATTCCATGAATTTAATGAAATTAGAATATGACCTTATGCCAAATTATTGTGATAGATTTATTGTTCTGTCCTATACAATTGTGAAAGATGCAGTGTAATAAGAGTTTTATTGGAGGCTATTTCACAAGCGTCACTCTCATCTTTCATCTGACACTAAAGTTGCAGTGCTACCTCCTGCCTGTATGTTTTCCAGAGATATAACTGATTGCAAACACAGTTGAGATTGGGATATTGATATGCAGCTGCTCCCAATGTTTTCGACTGGATAATACCTCTGAATAATATAGAACCTTAGTATTATATGAAAGCTGATCATCTCCTCTTTCATTTTACATCAGAAGCAAGTTTTATAATCCCTGTTTCAAGCGAACCTCTCCACACCCTTATTTTCCGCGCATTACACACAAGTCTGTATACCATACATAGTGAGAGGCAGTATACAGCTCTCAATAGAGATGTAAGGAGAAGAAAAAGAGAAGTGCAGGATTTCACAGAAAGGAGCCAAAATTAGTTAATAAAGTATCTTACATAATTTATTAACAACGCAAATACTGGCTGAGAATCAAAAGTTACATTTTAATATTTTGAATTGAATTATCAATTGGTAGCTAATAAAGGATTGGAAGAGGAGGAACGAGGTAGGGGGTGCCTTAACTGAGCATGCTCAATTTGAGAGCTGCAGGAGAGGCCACAGAGAAGAATGTTGCAGTAATCTGGGTGGTAAGTTAAGGGCATGCAATAACATTGTGGCTGACTCAGTATTGAGGAATAAGCAAACTGAGATATATGTTTGGTTTAATTGATTCTGCCAGAAAGGTCAGTGGCTTACTTGAGTGGTTTCAAAGACCAAGTTTCCCTGAGGCAGTGGACTTGTGAGGGGTGGGAAATTGTGGAGTCATTAACTGTGATTGACAGCATTGGTAGGGAGCTTGAGTGAGTAGCAGTGGTCAGATTTCCAGTCCCCCAACTAGCATCCCTTCCCTTCATAACCATGAGAAATGATTGCCTATCCCATCTTGATCATGACACCATATTATTAAATATGCATACGGTATTTGTCTTAGGGAAGCTGTGTTTTCTGCACAGGATTTTCCAATCTAACAACTTTGTCCTCTTTTTTTTGTTTCAGCCAGGTTCCATCTAAGTCCAGTTTCTTTGCAGATGAAGCCTCCAGCAGCGAAGACGAAGCGGGAAATGATAATAAAGATAAGCCGGAGAAACCCTCAACATCCCTCCCTTCCCCTTTACCCTCCTTCAGGCTGCCCGCACCTTGTCTTGGTAACCAGAGCGGGTTGAGTTCCAGCAGTGTGTTCTCAAACCCATTCCAAGATGAGAAGCAGGCACAACTAAGCATCCTAGAAAGGCATGTCAAACTGAGTGATGGCAACTGGGCAAAGGGTGGAAAAGGTATCTGTCTGTCTTACCAGAGAGATGGGCGATGTCGTTATGGAACCAAATGCAAATACAGCCATGGTACTGACTTGCCTCAGGGAAGTGCAACTTCTGCACAGCGAGAGATCGGTGGAGACGATTCAAGCAGTAACATCTTGGAGATGACTGGTTTAGTGAATGAAGAAGAACAAGTTGAGGAACCTCAAAATGATAAGAGGAAGCGAAAAAAGCCAGGACTCACTGACAATCTAGTTCCCCCTAAAAGATCACTAAAAAGCTACCAAAAGCAATTGTCAACTGAGAGACCATGGGCAGTGTAAAAAACAAAATCTTTATTCCATATATACTCACCCTGTGACCTATATATGGAGATTGGTTGTATACACTTAGGTCCTGTAGAATAATGTTGTATTTATGAACTGTATATTTTCTCTCTCCTCTTTACAGAAATATATGTGTGATAGATATGTGTCTGGTATTTACTCTTAGGCTGAGTCCCCACGTTGCAGAAACACAGCTTTTTTTGTTGCAGATTTTGTTGCGTTTTTTTGAGCCAACGCCAGGAATATTTACAATAGGAAATTCTTATAGTTCTACCTTCTGCTCAATCCACTCCTGCCTTTGGCTCAAAAAAACACAACAAAATCTGCAACGAACGAAGCTGCATTTCCGCAATGTGAGGCTTTAGCCTTATAAGCTCTTACCAAATTCTGTGTCTCAGGTTTTACTCATAATAGGTCATGGCAGATCCCATTAGATATGTACCTAAATTCTCGAACCTAGATTTTTGTACACTTGTTGATGTGATCCTTATAGGAAACTGTTTTCAAATAGATTTGACTGTTGACTTAGAATCTACCTTTTCCAAAATTTCTGTTGTATAAGGACCCAGTGAGACGATAATGTTTTCCATCCATGTGTTGTCCAAGTGTAAAAAGGACAGCAGACAGAATGAACACTGGTACAATAAGTTTAAAGGGGACCTATCGTCACCTCCACCAAGTCCAGCTATTTGGATCATTTAATAGACACTGTTTCACTGATTCTGGCACAGTTGGAATTTTTTCTTTATCCCCACCAGTCCTGATTAATAAGTGCTGTTAGTTTGGTTGCCTATTGTACTGTGAGACAGGAGCAGGCAAAGTGGCGTGGCTCAGAGATCTGACACTGTTCACCTCTGATTGGAGTTCAGCACAAGCCCTTGCCTGCTTCTATCTGACACCATCCAACTGACAGTACATAGCGTTAGTAGCGTATCAGACAGCAAAGCTAACCACTGATTGCTCAGGGACAGTTACAGAAGAAAATTCTATTAAACTATGCAAAGAACTGGAGTCGCTGGTGAAAGGTTCTCTTTAACTGATGTATTCATATGTCTAATAGCCATATTTTACATTGACTGAAATTGCAGCATTCACTGCTTTGGTCCAATTTTTAGAATAAAGTCACAATTTCAAGTCAATAGGTTAGTGAAAAAAAAATACAAACAGCACTCTGACGCCATCCATGTGCAGCCCATTTCTCACTGATGTTCTAGGAAATGCCGAAAAAGCTTCATTTAAAAAAAACAAAAAAAACAAAACAAATAACAAAACACTGATGTCATTTGGACAGGAAAAAATGGACAAATGGAATATACTCATGTGCACTGATATAAAAACACAGGTGAGTTTTACAACCTTCTTCTGAATTCTTAAAGGGAATCTATCATTTGCAATAGGCATTTTTAGCTAAATATATTTTTGCATAGCGTTTACAAAGGCTCTACCTTTTATTCCATCGTCAGCATGGGCGTTTTTCAATTATCCTGGATTTAGTGATATTTAAATTAGCCAGCACGGAGCACCAGAAGTTTTCTAACTGTTGCTTGAGCACTACAGCAGCATCAGCAGCAGTCTTCCCACCGCCTCCTTCTTCACACAAGATCCCCCCTCCTACATTTCTTCACTGCTTCCAAAGGGTGGTGAGAAGGGGAAGGCTGCTGCTGATGATGCGGTGCTCAATTATATGTAATGCAGAATGTGTTTTCCAAAAAGCACCCCCAACAAGCTATATTCACTTTAGCTCCTTTGGTGGTCTTCAGTTTTTCTTCTTCTTGTTCTTCCTTCTCTTCTTTGAGGCACTGGTAGTAATCCAGTGAGCCCCAGGAGGATGAAGTTGAGGATGCAAGCGAAGCACAACTAAGTATAATACATGATACGTTGTTTATAATATACGATACCAAGAAGCAAGTTGATGTGCAGTCTGCAGAACATATAGAACCATTGATATAGTGTCTGTATAAATCTCCAAAGAATATATCTCCAAAGTATAATATACACAGGTATAAACTCAGTACATCTAGTATACAAGGGTGAATAATCCGAACATGAAAGAGACAAGTGTGAGTGAAGATTGTGAGGACGTGGAATAGCATAAGGATGTGACCACTGATAAAATAATTTTTAGCATAATCTGTAGACCCCCCAACATAACTGAGGCGTGAGAGGGTCAGTTGTATAAGGAAACTGAGTGGTCAGCACAGGTGAGGACGGTGGTCTTGCTGGGAGATTTTAACTACCCGGATATTGACTGGGGTTATGATTCTGCATTGTCTGCAAAGGGGAAGAAATTCATTAACCTGTTGCAAGACACCTATGGTCCGGCCTGTGGAAGATCCAACCAGAGAGGATGCTTTTCTGGATCTGATCATTTTTAATAATGCGGGACTTGTTGAAAGTGTCATTGTTGGCAAATACTTGGTAATAGTGAGTATAATCAAATTTCACCTAAAGGTCAGTTCACACTAGCGTTCAGTCCCTCATTCTGCTTAAAATAGGTAGAGAGAGTTGCCGCCATGTGATTGGCTGATTAGAAATTAAGTGTTAATGAGCAGTTGGACAGGTGTACCTAATAAAGTGGCCGGTGAGTGTATATAGCAAAATGTATACCCAAGTAGAAACGTCTGAAATTAAACCCCCTATGGTTTACAGCAATGGTTATTCGGACAATAAGCAATTATTTAAAAAACATCAATCATAAGGGTCAACTGTAGCCTTTAAGAATTACCAAACTTTAAATCTATAAAAGGGAAATAAAATCGTCTAAAGTACATAATAAAAGATACGTGGCTAAGGAAAGCAACTCTAACCACAAAAACATTCTTTATATAAATAAAAACATGCCGAGGTCAAAGAAGCAGAGCTACTGAATGGGTTGATGTAGGTGTCACCAATGCTTATAAATCATCAATCAATAGAATACATTGGATAAATATAGAAATGGTCCAAGCCAAACTAAACACAATAAACATGAGCAAGGCTCTGGGTCTAGATGGATTAAACGCCTGAGTATTTAATAACTCCTTTCTGTCATTGCTGTATCCCTATTCTTAATTCTTAGATATTCTCCAATGAGTGGTACAGTGCCAAGGGACTGGCACGGGCACAAGGCAAATGTAGTGCTGATTTTCAAAAAGGGCTCTAGGATTTCCCCAGGTACCGTATATACTCGAGTATATAATATTCGACCCGAATATAAGCCAAGGTCCCTAATTTTACCACAAAAAACTGGGAAAACTTATTGACTCGAGTATAAGCCTAGGGGGGAAATGCAGCAGCTACTGGAAAATTTCAAAAATTAAGATGGTCGAAGTTTTTGGGTGCAGTAGTTGCTGGGTGCTGGGGAAGGCGAGGGAGTGTTTTGGTTGTCTGTCTGCCCCTTCCCTGAGCTTGAGGACTGTTTTTTCTTCCCCCACTTGGAATTCAGCCTGGCTGAGTATAGGGAATCTGCAGTGCTGCTATTAATCCCTTCCCGACGGAACAGGAGCACTGCAGATCCCCTATATTCAGTAGACCGGGCACTTTCAGACACAGGGATACCTAATGTGTGTGTGTGTGTTACAGTAATTTACTACTTTTTTATGTATTCTAGGGAAAGGAGGGATTTAGAACCTTTATTTTAGTTTCTTTTTTTTTGCACTATTTTATGGGAGATTCTATACATTAATATTGTGGCTGGTCATAGTCCCCCCCCCTAAAAAAATAAAATAATAATTATTTCTTTTTGCTGACTCGAGTATAATCCGAGGGGGGCTTTTTCAGCACAAAAACTGGGCTGAAAAATTTGGCTTATACTCGAGTATATACGGTAATTACAAACCAGTGAGCTTAACATCCATTGTGGGGAAACTTGGGGAAGGGGGGACTCTCAGGCGACTATATATAGGAGTATAAACATGGAACAAACAATTGTACCAAGCGACCAAATTCTGTCCACTCCAACAGTCCTTTTGGAGGTATTGACAGTAATGAACTGGAGCATTGATGAGCAACAGGAAACCCAACACCCGCACCGGGTGGTATAACAGGGATAAACAACCAGAATTCGGGCATAACACTGCGCTGACTCCAAACGTGTTTAATTCAAACAACGCACTTTATTGGATTTCAAACACACGACGCCTTCACCAGCGTTTCGGGGATAACCCCTTTATCAAGTGTACCAAAACAATACATGAGTATCTTCAGGATACAAAGCAGGTAAGTCCTCAAGGTTTGCTCACCAACACAAAAGGTGATTTTTTTAGGCCTTCCTCCTCCAGACACACACAGGGCAGTGTGTACAATAGGTTTTCTCCTACAAGAGATGATCACTCCCCCTGATTTGATATGTATAGAGGTCTGGACGGGGGAGGCTGTGGATATAGTATTCTTGGATTTTGTAAATGTTTTTGACACTTTCTCTCATGGACACTTAATGGCTTGTAAAATATAGTTTGTAATTGGATTGAAAACTGGCTAAAGGATCATATCCAGAGAGTTGTGGCCAATGACTGGTCCTCTGTTATAAGTGGTGTACCTCAGCGTTCAGGGCTGGGTCCACTGTTATGTCATTTATTTATTCATGATATAGATGGGATTAATAGCACTGTCTCTATTTTTGCAGATGACACTATGTAGTGCAGTTCAGTCTATAGAGGATGCACATAGGCTACAAGCAGACTTGGGGACACTGAGAGTTTAGACTTGCACATGGCAAGTGAAGTTCAATGTGGATAAATGTAAAGCTATGCATCTGAGTAAAAGTTATCTGAATACAACATATGTCCTAGGGCAGTGATGGTGAACCTTTTAGAGACCGAGTGCCCAAACTGCAACCCAAAACCCACTAATTTATCACTAAGTGCCAACACGGCAATTTAACCTTAATAATGTGCGGATCCACAATTGCACACAATTACAGACCTGCAATATATGGTCATATGGATGGGGCTTTATAGAGCTTTCTGCTCCACTGTGACCGTCACACAGTCCAATCTGCTTCACAATGACCACCACACAGTGCAATCGGCTCCACGTTGGCCCCCACACAGTATAATCTGTTCCACGGATTGGTGTCCAAAGAGAGGGCTCTGAGTGCCACCTCTGGCACCCGTGCCACAGGTTCGCCATGACAGTCCTAGCTGGGAGGGTCACTGGTGGAGAAGAACATGGGTGTACTTGTAGATCATAGGTTAAATTACAGTGTTCTAAGGCCAGCAGGATATTGTGACGTATGAAGGGGTATGTACTCATAGGACAGGGATGTAATATTACTCCTATATACATCACTGCTGCGGCCTTATATGCAGTTCAGTTCTTCATCTGGGAAATTCATAAAGAGGTTATTTTCATAGTTCTGTGTATTATGCTGACCACAATCTAGCTGCTTCTTGAGAGTGAGGGGTTTTTAACTCCTTAAGACCAATTCCTTAAGAAGAACACTGCCCTACAAAATCTCTACAATGCAGTTTGAGGGGTTGTCTCAAAAAGGTTTCACTGTATTGCAGTTTCAGAGTCTTCACATGTATTAGTGATGTATGAAAATCAAATAAATAATTTGTACATGTTAAAATAAAATATTACAAGTAAAAACAACAAGAATACTTTATCAGGCCTTGTTATTTTATAATATAATGCTGAAGGCACACTTCAAGACCTTGTGCACACGACCATGTGCGCTGTTAGTGTGTTGTCTTTTTCTTAGCTAGGATACTGGCCCATTCACTTCTATGGCACCATACACACGACCATATATACACATGGACAAAATTGTTGGTACCCCTCATTTCATGAAAGAAAAACCCACAATGGTCACAGAAATTACTTGAATCTGACAAACTGGAATTTGCTAATTTACATGTTGACAAGCCATAGGAGAATGTCTTATGGACAGATGAGACGAAAATCAAACTTTTTGGCAAGACACATCAGCTCTATGTTCACAGACGGAAAAATGAAGCATATCTTAAAAAGAACACTGTCCCTATTGTGAAACATGGAGGAGGTTCTGTTATGTTATGGGGCTGCTTTGCTGCATCTGGCACAGGGTGTCTTGAATCTGTGCAGGGTACAATGAAATCTCAAGACTATCAAGGGATTCTAGAGAGAAATGTGCTGCCCAGTGTCAGAAAGTTTGATCTCAGTCGCAGGTAATGGGACTTGCAACAGGATAATGACCCAAAACACACAGCTAAAAAGACCCAAACATTGGACTATTCTGAAGTAGACTTCTATGAGCCCTGACCTAAATCATATTGAGCATCTTTCGAAGGAGCTGAAACATGCCGTCTGGAAAAGGCACCCTTCAAACCTAAGACAACTGGAGCAGTTTGCTCATGAGGAGGGGGCCAATATGCCTGCTGAGAGGGGCAGAAGTCTCATTGACAGTTACAGGAATCGTTTGATTGCAGCGATTGCCTCAAAAGGTTGTGCAACAAAATATTAAGTTAAGGGAACCATCATTTCTGTCAAGGCCTGTGTCATTAGTTTTATTAAATTTTTTTCATTTTGTTGAAGCGAAAAACAATGTTTGCTTTTCATTTGTTCATTTTCATGAAATTTTTATTATTATTTTGTCAGATTCAAGTTATTTCTGTGACCATTGTGGGTTTTTCTTTCACTAAACGAGGGGGACCAACAATTTTGTCCACGTGTGTATAGTCAGGTCCTTATACTGTCCATTTTGTGATCTGTGTCACTGACTTCAGTGAATGGGCCAATGGAGGCACAGGCGGAAGTCACCATGTTGTATCAGTGTTGTTGAATCATGGCCCAGTGACACAAACGTGCGCATGTCACCTAAATTAGAATTATAAAAGATGTACCTAGATAATAGGATTTTGTATTAGAGTGCCGTTTCTTTTGCAGATCCCTTTGCCCTAAGGAGGATTAGCTATTATCAGAGGTATCTGGAGTAGCTTTCTCCCCTCTTTAGCCTCTTTTCACACCCCTATACAGCTCTGTATTTTATTATCTGTGGAGCCCACATTCTTTTAACATGTATCAAGCAATGGCATCTCCCAGAAGATCCCCACAGTCTGCCACTTGCTAGCTTAGCACCCCAATTGTGTGAGTTAGTACATGCTCGCCAGGGATGCAGCGGAACATTAAAGTAAAAACAAGGAAGCACTTACTGAGACTTGCAGGACAATCAAGAGGTGGATAAAGGGTGTCCTCCATCTTACATCTGATGGTGGTCATTATCCAGGTAGAAGTACTTCACAGATTGAGGAAATAGGTGAGGATAGATCTTGATTCTGCTTTTATTAATGAAGATCTATTGCACATACTATCGAAAAAAAACATTGCACCAAGGAGTTGCTGGAATTGAATGAAACTTTCTATGTATGACTGTAGTGGTGATCTACATAAGTGATTACAATATTTGAGAAAGAAGTTTGTTGGGAAAAATTTTACAACTGAAAGAAGGCTCGGGTACATTGTTGGACCACTTCTAGCCTGGATAAGGTTCCACATGGTATCCTGCATCATATTTCCCACAGGTATTGCAACTGGACTTCTAGACCCTCAGTAATAGCAGGCCAAGGAAATGCTGTGTGTGGGTGAGCATTATCCTGCTGAAAAATGCCAGTTGGAAGCCCTGCCACAATACAAGTGACTGCAGAATATCCTGCACATATCGCTGAGCTGTTAGTATCCCTCATATCACTATTAGGGTGCATGCACACTACGTAACGCCGGGCGTGTATCAGAGCCGTACACGCCGGCGTTACAGCAGGGCTGCCGAACACTTCCCATTCACTTCAATGGGAGCGCTCGTAAACGCCGCTGTTACGAGCGCTCCCATTGAAGTGAATGGGAAGTGTTCGGCAGTCTGCTGTAATGCCGGCGTGTACGGCTCTGATACACGCCTGGCGTTACGTAGCGTGCATGCACCCTTAGGGGAGACTGACTGTCGTATTTGATAACTCCCTAGAACACCACACCAACAGCTGGAGGTTTGTATTGCTTCACAGGAAAGGCAGGATTAGGCGTGCTCACCAGGAGGCCTTCATATTTAAAACTGACCATCGTTGGATCCAACAGAACCTGGATTTGTTGCCAAAGATAATAAGCTTCCAGTCCCTAGAAGTCCACTGGAAAAATAATGACAGCAGCTGCTTGTCCATGGCAGAACATGTAATGGCCACAATTATTATCACTTGAGTAGGGTTGAGCAATCGGGATCGGAAATGTTCGGATTCCGATCAGCGATCGAGTAAATTTCACGATCGAGATCGGAATTCCGATCCCAATCTTTTCGGGCGGGATTGAGATTGGAGGTTAAGCTTAGCACCCATAGGAATGAATGGAAGCGGCCGGCCGCTTAACCCCCTGCGTGCCGGCTGCGTCCATTCACTCCTATGGATTTACCGCAGCCTGCCACTTTTCTGCTTCGTCCCTGTTTTACTGTATACTCAGCTGAATATACGGTAAAACAGGGATGAAGCAGAAGAGTGGCAGGCTGCGGTAAATCACTGTGTGCTGCGCTGCTGTGAGTACGACGAGGCAAGTTCGCGAGTAGATAGATACTACTGTACATTGACTTGTCTACTAGACAAGTCAATGTACAGTAGTATCTATCTACTCGCGAACTTCGCTCAACTTACCTGCACAGAAGTGCTGCCGCTGCCCTCTTCTGATCTGGTCCTCTCTCCTTCACATGCCTTCAGAGCACCCTGCGCCCCCCCCTAGACTAGTATATAGAGATGCTGGGAGAAGGCGGGGCTTGTGGCTTAGGAGAGTGTGGGCGGGTACTGGGAGGGGAGTCACGTCTCCCCGCCCACACTCTCCTAAGCCACAACAAGCTCCACCTACTCCCATCATCTCTAACACTAGCCTAGGAAGGTGGCGGCGCTCTGAAGGCCTGTGAAGAGGAGATCAAGACCTTACCGGACCAAGAAGAACTAGGAGCGGCAGCGGATCTGTGCAGGTAAGCGGACACCAGGGGGGATTTTTTTTTTTAATCACTACACAGCGAGAAGTCCAAAAATTGTTTAAATTTTTGGACTACATGCTGTTTAGTGAATAGGATCGTTTTTAAAATCCGATCTTCGAAAAAAAATCCCATTGACTTGCATTAGGATAGGAATTGGGATCGGGTTCGAATGGAAAATGATCGGAAATTGGATTTTAAAATAGATCCTGAAATTTCAAGATCAGCTCAACCCTATACTTGAGCTTTTCTTAGCTATTTGTCAGTTAATCCTTGCAAAATTACAGTACAAGTAATTGATAGGGGATGAGGACAGACTGCTCCTTATTGTACATGCCCCAGCGAGAAAAGTAAAATGTGCTACTGCCATAATGAGGCTACTAGCAGTTATGTATGCAGGCTTATGCAGCCGGAGAACACACTGTCTAAAAAGACCATGAAGATCTTTCAACTTTTCATGACAACTCAGGAATTCTCTGAAAGGGAAGAAACTTCACAAATTGACTTCTTGCAATGGTGAAATCGTATTACAGTACCAGTGGAATTCAGTGAACTCTTTTGAGCAAATGTGTGTACCAGGAGACTGCATAGCTAGAAGCTGGATTTTATAACCTGTGGCAGAAGGAAACACTTCAATTCAATGGTTAAGTGCTGGCGCCCAATTCTTCTGTGCATAAGGGTGCTGTTACACATCTGCATTTTACTCATGTAATATGATTTGGAAATCGCAGCGTGTCCGTGCTGTTTTTTTTTTTTTTTTTTTACACTTTGCTTGTACTGTACAACGCTGTGATCGCGGCATTTCCAGCCCATGGGGCCCCGGCATAAAGCTAATGGCATTAAATGGAAAATCTCAGCTGTACTGCCACAATAAATCTAATTACTCTTTACTGAAATTAAAAAAGCAGACACTTGGATTTTAAAAAAGCACAGTGTGAACACAGCCATAGTGTATCTCCCCAAAATTGTCACATAAATGATTCTGAATTTGTAGACAAATTTTCAGAAATGTAACAATGTTTTGGCCATTATAAAGAAGCCAAAATACCACCCTGGAGCCAGTGCAATACAAAATATGAGACAGCTCAGCTACTATAAACAATGCTATTTTTTTTCTACATTTTCTGACTCCCTGGGTAATTGTTAGCTTGAAATCCTTGGTATGTTAGCTTGGCATTTTTTCAAGCATCCCTGGCAAAAACACTGAAGGATCCTGCCAGTGTTATTTATTTGTGAAGTTGAAAATTTAACTTAAGGAGCTCGCCCTACTGAGCAAGTTAAAAAAAAAAAAAAAATCCCCTACAAATCCCAATTTTATGGTATTTCTATTTCAATTTTTAATTTAAGATCTAAAAAAAAAAAAAAAAAGAAGTTAACAGAAAACCTTTTTGCTGTTGGGACAATTTCCACACCTTTGACAAAACATGACATGTTATTCAATAGCTATTTATGAAATACTATAACATTGTGTTTTTAATGGTTGTGTTCATTTCATGACTTTTTTTTTTTTTTGCTTCCCTGACCCACGCTGCAGCTCTGACTTCATCAAAAATGCCAGCTCCAACACAACAAAAAAGTACAACATGATGCTGGCGTTTTTGAACCTTTGTTTAAGGTAACCCCCTACCCACAAAGTAATAACCTCATTGTGCAAGTAGCTTAAAGGGGTTGTCCCGTCACAAGGATCCTATCTATACTGCTTGTTAATGTGAATGTAAGACTTTTCCTAAATTCATTGCTTCAGCAAAACTGCTTTGTTTGTCCATTATCTTACTTTATTCATTTTTTTGTTGACACATCCCTTGACTTATCTGGTCAAAAGTCAAGTGATGTATCTGCTGCTCTCAGGGGGGAGGGAGGAGGGGCTAAGTGCACAGGAGCGAGCCTGGAGGGGGGGGGGGGTAGTTTACATTTTGGGGGAAGGGGTCGCCAATACAGACCCGGCATCCGCTGTAATAGAGAGGCGGATGCCGGGGAGGGTTAGACGCCAGCACAGATGCCTTCAACATCGCTATGCTTCTGCCCTGCATGAACCCAGCAGCTGCAGGAGCGATGCTGCTATTCCGGAAGGGGGGGGGGGCGGAGGAGCGGAATAGCAGCATCGCTCCTGCTGCTGCTGGCTTCATGCAGGGCAGGAGCGTAGCAATGTTGCAGGCGCCTGTGCTGGCGTCTAACCCTCCCCGGCATCCGCCTTTCTATTACAGCGGATGCTGGGTCTGTATTAGCATTGTGAAGGCCGGAGAACTGACTGGTCTCACCATCTATGAGCGCGCACGCAGGGCCAGCGGCATAGATGCAATGTCATCTTGCCGCTGGCTTTGCATATGTAACCCCGCCCACCAATGACACAACAAACCAGGAAGAAAGAAGATTTTACAGCAGCGAAGACTGGTGAGTATGCGACGTGGGAATACCCCTTTAAGGATGGTGGGGGTGGCCAAGGCCAGATATTAGCTGTTTGCCAATTAAGAACAATGAATACACCCCGTGCATTTTTGGTGCCTTTAAAAAAAAAAAAAAACAACAAAAAAAACCCCCTGTACTTTCAACTCACTAGGGTCACTAGAGAAAGTACACGCAGAGCGATGACAGTAACAGGTTGCAATGTGTCTTTCTGATATCACTTGCAGCTTCTACCACTTTTGCAGTAACTGAAAACCAGAAATTATCCCTAGGATGGACCATTAATTCCAGATTGGTGGAGGCCCAACTCTCTGCACTCCTGCTGATCATTTTCTCTGTTTACATGGGTCGATCTACGTAAAAGTACTCTTACTAGTGGTGCTCAATAATAGTACAGTATAAAGTGTACTTACCCATCCCATACTGATGGAGCAGCAAGCTGAGCATGCACCCTGCCTCCTCACACATTCTCCATGGTAGAAAATAAATGGAGTGGTGAAGCGCATTCCTGCATGGCCACAAATTTGGTGGGGGTTTGATCAGTCGAAAAGCACCAATCATGAATTTATCCCCAACCCTTCTGATAGGGGAAAATTCTAAAAATTGATACAACCCCTTAAAAATCTATGTTAATGCAGAAGCTTCAGATCAATAAATCTTAAGCACCATTATAAAAATATAGGATAAGGTATAAAATGTATGTGCTGAACATAAGAAGATGATATGGATATCACTAAGCCACGCACAAGGTCATTGCACAGTGGGTTCTAACTTTTAGACCCATGGTGGTCAGTTGATCACTAGTAAGTCCAAAATGAAAACATAGGTTCTCTTCTTTAAGACAGGGATGTTACACCGTGAGACCTTTGGGGATACTGGACAAAGGACACATTCATTAATGTTGGTAGGTGCTTTATTAAAAGAAAAAAACATGCACAAACCTTTTCCGGGCTTTCTTTAAGATAGCAGAGTAAAACGAATGGCAAATACAAAAAAGTTAATAACAAAAAAAAAAAAAAAGCCAAAAAAACTTTGCACCTAGTAAGTGAAAAATCAAGACTTTAATGAGATAGATAATTTGCTTCCCTAAAGCTCACATATTCCACCAGACTATGGTGCAATGTATTTATTTTTTTATTGTATTCAATACATACAGAATACAAAATAGTATGGCATCCGAGAGCCAATCAGAGAGCTCCAGCAGCCAGCTTATATCTTCAAGTAGTCAGAAAGAGGGGGCACTTTTCTAAAAAGGAAACAACTTCAAATTTTTACAACAGTTTTTTGGCGCTCATGGTGCCCAGGGGTTACCTATATAGGCAAAATGATACTCACTTTTTCTTTCTATATATACTTATATATATATATATATATATATATATATTTATATAATCATATTCAGACATGGACTTCATTTTTCTCTCGACTTCCAAGTGTCTGAATTTTAATTTGTAACTCACACCCATTCGGGACACAAACATCTGACAACAATTAAATCAGACACACACCTCCATATCCAAACGAGTAAAATACCCAAACAAGTAAATCAAATCTATTTTTTCATCAGATTTAAAAAGTGAACAGGAAGAATAGGTTTAAGTGCAAGGTGTAAATGGATGACAAGGTCGGTGAAAATTTCAAAGTGCTGGAAAAGGTGGTGCCAAAAAGCAAGGCAATAATTGTGCCAAAAGAGACAATGAACTATGGCGCAGCAATGGAACTTGATTAGATTCAACTGAATGAATACTGTGCAATGTACAGATCTCCCCTTTATAAGGGTCTGATGCGTCCCAAAGGATGAGGTGAAACATAAAGGGCATTTATGGGTAAGTGCAAGCAAGCAGACAGGATAGTGAATGGGAAAGGACCAAAAGAACCATTTTAGGCAAACTACCCTCTTTGAATCACTCTAAAGTGCAAAATTTCACTCGTATAAGGGACAAAAATTAACAAGTGAAAAAAAGTATGGACAATGGGTCACAGAGTACAAAGAGACCGCAAGCAGCGCTCTAAGTAACACTAGCAGCTTTGCTTGGGGGAACAGGGCTCCATTTTGAGACAGAACAGCTCCTTTTTTTATTCTTTAAACATATTATATACAGTGAGAGTGCACAGCACAGCACCTGAGGAGGAATATAGGAAGGGACAGGGATGGGGACGGAAGAAGAGACAAAATAAAAACAAATAAAACTGTAATACAGGGTTGGAAACAAGCAAAGAAAAGATGGAAGTATGCCAAACCAGAAGACTGGTAAGAAAACCAGACAACTTGTAAGATAACTGATTGAAAACACCAGGGGCAAAACTTTGGGCCCGATATTAGTGTATGCAAATATTACAAGAACATATAGAAAGCATTGAAGGGATGAGACAGCCAGCCAGCTGGGGGGGGGGGGGGGGGAGGAAAGAGGGCTAGGAAACAGTCTAGGTGCTGTGAAGGGAGAGTATAATCCTGCTCTAGGGTCCTGCGGAGTCCGAATCCTCAATAAGAACCTCTGTTGTAGCACCCAGTCCTTCTGCTGGCGGGGCAGAACAAGCAACTAAAACCTTGGAGCCATGACTAGATTGAAAGGTTTGCGGGGGTGCAAGCTCATCTTGCACAACTGAGGCTGTGGTAGCAGGGGTCTCCGTCACCAGCAGTTCGTTGTTGGTGGTGATGAGAGAGCCAGAGTTGGCCGCCAGGGCTTCAGCTATAAGAATCTCAGGGTGGCTCTTGGCTTTGTGGGCCACAACACTGTCCTTCTTCTCAAACTTCTTCCCGCAGATTCCACAGGAGAACTGGTAGAAAGAGTCAGCATCATGTTTCTTCATGTGCCAGTTCAGGGAGGCTTTCTGTCTGCAGGTGAAGCCACAGAACTCACATCTACAGACGGGGACAGGTGAGAAAACAGTAAGCAAACACAGTTCTAGTGCAATGGTGAGGGACATATTCAGAGGTCAAACACTCACTGTAAGGGTTTTTCTCCTGTGTGGATCATGCGATGTACAGCCAGGTTGTGGGAGCTCTTGAATGCTCGAGCGCAGTATTCACAGATATAATCCCGCTGGTCTAAAAATAGAAGTAGCATCAGACAGAAATACAGGATTACCAGAATCACCCCCTTGCACAAAAATCAAGTCAGGTTTACCTGTATGATGCTTCGCATGTCGCATCAGTTGCTTCTGAAGGCGAAAAAGTCTCCCACATGACGGGTGCGGACATACATATTTTTTCTTTAAAAGGTGCTGATATTTAATGTGATGCTGTAAAATAAAGGGAAACCACAACAAAGACAAAGCAGTAATACACCTGTTATAAAATACAGCAGAAAATGGCATTCGTACTTCCCAGAGATTCTCCCTTACTTGCAAGTATCTGGGGTGCGCCAATACCGTGCCACATCCCTCCATCTCACAACGCACATACTGGAGAGGAGGCTTCTTCCTGAAAAGCAAAAAAAATTACACATCAGAAACTATTTGTTGGCCATTAATAATAATAATCCTAAACCTCTGTAATATATTTTTTTCCAGGAGTAAAACAAGCTTGGCTGTTGACCAAGGGCAAGGAATGGGATAACACAATAATATTACTATACTCACCTCTTCAATCCCTTGCCATTCCAGCCCCAGCAGTAAAGCCATCATTCGATGTATAGCCAGGTTGTGGGAGCTCTTGAGCACATTATACACAAGTTACATAGGTTTGCTGGTCTGCAGTGATGGTGCACTATACATTCCAGCCCAACAGAGAACTTCCATCTGGAGTTCTGCAAATACCTGCTCCATGTCCATCGCAACACCTCCAACATGGCCTGCAGGGCAGAGCTAGGCAGACTCCCCCTATGGCTCACCATACAGAAGAGGGCGCTAGCTTTCCAGGCACACATCCAGGGGAGCAAGCCCGACTCCTACCACCACCAAGCATGGCTAAGCCACCTGAGCAAACCAGACACTCACCAACCAAACAACAGCCAACCACCAAACCAAAAACACCAACAGATGATAACCAAGGCCGAAATAAAGGCGACCACAGAGGCAAACAGAGAGCGGTACATTGAAGAATGGAGAAACGAAATAAATAACTCCAAGAAACTCACCGTGTACCAATCCCTACAAAGGGACTACACCATGGCCACCTACCTGGAGAGAATACGCCACCCCAAACACAGACAGACCCTGAGCCAGTACAGACTGAGCGCCCACAACCTAGAGATAGAGACGGGGCGATACAGGCAGACGTACAAGCCACGGGAGAACAGACTGTGCCAGGACTGTGACCAGGGGGCCCTAGAAGACGAGACCCACTTCCTGCTACACTGCACCAAATACTCAGCTGTGAGGGCCGTCTACTACCAAAGACTCTCTGCCCACATCCCAGACTTCATATCTGCAGACGAGAAGAGGAAACTCTACATCCTACTGGGAGAAGAAGAGGCCACTGTGGAGATCGCTGCCCAATACGTGTCCAGCTGTCACCAAATAAGAGGAAGATGAGACTCCACGGACTGTTATATTTATCCCAATACACCCCCCCCCCCATATAGCGGTCACCAACTAAGAGGAAGATGAGACTCCATGGACTGTTATTCATGGACTGATTCAGTCCGGCCCGCACAGCTTTGACTAGGGAGGCGTGTCTTAGTGCCGGCAGAAGATGGAGACATGTAAGTGTGTCATAAGGTATTGAGAGATGTAAGGTGAGATGCAGGGGGGAGAGTGTGTGTGTGTCTATATGTGTCTGTCTGTCTATATGTGTGTGTCTGTATGTATATGTCTGTATGTGTGTGTGTGTCTATATGTGTGTGTCTATATGTGTCTGTATATATGTGTGTCTGTATGTGTGTCTATATGTGTCTGTCTGTATGTGTGTGTGTGTCTATATGTGTGTGTGTCTATATGTGTCTGTCTGTCTGTGTGTGTGTCTATCTGTCTGTGTGTCTGTCTCAGTAACCTAGGGGCAGAGATGGAAGGGGAATGTTATACTAGGGCAGAGATGGCAGATGGAGGGGGGGGGGACATGAAACTGGGGAGAGATGGAGGGGGACATGAAATGGGGAAAATAAAGGGGGATATGAAACTGAGGGAGAAATGGAGGGGGGGGGACATGAAACTGGGGGTAGATGAAGAGGGCACTTAGACTGGAGGGGGCATTAAACCGTGGAGGAAGCTGTAGGGGGACCTGTTTGCCTCTAGTTGCCCCCAGTTTAATGTCACCGTCCAGCTACCCCTACAGTTTAATGTCTGCTTCCCAATTTTAATGTCCCCCTCTAGTTGCCCCCAGTTTCATGTCCCGCTCCAGCTGTCAATTTATTGCCCCCCTCCAACTACCCCCACTGTTTAATGTCCCCCTCCAGCTGCTCCAGTTTCATGTCCCCTCTAGTTTCCACCAGTTTACACTGAGGCACCAGGAGAGGGACTTAATACTGTGGGGCAGTTGGAAGGGAACATTATAATGTGGGGACATATAATGTACGGGTGACTGTGGGAGGACTATACTTTGTGGGGGCACATGGAAAGATGATTGGGAATGGGCAGAGTCAACGTAGAAGTGGGTGGAGCTAAATTTGCCGTGGCACGGCCCTCTAGCATAGTTCCAATTTCTTATGCGGCCCCATGGGAAAATTAATTGCTCACCCCTGGTCTAGACTCTGAAGTGAGAAAAGAGAATAAATGAGGTGAAGGGGCAGCAGCAGGAAGAAGTAAGAGTTTGGACAAGAGATTTTAAAGAATCAAAAGTGACCCTCCAAAGAATGGACTTGTGAGACTGGTGAGATGGTAGAGTCATCAACTGTCATTGATAGGTCAAGTATGAAGGTTGAATGAGATTGAGGGGGGGGGGGGGGAACAAATTCTGTTTTAAGCATGTTAAGCTGATAGACACTTTAGATTTTTGAACAGAGAGATAATGTCTGGCACAGGAGGTAAATCTGCGTCTTGTTGGCATAGGAACCAAGGGACTTAATGAGTTGTCCTGGTCCCAATTTATAGATGGAGAAGAGTGGTGGTCCTAGGAGAGCCTTGTTCAACACAGAGAGAGGGTGAGGTGAAGAGATGGTGTGAAAGTAATAGACATTAGAAGAGTGACTGGACACACCCAAGCCACACTGATAGGGAACTTACATTGTGAGCGCTACTTGGGACAATGATTAATGAGAATATTTGTAAGGTGCCATATAAGCGAGCAAAAGAAAAGAAATTGGTGAAGTATGCAGAGATCCAGGAGAGGGCCAAGTCTGTGATGCCAAGGGAACAGAAAGTTTATGACAGGAAGGAGTGGTGAAGTGTGAGCTGGAAAGTAGGGAGGAAAGTTCTTTTTGTTAGTAATAGTAGCGAAAGTGGTTAAGCGGGAAAGGCACAGAGCTGGAGTGTGTGTGTGTGTGTGTGTATATATATATATATATATGCGCATATATATATATTGGGGCTACAGAGAATGTAGGTTGAAGCAGTCTCTAATGCAGTCTACCTTATTTATGAAATGTGAAGAAAAGTCCTCAGCTGATGTGAGAGGAGTGGGAGGGGGCATCAGAGAATAGAATGGGGAGTTACATGTATTAAATAGTTATTTGGGGTTGTGGGATATGGAAGACATAGAAGTAATGAAGTAGTCCTGTTTTGCAGCAGTGAAAGATTAAGAAAAAAATGTTCAGGGGCACAGCAGCGGTCATATGATCTGTCATTTAGCATTATGTTGCTGGTGACAGGTCCACAGGTCCTCTCCAAGATTGCAGTGTATACACATAATCTATGTGAAATGTAAAGATTCCACTAAATAATTTGCACATAGTAATAGTTCTTGTTACAATCTGTTGTGATGTAAGGTACTATGGACACATACACCTTAACTAGTTGAGGATTCTCCTCTGTGACTACACAGTAGTCAAGTACATACCATAAGTAAAGGAGGGAGCTACTACTTCAAACTGCACATTCGGTTTAACTGTGGCTTCCTTTTGCCATTAGATACTGAGATTGCTTATGGTATAATACTTGCGTACGACTGTGTAATATGTTAATTAGTAAGTATCTCTTCAGATGGTACAGGTCATTGCACAGTCAATGCTTTGGGAACGTTGTTTAGGCTCGGGTGTACAATGGTTCTAACCAGAGAGAATGAACGTGGTGTGTTAGCAAAGTTGTCGGTTGCTCTATCAAGGTGTCACTCACTGGTATTTGGAATTGCCCTGGATACACATAGCGGGAAAGAACATTGTATTTAAGGGGCCTGTTCCCATACTGGGGCAAGCTTGTGTAATAGTGAGCAGAGGAGTGTCTTGCTGTACATAGGGCGGCATGCATGGCTTAGTCAGCTTGAGAAGGAAAGACACCTTAACAACTCATCACTCAGTAGCCGATTCAGAGCACTAGCCAAACCCTTTTACTGGTGAGATTGGGATTAGGAAGCAGGCGTTGAATCCCCTTTACCAGTGCAAGCACAGAGAGTCACCGAGGCGTGGAGAACCATATGTCTACAAGTGCTGATGAACTCCTGTATTTACAACTAGCAAAACAGTAAAGAACCTTGCACCGAGAGGTCCAAGGTGTGCCAATGTGGATATCTCTATTTCTCTGCTTGTGAAGAACTCTGGTAGGCGATCTGCAATGGAAGCGGAAACTGTAGCTGTTTCCAGGAGGCTGACCAGTTGAGTGGTATGTCGGGCACTGAGGACTCTGGTGCTGGGCATGACCAGGTGAGTGCTATATGCACTGATGTGTGTTGCCAACCTGCACTATGCACCGGTCACAGTGACATCATCACGAGTGTCAAGGCTTTATTTTGTTTATGGGTTCAGGGAAAGCTCCTTAAAATGTAAGAGAGTCGCACTTAGTCTTTCCTAAATTATATAAAGTAATGGATTTGCCACCTCGTACTATGGAAATAATAAGCCAATTTGTATTTATAAATAGTTTGTAATATTGTTTGATTAACTTTAGGATAGGTTATCAATAATAAATCAGAAAAGGTGACAGCTGAGTTTCCTGCAGCGCTGCTTCATAGACTGCAATGTCAGCCATACACGCTGTAGTACCAAAACCTGCCACCCATAAATAAGCAGAGTGGCTCCCAGCATGGAAACTTCACTGGTAGCTGCAATGTTCCCAAACAGAAGATCTGCAAGGTCTCAGCTGTTGGACCCTCACAGATCTAATACTGATGATCTATCTTACAAACAGGTCATCAATATTAGAAACTATATAAGGGGAAAAGAGCTATACAAAGGACCTTTCATTTCCTCAGGCACATGCGGTTTTATATACCACTAGAAAGCCGACAGTGTGCTGTATTCAGTGCACTGTCGGATTTCCCGTTATGTGCTCTGGGGCTGGAGATATCGGTGCAGTTACCGATCTCAGGCCACTGTCAGAAGGGCGTTCCTGATAGTCTAGCTGGGTTGTGAGGAATGTCCCTCCTGACAGTACTGTCCATATCCCTGTACTGTCAGAGGGGGCGTTCCTTACTGCTCAGCGATAACGCTAAACTGTGGAGAACAACCGCCACTACTAGTCTATGGACGAGTACTGTCAGGAGGGGGCGTTCCTCACAGCCCAGCTAGATTGTCAGGAAAGCCCTTCTGACAGTGGGCTGAGATCAGTAATGGCACCGATATCTCCAGCCCCGCAGCACATAACGGAAAAGCCGACAGTGCGCTGAATTCAGAGCTTTCTAGCGGTATACAAACTGCCTGTACCTGAGGACATGAAAGGTCCTCTTTAAGACTGTCTGCGATGGATCGTGGTAACACAAGCAAGCAAGCAGATGTGAGAACCAGTAACGTAGTATGGCCCCACACTTGGGATTTTTTTTTTTTCTTATGGTAGAGTTGGAAGGGACCTCAAGGGCCATCGGGTCCAACCCCCTGCAAGTGCAGGTTTTCCTAAATCATCCCAGCTATATGTTTATCCAGATTCCGCTTGAAGATTTCCATTGATGGAGCGCCCACCACCTCCCGTGGCAGCCTATTCCACTCTCTCACTACCCTCACTGTCAGAAAGTTTTTCCTAATGTCTAATCTGTATCTCTTTCCCTTTAGTTTCATCCCATTGCTTCTTGTACTTCCTTGTGCTAATGAGAATAGGGGAGATCCCTCTGCACTGTGACTACCTTTCAGATATTTGTAGACTGCTATTAAATCTCCCCTCAGCCTTCTCTTCTGCAAACTAAACAATCCCAGTTCTTTTAGCCGCTCCTCATAGGACATGGTTTGCAGACCTTCCACCATTTTGGTTGCTCTTCTCTGGACTTGCTCCAATATATCGATGTCTTTCTTGAATTGAGGCGCCCAGAACTGTACACAGTATTCCAGGTGTGGTCTGACCAGGGAAGAGTACAGCGGAATAATGACCTCTCTTGATCTAGATTCAATGCTTGTCTTAATACATCCCAGAATTTTATTAGCCTTTTTTGAAGCAGCACCGCACTGTTGGCTCATGTTGAATTTGTGATCTACTATTATGCCCAAGTCCTTTTCCCCTATGCTATCACTTAGTTCTATTCCTCCCATACTATATATGTTTTTTACATTTCTGTTACCCAGATGTAGAACTTTGCATTTGTCCCTGTTAAATACCATTTTGTTCGCCTCAGCCCATTGTTGATTTTATTGCACATATTGTATATCTAAACTTCAGTCAGGAACCAACTGAGGAAATATCCATATATTTATACATGAACCCACAGCAAGAGCTGCAAAAGAACCACAGTCACCCAGGGCGAGACTACATGGTTGTCATGGAAACAGTTATATGGCAAGCCTCATGTTGCGGTGAATGGTGGGTAAGAGCAGCTTTAACTCTGTCTGCGATGCTAAACCTGCAGTCCTTCCCTATCCAACTTGAAGGGAACAGCAATGATAAAAAAAAAAAATGTTTAGGGATCACCATTGTTACATTACTGTTATGCTCTTTATCCAGTTTTCAGAAAACACTGAGGATACAAGGGGGGCTTTAAAGGACTAGGATACTGAGGATACCACCACATGCCATCCCAACCAATCAGCTGTTTGAAGGGGGGCTCAGAGCACAGCTTCATCAGCCCCCGCACCGCTGCCTACGTGAATTTTTGTCCAGCCTGTTCGCTTGTCAGAAGCAGACATCATCAGGAATCGAAATTCCATGCATGCGTAGGTGGTTCTGCCTCTTTTGGTTTGGGCAGAGCCCAAAAAGTGTGCAAAAAGTGCAAAAGTGTGATGGCATCCAAAAAAAACCTCCCAAACAGTCTAAGTCTGTGCTCCAAAAACCAAATAACCCTTCTTCCCTTCTGAGTTTGGCTGTACCCGAATATCAGTTTATACCCACATATGACATTACGTCCGTTATCCTGGGTACACCAGTGTCATACATGTGTCATACATGTGGCATAAACTGCAGTTTGGGCACACAACAGGTTGCAGAAGGGAAGGAGCGCTATGCGGATTTTGGAGTACAGATTTGGATGTTTGGTATCTGAACGCCATGTCATGTTTGTAGAACCTGTATGGTACCAGAAAAGTGGATTCCTCAAAGAAGTGACCCCATTTTGTAAACTGCACCCCTCAAAGAATTTATCTGGGGGTGTAGTGAGTATTAGTATCCCAGACGTGACTGCACAGCGGATGGCGAAGAGTGAATATATAAGCTGTGCGGAGGACATTGCAAACACCACATTCCCTACTATGCCCCAGTAGCTCCTATGATTGGGGGAGTCACTTTGGGGGTCATTTCTGGTGTCTTTTCCCTCATAAGCTGTAAATCTGGGGTGTCCCCTGATATACGCTCGCACAGCTCATATATTCCCTTCCTGCCGCAGCCAGTTGTGTTCTAATAATTTGGCGATTTTGCTTTTTTTTTTTTGTCTTGACGTAGCCATATAAGGGCTTGTTGTTTGCGGGATGTGATGTATTTTGTAATGACACCATTTTTGGGTCTCTACATCTTATTGAATACTTTTTATTAACTCTTTCTTGCTGGATTAAAAAAAAAAAAAAAATCATATTACATTTTATCTTCTAAATTTTTCGCCATGCAATGTACAGCATAAGTAACATGTGATCTTTATTCTGAGGGTCGGTACGATTACGGCGATACCTCATTTATATTATTTTTTTATGCAATACTAATTCTGCAGAACAAAAACACATTTGGGGACGTAAATAATTGATTTTTGCATCGCCATCTTCTGAGAGGCGCAACATTTTTATTTTTCGGTTGACACTGATGGTTGAGGGCTTATTTTTTGTGGGACAACCTGTGCCTTTTACTGGTAATGTTGTGGTGTACGTATGACTTTTTCATCACTTTTTATAGTATATTTTCTATTTCTAAGATTGTAAGATGAGATGGTGAAAAATCACTACTTCCAGCAGGTTTTTTTCTGGGGGGGGAGTTTTCCGCCGTTCACCGTGTACATTAAATGTTATTTCAGTTTTGTTGTACAGGTTGAAGAAAGAATATTTCTGGCACTCAATGGGAATTTTTCATATATTTATTTTAAGCATCCAGAGTTATACAAGTAGACGTTTCGGTCAATTTAGACCTTCCTCAGTACAACGGATGCAGGAAGAGTGAACACATGGTGATTAGGAAAAGGTCCAGTGTCTACTTGTATAACTCTGGATGCTTAAAATAAATATATGAAAAATTCCCATTGAGTGCCAGAAATATTCTTTCTTAATTGAATATGGCGGTGAGATGCCTTTTCTGAGCACCTAATCAATTAAATACCGAGTGACGGATCATTACATTTTAATTGTTGTACAGATTGTTACGGACGCGACGATACCAAATATGTATTGTTTTTGTTAATTTTTAGTATGTTTTTTTAAAAAAATAAAAAAAATATAATTCATTTTCTATAGAAAAAAAGGGAATTTGGTTTTTTTTAAAACTATAAATTTTTTTCAAACACTTTTTTTTTACACTGTTTTTTTTTCACTTTTTCATGTGTCCATTTAGGACACTTGACTCAGCAATACTTTGATAGTGTGATGCTCTGTGAGACACAGCATGCACATGTCTCACAGAGCATCACAGGAAGACGCACAGCCTGACGTCAGAAGGTCCTGCCAGGATCAGCCAGGTATGTGGGGGCTCCGGGAAGCCTGGGGTCACTGGCCAGACCCCAGGCTGCATATTACAGACACCGGCACCCCCCGATCTTGCCGCGGGGGGTGCCGGGTGGGGTTAAAAAGATCACGGAACACTTTCAATGCGGTGATCATGTATGATCATTGCATTGAAAGGGTTAAAACCTCTGATTGGTAAAACTATCGACCGGAGGTAATGGAAAAGGGTGTTAGCTGACTGTAAGAGCTAACACCCAGTTCCGATGCAGCCCGCCCGCTTAGCGGGCGGGCTGTCTTTGACGTAGTATTACTTCAAGTGCGCAAACTACTTTGTGCCCATGACGTAATACTACGTCAAAGGTCGATAAGGGGTTAAAAGGGTTTTCACAACTTTGCAACTTATCTGTCATCCACAGCATAGATATTGAGTTGCATATCAGTGGGGTCTGAACCACTGCGGCCTCCATCGATCAAGACATCAAAACAAGGGTGTTTTGCTCCCTGTTCTGAATGGAGCGGTGATCAGCCAGGCAATCTAGCTCCATTTATTTCAATGGGATCACCGGAAATAGCCAAAGTACAGGGTTCCAGTGGTCCACTGAGTAAAAGAAGCTGGGATGCAAAACAGTCTTGTGATTGGGGGGGCCCCAGTTATTCAGACCTCCACCGATCTGATACTTATCCCCAATCCTGTGGATGGTGGATAACTTGCGAAGATTAGAGAAACCCTTTAAGAAAAAAAAATTCTGACATACTCATGTGCTAAAAATCTATTTTATTCATTTTAAAATGGAGCTTGCAGAAATCCATGTACTTACAAAAAATAAACTCTATTCAGCTGTATTGATATGATTTTCAGTTGCAAAAATTCTGTAGGAGTATGGGAGAAAACCTGAGCACCCAGATGAAGTTCAAGCAAACAGTGGGAGAACTTACAAACTCCATGCAGATGTTGAGCTTGGTCAGATTCAAATCCAGAATGATAGTGCTAACCACTGAGCCACCCTGATGTTCCCTTAGCTGAGCATGGCTTGTCATTATTATAGTCTTAATTTTATTACAGTCCATCCCTTTTACCCATCTGTTTAACATAACACGTTGCTCTAAACAGTACATATATATGTACCAACTAAATGTTGATGACACAGAATCTACCATTCAAAATAGGTGGTGGTCACCTCCTCCTCCCAGCAGAGGTCACACGGCATGTCTACAATAGTTACCTATAGAAATCAATGGGGGATTCATAACTTAATCACCAGTGTAAGGTGTGCCTCACATATAACAAAACATATTCCAGTGAGGTGCGCTTGGAGGGAAATCTGAGCAAGCTCATAGCTAGCGTAGATTTTCAGAATCATTCATACCCGATTTCTGCCTTGAGTGACCCCTTGCCATGCCAACTTTTTGGGAGAGTGGCGAGGATGGCACAAAAAAACTGAAAAATGAACACCAGTACACAGGAGCACAAGGCCTCATAAATCTGCCATAATGAGTACTTTCCAGATATAGTGGTTGTTGCATAGCATATCTCTAAACTGCTTTAACAGAGAGGAATAGAAGCTATGACCTCCCCCAAAATCACGTACACAAATTCTGCAATCTGAAACTAAAAACATTTTATATATATATATATATATATATATATATATAAAAGATATCTCAGTATCTGACCCTATTTAGTAAAAAATAAAATAAAATAAACCTCCAAGTGATACCTTTCCTCTAAGTGAGCACATTCCATAGTATTTATAGTAGCAAATGGGTAACACCTCCTTGTTGTTGACAGATGGGCTCTTACATTATTATTAACATACATGCTCAGAACATTGTGGGCACCACCTAGATGTAATCTGAGACCCCATTAATGCAAACGCCTACTCACCGCCTCTTTGGTAGTCTTGGACTTTTATCATCTTTGCGCCGACGGCCTCTCCTTTACAAGAAAAAGAAATAAAATGCTTTACCCAAAACATGGTATTGAGCCCAAAAGTACAAAGTACAGCCCAAATGAAATACTGCCCTGTAATCTGAATTCCAAAAATGAGGAAAAAGGAATTAGTAGTGAAGGAGAAGAAAAGCTAATACAATTATTTTCTGAATGTTCTAGATAACGTCACCAATAGCTCAGAAACTGTGTGTGTGTGTGTGTGTGTGGGGGGGGGGGGGGGCGGCTAGAGAAATTAAAAAAAATAATTAAAAAAAAAAATCACAACTGTACCAGAATCTGTGGAGCAGCACCTATTGAGGAATGCAAAGAGCTGGAACTGGTGGAGGTGATGAAAGTTTCTCTTTAATCCACCAACAAAATGGTTTAAAAGTTTGTCTGCCATTTTCTGATGATACATTTGCTCTAAAAGGATTCTGCATAGAATTACATTCTAAGTAGTGAATAGTCTAAAGCGACTGTCTACAGGGAATAATTACCTGCCATTTTCCACAAAACTTACTGCGTGGCTGTTTTTTAGCTAAGATCCATTAGAACAGAGCTGCGATCTGTAACTACAGCTTAGCTAGAGGGCCTACAGGGAGTCGGAGGTAATCTCACATCTCCTGTCTTATCAATGTGTAATGATGCTGCTCTCTCTCTCTCCTCCAGCATGTCTGCCATCCCAAATGCCAGAAAGTCATTGTATAAAAAAAAAAAAAAAAAGCTGATTTTAATTTTGGATTTTGGTAAAGGCAGAATGATTATAAAATAGACATCAGAGGCAGCCGTCTCACCATACCAGGGATCTGTTGGCATTCTTGGTGGAGAAAAAGAAAACAGAGAAGCAAGACTGAGCATCCTGTGGCATCGAAAGAGACAGCAGGGGGCGCTGTACTGACATTATTCCTGGAGACACTTTCTTATTTAGAACTAGCTGGTACCCGCGACTTCGTCTGCGGTGATTGTAGAAGTGGGTATATACAGGCGGGGGTAAGGTTTTCGTACTGTGTATATGGTATGGGATATGAAATGTAAGTTTGTATCTTGTTTTTGCTGTAATTCAGAGAATACGTGAGACTTTTGTGTTGAAGTTACTTTGTATTTGAGCTGCTATACGGTGCTGTGAGAAACTTTACATTTTGTTTTTGACTCCCCTCCTTCTAAACCCCATAACTTTTTGTTTTCTCCGCTCACAGAGCCATATGAGGTCTTAATTTTTCCTGGGACAAATTTTTCTTCATGATGCCACCATTATTTATTCTATATAATGTACTGGGAAGCAGGGAAAAAATTCAGAATGGGTGGATTTCAAGAAAAAATGCATTTCTGCGACTTTCTTACGGGCTTTGGTTTTACAGCGTTCACTGTGCAACCAAAATGACATGTCCCCGGTATTCTGTGTTTCGTTACGATTCCGGGGATACCAAATTTATATGGTTTTATTTACATTTTGACCCCTTAAAAAAAATCCAAAACTGTGTTAAAAAATTATTTTTTGAAAAGTCGCCATATTCCGACAGCCGTAACTTTTTTATACATGCGTGTACGGGGATGTATAGGGTGTCTTTTTTTGCGGGAACGGGTGTACTTTGTAGTTCTACCATTTTCGGGAAATGTTATTGCTTTGATCACTTTGTATTCAAATTTTTAGCAGAATCAAAACAGTGAAAAAATGGCGGTTTGGCACTTTTGACCATTTTTCCCGCTACGGCGTTTACTGAACAGGAAAAATATTTGTATAACTTTGTAGAGCGGGCGATTTAGGATGCGGGGATACCTAACATGTATGTGTTTCACAGTGTTTAACTACTTTTATATGTGTTCTAGGGAAAGGGGGGTGATTTGAATTTTTAATCCTTTTTATTTATTTATTTTTATATTTTTTTTTACTTTTTTTAAACTTTTTTTCACATTTATTAGACCGCCTAGGGGTATTGACATGGGTGGGCGGTGTCGCGGATTGTCAGAGCGGTGGGGGTCGGCAAACATGGCTGCTCCGGAGCGTTAAAGAGAGCCTCCTGGAGAATCGGTAAGGTGAGGGGCAAAGTGGTAAAGTATATGTATATGTGATTGTGTGGGGTTAGGGGCGAGGCTGTAGAGGGCAATATGAATTTTGTGGCTTGCTATGGTCCAAAGTGTGTGAGATTGCAGAGATGGTGGTGTGAGTTTGGGTTTTGTGGGGGTCCTGGCACAAACGTATGTGCGCTATTGTGACGAAAAGTAGCCTATTGTTTAATCGAGTGTAATGACTATGTTTGTGGAAAATTTCAGCCAAATCGGTGGAGCGGTTTTTCCGTGATTGAGGAACAAACATCCGAACATGCAAACATCCAAACACACAAACCCACAAACTCACAAACTTTCACATTTATAATATTAATAGGATTTGGAGGGCTGGATTTAACAAAATAATAAACATATATAATATTCTTCTCCGAACAAACTCTGTAAGCCCTACCTGTGATGGACATTTTCTGTTTTGTTTTTTTGTGAAACATGACAATACCAATTATGAAATGGCAATACCAATAACATGTTGTTGGTTTATTTATTTTAGATGTAAAATATACTTTTATTGATTTGTTGTTCCCCCAGAATTGTTTGATCACTTATAGAAAGCACCCCAATATCCTGTGCCAAGATTACAGTGCAGATGAGCTTCTCCGGCAGGCTTTGATAGAAACGCACTAACTTAGCACTGTAGTGTATTGTACAAGCAGTGCGATTCTATCAAACCCTGCTGGAGAAGCTCATCTGCACTGTAATCTTGGCAAAGGATATTGGGGTGCCATCTGAGGTTGCCACCTGCCTCTGGCTGATCTCACAAATGACAAAGGCGTCCGAGGGATGCCTCAGCTATCTTACATCATGAACACAGCCAACAGGTGTCAGCTGTGTAACACAGCCAGCACCCACCCTGTATAATGTTGGCTCAGCCATATTTGTCCTCCTGACTTCCTGAATACATCTATGGCAGAGGTTGGGAAAAGGTTAATGCAACACAGAATAGCACAATCACATTAAAAGTCAGTTACCGTATATACTCCCATAAAATAGTGAAAAAAACCCCTTTAAAAATATATAATAAAAAAATAAAATAAATAAAAGTTCTAAATCCCTCCTTTCCCTAGAATACATATAAAATTTGAAAATTACTGTGAAACACAAACACATTATGTATCCCTGTGTCTGAGAGTGCCCGGTCTACTAAATATAGGGTATCTGCAGTGCTCCTGTTCCGTTGCGAAGGGGTTAATAGGAGCACTGCAGATAACCTATATGCAGCTAGGCTGAATTCCAAGTGGGGGAAAAAAAACTCAGTCCTTAAGCTCAGGGAAGGGGCAGACAGACAACCAAAACACCCCCTCCCCTTCCCCAGCATCTACTGCACCCAAAAACTCCGACCATTTTAATTTTTGAATTTTTCCAGTAGCTGCTGTATTTCCCCCCCTCGACGTATACTCGAATCAATAAATTTTCCCATTTTTTTTTTAAGTAAAATTAGGGGCCTCGGCTTATATTCGGGTCGGCTTATACTCGAGTATATATGGTATATCTTCATGTTTTAAAGAAAACATTCATGTTTTCTTTAAAAAAAAATTAAAAACATAGTACATTTAAGGCTAGGTTCACATGTGTGTCAAGAGATTCCACCAAAAATTGTCGGACAGAAAAGTCCTGTACGTAGGGCTTTTCTCTCTGCAGGTTTCAGGATAAAAATGGCAGAAACCTGACAGACACCTGGCAGACCCTATGTAGTCTATAGGGTCAACGGGTAACCGCTGTTTTAGAAGATGGGCTCTCCAATGTTCGTGTCCCCTGGGGGACCCAAATGATGGAGAGCCAAGCACTAGTGTTAAACTAGCCTTACAAATGCTGCCTGGGCTGTGCAAGTCTGTAATTTTGTTCCAGCACGATTATAATCACAAACTAAAACTAACTAGAACTAAACAAGCAGGTAAGTGGCCACATATCTGAGTGAATACACCGGGATACTGTAGTTAAGAGAAAAGTCATTTAAACCTGAACATATTGGTGGGAGCAGAATATACTTATTTCTATGGGGACCTCTCAACTCCTTTCTGACAAATAACTTCGTGGATAAGAAAGGCTTAGCAGGCTGAATTTCTATGCTTGATCATTTTTATTCTCAAGGAGGTGTCTGACAAAGGTTTATCTTATTTCCCTTTCCTCACGGACAACGCACAAATGCTTGGCTGATGGAGTAGTCAAAAGGAACAGCTGTAGGTTGAACAAGCATTTGGCTGACAACTGCTAAAAATGTATCGGCACCTTAACTGGAATACAAAAATGAAACTGCTTTGCTTCAATCCCTTCCCTTAGGATTACCAAGAAATCCACCAATAAACACTGAAAACAGAAGATCAGTCAAATCTTGTCTCTTTATCAATAACCATGACATTCTCAGGATTATAAAACTGATGACATCCTTAGAGTAGATTGCAGCATTTGGAGAAGCAGTCTTTACTCTTTACTAACACTGTATAGCAGTTGTGCTTGGTATTGCATGTCAACCCTAAGTTCTCAAATAGGACTGAGCTGAAAATAGGCCATGTAGATCATGAACATGACCTAACTCACCAGAGCATAGGTAATTGGTGGGAAAGCTAGTGTCTGACCCCCACCAATCTAATACTGATTACATATCCTAACAATGGGTCATTAATATAAGTCCAGAAAACCCCCTCTTAAGGCTAAGGTCGCATGTTGCAGAAATGTAGCAATGTTTTTTGGCCACTGCAGAAGTGTAATGGAAATTAATAAAAATGCTGAATTTTACAGTCTCAGTAAAGCGAATGAGATTTTGTTTTTTCCCATCCACACAGTGGAAAAAATGAACCAGAAAACGTAGCATGTTAATGTTGCCAGCGGAATTGTTGCGTTTTTTTTTCTACTACCTTGTATGCAATGAGGAAAAATGCAGCAAAGACACAGTGTGGCATTTCATTGCAGAGATGAGCAAACCCCCAGGTTTTTATCTGCATTTCTGCAATGTGTGGCCTTAACCTTAAAAAATCTATTCCATTTATTTTCTTCCTCATAGTACTTGGTAGTCTCCTCATGTTAGGAGGGATGTGGAACTTCTTCACATGCATAAACTGGCACGTTCAAGTCTGAAGAGCCTGTTCCATATTTCTGCCGGTAGAAAAACCCCATGAGGTGCGTGGAAGTCAATTTTCCTCATATAGGAAGAATTCCTTCCCAACTTCAAATATGGCAATGAGGATAAACCCCTAAATCCCCATATCCAAAAATTTATTAACTATAACATATAATATTAACCCCTCTCCACCAGAAGAATTTTTAAATTTTTCTTTTTGACTCCCCGCCTTCCAAACCCCATAACTTTTTTATTTTTCTGTTCAAAGCGGGACAAATTGTTGTTCATGATGCTACCATTTATTATTCTGTATGTACTGGGAAGCTGGAGAAAAAAAATCAGAATGGGGTGGATGTGAAGAAAAAGTGCATTTGTATAACTTTCTAACGGGCTTAGTTTTTATGGTGTTCACTCTGCAGTGTATTCTATGTTTTGGTACGATTCCGGGGATACCAAATTTATAAAGTTTTATTTACATTTTTTTTTTTTTAAATGTAGATTATGAGCCCCACATAGAGCTCACGATGTACATTTTTCCCTATCAGTATGTCTGTTTGGAATATGGGATGGAAATCCATGCAAACACGGGGAGAACATACAAACTCCTTGCAGATGGTTTTTTGCTCTTGGTGGGATTTGAACACCAGGACTCCAGCACTGCAAGGCTGCAGTGCTAACCACTGAGCCACCGTGTGGCCCCAAGTTTTATTTACATTTTAACATCTTAACAAAAATCTAAAACTTTGCCACAGTGCGTTTTTTTGCAAGGCCAAGTGTCCTTTTTAGTTATACTATTTTTTGGGAATGTCTATTGCTTGGATCACTTTGGATTCAAATTTGTATCAGAGGCAAAACAATAAAAAAAAGCGGTTCAGCACTTTAGATTTTTTTCCTGCTACAGTGTTCACCATACAGGAAACTATACTTATAAGTATGTAGAATACTCTGTAACAGAGTAGCTACCATTTTAAAGAATCTGGAAGGGGTCAAAGGGGTTGTCCAGGATATTTTAGTATTTCGGAACTATACTCACCTTTCACTAAAGGCCAATCTGCAGCCTAAGGAAAGGAACTGGGACGTCACCTTTGATGTCTATGAGTGATGTTCTGTGTTCTTTCCTTAGGCTGCTCAGTGATCATGTGCGGCAGGAACTTCTGCCGGTAAAGCCCCAGAGCTCTGCAGGATCGGATGGCAGCCTGGGACACCGGAGCACCAAGGAGGGGCGAGTAGGGTTTTTTAAAAATTATTTTTCACTTTCTCTGGCCTCCTGAGACAATACTAAAATATCCTGGCCATCCACTTTAATAAATAAAAGGAAGACATCCAGGCCTTTCTTCAACTCTTTACGTGAATTCTCCATGACTTCCTCTGATAGAGTATTCCATGGTCTCACTGCTCTTACAGTAAAAAAAACCCCATTTTTATTTCCATGTAAAAACGTTCTTTTAACTGTATATACTCGAGTATAAGCCGACCTGAATATAAGCCGAGGCCCCTAATTTTACCACAAAAAACTGGGAAAACTTATTGGCTCGAGTATAAGCCAAGGGGGGGAAATGCAGCAGCTACTGGAAAATTTCAAAAATTAAAATGGTCAGAGTTTTTGGGTGCAGTAGATGCTGGGTGCTGGGGAAGGGGAGGGGGTGTTTTGGTTGTCTGTCTGCCCCTTCCCTGAGCTTGAGGACTGTTTTTTTCCTCCCACTTGGAATTCAGCCTGGCTGAATATAGGGTATCTGCGGTGCTCCTATTAACCCCTTCCCGACAGAATAGGAGCACTGCAGATACCCTATATTCAGTAGACCGGGCACTTTCAGACACAGGGATACCTAATGTGTATGTGTTTCACAGTAATTCTCTACTTTTATATGTATTCTAGGGAAAGGAATGATTTACTCGAGTATATACGGTACTTCTAAACATGGAAGAGGATGCTCTTTGTTAAATTCTTGGGTATAAAGATATCTTCCCAAAGATCACTGTACTGACCTTTGATATATTTATACATGGTTATTAAATTACTGTAATCTAAACTAAATAATCTCAGTTTTTATAATCTCCCTGAGTACTGTAGGTCACCCATTCCATTTACTACTTACATTAATGTTAGCATCACCTGTTGATTTCCGTGGGACTAGCCAATAATTTGATATGCATTAAGGCCTTTCAACTCACGGCATATTCAGGAGATTATCAAAGTTTATTTAGAAGGTAATGTTTATAGTGTCACTTACTTCCTAGGAGCTTCTGGCTCAGGGACAGGATTCTCTTCCTTTACTTCCATCTTTACTTCTACAGGGGATGTCTCTTCTCTGGTGCGAGAACCTCTGCGCCTGGTGCCAGTAGATGACCTAAGAAAGAATTTTGGCAGAAGAAAAAAACAGGTAGGCAAACAATTCATTTTGGAAATACAGAGTGTGACCATTTCAGGAACATTATGCAAATAGAAGACAAAGAGTAAATGTTAATGGGGAGGCCAGGATATATATATGTGCTGGCTGAACAAGCATTAGATTGACAGCCAGCTACATTACAGCTTAGAATCTCCAGCACAATACCTTTGAGAAACTGTTCCCTTGAAAGCTTGGCCATTTGTGCTGCCGATTCATCATTCTTCTAACTTACTAAACAGGAAGATATCGTTGTCTTCCATGTTACAGATGCAGTGAAAAACTGTGGCCTGGTCACTGCTTCTACACACTATATGAACCACTCTTGTTATCACTGCCCTCTTTAAAGGGGTTTTCTAATGCATCCACTGAACAGGTCATAAGTATCTGAAGTGTGGGGGTCCAACATCCACTGATTTGGCAGGCTGTGAGTGCCAAAAGCTACAGCAATGGATGGGCAGTGGTATGCTCGTATTCAATGTGAGAAAAATTGCAATTCCTTGGCACCACCAGCATACAATGACTGCTTCTGCTTCCCATCCACTGCTGTGGCTTACAGAGCCCAAAGACTGCTGCATCAGCAGATCTGTGTGGGGTCCAAGTGTCAAGTGCATTTCTGTGAAAATGTGGTTCAAAAGGAAGGCTTTAGAAACATGCAGCAAAGCATTCTGCCGCATCAACCTCTTGCTTTTTTTTCTAATTTTACAGTGAAAAGTTTGGTATACTTTCAACAGAATGTACCTCTTCTCCCAAGCACATTCAATTGTCACCATGGGGTTGCAGGACACTTTGCCTTGATACAACATGCCTTTGTTATGTATGTCACTGTTGTAGATTTGGAGAAAAACAACTCTGAAGTCTTATGCAAATCAAGCATTCTGTGAACTGGGGCAGGCCTTCAACTCCCTGGAGTACGACTCCTGCACAACTCCTACCATCTCCTATTTGAGCAGCAATAGCAGTGCTCCAAATGTACAAAAGTGAGATCCATAGCGGAAGTATCATGTTTATCACTATAATGTGCTCTCTAACAGGGTGGTAGCAGTTGAATACGCTCGAGGAAGCAGTACACAACCTTTAACAGTTTTTCAAACATAGAGTTTCAACTAGAGCAAGATGGAAGTAAGATGCATAAAAGGCAACAAAACAACTGCAGCATCATGTACCTGTTCAGCTGTGGCCTATAACTCTTATCTCTGGGGTCATCTTTATAACCAATCTCCTCCTCACTTATCAACTCCTCATCTTCATCTTCTTCGTCATCATCATCACTGAGATGTAGAGGCGGCAACGGGAAGCAAGAAAGAGCATTATGGAGATGAAAGAAGCTAGAGACAGATGAGGAAAGATGGAGGCACTATAGGAGGTTAAGCACACCGCTTCTGTAAATGTCTGATACCTTTCTAGCTGTGGGGGTCTGTATGTTTCATCAGTGGGGTCATCTTTATATGGAGTCTCTTCCTCACTTATTAACACATCATCTTCCTCATCTTCCTCGTCACTGAAGAGCACAGAAAAGCAAAGCATCAGCTGAAAAAGTTAGGAAAATCAACATAGATGTCTTGGCCTTGTCTCATAGACATACTACCTGATTCCAGCTGTATATGATGAAGGACCCTCATTGATCTCTGTAAAATGCAAACCATGAAAAAGAATAAACAATAATAGCAGCGTATTGCAACCACATTCTCCTACAATCCTTCTAAAGATTCCTCAAACATCAGTCCCCAGATGATATTCAGGCTACAATTCATCTCATCCCCTCCTATTTCACAGACCTAAATCAGTTTAAGGCTCAAAAATATATCTGAAAACACAATCACTAAAATATGTTTTCCGTGTTTTTCACTGCTTTTCCTCCGTTTTACATTTTTGCAAAACGCAGCGTTCTTTCAGGTAAAATTATGGTAACATGCTGCGTTTTTCAAAAACCAATGCTTTTTTGAAAACACTGCGTTTTCCACCATGTTTTTTTCCTGTGATCTGGAGGGGAGTTCACCTCATTCACTTTATTGAAACTGTAAAATGCATCATTTTTTAAACCTTATGCTAAGGCCAGACTTTGTAGAAAAGTGGCATTTTTTTGGCAGGTTTTGCTGTGTGTTTTTGAGCAAAAGCCACAAGTGGAATAAAAAATAACGGGGCGCAGATGGCGGATTTTGGTCCTGATTCTGACGCGGGGCAAAACCTGCCTGCCATGACTGTCGCAGCTTCCGACAGTCGCGGCTTCCCGCTCCGGAAGTAGGCCCAAATTAATGGGCCTAGTTCGGAGGGTGCTGCCGCGAGGTGGACGCCGTGGCTCAATGAGCCGCAGAATCTGCATGAAGAAGGAGCAGCTTGCTTCTTTAGTAGCTAGCAGTCTACATAGACCACCATTATGAGCGGGTGGTTTATGACGTGGAATCCGCCCCCTCTTGCCCCGTGTGAACGGGGCCTAAAGAGAAAGGTAAAGGAAGCAAAATCTGCAACAGAAAATTTACCTTTTCAGCAATGTGTGACCTCAACCATAATGGTGTTTAATGCAAACAAACAAACAAAAATGTCTGCTCTTTGTATTTTAACCTTGAGGCTTAGGCCCCACGTAGCAAGCTGCAACCATAAAGCATTGGAAAAAGACCACGGCGGAAACACATCGCGGTTTATTTTCTGCAGTGCTTTTCACAGAAAGTCCCTTCTGTCCCTATTATTATACCTATACAGAAAACGCCAGTGTTTCTGTGGATATAATTGATATACTGGGATTTAGAAAAATGCAACGGTTTTTAAAATTGCAGCACTGTGGATATTTTTCAGCAATGTGTGGATGGGATTAGCCAGAATCCCATCCATTTTGCAGGTACTGTAAAATGCTGCAGCCAAATGGTTGCATTTGCGCAACGTGGGGCCCTGGCCTTATAGGGGTTTTCTATGATCAGAATACTAATGGTCTATAGCTATCAATATCAGATTGGTGGAGGTCTCCCTTCTTTAGTAGCCTTGCTGACCAGCTATTGCACTCAGCCAAGCCCTTTTACATTTATCCATCTACCTGCAACTCATGTGCTTACTAGTGGTAGTGCACATTGTGTACCGCATGTTCTACACACTATAACTTCTGTAAAAAATGAAGAAGCTGCTGTAGGGTTTGAGTCTACGGAAGATAAGCATGTGTTGGGCAAGTCTTGTAAAATTTGTCTCGCGAGTTTCCCCCAGCAGTTCATTAAGACTGAAGACTTCTGAGTCAGAACCCGCTTTATTATTATTATTATGGGTCTCTTCAGCCAATGGGAGGTGAGCAAACATAAATAACAGTGTTACTCACCTCTTCAAGCCTCCTGAATGACATCAGAACCTGCTGAGACGACGTGGTGCTTACACTTTTACATCAGAACACCACGTAACTACTGAGGCCCAATTATAGGCCTCAGCGATTTCTGATGTCACGGAAGAGGCCGGAGGAGGACAAATACCAGCACTGAAGCCCAGGAGATGTGAGTTACAGTCTTTCATATGTTTGCTAACCTTCAATGAGCCTCTACTAATCATACACTGGGGTCTGAAGAAATCCCAGAGTATAACAGCACTTTCAGTTTGGACATTTTTGGGTCCAAACGAAACTGCAGGTAAATGCTCAGATACTGTAATAAGCAATCAAAATAACCAACAAATGGATGATAGGGGTGCCCATAGTTAGATCCTCACTGCTATGATATTGATGACCTGTCTTAACAATAGACTATTAATATTGTGATCCTAGAAAACCACTCTAAACAGTGCCACTCACAGTAAAAATCCTTTTCAAATCCACATATGTGGAACTCCTCCCAGCTGCTTTACATGGCCATGTTTGGGCCATGAAAAAACATTCCATGTATCAACTACATTTCCTGACCCAAACGCGGTTCAGTAGAGTTGACCTGGCACGATATGTTCATTTCGCTAAGCAGGTTTTCATGACTTGTACTTGCCTGTGTAACATGGTATCATATTTGTGACTGAGCACACGGCCTTCATTTTCTTACCATAGACTAGATCATCTGGGTCAGGTTCTGTCTTACAGATGAGTTCCAAGGTAGGGGAATCTGAGCGTGTGCTGCGCAGGACACCTTCCCTCACAACCGTACGGGTCTCCACCACATCCAGGTGTGAATCGGGAATTAATATTGGAGGCTCTGTCTCCTGTACCACTACTTCCTCCACCTCACATTTTGGTGCTGAGAGGTGAGGCAAAGAAATAGAAAACGTGAAAGGAAAAATATAAGGTTTTAAATAACAGAACAGAATAGGACTCGTCCTCCCAAGAGAAATGCAATGTCCACTAAATACACTTGAACATGTCACCAGGAAAATGCAATGCAATCTCCGAGCCACAAGCCATAATAAACAATAGATTGTGGTATCCGTTTAAGGGGAAAGATTCTATAACTTGGATTTAAATCTCACTTAAATCTCTGTTCTTTTTTTCTATAGAGTAAAGGAGACAGTCCTGCCAGTGACTGACAGCTATCTCAGTAGACAGTCACAGCTGTCAATTGCTGATAGGACAGTCTCCTTGACTTTATAGTAAAGAAAGAGCTGAGATTTTAATGGCTAAATGACAAGTTTTATCAAATCTTTGCCACAAAACGACATATCAACCTGCTTACACCCTCCTGTTCTAGAACATGATGCCTGCAGATTGGACTACATTTTCCTGTTGACAGGGTTCCTTTTAGTCTTGAGGCCGTGTAGCTCTATTTTAGTTTTCCTAATGAAATATAGAAAAATCTGCAGAATTTAAAAAAAATAATAATTCATTTCAATTTTGAGCATTTGGCTATTGCTGAGATTGGAAATGTAGTACAAGACACTACCTGCGATTTGATGGCGGATTTTGCCTTCCCCATTGTTATCAACCACATTAAATTCTTGCTCAATCCGCAACAGATATTAACATGCTGTGAATCGGGAAATCTCCACCACAGGTGACTTACTCTGCAGAATATTTCTACAGCATGTGGATACCATTTGATAAAATCTTACTTGCCTTACACTATATTCTACTACGGCACAAATACAGAAGAAAAATAAGCAGCAATTCCATCCTATGTGGGATTTTAAGCATCTCAGACTTCAATGACCTCCAATGACAAACTCCCAATAAACATGGGCACTGCCAAAGACACCCATCACAGACAAACAGAAGGAAAGCCATTCACCTTCTGTACTATCTTTAGGTGGGTCATTCACCTCTATACAAGTATAAAAGGACATATTGATCAGAGATTCCATTATTTACACATTTCAAAAGATTGCCAAACCTTTCATTATTTTCTATGAATTCACATAGCTTGCATTTACTTTCATAGGAAGTCACTCACTGGCTTTTTAGTAAATTAGGAGATTTTTACTGCTTATGTCTGACCATGGCTGTTACCCATTTACAAAAAAAGGTGAAGCAGAAGTTAGAGCTATGCTGTGGAAAAATAGTGGAGTTATATTCCAACACGTTGTATAGGATACGGGAGAAAGTCACTGCCAGGCATGTCTGTGAACAAAAGTAGAGGGCAGCTGAAATTTTCTACCGTCATCTGTAGTTGCAATTCCCCAGAACCACCAAATATGTAGCGGGCAGGGCTAAATACTTGGATAGGGGCAACCTGCATGCATTCTTAGTCCACTGCCCGCCAGCTATGGAAGCTATCAGAAGCGCTGTTCTATGCAGATCATATACTGATAACCTACCCTGTGGCTAAGTCATTAGTTTGAAGACTCCATAGAGATAATGAACACCCCCTAATGGTCAAAAGAGGTGAAAAACCTTCATATAGTAAATCTGACCCTTTTCTTATAGTAAAGACTAGAGTGACTGGTGATAAAAGACAATTATCTTATTGTCCTCCTTCTACTTTACCTTCATATAACAGAGAACCCGGAAGCGAGAAGTATTAAAGGTGTTGGCCACTTTCAGACCAATATTGACAAACAAATGTACAATAAAAAGTTGTACAATTTTCCAGTATACTTTCTGTATCAATTCCTCACGGTTTTCTAGATTTCGGCTTGCTGTCATTCATTCTGTTACTTCTAGAGCAGTGGTGGGCATGGGCAATTAATTTTCCCATGGGGCCACATGAGAAATTGTAGCAGTTCTAGAGGGCCATGCGCGTCATGGCAAATTTAGCTCCACCCACTTCTCTGCTGACTCCACCCATTCTCAATCATTTTTCCATGTGCCCCACAAAGTAAAATCCTCCTACAGTCACCCTAACATTATACACCCCCACATTATAACGTTTCCCTCCAAATGTCCCACAGTATTAAGTCCCTCTCCTGGTGCCCCAGTATAAACTAGTAGAAACTAGAGGGGACATTAAATTGGGGCAGCTGGAGGGGGACATTAAACTGGGGGCAACTAGAGGCAGACATGTCCCCCTCCAGCTAGCTCCACAGTTTAATATCCTCCTCCAGCTGCCCCAGTTTAATGTCGCCTTCCATCTGCCCCCTAGTTTAATGCCCCCCCTACATGTGCATTAAGTTTAACTGCCCCCCTACATCTGCCCCTAGTTCCCCCCTCTTGCTCACACATGCTGTCTCTTCTCTCTTTATCATCCAGCAGCCCCCATTGCCGGCAGCTTGCAGAGAGCACACAGTCCCGTGTTGCTCCGCCCACTATTGAGTCATAGTCTATCCTGGTGATAGGCTGTGATGACATCATCACAGGTCCTTGAAAAACCTTCCACTAGCTATGTGGGCCGGACAGAAGCAGTCAGAGGGCCGAATGTGGCCCGTGGGCTGTACATTGCTCAGGTCTGTTCTAGAGGATAAAACTCTGACCATGGTCATGTGATTTATGGTCCATGGTCATGTGATGAGCACACAGGTGTACAGCTGATTACCAGACATCTGTCTGATTACTGTCCTGTGACTATAAAGAGCAGCACCTGTGTGCTCATCACATGACCATGGACCATAAATCACATGACCATGGTCAGAGCTTTATCCTCTAGAAGTAACAGAATGAATGACAGCAAGCAGAGATCTAGAAAACCGTGAGGAATTGATACAGAAAGTATATTGGAAAATTGTATATCTTTTTATTGTACATTTGTTTGTCAATATTGGTCTGAGAGTGGCCAACCCCTTTAGTGCTAGGCCAGCTGAACACGCTGCCTACAAAGTGGATGGGATTAGCTAGAATTAGCCCGAAGCCGTATTGCAGAAAAAAAATCCGTAGCGGAAAAGCTGCTTCTTTGAAAATCACAGCATGTCAATTATACCTATGGAAACGCTGGCGTTTTCTGTATAGGTATAATAGGGGCAGAAAGACATTCGGAAAAAATGCGATGCGTCTCACTATATGGGGATTTAGCCTAAATGTAACTTGCCTTGGACATGGCATTAGGTCAAAATACTGATGCCTGCCCACTGATATCATTCCACTAGCTATCATGAACTTTCTTGGTTAACAATAAACTGGAAACTCAAGCCAGTAACAAACGCAAGGTGAGGTCAGAATTAATCAGTTTATTATTTCATAGCATTTTAAGCATTTGGTAAATAAAAGTCACTGCAAAATTTCTATAATTTTCTAAATTTCTATAAATAATGCTGCCCGTTAGCAGTCTCAAAGAACAAGAGGCATCTGGCAATTCTTGGTGGTAAGTAAGTTCCATATTATATGTTATTTGTCCAGTATGTACAGAAAGAGAGCAGCAGCACTGAGTATATTGGGAGCTTTAGAAACAAGGATGACATGCGTCACTGTGATAGGTACTTTATATACAAAGCCATTTGCTTTGTATACAAAGTAAGAAGTACAGTGATGCATGATGTCATCCATGTTTTTACAGATCTGAATACTGAAGAATATTCCCTTTAAATGTCTATATCAAATAATATGCATGGGTCTAAGTTCATTCATGAAACATGTTACATACACATAAGAAAAGGTCCCATTGGTTTGTGTATTATGTGTGGGAGGGGGGGCTCCACTGACCCTTTAAAAAGAGTGACACAAGAACACTGGGTCCTGTGGCTGACAGTGTTTAGACACCTGTCACCTATGCTGTGGATAGCTGAAAACTTAAGATTCTAGGAAAATCCATGAAAGTATTTTCCTAAATGGGTCCTGTTTTGCATGTGTTGGTAATGAAAGTCTCACTGGCACAGGAACGCAGAACTTACAACTGGGCACACGATGGTCACCCAGAATATAGTTGTATAATGACAGGCCGCATATCCCCACCGTGCTATTTTCAGCCAGAAGCATATGTTTCACCAAAAGTTTGACATTGTGCTCTTTGTCACCAAAAATTAGGGATTCCAATCTGGGATTTCCTAAATCATCCAGCAAAAGGACACCCCCCATTCCAATTGTTAGGAGAACTGACATGTATGTGGGCATGTAATTAGTGAAGGTATTTCCAAAGCTTCCACACGTAACATGGACAGTACATGGCTCTGAGCTCACACCTACCTTTATTAGCTAACATTTCTTCCTCCAGGTAGCTGTAAATGGAAATCAAGCTTATTAATTCACATCCCACAATGCTTTGCTACAACTCCTGACAGAAGTTAGCCCTGCCCACCTCCTCTTCTATGGCATATGGCCCTGATGTGAGCCTAGCTTAAGCCAATGCCCAGCCTATGCCCCATGCCCCCAGCTTCAACCACATAGCATATACTCAATAATTTAGAGTATTTAACACAAGCAGACACAGGCACCCCAATATGCAAATGAGCCCCGCCCAGTATGTTAATCAATTGACCACGCCCATATCAACTTTTCAACCCACTTTTAGCCAATAGTGTCACGCCCCCTCCCCCTAGCTGGAGACTGTACCGTACAAGAACTAAAAGCGCAGACCCCCGACACCCCCTGCCGTGACGTCATTCACCTGTGCCTGCCCCCAAGACCTAGCTCCTCCTCCTCCTCCCCAGGCATTTCCCGGCGGCTTCTCCTCCTCCGCGGACACTCCGCCTTCCTTCGGCGGGAGGAGCCCCCGGTCACAACTTCATCTTCCACGGCCGCCCCCTCGGCCCCAGCTGCCCGCTTCGGGCGGCCCCGCGGCTCTGGCCCTCCCGGCATCCGTCCGTCAGCCAGTCCGCTCTCTGTATGCGGCACTGCGCAGGCGCGGAGCTCCCCCTCCGGGTCAGCGCTCTTACGTCACTTAGCGTGCGAACCCCCTTGCTTGCGGCTTAGGCCTGACTGCGCCTGTGCGAAATGAAAGCTGCGTTTGCCTGTGATGTACTGCGCATGCGTAATATCTACAACATTGCGAGCCGTGATCCGTGCTATGCCGCTTCTTGAAGAAACTAATCGTTCATTGGACAATCCTTGAGTTGTGGGAGGTCGATATGTATAATGCGCATGCTCTGTTCTTAGGGAACGATGTGCTTTGACTTATGGGATGTGTAGTTTCATAAAAGTTTATTTTTTTATGAACATAACTTTATTATAAATGAGCAGACACGGAACTTAAATACGTAGTTAAAATTGGTGTTGACAGGAAGGTGACGCTTTATCACAAATGTGTGATGCGAAGTGAGCAGTGTGTGTACAGCTAGCAATGTGTACGAGCAAGCGCTGGATGTCTTTGCCTGTGGTGGCAAAATGTCATCACCCTCCAGTGCATTTTCCATTCAAGTTGTAGTTTCAGCTGTAAATGGCTGCCTGGAGTTTTAGCCAACTCTTTATTATTGCACAAGCTAGTCTTGTAATACACTGTAATCTGTACATGTGTGCACCGCTCTTCTGATATGTTACAGTGCTGTCAGATCTAGCCCAACTATATTATAAAACTAAAAAAGGCCCTGTTACCCATAGCAAACAGTCTGAGCTCAGCTTTCACTTTTCATAGTATTGGTTGCTACGTAAAATGATAGACTTTTTTCTGTTCAAGACTTATGTTCACACAGAGGAATTTGGTTCTGATTTCGAGGTGGATTCCTTCTCAAAAAGCTGCTACAATTTAATGGCTGGAATCTACCTCCCATTGTTTGGACACTTCCTGCACACTGAAAATATTTGTAAAGTGCTGCGGTATTAGTTGCCGCTTATGTAAGTAAGGCCTGGTTCACATCTGAATTCGATATTCTGTTCGGGGGAGTCTGCATGGGGACCCCCCTCGAATGGAATACCGAGTGCATTGACAAGTGGTGAGCAATGAAACCACATGGAATCCAAAGGCTATAACAGGGTCCGTGTACTTGCCGTGCACTGCACACACAAATGATTCGTGCACAGCAAGCACATGGACCCCATAGACTATAATGGGCACAGCGCTTGCAATTGCGTTTGTATTCCGTTCGGGTGGGGGGTCTCCATGTGGACTCTCTCCGGACGGAATGCAAATGTGAACGAACCCTAAGTTTCATTTAGGCTCTACTGTCAGGTGGGCATGACTTTTCTGTCTGGTCCAATCCAGGACTGTCCTAGAGAGCCTAAGTGTACTGAAGCTGACGGAAATTATTGCTCGGGAACGGTGGGGGCTAGAGAAATGGTTTCAACTTGAGTTCATAAAAGTCCTCTTTAGGCTCTGCGGGAAAAACCACCACAGGTTTTTCCAGCAGCACTTTTCAATCCTGACTAGAATTGATTCTCCCATAGGAATGAATGGAAGCGGCCGAACAGCAAGGGGTTAAGCGCCGGCCATGCACCGGCCACTTCCATTCATTCCTATGGAGTGAGGTATTCGAAACTATAGTTTTGAATACTATTCGCTCATCTCTAATCCTGACAGCTGTGTGTCTGGTATGCGCATGTTAAAACCCCCATTCTCTATATCTATAACTCGTCATATTTTATCTCACATCAGTTTTACAGCTGGGTGACTCAGCTAATCATAACACACCATCTGTTATTTGCTCTGCCAATGGCCCTATTTTGTAGGTACCCAAGACCACGCTACTGGTTTCCAACAACAAACTGCACTCCCTCCATTGATGAGAAACCCCGCTGCACAGGTTGCAATTTACCGGTACTTATCATGGCCCATAAATACTTTTATGCATGTGAATTGTGAAAGTAAAAAAAAAGCAGTGTTTTCACAAATGCCCTTATTTGCCCCCAGCTAATAACAGGATCATCAACCCCTGACTAAATGTTTCTAGCTTGTCGTGCAAGACTAAGCTTCATTGACTTTATAAAACATCACTCTATCTCCTGTGCACTCCACAGTGTTATGTGGATCTTCCTCCTTGATTTCTTCACATCAATTGTGTCTTGTTTGTTTGAAACCACAGCAGCATAGAGTTCATTGTCTATTATATTTCCATTACTTCTTATGTGCATTTTGCTGTACGCTGGTCCACAGGTGAAAGCCCCCACTGGTTTCCTGAACCAGGTGGGTCTCCAGTTGACCATGGCATACTTCATACAGATACTCATTGTACAGCATCTAATATACTGAATATCCAGTTTATTTTTATATAGTGTAGACATACTGGACAACTGAGAAGCGTTTACGCTACATGGGGCCCTGGCCTTAACAGTCAGTCACAAAGCAGGGGTCCCAATAGCCTATAATTTTGCAGCATCTTGCCAAGCTCACAAATCTAAAAGGGTTCTAGTTGAAGGCAAGAGCCAGACAGCAGGCTGCAGAAAGGACGCCAAGATAGAAATAGGGCTAGGCAGGAAGCTACTACTGGAAAAAATAGTGTTAGCGACATTTTACGAATTTGTGAATTACTGTCAGGTAATATTTGCATCTAGAAGTATAGAGGGCCCTCAGAATTTATTTTGCCTGTGGGCCCTAGGCACCTCATTCTGACACTGGTTTGGAGCTTCTTCTCTAAAGCCTTCTTTAATCTGAGGGTTACATTGTCCAATTACATAGTTACATAGTAGATGAGGTTGGATAAAGACATCAGTCCGTCAAGTCCAACCTATAACCCTACAGTCCCCTAGTGTTGATCCAGGGGAAGGCAAAAAAAACCCCATGAGGCTCATGCCAATTGACGCATTTCAGGGGAAAAATTCCTTCCCAACTCCAAATCTGGCAGTCAGTATAGAACCTTGGATCAACGTGTCCTTAAAATCTAGAGACCATAACCCGTTATATTTTTCTCTTCAAGAAAGGCATCCAGGCCCACTTTGAACTTGTTCAGTGAATCCGCCATCACCACTTCCTGGGGCAGAGAGTTCCAGAGCCTTGGTCAGAGGATAATCGTACACATCAGGGAGAGTGTTTGCCTACATAGGCAGTACGGAGACTTACAAGTCATTCCTGCTCCGCTAGGGATTCTGGGTAAAAAAATATGCAAATCTATCCTGGAGAATAGATTTGCATATTTTTTACCCATTGTCCAATTGTGGTACTTCAAAGAGTTGCAAAACATTTTGGATGCTTTAAACACATTAATTGAAAGTGAAAATTGGCTGTGTGACAGCGTTTTTTGTTTTTTTTCCAACGATGATCACACGGGTTCATCAAATTCACTTTATTATTCACATTACCGATTTTTTGATAATCTGTTTCAACAGAATAATGACCTATTTTGCCTGTTTTCACGGATCCCTCAATACATGCAAATGTATGAGCGATTCACTAAAATGCGTACACCTGAGTGCCAAACTGCTGTGTAAAAATTTACATTTTTCATGGCCATTTTCTGGCATGGTCATGTAGGCTAACAGTTTCTAGACCTATACTGTAATATCATTATTATTATTATTATTAAAGGTACATGCACAAAGTGTAACTGTTTCAGCAGGAGAACTCTTTTGGCACTATCAAGAATGGGCACCCTGCTGGGGTGGTTGTACTTTTTGAGATGAGGACAGGTGAAAGTGTGTGGGGAAAGAAGTGGTAGAGGTTCTGTGGGATGGAGTAGAGACAAGGTCAAGGACTAATGGGAACTACTAGGTAACAGATGTTCAGAGAAGGCATAGACATGAGAGACATAAGACGTAGTAGACATAGTGGCAGCTGCTGTCTGTACAGCCTCTAACCATGTCCACCAGGGGCAGATTGGAAACTGATAATAGCCCTGGGAGAAAAAAAAAAATTAAACGTGGTCCCATTGTCTAGGCAGACTCAGTGCAAGTAGGTGGAGTCAATACAAGTAGGTGGAGTCAATACAAGTATACAGGGTCAGCATAAGTGGCTCCTGGTAAAGCAGTAAAAGTAATTTTGCACAGAACTGCTTTACATGGAGGGAGAGGCAGCAGTCGTATGTAAGTTACTATGTCAAACTGCTGCCTGTCACTATACTACAGTATATATACACACTATATTACACAGGGCTACCTGCTGTATATGTAAAGGCAGCAGTCCTATGTAAGTACCTATACATGTTCAAAAATTTAAGTTTCGGAAGAACCCAAATTTTGGGGTTTCGCCACCCATGAACCATTATTATACATTGAGGTCTTTTCAGAGCATAATGAGTGGAGGCCCAGGGGAGGTGATTAAACATAATAAACAGTGTAACTCACTTTTCCTGGGCTCAGGTGCATGCATTTTGGCTATGATGCTGACATGATCGCCGAGGCTCAGTCACAGGCCTCAGCGGTCTGTGACGTCATTCATGACATCTCAGAAGAGAAACCACCTTGGAGGCTCATTATACACCAGGGTTTGAAGAGATCCCAGAATATAATAGCATTTTGGTGAACCTCATGCAAAGAATTTTAGGAAGCTCATCCAACAAACATTCTCAGTGCTGCCAGGCTGCACTCTGCAGCAATAGTCTGGGTAAAAGGATTCAGGGTAAGTAGCTTGCCAGCCCAATGGCCCATATTCCAGTCGGCCCACCAGTAATTTTCCTGGTGATGTACATTGCCATTGCCAGATGTCAGTCTTCTTTGTGTCACTACAAAATAATACTGTGTAATATACAGTAATTGCACCCTATTAGTGTCTCCTTGCTTTCATAATGACTTCGTAGTAGAAATACACAGTATTATATCCTCTTAGTGTCTACCACACAGTGTGATGTCTCCTTAGTGCACCCCACATAGTATGATGCCCATAGTACTCTGACACAGGATAATGCTCCTTTAGTTCTCCACACAGTATGATACCGGCCTAGCATTGCTCACATAGTATGATTCCCCATAATTCTGCCACACAGTTATGATGGCCATTTAGTGCCCCCCAGATGGTATAATCTCCATTAGTACTTCACAATACAGTGCACTATATACTGTCTGCCACTGACACCCACATCACTGGTTCTAGCCCAACTCTGGCAACCAGTGGCGTAACTAGGAATGGCGGGGCCCCGTGGCGAACTTTTGACATGGGCCCCCCCCCCCCCCCCATCCCAACTGACGCCGAAGACCTCGACTGACCCCCTCCTCCGCACTCTATTATGTCCCTTACTTACTTGCCCCTGCACACAGTATTAACCCCAATAGTGTCCCCTGCACACACAGTATTAACCCCAATAGTGTCCCCTGCACACACAGTATTAACCCCAATAGTGTCCCCTGCACACACAGTGTTAACCCCTATAGTGTCCCCTGCACACACAGTGTTAACCCCTATAGTGTCCCATGCACACACAGTGTTAACCCCTATAGTGTCCCCTGCACACACAGTGTTAACCCCTATAGTGTCCCCTGCACACACAGTGTTAACCCCTATAGTGTCCCCTGCACACACAGTGTTAACCCCTATAGTGTCCCCTGCACACACAGTGTTAACCCCTATAGTGTCCCCTGCACACACAGTGTTAACCCCTATAGTGTCCCCTGCACACACAGTGTTAACCCCAATAGTGTCCCTCTGTGGACACCCATAAACAATTATTATACTCTGGGGTCTTTTCAGACCCCAGAGTATAATAATCGGAGACTAAATCGGGAATAAAAACATTAAAAAAAAAACCCCACTGTTGCTTCTTACCTGTTCCCCGGCTCCTGTGCTGTACTGTCCTCCTCTCGCGTCCTTCGTTAATGACATCGGACGTCACATAACCCGGGAAGCATGCCGGGTTCATGTGACGTCAGAGACGTCAGACAGCAGTAGGACGGAGGCCTGGCAGGATCGCGGAGAGGTAAGTAACAGTTTTTTATGTTTATTACCTCTCCCGATCCGCTGGTCATTATACTCGGGGGTCTGCAAAGACCCCCGAGTATAATGATAGCCTCTGTGGGGCCCGCGGTGTCACTTGCCGATCCCGGCCCAGCCAGGATCGGCAAGTGAATAGGGCCCGTAACTGCCTATTGAAAAAAACCGCAGCGGTAGCGGCTGTCACCGGGCCCCCTAATGGCCCGGGCCCTGTGGCAGCTGCTACTGCTGCTACCACGGTAGTTACGCCCCTGCTGGCAACACAAAGTTATGTGTCAGTAATATAAAACTAACCTCAACAGAGAGGAACAGCAATTGAAAAAAATTTCAGTAGCACACTTTGTGCTATTTTAAAAAAAATTAAAAAATATTTATTTTTCCTGATATTAAAAAAAAAAAATATGCAAAAACAAAAAGGAAATTAGAATGAAGCGCTACATTTCACTGAAAAATGTGCAACAATTGTTTAAATAACCTGAATGAAAAAAAGCACTATAGTATTCAAAACTGTATATACCAAAAAACTAAAAATGTGTCCAGTTATGAACCTTAGAAAACAGTCCAGTCACGAAGTGGTTAAAATGTAGTGAGCCTGTTGCTGGAGGCTTAAATTATAGAGGTAGACAAAAAAGTATAGTTACCTTAATTACCATGAGATTGTTCTTTCTCTCAGACAGTGCTTTTAGTGTATCATTTGCAGGCTTTGTCACTTTTCCTCTTCACTTGCTGTTGGGGGTCCTCAGGCCTCAGTGCTAAATCCCCTTCTATTCTCACTATATGCAGCCCCTATTAGATACCATCAGCAAATTTGGCTTTCAGTGCCATCTTTATGTTTAAAGGGATTCTACTATTAAACTACTTTTTTTTCTAATTACCACGTCGGAATAGCCTTAAGAAAGGCTATTCGTCTCCTACCTTTAGACGTGGTCTCTGTCGCGCTGTTCCGTAGAAATACCGGTTTTAACCGGTATGCAAATTAGCTCTCCGCAGCAATGAGGGTGGGCCCCAGCGTTGAAACACCGATGAGCGCTTCCCCATTGCTGCCCAGAGCTCTTTCCTGCGCCGCCTCCTTCTTCTGCAGCAACTCTGCCTCTTCTGGCTTCTCTTGCTCTTGTAGTTCTATACAAGAGCATAGAGAGGCCACCCCAAAATGGTCGTCAGCTCTTGTATTGAATTGTATGAGCGGCTACCCCAAAATGGCTGCCGGCTCCTGTATTGAACTGCAAGAGCGGCTACCCAAAAATGGCCACGGCCGCTGGCCATTTTGGAGTAGCCGCTCTTGTAGTTCAATACAGGAGCCGGCGGCCATTTTGGGGTAGCCACATCAATATGCAATACGATACCCGAATCCCTAACATTAGCTGGTTGAACAGGTCACATTTTGACTGAATACCAAGCACAGTACTATGCATATAGTAGCAGCTCTGTTTGGTATTGCAGCTCAGCCCCATTTACTTGACCAGGACTTAGCTGCTGCTGTGCCATACGAACGATAAACTTGATGTCATCGGCACCGCTTTCCGATCACATATTGATGACTTAAAAATTAAAAACCTCTGGTTTACTTGCATAGTAGAAATGTACTACTAGAAACTACAATTAGAACTGTATGTAGTTCTTAAAGGGGTTGTCCAAGATGATCATTTTTTTAAATCACTACTGCACATGGCCGCTGAGGTCAATTAGCGACCTCAGGAATGAGACTTCACAGTGCAGTAGGGACTTCCACTGAAAGAAAACAAGAGCGGCAGGGCTGAACTGCATTGAGAGATACTGGAGTACTGGTCTCCTGTAGTGGTTTTCCCAGACAGCCCTTTTAAGTAAAAAAAAAAAAGTGTAAAAAGAAAAAAGGAAGACTCTTGAATTGTGATTTTTCCATGCTTTTTCCATAAAGCATGCATTTACAATGCAAAAGTAGGAAATAAAATATAAGCTGTACATACCTTATTTGGTATCACCACAATTGTAATGACTGGTGAAAATGTTCAAGTTATTTATACTACAAAGTACATCTCATAAAAAGAAAAACATTGAAAAAAAATTACAGTATAGTTTCAATTTTTCATATCCCTCCCCCCCAAAAAATAAAAATAAAGCTTCATCAAGAATGATATGTTCTCCCCAAATAGTATCATTGAAAAAAACAAAGCTTCATATGGCCAGGTTAAATTGGAAAGTAAAATAAACTTCTGGGTTTAAAAAAAAAAGATGAAAAAACATTGCTTTATACTCTATCCGAAAAATAAGCAGGCAATATTTACATGCAACAGTAGAGTGGGCCCCCAGAGACACTTCTACTGCTGTGACAATACCTAGGCACCCTAGTTCTGCACTGTCCCACCATAGCTAGGAACTCCAGTTCTACACTGTCCCACCATACCTAGGCACCCTAGTTTTGCACTGTCGCACCATACCTAGGCACCCCAGTTCCGTACTGTCCCACCATAGCTAGGCACCCCAGTTCTGTACTGTCCCACCATACCTAGGAACCCCAGTTCTGTACTGTCCCACCATAGCTAGGCACCCCAGTTCTGCACTGTCCCATCATACCTAGGAACCCCAGTTCTGTACTGTCCCACCATAGCTAGGCACCCCAGTTCTGCACTGTCCCACCATACCTAGGCACCCCAGTTCTGCACGTTCCCATCATACCTAGGAACCCCAGTTCTGTACTGTCCCACCATAGCTAGGAAACCCAGTTCTGTATTGTCCCACCATACCTAGGCACCATAGTTCTGCACTGTCCCACCATACCTAGGCACCCCAGTTCCGCACTGTCGCACCATACCTACGCACCCCAGTTCCGTACTGTCCCACCATAGCTAGGCACCCCGGTTCCGCACTGTCGCACCATACCTAGGCACCCCAGTTCCGTACTGTCCCACCATAGCTAGGCACCCCAGTTCTGTACTGTCCCACCATACCTAGGAACCCCAGTTCTGTACTGTCCCACCATACCTAGGCAACCCAGTTCTGCACTTTCCCATCATACCTAGGAACCCCAGTTCTGCACTTTCCCATCATACCTAGGAACCCCAGTTCTGTACTGTCCCACCACAGCTAGGAACCCCAGTTCCGCACTGTCCCACCATACCTAGGCACCCTAGTTTTGCAATGTCCCACCATACCTAGGCACCCCAGTTCTGCACTGTCGCACCATACCTAGGCACCCCAGTTCCGTACTGTCCCACCATAGCTAGGCACCCCAGTTCTGTACTGTCCCACCATACCTAGGAACCCCAGTTCTGTACTGTCCCACCATAGCTAGGCACCCCAGTTCTGCACTGTCCCATCATACCTAGGAACCCCAGTTCTGTACTGTCCCACCATAGCTAGGCACCCCAGTTCTGCACTGTCCCACCATACCTAAGCACCCCAGTTCTGCACGTTCCCATCATACCTAGGAACCCCAGTTCTGTACTGTCCCACCATAGCTAGGAAACCCAGTTCTGTATTGTCCCACCATACCTAGGCACCCTAGTTCTGCACTGTCCCACCATACCTAGGCACCCTAGTTCCGCACTGTCGCACCATACCTACGCACCCCAGTTCCGTACTGTCCCACCATAGCTAAGCACCCCGGTTCCGCACTGTCGCACCATACCTAGGCACCCCAGTTCCGTACTGTCCCACCATAGCTAGGCACCCCAGTTCTATACTGTCCCACCATACCTAGGAACCCCAGTTCTGTACTGTCCCACCATACCTAGGCAACCCAGTTCTGCACTTTCCCATCATACCTAGGAACCCCAGTTCTGCACTTTCCCATCATACCTAGGAACCCCAGTTCTGTACTGTCCCACCACAGCTAGGCACCCCAGTTCTGCACTGTCCCACCATACCTAGGCACCCCAGTTCCACACTTTCCCACCATACCTAGGAACCCCATTTCTGTACTGTCCCACCATGCCTAGGCACCCCAGTTCCGTACTGTCCCACCATAGCTAGGCACCCCAGTTCTGTACTGTCCCACCATAGCTAGGCACCCCAGTTCTGTACTGTCCCACCATACCTAGGAACCCCAGTTCTGTACTGTCCCACCATACCTAGGCACCCCAGTTCCACACTTTCCCACCATATCTAGGCACCGCAGTTTTGCATTTTCCAATTATACCAAGGAACCTCAGTTCTGTACTGTCCCACCATAGCTAGGCACCCCAGTTCCGCACTGTCCCACCATACCTAGGCACCCCAGTTCTGCACTTTCCCACCATACCTATGAACCCCATTTCTGTACTGTCCCACCATAGCTAGGCACCCCAGTTCCGCACTGTACCCACCAAATCTAGGCACCCCAGTTCTGCACTTTCCCAACCATACCTATAAACCCCATTTCTGTACTGTCCCACCATAGCTAGGCACCCCAGTTCCGAACTGTTGCACCATACCTAGGCACCCCAGTTCCATACTGTCCAACCATATCTAGGCACCCCAGTTCCGCACTGTCCCACCATACCTAGGCACCCCAGTTCCGTACTGTCCCACCATAGCTAGGCACCCCAGTTCTGTACTGTCCCACCATACCTAGGAACCCCAGTTCTGCCCTTTCCCATCATACCTAGGAACCCCAGTTCTGTACTGTCCCACCACAGCTAGGCACCCCAGTTCTGCACTGTCCCACCATACCTAGGCACCCCAGTTCCACACTTTCCCACCATACCTAGGCACCCCATTTCTGTACTGTCCCACCATGCCTAGGCACCCCAGTTCCGTACTGTCCCACCATAGCTAGGCACCCCAGTTCTGTACTGTCCCACCATAGCTAGGCACCCCAGTTCTGTACTGTCCCACCATAGCTAGGCACCCCAGTTCTGTACTGTCCCACCATACCTAGGAACCCCAGTTCTGTACTGTCCCACCATACCTAGGCACCCCAGTTCCACACTTTCCCACCATATCTAGGCACCGCAGTTCTGCACTTTCCAATCATACCAAGGAACCTCAGTTCTGTACTGTCCCACCATAGCTAGGCACCCCAGTTCCGCACTGTCCCACCATACCTAGGCACCCCAGTTCTGCACTTTCCCACCATACCTATGAACCCCATTTCTGTACTGTCCCACCATAGCTAGGCACCCCAGTTCCGCACTGTACCCACCAAATCTAGGCACCCCAGTTCTGCACTTTCCCAACCATACCTATAAACCCCATTTCTGTACTGTCCCACCATAGCTAGGCACCCCAGTTCCGAACTGTTGCACCATACCTAGGCACCCCAGTTCCATACTGTCCAACCATATCTAGGCACCCCAGTTCCGCACTGTCCCACCATACCTAGGCACCCCAGTTCCGTACTGTCCCACCATAGCTAGGCACCCCAGTTCTGTACTGTCCCACCATACCTAGGAACCCCAGTTCTGCACTGTCCCACCATACCTAGGCACCCCAGTTCTGCACTTTCTCATCATACCTAGAAACCCCAGTTCTGTACTGTCCCACCATAGCTAGGCACCCCAGGTCTGCACTGTCCCACCATACCTAGGCACCCCAGGTCCACACTGTTCTACCATACCTAGGCACCCTAGTTCTGCACTGTCCCACCATACCTAGGCACCCCACTTCTGCACTGTCGCACCATACCTACGCACCCCAGTTCCGTACTATCCCACCATAACTAGGAACCCCAGTTCTGTATTGTCCCACCATACCTAGGCACCCCAGTTCTGTACTGTCCCACTATAGCTAGGCACCCCAGTTCCGAACTGTCGCACCATACCTACGCACTCCAGTTCCGTACTGTCCCACCATAGGTAGGCACCCCAGTTCTGTACTGTCCCACCATACCTAGGAACCCCAGTTCTGCACTGTCCCACCATACCTAGGAACCCCAGTTCTGCACTTTCCCATCATACCTAGGCACCCCAGTTCCACACTTTCCCACCATATCTAGGCACCGCAGTTCTGCACTTTTACTTCATACCTAGGAACCTCAGGTCTGTACTGTCCCACCATAGCTTGGCACCCCAGTTCCGCACTGTCCCACCATACCTAGGAACCCCAGTTCTGCACTTTCCCACCATACCTAGGAACCCCATTTCTGTACAGTCTCACCATAGCTATGCACCCCAGCCTGAACTGTCGCACCATACCTAGGCACCTTTGTTCCTTACTGTCCCACCATAGCTAGGCACCCCACTTCTGCACTGTCCCACCATACCTAGGCACCCTAGTTCTGCACTGTCCCACCATACCTAGGCACCCCAGTTCCACACTTTCCCACCATATCTAGGCACCTCAGTTCTGCACTTTCCAATCATACCTAGGAACCTCAGTTCTGTACTGTCCCACCATAGCTCGGCACCCCAGTTCCGCACTGTCCCACCATACCTAGGCACCCCAGTTCTGCACTTTCCCACCATACCTAGGAACCCCATTTCTGTACGGTCCCACCATAGCTAGGCACCCCAGTTCTGCACTGTCCCACCATACCTAGGCACCCCAGTTCTGCACTTTCCCATCATACCTAGGACTATGAACCTCAGTTCTGTATTGTCCCACCATAGCTAGGCACCCCAGTTCCGCACTGTCCCACCATACCTAGGCACCCTAGTTCTGCACTGTTCCACCATACCTAGGCACCCCAGTTCTGCACTGTCCCACCATAGATAGGAACCCTAGTTCTGTATTGTCCCACCATACCTAGGCACCCTAGTTCTGCACTATCCCACCATACCTAGGCACCCCAGTTCCACACTTTCCCACCATATCTAGGCACCTCAGTTCTGCACTTTCCAATCATACCTAGGAACCTCAGTTCTGTACTGTCCCACCATAGCTCGGCACCCCAGTTCCGCACTGTCCCACCATACCTAGGCACCCCAGTTCTGCACTTTCCCACCATACCTAGGAACCCCATTTCTGTACGGTCCCACCATAGCTAGGCACCCCAGTTCTGCACTGTCCCACCATACCTAGGCAACCCAGTTCTGCACTTTCCCATCATACCTAGGACTATGAACCTCAGTTCTGTATTGTCCCACCATAGCTAGGCACCCCAGTTCCGCACTGTCCCACCATACCTAGGCACCCTAGTTCTGCACTGTTCCACCATACCTAGGCACCCCAGTTCTGCACTGTCCCACCATAGATAGGAACCCTAGTTCTGTATTGTCCCACCATACCTAGGCACCCCAGTTCTGCACTATCCCACCATACCTAGGCACCCTAGTTCTGCACTGTCCCACCATACCTAGGCACCCCAGTTCTGCACTATCCCACCATACCTAGGCACCCCAGTTCTGCACTGTCCCACCATACCTAGGCACCCCAGTTCCGCACTGTCGCACCATACCTACGCACCCCAGTTCCGTACTGTCCCACCATAGCCAGGAACCCCAGTTCTGTATTGTCCCACCATACCTAGGCACCCCAGTTCTGCACTGTCCCACCATACGTAGGCACCCTAGTCCTATATTGTCCCACCATACCTAGGCACCCCAGTTCCGCACTGTCGCACCATAGCTAGGCACCCCAGTTCTGTACTGTCCCACCATACCTAGGAACCCCAGTTCTGCACTTTCCCACCATACCTAGGCACCCCAGTTCTGCACTTTTCCATCATATCTAGGAACCCCAGTTCTGTACTGTCCCACCATAGCTAGGCACCCCAGTTCTGCACTGTCCCACCATACATAGGCACCCCAATTCCACACTTTCCCACCAAATCTAGGCACCCCAGTTCTGCACTTTCACATCATACCTAGGAACCTCAGTTCTGTACTGTCCCACCATAGCTAGGCACCCCAGTTCCGCACTGTCCCACCATACCTAGGAACCCCAGTTCTGCACTTTCCCACTATACCTAGGAACCCCATTTTTGTACAGTCCCACCATAGCTAGGCACCCCAGTTCTGCACTGTCCCACCATACCTAGGCACCCTAGTTCTGCACTGTCCCACCATATCTAGGCACCCCAGTTCCGCACTGTCGCACCATACCTAGGCACCCCAGTTCCGTACTGTCCCACCATAGCTAGGCACCCCAGTTCTGTACTGTCCCACCATACCTAGGAACCCCAGTTCTGTACTGTACCAACATACCTAGGCACCCCAGTTCTGCACTTTCCCATCATACTTAGGAACCCCAGTTCCGTACTGTCCCACCATATCTAGGCACCCCAGTTCTGCACTGTCCCACCATACCTAGGCACCCCAGTTCTGCACTTTCCCACCATACCTAGGAACCCCATTTCTGTACTGTCCCACCATGCCTAGGCACCCCAGTTCCTTACTGTCCCACCATAGCTAGGCACCCCAGTTCTGTACTGTCCCACCATAGCTAGGCACCCCAGTTCTGTACTGTCCCACCATACCTAGGAACCCCAGTTCTGCACTGTCCCACCATACCTAGGCACCCCAGTTCCACACTTTCCCACCATATCTAGGCACCCCAGTTCTGCACTTTCCAATCATACCTAGGAACCTCAGTTCTGTACTGTCCCACCATACCTAGGCACCCCAGTTCCACACTTTCCCACCATATCTAGGCACCCCAGTTCTGCACTTTCCAATCATACCTAGGAACCTCAGTTCCGCACTGTCCCACCATACCTAGGCACCCCAGTTCTGCACTTTCCCACCATATCTAGGAACCCCATTTCTGTACTGTCCCACCATAGCTAGGCACCCCAGTTCCGAACTGTCATACCATACCTAGGCACCCCGGTTCCGTACTGTCCCACCATAGCTAGGCACCCCAGTTCTGTACTGTCCCGCCATACCTAGGAACCCCAGTTCTGTACTTTCCCACCATAGCTTGGCACCCCAGTTCTGCACTGTACCCACCATACCTAGGCACCCCAGTTCTGCACTTTCCCACCATACCTAGGAACCCCATTTCTGTACTGTCCCACCATAGCTAGGCACCCCAGTTCCGAACTGTTGCACCATACCTAGGCACCCCAGTTCCGTACTGTCCCACCATATCTAGGCACCCCAGTTCCGCACTGTCCCACCATACCTAGGAACCCCAGTTCTGTACTGTCCCACCATAGCTAGGCACCCCAGTTCCGCACTGTACCCACCATACCTAGGCACCCTAGTTCTGCACTGTTTCACCATACCTAGGCACCCTAGTTCTGCACTGTCCCACCATACCTAGGCACCCCAGTTCCACACTGTCGCACCATATTTACGCACCCCAGTTCCGTACTGTCCCACCATACCTAGGCACCCCAGTTCTGCACTGTCCCACCATACGTAGGCACCCTAGTTCTACATTGTCCCACCTTACCTAGGCACCCCAGTTCCGCACTGTCCCACCATACCTACGCACCCCAGTTCCGTACTGTCCCACCATAGCTAGGCACCCCAGATCTTTACTGTTTTACCATACCTAGGAACCCCAGTTCTGCACTTTTCCACCATACCTAGGCACCCCAGTTCTGCCCTTTCCCATCATACCTAGGAACCCCAGTTCTGTACTGTCCCACCATAGCTAGGCACCCCAGTTCTGCACTGTCCAACCATACCTAAGCACCCCAGTTCCACACTTTCCCACCATATCTAGGCAACCCAGTTCTGCACTTTCACATCATACCTAGGAAACTCAGTTCTGTACTGTCCCACCATAGCTAGGCACCGTAGTTCCGCACTGTCCCACCATACCTAGGCACCCCAGTTCTGCAGATTCCCACCATACCTAGGAACCCCATTTCTGTACTGTTCCACCATAGCTAGGCACCCCAGTTCCGAACTTTTGCACCATACCTAGGCACCCCAGTTCCGTACTGTCCCACCATATCTAGGCACCCCAGTTCTGTACTGTCCCACCATACCTAGGCACCCCAGTTCTGCACTTTCCCATCATACCTAGGAACCCCAGTTCTGTACTGTTCCACCATACCTAGGCACCCCAGTTCTGAACTGTCCCACCATAGCTAGGAACCCCAGTTCTGCACTGTCCCACCATACCTAGGCACCCCAGTTCTGCACTGTCCCATCATACCTAGGCACCCTAGTTCTGCACTGTCCCATCATACCTAGGCACCCCAGTTCAGCACTGTCGCACCATACTTACGCACCCCAGTTCCGTACTGTCCAACCATAGCTAGGCACCCCAGTTCTCTACTGTCCCACCATACCTAGGAACCCCAGTTCTGTACTGTCCCACCATAGCTAGGCACCCCAGTTCTGCACTGTCCCACCATACCTAGGCACCCCAGTTCCACACTTTCCCATCATACCTAGGAACCCCAGTTCTGTACTGTTCCACCATACCTAGGCACCCCAGTTCTGAACTGTCCCACCATAGCTAGGAACCCCAGTTCTGTATTGTCCCACCATACCTAGGCACCCCAGTTCTGCACTGTCCCATCATACCTAGGCACCATAGTTCTGCACTGTCCCATCATACCTAGGCACCCCAGTTCAGCACTGTCGCACCATACTTACGCACCCCAGTTCCGTACTGTCCAACCATAGCTAGGCACCCCAGTTCTCTACTGTCCCACCATACCTAGGAACCCCAGTTCTGAACTGTCCCACCATATCTAGGCACCCCAGTTCCACACTTTCCCACCATATCTAGGCACCCCAGTTCTGCACTTTCCAATCATACCTAGGAACCTCAGTTCTGTACTGTCCCACCATAGCTAGGCACCCCAGTTCCGCACTGTCCCACCATACCTAGGCACCCCAGTTCTGCAGATTCCCACCATACCTATGAACCCCATTTCTGTACTGTCCCAGTATAGTTAAGCTCCCCCGTTCCAAACTGTCGCACCATACCTAGGCACCCCAGTTCTGTACTGTCCCACCATCGCTAGGCACCCCAGTTCTGCACTGTCCCACCACACCTAGGCAGCCTAGTTCTGCACTGTCCCACCATACCTAGGCACCCCAGTTCCGCACTGTCGCACCATACCTAGGCGCCCCAGTTCCGTACTGTCCCACCATAGCTAGGCACCCCAGTTCTGCACTGTCCCATCATACCTAGGCACCCCAGTTCCACACTTTCCCACCATATATAGGCACCCCAGTTCTGCACTTTCCAATCATACCTAGGAACCTCAGTTCTGTACTGTCCCACCATAGCTAGGCACCCTAGGACCGCACTGTCCCACCATACCTAGGCACCCCAGTTCTGCACTTTCCCACCATACCTAGGAACCCCATTTCTGTACTGTTCCACCATAGCTAGGCACCCCAGTTCCGATCTGTTGCACCATACCTAGGCACCCCAGTTCCGTACTGTCCCACCATATCTAGGCACCCCAGTTCTGCACTGTCCCACCATACCTAGGCACCCCAGTTCTGCACTTTCCCATCATACCTAGGAACCCCAGTTCTGTACTGTCCCACCATATCTGGGCACCCCAGTTCCGCACTGTCCCACCATACCTAGGCACCCCAGTTCTGCAGATTCCCACCATACCTAGGAACCCCATTTCTATACTGTCCCAGTATAGTTAAGCTCCCCCGTTCCGAACTGTCGCACCATACCTAGGCACCCCAGTTCTGTACTGTTCCACCATCGCTAGGCACCCCAGTTCTGCACTGTCCCACCACACCTAGGCACCCCAGTTCTGTACTGTCCCACCACACCTAGGCAGCCTAGTTCTGCACTGTCCCACCATACCTAGGCACCCCAGTTCCGCACTGTCGCACCATACCTAGGCGCCCCAGTTCCGTACTGTCCCACCATAGCTAGGCACCCCAGTTCTGCACTGTCCCACCATACCTAGGCACCCCAGTTCCACACTTTCCCACCATATCTAGGAACCCCATTTCTGTACTGTTCCACCATAGCTAGGCACCCTAGATCCGCACTGTCCCACCATACCTAGGAACCCCAGTTCTGCACTGTCCCACCATACCTAGGCACCCCAGTTCTGCACTTTCTCATCATACCTAGAAACCCCAGTTCTGTACTGTCCCACCATAGCTAGGCACCCCAGGTCTGCACTGTCCCACCATACCTAGGCACCCCAGGTCCACACTGTTCTACCATACCTAGGCACCCTAGTTCTGCACTGTCCCACCATACCTAGGCACCCCACTTCTGCACTGTCGCACCATACCTACGCACCCCAGTTCCGTACTATCCCACCATAACTAGGAACCCCAGTTCTGTATTGTCCCACCATACCTAGGCACCCCAGTTCTGTACTGTCCCACTATAGCTAGGCACCCCAGTTCCGAACTGTCGCACCATACCTACGCACTCCAGTTCCGTACTGTCCCACCATAGGTAGGCACCCCAGTTCTGTACTGTCCCACCATACCTAGGAACCCCAGTTCTGCACTGTCCCACCATACCTAGGAACCCCAGTTCTGCACTTTCCCATCATACCTAGGCACCCCAGTTCCACACTTTCCCACCATATCTAGGCACCGCAGTTCTGCACTTTTACTTCATACCTAGGAACCTCAGGTCTGTACTGTCCCACCATAGCTTGGCACCCCAGTTCCGCACTGTCCCACCATACCTAGGAACCCCAGTTCTGCACTTTCCCACCATACCTAGGAACCCCATTTCTGTACAGTCTCACCATAGCTATGCACCCCAGCCTGAACTGTCGCACCATACCTAGGCACCTTTGTTCCTTACTGTCCCACCATAGCTAGGCACCCCACTTCTGCACTGTCCCACCATACCTAGGCACCCTAGTTCTGCACTGTCCCACCATACCTAGGCACCCCAGTTCCACACTTTCCCACCATATCTAGGCACCTCAGTTCTGCACTTTCCAATCATACCTAGGAACCTCAGTTCTGTACTGTCCCACCATAGCTCGGCACCCCAGTTCCGCACTGTCCCACCATACCTAGGCACCCCAGTTCTGCACTTTCCCACCATACCTAGGAACCCCATTTCTGTACGGTCCCACCATAGCTAGGCACCCCAGTTCTGCACTGTCCCACCATACCTAGGCACCCCAGTTCTGCACTTTCCCATCATACCTAGGACTATGAACCTCAGTTCTGTATTGTCCCACCATAGCTAGGCACCCCAGTTCCGCACTGTCCCACCATACCTAGGCACCCTAGTTCTGCACTGTTCCACCATACCTAGGCACCCCAGTTCTGCACTGTCCCACCATAGATAGGAACCCTAGTTCTGTATTGTCCCACCATACCTAGGCACCCTAGTTCTGCACTATCCCACCATACCTAGGCACCCCAGTTCCACACTTTCCCACCATATCTAGGCACCTCAGTTCTGCACTTTCCAATCATACCTAGGAACCTCAGTTCTGTACTGTCCCACCATAGCTCGGCACCCCAGTTCCGCACTGTCCCACCATACCTAGGCACCCCAGTTCTGCACTTTCCCACCATACCTAGGAACCCCATTTCTGTACGGTCCCACCATAGCTAGGCACCCCAGTTCTGCACTGTCCCACCATACCTAGGCAACCCAGTTCTGCACTTTCCCATCATACCTAGGACTATGAACCTCAGTTCTGTATTGTCCCACCATAGCTAGGCACCCCAGTTCCGCACTGTCCCACCATACCTAGGCACCCTAGTTCTGCACTGTTCCACCATACCTAGGCACCCCAGTTCTGCACTGTCCCACCATAGATAGGAACCCTAGTTCTGTATTGTCCCACCATACCTAGGCACCCCAGTTCTGCACTATCCCACCATACCTAGGCACCCTAGTTCTGCACTGTCCCACCATACCTAGGCACCCCAGTTCTGCACTATCCCACCATACCTAGGCACCCCAGTTCTGCACTGTCCCACCATACCTAGGCACCCCAGTTCCGCACTGTCGCACCATACCTACGCACCCCAGTTCCGTACTGTCCCACCATAGCCAGGAACCCCAGTTCTGTATTGTCCCACCATACCTAGGCACCCCAGTTCTGCACTGTCCCACCATACGTAGGCACCCTAGTCCTATATTGTCCCACCATACCTAGGCACCCCAGTTCCGCACTGTCGCACCATAGCTAGGCACCCCAGTTCTGTACTGTCCCACCATACCTAGGAACCCCAGTTCTGCACTTTCCCACCATACCTAGGCACCCCAGTTCTGCACTTTTCCATCATATCTAGGAACCCCAGTTCTGTACTGTCCCACCATAGCTAGGCACCCCAGTTCTGCACTGTCCCACCATACATAGGCACCCCAATTCCACACTTTCCCACCAAATCTAGGCACCCCAGTTCTGCACTTTCACATCATACCTAGGAACCTCAGTTCTGTACTGTCCCACCATAGCTAGGCACCCCAGTTCCGCACTGTCCCACCATACCTAGGAACCCCAGTTCTGCACTTTCCCACTATACCTAGGAACCCCATTTTTGTACAGTCCCACCATAGCTAGGCACCCCAGTTCTGCACTGTCCCACCATACCTAGGCACCCTAGTTCTGCACTGTCCCACCATATCTAGGCACCCCAGTTCCGCACTGTCGCACCATACCTAGGCACCCCAGTTCCGTACTGTCCCACCATAGCTAGGCACCCCAGTTCTGTACTGTCCCACCATACCTAGGAACCCCAGTTCTGTACTGTACCAACATACCTAGGCACCCCAGTTCTGCACTTTCCCATCATACTTAGGAACCCCAGTTCCGTACTGTCCCACCATATCTAGGCACCCCAGTTCTGCACTGTCCCACCATACCTAGGCACCCCAGTTCTGCACTTTCCCACCATACCTAGGAACCCCATTTCTGTACTGTCCCACCATGCCTAGGCACCCCAGTTCCTTACTGTCCCACCATAGCTAGGCACCCCAGTTCTGTACTGTCCCACCATAGCTAGGCACCCCAGTTCTGTACTGTCCCACCATACCTAGGAACCCCAGTTCTGCACTGTCCCACCATACCTAGGCACCCCAGTTCCACACTTTCCCACCATATCTAGGCACCCCAGTTCTGCACTTTCCAATCATACCTAGGAACCTCAGTTCTGTACTGTCCCACCATACCTAGGCACCCCAGTTCCACACTTTCCCACCATATCTAGGCACCCCAGTTCTGCACTTTCCAATCATACCTAGGAACCTCAGTTCCGCACTGTCCCACCATACCTAGGCACCCCAGTTCTGCACTTTCCCACCATATCTAGGAACCCCATTTCTGTACTGTCCCACCATAGCTAGGCACCCCAGTTCCGAACTGTCATACCATACCTAGGCACCCCGGTTCCGTACTGTCCCACCATAGCTAGGCACCCCAGTTCTGTACTGTCCCGCCATACCTAGGAACCCCAGTTCTGTACTTTCCCACCATAGCTTGGCACCCCAGTTCTGCACTGTACCCACCATACCTAGGCACCCCAGTTCTGCACTTTCCCACCATACCTAGGAACCCCATTTCTGTACTGTCCCACCATAGCTAGGCACCCCAGTTCCGAACTGTTGCACCATACCTAGGCACCCCAGTTCCGTACTGTCCCACCATATCTAGGCACCCCAGTTCCGCACTGTCCCACCATACCTAGGAACCCCAGTTCTGTACTGTCCCACCATAGCTAGGCACCCCAGTTCCGCACTGTACCCACCATACCTAGGCACCCTAGTTCTGCACTGTTTCACCATACCTAGGCACCCTAGTTCTGCACTGTCCCACCATACCTAGGCACCCCAGTTCCACACTGTCGCACCATATTTACGCACCCCAGTTCCGTACTGTCCCACCATACCTAGGCACCCCAGTTCTGCACTGTCCCACCATACGTAGGCACCCTAGTTCTACATTGTCCCACCTTACCTAGGCACCCCAGTTCCGCACTGTCCCACCATACCTACGCACCCCAGTTCCGTACTGTCCCACCATAGCTAGGCACCCCAGATCTTTACTGTTTTACCATACCTAGGAACCCCAGTTCTGCACTTTTCCACCATACCTAGGCACCCCAGTTCTGCCCTTTCCCATCATACCTAGGAACCCCAGTTCTGTACTGTCCCACCATAGCTAGGCACCCCAGTTCTGCACTGTCCAACCATACCTAGGCACCCCAGTTCCACACTTTCCCACCATATCTAGGCAACCCAGTTCTGCACTTTCACATCATACCTAGGAAACTCAGTTCTGTACTGTCCCACCATAGCTAGGCACCGTAGTTCCGCACTGTCCCACCATACCTAGGCACCCCAGTTCTGCAGATTCCCACCATACCTAGGAACCCCATTTCTGTACTGTTCCACCATAGCTAGGCACCCCAGTTCCGAACTTTTGCACCATACCTAGGCACCCCAGTTCCGTACTGTCCCACCATATCTAGGCACCCCAGTTCTGTACTGTCCCACCATACCTAGGCACCCCAGTTCTGCACTTTCCCATCATACCTAGGAACCCCAGTTCTGTACTGTTCCACCATACCTAGGCACCCCAGTTCTGAACTGTCCCACCATAGCTAGGAACCCCAGTTCTGCACTGTCCCACCATACCTAGGCACCCCAGTTCTGCACTGTCCCATCATACCTAGGCACCCTAGTTCTGCACTGTCCCATCATACCTAGGCACCCCAGTTCAGCACTGTCGCACCATACTTACGCACCCCAGTTCCGTACTGTCCAACCATAGCTAGGCACCCCAGTTCTCTACTGTCCCACCATACCTAGGAACCCCAGTTCTGTACTGTCCCACCATAGCTAGGCACCCCAGTTCTGCACTGTCCCACCATACCTAGGCACCCCAGTTCCACACTTTCCCATCATACCTAGGAACCCCAGTTCTGTACTGTTCCACCATACCTAGGCACCCCAGTTCTGAACTGTCCCACCATAGCTAGGAACCCCAGTTCTGTATTGTCCCACCATACCTAGGCACCCCAGTTCTGCACTGTCCCATCATACCTAGGCACCATAGTTCTGCACTGTCCCATCATACCTAGGCACCCCAGTTCAGCACTGTCGCACCATACTTACGCACCCCAGTTCCGTACTGTCCAACCATAGCTAGGCACCCCAGTTCTCTACTGTCCCACCATACCTAGGAACCCCAGTTCTGAACTGTCCCACCATATCTAGGCACCCCAGTTCCACACTTTCCCACCATATCTAGGCACCCCAGTTCTGCACTTTCCAATCATACCTAGGAACCTCAGTTCTGTACTGTCCCACCATAGCTAGGCACCCCAGTTCCGCACTGTCCCACCATACCTAGGCACCCCAGTTCTGCAGATTCCCACCATACCTATGAACCCCATTTCTGTACTGTCCCAGTATAGTTAAGCTCCCCCGTTCCAAACTGTCGCACCATACCTAGGCACCCCAGTTCTGTACTGTCCCACCATCGCTAGGCACCCCAGTTCTGCACTGTCCCACCACACCTAGGCAGCCTAGTTCTGCACTGTCCCACCATACCTAGGCACCCCAGTTCCGCACTGTCGCACCATACCTAGGCGCCCCAGTTCCGTACTGTCCCACCATAGCTAGGCACCCCAGTTCTGCACTGTCCCATCATACCTAGGCACCCCAGTTCCACACTTTCCCACCATATATAGGCACCCCAGTTCTGCACTTTCCAATCATACCTAGGAACCTCAGTTCTGTACTGTCCCACCATAGCTAGGCACCCTAGGACCGCACTGTCCCACCATACCTAGGCACCCCAGTTCTGCACTTTCCCACCATACCTAGGAACCCCATTTCTGTACTGTTCCACCATAGCTAGGCACCCCAGTTCCGATCTGTTGCACCATACCTAGGCACCCCAGTTCCGTACTGTCCCACCATATCTAGGCACCCCAGTTCTGCACTGTCCCACCATACCTAGGCACCCCAGTTCTGCACTTTCCCATCATACCTAGGAACCCCAGTTCTGTACTGTCCCACCATATCTGGGCACCCCAGTTCCGCACTGTCCCACCATACCTAGGCACCCCAGTTCTGCAGATTCCCACCATACCTAGGAACCCCATTTCTATACTGTCCCAGTATAGTTAAGCTCCCCCGTTCCGAACTGTCGCACCATACCTAGGCACCCCAGTTCTGTACTGTTCCACCATCGCTAGGCACCCCAGTTCTGCACTGTCCCACCACACCTAGGCACCCCAGTTCTGTACTGTCCCACCACACCTAGGCAGCCTAGTTCTGCACTGTCCCACCATACCTAGGCACCCCAGTTCCGCACTGTCGCACCATACCTAGGCGCCCCAGTTCCGTACTGTCCCACCATAGCTAGGCACCCCAGTTCTGCACTGTCCCACCATACCTAGGCACCCCAGTTCCACACTTTCCCACCATATCTAGGAACCCCATTTCTGTACTGTTCCACCATAGCTAGGCACCCTAGATCCGCACTGTCCCACCATACCTAGGCACCCCAGTTCTGCACTTTCCCACCATACCTAGGAACCCCATTTCTGTACTGTTCCACCATAGCTAGGCACCCCAGTTACGAACTGTTGCACCATACCTAGGCACCCCAGTTCCGTACTGTCCTACCATATCTAGGCACCCCAGTTCTGCACTGTCCCACCATACCTAGGCACCCTAGTTCTGCACTTTCCCATCATACCTAGGAACCCCAGTTCTGTACTGTTCCACCATACCTAGGCACCCCAGTTCTGAACTGTCCCACCATAGCTAGGAACCCCAGTTCTGTATTGTCCCACCATACCTAGGCACCCCAGTTCTGCACTGTCCCATCATACCTAGGCACCCTAGTTCTGCACTGTCCCATCATACCTAGGCACCCCAGTTCAGCACTGTCGCACCATACTTACGCACCCCAGTTCCGTACTGTCCAACCATAGCTAGGCACCCCAGTTCTGTACTGTGCCACCATACCTAGGAACCCCAATTCTGCACTGTCCCACCATATCTAGGCACCCCAGTTCTGTACTTTCCCATCATACCTAGGAAACCCAGTTCTGTACTGTCCCACCATAGCTAGGCACCCCAGTTCTGCACTGTCCCACCATACCTAGGCACCCCAGTTCCACACTTTCCCACCATATCTAGGCATCCCAGTTCTGCTCCTTTACATCTTACCTAGGAACCTCAGATCTGTACTGTCCCACCATAGCTAGGCACCCCAGTTCCGCACTGTCCCACCCTACCTAGGCACCCCAGTTCTGCACTTTCCCACCATACCTAGGACCCCCATTTCTGTACTGTCCCACCATAGCTACGCACCCCAGTTCTGTACTGTCCCACCATATCTAGGCACCCCAGTTCAGCACTGTCCCACCATACCTAGGAACCCCAGTTCTGTACTGTCCCACCATATCTAGGCACCGCAGTTCTGCACTTTCAAATCATACCTAGGAAACTCAGTTCTGTACTGTCCCACCATAGCTAGGCACCCCAGTTCTGCACTGTCCCACCATACGTAGGCACCCTAGTCCTATATTGTCCCACCATACCTAGGCACCCCAGTTCCGCACTGTCGCACCATAGCTAGGCACCCCAGTTCTGTACTGTCCCACCATACCTAGGAACCCCAGTTCTGCACTTTCCCACCATACCTAGGCACCCCAGTTCTGCACTTTCCCATCATATCTAGGAACCCCAGTTCTGTACTGTCCCACCATAGCTAGGCACCCCAGTTCTGCACTGTCCCACCATACGTAGGCACCGCAATTCCACACTTTCCCACCAAATCTAGGCACCCCAGTTCTGCACGTTCACATCATACCTAGGAACCTCAGTTCTGTACTGTCCCACCATAGCTAGGCACCCCAGTTCCGCACTGTCCCACCATACCTAGGCACCCCAGTTCTGCACTTTCCCACCATACCTAGGCACCCCATTTTTGTACAGTCCCACCATAGCTAGGCACCCCAGTTCTGCACTGTCCCACCATACCTAGGCACGCTAGTTCTGCACAGTCCCACCATACCTAGGCACCCCAGTTCCGCACTGTCGCACCATACCTAGGCACCCCAGTTCCGTACTGTCCCACCATAGCTAGGCACCCCAGTTCTGTACTGTCCCACCATACCTAGGAACCCCAGTTCTGTACTGTCCCACCATACCTAGGCACCCCAGTTCTGCACTTTCCCATCATACTTAGGAACCCCAGTTCCGTACTGTCCCACCATATCTGGGCACCCCAGTTCTGCACTGTCCCACCATACCTAGGCACCCCAGTTCTGCACTTTCCCACCATACCTAGGAACCCCATTTCTGTACTGTCCCACCATGCCTAGGCACCCCAGTTCCTTACTGTCCCACCATAGCTAGGCACCCCAGTTCTGTACTGTCCCACCATAGCTAGGCACCCCAGTTCTGTACTGTCCCACCATACCTAGGAACCCCAGTTCTGTACTTTCCCACCATATCTAGAACCCCAGTTCTGCACTTTCCAATCATACCTAGGAACCTCAGTTCTGTACTGTCCCACCATAGCTCGGCACCCCAGTTCCGCACTGTCCCACCATACCTAGGCACCCCAGTTCTGCACTTTCCCACCATATCTAGGAACCCCATTTCTGTACTGTCCCACCATAGCTAGGCACCCCAGTTCCGAACTGTCATACCATACCTAGGCACCCCGGTTCCGTACTGTCCCACCATAGCTAGGCACCCCAGTTCTGTACTGTCCCGCCATACCTAGGAACCCCAGTTCTGTACTGTCCCACCATAGCTTGGCACCCCAGTTCCGCACTGTACCCACCATACCTAGGCACCCCAGTTCTGCACTTTCCCACCATACCTAGGAACCCCATTTCTGTACTGTCCCACCATAGCTAGGCACCCCAGTTCCGAACTGTTGCACCATACCTAGGCACCCCAGTTCCGTACTGTCCCACCATATCTAGGCACCCCAGTTCCGCACTGTCCCACCATACCTAGGAACCCCAGTTCTGTACTGTCCTACCATAGCTAGGCACCCCAGTTCCGCACTGTACCCACCATACCTAGGCACCCTAGTTCTGCACTGTTCCACCATACCTAGGCACCCTAGTTCTGCACTGTCCCACCATACCTAGGCACCCCAGTTCCACACTGTCGCACCATACCTACGCACCCCAGTTCCGTACTGTCCCACCATAGCTAGGAACCCCAGTTCTGTATTGTCCCACCATACCTAGGCACCCCAGTTCTGCACTGTCCCACCATACGTAGGCACCCTAGTTCTACATTGTCCCACCTTACCTAGGCACCCCAGTTCCGCACTGTCCCACCATACCTACGTACCCCAGTTCCGTAGTGTCCCACCATAGCTAGGCACCCCAGATCTTTACTGTTTTACCATACCTAGGAACCCCAGTTCTGCACTTTTCCACCATACCTAGGCACCCCAGTTCTGCACTTTCCCATCATACCTAGGAACCCCAGTTCTGTACTTTCCCACCATAGCTAGGCACCCCAGTTCCGCACTGTCCCACCATACCTAGGCACCCCAGTTCCGTACTGTCCCACCATAGCTAGGCACCCCAGTTCTGTACTGTCCCACCATACCTAGGCACCCCATTTCTGCACTGTGCCTCCATACCTAGGCACCCCAGTTCTGCACTTTCCCATCATACCTAGGAACCCCAGTTCTGTACTGTCCCACCATAGCTAGGCACCCTAGTTCCGCACTGTCCCACCATACCTAGGCACCCTAGTTCTGCACTGTTCCGCCATACCTAGACACCCCAGTTCTGCACTGTCCCACAATAGCTAGGCACCCCAGTTCCGCACTGTCCCACCATACCTAGGCACCCCAGTTCTGCACTTTCCCACCATACCTAGGAACCCCATGTCTGCACTGTCCCACCATAGCTAGGCACCCCAGTTCTGTACTGTCCCACCACACCTAGGAACCCCAGTTCTGTACTGTTCCACCATAGCTAGGCACCCCAGTTCCGCACTGTACCCACCATACCTAGGCACCCCAGTTCTGCACTTTCCCACCATACCTAGGAACCCCAGTTCTGCACTGTCCCACCATACCTAGGCACCCCAGTTCTGCACTGTCCCACCATAGCTAGGCACCCCAGTTCTGCACTGTCCCACCATAGCTAGGCACCCCAGTTCCGAACTGTCGCACCATACCTAGGCACCCCATTTCTACACTGTCCCACCATACCTAGGCACCCCAGTTCTGTACTGTCCCACCATACCTAGGACCCCCAGTTCTGTACTTTCCCACCATAGCTAGGCACCCCAGTTCTGCACTGTCCCACCATACCTAGGCACCCCAGTTCTGCACTTTCCCATCATACCTAGGAACCCAGTTCTGTACTTTCCCACCATAGCTAGGCACCCCAGTTCTGCACTGTCCCACCATACCTAGGCACCCCAGTTCCGTACTGTCCCACCATAGCTAGGCACCCCAGTTCTGTACTGTCCCACCATACCTAGGCACCCCATTTCTGCACTGTGCCACCATACCTTGGCACCCCAGTTCTGCACTTTCCCATCATACCTAGGCACCCCAGTTCTGTACTGTCCCACCATAGCTAGGCATCCCAGTTCCGCACTGTCCCACCATACCTAGGCACCCTAGTTCTGCACTGTTCCGCCATACCTAGACACCCTAGTTCTGCACTGTCCCACCATAGCTAGGAACCCCAGTTCTATACTGTCCCACCATAGCTAGGAACCGCAGTTCTATACTGTCCCACCATGCCTAGGCACCCTAGTTCCGCACTGTCCCACCATACCTAGGCACCCCAGTTCCGCACTGTCGCACCATACCTAGGCACCCCAGTTCCATACTGTCCCACCATAGCTAGGCACCCCAGTTCTGTACTGTCCCACCATAGCTAGGCACCCCAGTTCCGAACTGTCGCACCGTACCTAGTTACCCCAGTTCTGCACTGTCCCACCATACCTAGGCACTCCAGTTCTACACTGTTCCACCATACCTAGGCAGCCCAGTTCTGCACTGTCCTACCATAGCTAGGCACTCCAGTTCTGCACTGTCCCACCATAGCTAGGAACCCCAGTTCTGTGCTGTTCCACCATACCTAGGAACCCCTGTTCTGTACTGTCGCACCATAGCTAGGCACCCCAGTTCTGCACTGTCCCACCATACCTAGGCACCCCAGTTCCGTACTGTCCCACCATAGCTAGGCACCCCAGTTCTGTACTGTCCCACCATACCTAGGATCCCCAGTTCTGTACTGTCCCACCATAGCTAAGCACCCCATTTCTGCACTGTCCCACCATACCTAGGCACCCCAGTTCCGCATTGGCTTTGGGGTCTCTGTAATGTACTTGCTTTTCCATTTTGGATCCTCCTTTGAGTTATCTGTATCAAACTTAGATCACCATAAAGTTCTATGTTGATGTAACTAAACCACAGCATTGCTTTCTAAAATGGAATTGGTTCTATTGGGAGACATCTGCAGTGTTTAGCTCAGATTTGTTAAGATCCGTTTGATCCTTTGTTTTTTACCATTTTATCTCGGGTTGTCATCATGAAGGTTTCTACTGTTAATGTTGCCTTTTATATTTTTTTCTATGGCTGTCCAGTTCTTCAGAATATAATCCAACTTTTTAATGCCAGATTTAAGATTTTTTTTCCTTCATATAAGAAACACAGATGCAAGCTCTCACTGACATATGGAAATTTATTACCATGGTAGAAATAGTATATATAACACTAGTATATGGTCACATGTACAAATGAAATGAATACTATTGAGCAGAGAGGGAAGGGTACACAGACGGAGTGTTTGTGGATATGTGGTCAGGTTGAGGTATAGGTGTATTCACTTCAGGTATAGTTGTAGGTACTATGGTCTGATTGAAGTTTCCAGCATTGAGAGGATTAACGTTCGATTCTAGTGGAATCTGGTTGGCAAACTGAGCCGGGTTGGCTGCAGAATTTTGGTTGTGGTAATCATTTGACATCACAATCACCTATAGGAAAGGCAGAAAAGAGATTAATAACTAAATGAATAATGGCCAGAATAATTTTGACTCTAATGGAGCTATCCTAAGGCACGTGGCGCCCACAGCAAAAAAAGCACTGTGGGAAAAAACTGTGGTGGCAACGCATTGCTTTTTGTTTTTTTGTTTTTAACATTAAAGTTTATTGAAGGTTTTTCAAAATTTTTACAATAAGGGACGGGAAGGTGGGGGGAAAGGGGGGGGAGGGGGGAAACCAGGCGCAAGGCAAGCTAACAAGGTAAAGTGCAAGGGAAGGAGGGAAGGGGATGGGGGGAACAAAGACTCTGACGCAGCAGAGACAGAATAGTCAAGAAATACAAAAAACAAGAAATGCAAAATCCAATATAAATGGCAATGACCATGAGAAAATGATAACATAAAACACAAAGACAAGGACATTCGACAACATTACAAGGGAACAGAGGGGAACAGGGTGTGGAAGTCAGCGAAATAATAGAAATGGTTCCATAGCAGCCAAGTCTGCTGATGCGCCCCTTCATCAGGATGGAGCCGAGCCATCAAGTCTTCCATGATGTGTAAATGTAGAAACTCCTTCAGCCAGTAGAGGAGTGGGAGGGGAGGGGGGGGGTCTGGGATTTCCATAGTCTAGGTATGACTGACCGAGCCGCTACCAACATAAAACCCAGGAGTCTGCGAGTGGATTTCCTAAATCTGCGGGAGAATATGGAGAGGAGAAGGGGAGCAGGATCGTTCTCCAACTCCACCTCTGTGACCTGAAAGACAACCTGTCTAATCCCAGACCAGAAAGGACGCAGGAGGGGACATCCCCACCAGACGTGGGTCGCAGGAAAATAGTGAGGAATTTGGTGTGCTTCAATTATACTTTTAGGGAAACCGCTGGCATTTCTGTAGGTATAATTGATTTGCTCTGTTTTAGTTTTGGAAATCGTTGCATGTCCTTAGTGCGTATTTTAACGCAAAATGGGGATCGATTCACTAGACTTTGCTGTGACTGTAAAACCCTGCGGTTTCTTCTACCCCACATGGGGCCCAGCCTAAAACAGTTATTCTGCTCCCTTCAAGTTACCTCTTATCCAAAGGATAGGGGATAATTTTCTGTGGCGCTAAGGAAAATAACCAATGGAGGTGAGCCACCAGTTCTTCTTTGTATTTGTTTTGTGGAGCGGGAGATAGGTAAGTAACATTGTTTTTTATGTCTCCCTTCTCGGTCTCTGGTTATTATACTCTGGGGTCTGAAAAGACCCTAGAGTATAATAATTGTTCATGGGTGTCCACAATGGGGCATAATACTGTGCATAGGGGCCACTATGTTGCATAATACTGTGTGCAGGGACCACTATGGGACATAATACTGTGTGCAGGGGCCACTATAGGGCATAATACTGTGTGCAGGGACCACTATGTGACATAATACTGAATGCAGGGGCCACTATGGGGGATAATACTGTGTGCAGGGACCACTATGGGACATAATACTGTGTGCAGGGGCCACTATAGGGCATAATACTGTGTGCAGGGACCACTATGTGACATAATACTGAATGCAGGGGCCACTATGGAGCATAATACTGTGTGCAGGGGCCACTATTGGGTATAATACTGTGTGCAGGGGCCACTATGGGGCATAATACTATGTGCAGGGGCCACTATAGGCATAATACTGTGTGCAGGTGCCACTATGGGGCATAATACTGTGTACAGGGACCACTATGGGGCATAATACTGTGTGCAGGGGCCACTATGGGGCATAATACTATGTGCAGGGGCCACTATAGGCATAATACTGTGTGCAGGTGCCACTATGGGGCATAATACTGTGTACAGGGACCACTATGGGGCATAATAGAGCGCGCAGGAATGAGGGGGGGGGGGTTATCGGTCGGGGTCTTCAGCAGGCGCAGGTAAGGGGGGGAGGGCCCATGTCAAAAGTTCACGGGGCCCCGCCAGTCCTGATTACGCCACTGATGACCTCTATATGTGCTTCACCGCTACTTACCTGAGGCGGAATTATTCTCCTTTTTTCAAGAGAGCGGCATCCAAAAGCAGAAGCAGATACAGATACACAAAACTCCAAGACACTTGCTGCCAATAAGAAGGAGAGGGCTAGTTCTCTGAGAAGCTGCAAGAAGACAACACGTCATATTATGTTAAAACATCTACTTTACATTTGCAAAGTATCCACTGGCAGATTTTGATTCTCTGAGCACTTGTTAATGCAAAACTGTTCCTCACAAGGTGGCAGTAATAAACGTACTTGACTTGAAAATGTCTTGAAATGAAAGAAATTTTTTGAGAGAAGTCCTCAGTAGTTGATACCTTTTTTAATGGCTAACTTAAAACGTTTTTTGATGACATATCGAGCTTTCGAGACTCTATAGAGGTCCCTTCATCAGGATGGTATAACACAATTTCTGAAGGTAGGCATATATATATATACACAGAGAAATGGAGTGTTAGATGCAAAATAGATGGAGAACAGAAAACCATGTAAATAAACAGTAAAAAAACATATATAACAGTTCACAGGAAAGTTCTCTGGGTTTATGGCTTCTTTGATCAGTTGTCTAGTGGTTGTAAAACGTCATAAAACCCTGGGCCTGGTTTAACCCCCTCTGAAGCGTGTTAAAGTTCACCATAAGTTTAACCTCCCATATGAGGCGATCTTTTCTGCTCTTGAAATTCCCTCTCAGTACCAGGATCTTCATATCCTGGGTCATATTATGATTTTCATTGCAGAAGTGTTTTGGCACAGGGAGGTCCAGTCTCTGTTCTCTAATCGTGTCTGTGTGAGTTCATCCTCATCCTAAGTGACTGTCCTGTCTCACCTACATACAGGCCCTCAGGAAAATGTCTTATGTAGGTTATTCCTGCTAAGTTTAGATTCACATCAATGTTGGAGACTCCATTGCAGAAACCCGGCGGAGCCCGGCAGCTAACTTCTTTTGAAGTGGACAGGTTGTCTTTCTGGTCCCCATGCGAATCGGAACGACGGAGACTCAAGCACTAGTTATCAACCCAATTTACAAGATGGGGGATAAATATCTGATCAGTGGGAGTTCAACTCTCAGTACCCTAGCCAATCAGCTGTTCATTGTTCACATGCACCCTCTACATTGTAGGACTGTGCAAGGATAACAGGTTTGGACCATTTATTTGAATAGGGTATTTTCCTACAGAGAAGCTATGATGTAGACATACCTCCCAACTTTTGAAGAACCGAAAGAGGAACAAAATGTGCAGCGCGCGTTTTTGTGTTGACTCCGCCCAGTCTCATTAATTTTTCATGTGCCCCCACACAGTATAATCCTCCTACAGTCACCCGTAAATTATATATTCCCCCTCTATCTCTCCCCCAGTTTCATATACACCCTTCATCTGCTCCCAGTTTCATGTCCCCCCTCCATCTCTGCCCCCAGTTTCATGTCCCCTCCATCTCTGCCCCCAGTTTCATGTCCCCTCCATCTCTGCCCCCAGATTCATGTCCCCTCCATCTCTGCCCCCAGTTTCATGTCCCCTCCATCTCTGCCCCCAGATTCATGTCCTCTCCATCTCTGCCTCCAGATTCATGTCCCCTCCATCTCTGCCCCCAAAATTCATGTCCCCTCCATCTCTGCCCCCAGATTCATGTCCCCCCATCTTTGCCCCCAGATTCATGTCTCCACATCTCTTCCCCCAGATTCATGTCCCCCCATCTCTGCCCCCAGATTCATGTCCCCCCATCTCTGCCCCCAGATTCATGTTCCCCCATTTCTGCCCCCAGATTCATGTCCCCCATCTCTGCCCCCAGATTCATGTCCCCCATCTCTGCCCCCAGATTCATGTCCCCCCATCTCTGCCTCCAGATTCATGTCCCCCCATCTCTGCCCCCAGATTCATGTCCCCACATCTCTGCCCCCAGATTCATGTCCCCACATCTCTGCCCCCAGATTCATGTCCCTCCATCTCTGCCCCCAGATTCATGTCCCCCCATCTCTGCCCCCAGATTCATGTCCCCCCATTTCTGCCCCCAGATTCATGTCCCCCCATCTCTGCCCCCAGATTCATGTCCCCCATCTCTGCCCCCAGATTCATGTCCCCCCATCTCTGCCTCCAGATTCATGTCCCCCCATCTCTGCCCCCAGATTCATGTCCCCACATCTCTGCCCCCAGATTCATGTCCCCACATCTCTGCCCCCAGATTCATGTCCCTCCATCTCTGCCCCCAGATTCATGTCCCCCCATCTCTGCCCTCAGATTCATGTCCCCCCATCTCTGCCCCCAGATTCATGTCCCCCATCTCTGCCCCCAGATTCATGTCCCCCCATCTCTGCCTCCAGATTCATGTCCCCCCATCTCTGCCCCCAGATTCATGTCCCCACATCTCTGCCCCCAGATTCATGTCCCCACATCTCTGCCCCCAGATTCATGTCCCCACATCTCTGCCCCCAGATTCATGTCCCCCCTCCATCTCTGCCCCCAGATTCATGTCCCCCATCTCTGCCCCCAGATTCATGTCCCCCCTCCATCTCTGCCCCCAGATTCATGTCCCCCCATCTCTGCCCCCAGATTCATGTCCTCTCCATCTCTGCCCCCAGATTCATGTCCCCCCATCTCTGCCCCCAGATTCATGTCCCCTCCATCTCTGCCCCCAGATTCATGTCCCCTCCATCTCTGCCCCAGATTCATGTCCCCTCCATCTCTGCCCCCAGATTCATGTCCCCTCCATCTCTGCCCCCAGATTCATGTCCCCACATCTCTGCCCCCAGATTCATGTCTCCACATCTCTTCCCCAGATTCATGTCCCCCCCTCCATCTCTGCCCCCAGATTCATGTCCCCACATCTCTGCGCCCAGTGTCATGCCGTCCTCTCCTTCATCTGCCCCCAGTTTCATGTTCCACCTCCACATTAAACTTACCTTCTCCTGTGTTCCCCCGCTGCTCTCTGCGCGTCTCTCTCTCACTGGCACACAGTTGTAGATGCGATTTGACGTCATCGCATCTACAAGCCAGTAGCCGGCAGCAGCGTCCTCTGGACGCAGATCTCAGTTGAAATCGAGACATACCTCCCTCCAACCGGGACCGCGGGACATGTCACCGAATCGTGAATGTCCCGCGGAAATCGGGACGGTTGGGATGTATGTGTAGATAGTATGTATGTAAACAATGAAGAGGACACAGTATTCACACACGCTGCTGCTCCTTCAAATCTGATATTGATAGCCTATCTTAATATTAATAGACTCAAAAAATATGTAAAAAAGAATCAAAACAGACTGAAGCTTATGCAGATAAGCAAAAAAAAAAAGAAAGAAAGAAAATGTTTAAAATTAAAAAAGTGGAGGTTTTTTGGGTTTCATTGGAGTTCATTTTATGAATCATTCTTAGTGCTTTGGTGCCACCTAGTGGCTCAATAGTCATCTATTGTATATTCTGATATATGCTGAGTCACTGCTGTTAGGGCCTGTTCACATCACGTTTTGATCAACAGTTTAACTGATCAGGCATAGTTATTGTTAAATAAACACTGATCAGTTTGTCAGTTTTATGGAAATCACAGCATGTCCATTATACCTACAGAAACGCTGGTGGTTTCCCTATATGTATAATGAAAGTAGAAAGTCCGCAGACTTTCATTGGTGGTCTATCCTATGTGTTTCTGCTGCGTTTTTTCCCACAGCGCTTTTTCACTGCAGTCCGCTACAAGGGGTCTTAGTCTAAATTTGATCTTGCTGTAATTGTGTAATATTCACCATAGAGGTAACAAAAAAAGAAAAGAGAAACAAAGACAAGATAAGGCCCCATGTAGCAAAATGCTGCAAAAACAAAAAGGCTGGATGAGAAAAATGAAACGAAAATTCCTGAAGCATTTTTTAATTTTTATTTATTTTTGCCACATAATTCTTTTTTTTCTTCCCTTATAAAATCTATAGAGAAATAATAATTCCATAATGTGTGAATGAGATTAACTAAAATGTCATTCACTTTGCTAGTACTGTAAAATATAGCATTTTTCCACTGTGTTTCTGTAGAAGCCAAAAACCGCAGCATTTCACATTGCTTGCAGAGGGGATGGGATTAGATAGAAGCCACACATTGCAGAAGAATTTCCGCAGTGAACATGCTTCAATTTCAAAAATCGTTGTGTTTTTGTAAATCGCAGTATGCCAAATATACCCACAGATACCTAAGTAATGCATTTCCACAGTTTATCCCCTCAGCGCTTTTTAGCAGCAGCTCACTATGTGGGACCTTCATTTGTTATCCACTGTTAGACCCGCTTCACATCTGCATTCTGTATTCCGCATGGGGACCCCCAAATGGAATACCGAACGCATTGACAAGTGGTGAGTTTATGAAAGCACATGGACCCCATAGACTATAATGGGGTCCGTATGTTTTCTGCACGGTGTCCGCACAGACCATGCGGAGAGGAAAGTAGTTCATGAAGTACTTTTCCCTCAGCATGTTCTGTCTCCATGCGGACTCCCCGAACCGAATACCGAACGCAGATGTGAACCAGGCCTGAGGTGTAATCCGGTTTGTAACACTGATAGCCTAACCTTAGGATAGACCATCAATATTAGGTCATCATCAATAACCAGCACCCAGGCAGTGCAGCACTTGGTATTGTTTACATCCCATGAATCGCGTAGCTCACTGTATGAAATTAGATAACCCCTTTAAGTACCAAAAACTTAAAGGGGTTGTCCAGGCGAAAATGGAGAATAAATAAGCCTGGATGACTTCACTCGGGCGTCACAGGGCTGTACAGACCATACTGAGCATGCGCAGTACGCTCTGTTCGGCGTAGAATTAGAGGAGTGTACTGCGCGTGCACGCAATTGCGGCCTCTAAAAAATGGCCGCCGGCATGCGCAGTCGGCTCTACTTGTGTCCTACTGGCAGAGCCAACTGCACAGGCGTCGGAATTGACCCAGACGGAAGACGACAAGAGAAGGGGAGGATGCAGCTGAAGATGGCGGCGTCGCTGGAGAGAGGTCTCTGGCAGCAGTGGGGACGCCCCCATTGCCGTTTGAGCACTGGGGCCCGCCCCCATTGCTGCGAGGCAACTCATTTGCATTCCAATAAAAAACGGTATTTCTACGGAACGGCGGGCTGGAGGCAACTGAGCAAGGTAGGAGACGAATACCCTTAAGGCTATTCCGATGTGGTAAATAGAAAAAAATGTTTTAGTGGTAGAATCCCTTTAAGGTTAAGTTCACATCTGGATCTGCAGCCTCAGTCACAGGTGTCAGAACAGCATGTTGCTGTATGCAGCTCAATTTTTTCCTGAAAATGTAGATTGTGAACTCTGTCTAAATGTTACAGTATTAAAAGGGAAAAATACTTACATAGACATTTTCACTGTATACATTACACCAACCAGTGCACGAGGGGTAGAAGTTATATCTATAATATGGGATGTCTGTGCTGTAGAGACCTATGCCAGCTGCTGACACCAGGGAGCTGATAATGTTCATACTCAAAGATGCTTGAATCTATCCAAAGAGGCAAAAATTATGGTTAGTAGATTCTATATATTGTTTCACTGTTGCTTGTAGAATATAATATTAGCAGACACCCCTGACCTGTGATCTCCATTAATTACTGGAGAAAGTGGCCCTGCTTCTTGCTAATGCATGTATTGAATTTAATAGCTACTTTCACATCATGGTATCTGATGCAGAAATAAAGATTACGCTAGGTGCACACCAGTTTTCAGGTTTCTGTTCTTCGAGTTTGCTTGGGGACCTGAAAAACGGAAATCCTATCCACTTAAAAAGCAGTTACTTGCGGAAACCCATGGACCCCATAGACTCTAATGGGGTCCACCCGGATTTTACTCAAAATCAGCGAATATATTAAGCAGAATGGGGACGAACACTAGTGAGGCAGGAGCCTTGTAATAAAAAAATAAAAGTTAGCAAAGAAATACTGAAACTCACCAAGCTGAGTGACTGCTTTTGTTCTGCTGCTATGCACAAAGACCCGGAGATGATATACTGTAATAAAGAAAATATGCGACACATTCAATATAGAAAATATAACAAGAGGGAAAAACAAGGCATTCTGGCATGAAAAATAGTTATTTAATATAAAAATACTAGCAGGAGGACCCGGCTTCACACGGGTATATTACATTTTTTGTTTGTATAGTGGCCCCATAAGAATTGTCCAATTTTGCACTGGTGTATTTTGTATGTCATTTGTGTGTGTCCATAAGCGTCACGTGATCATGTGTATCTAATGTTGGATATCAGTGAAAAACCTGTGTGTATGTGACCTTGTGTAACAGTGTCATCCACAGTGCCCTGCTTCTTTAAAGATGACATAGAGCAGTGAAGAAAAATAGCTGAGATGCTATGGAAACCTGGAGTAAAACTCTAATGTGTGGTATTCTGTGCAGAGCTGTCTATCTAATCCTCCAGGTACTGTGTGCTGAGGCACATATCTAATCCTACGGCTTGTGTAATGTGTGAAGAGGCACGTATCTAATCCTCCCTGTGTGGTATTGTGTGAAGAGGCACATATCTAATCCTCCGGCGTGTGGAACTATGTGCAGATGCGTGTATCTAATCCTCTCCCATGTAGTACTGTGTGTAAACGCACGTATCTAATCCTCTGGTGTGTGGTACAGTTTGAAGACGTGCGTATCTAATCCTCCGGCGTGTGGAACTGTGTGCAGATGTTCGTATCTAATTCTCTCCCATGTAGTACTGTGTGTAAACGCACATATCTAATCCTCTGGCGTGTGGTACTGTCTGAAGACGTGCTTATCTAATCCTCTGTTGTGTGGTACTGTGTTGAACTGTGTGCAGATGTGCGTATCTAATCCTCCCCTGTGTGGTATTGTGTGCAGGGGCACGTATCTAATCCTTCAGCGTGTAGAACTGTGTGCAGACGCGCATATCTGATCCTCGGTCATGTGGTACTGTGTGCAGACGCACATATCTAATCCTCCCTGTGTGGTATTGTGTGAAGAGGTGCGTATCTAATCTTACGGCGTGTGGAACTGTGTGTAGACGCGTGTATCTAATCCTACGGCATGTGGTACTGTGTGCAGACGCGTATATTTAATCATCTGGTGTGTAGAACTGTGTGCAGACATGCGTATCTAATCCTCCCCCGTGTGGTACTGTGTGCTGAGAGGCGTATCTAATTCTCTGGTGTGTGGACCTGGGTGCAGAGGCATGTATCAAATCCTCCAAAGCGTGGTACTGTGTGCAGATGCACGTATCTAATCCCCCCTGTGTAGTATTGTGTGTAGACGTGTGTATCTAATCCTCTGGCATGTGGAACTGTGTGCAGACGCGCGTATCTAATCCTACGGCATTTGGTACTGTGTGCAGACACGTGCATCTAATCCTATGGCGTGTACAACTGTGTGCAGATAAGCGTATCTAATCCTCCCCCGTGTGGTACTGTGTGAAGACATGGGTATCTAATCCTCTGGCGGTGGTAATATGTGAAGACATGCGTATCTAATCCTCCGGCGTGTTGAACTGTGTGCAGATGTGCATATCTAATCCTCCCCTGTGTGGTATTGTGTGAAGTGGTGTGTATCTAATCCTTCCCCGTGTGGTACTTTGTGCAGACACGCGTATCTAATGCTTCAGCATGTGGAACTGTGTGCAAACGCGCATATCGAATCCTCGGTCGTGTGGTACTGTGTATAGACGCACGTATCTAATCCTACGGCATGTGGTAATGTGTGCAGATGCGCGTATCCAATACTTTGGCATGTGGTACTGTGTGCAGACGCATGTATCCAATCCCCCGGCGTGTGGTACTGTGTGCAGACGCATGTATCTAATCCTTCGGCATGTGGAACTATGTGCAGATGCACATATCTAATACTACGGCATATGGTAGTGTGTGCAGATGTGCGTTTCTAATCCTCTGTTGTGTGGAACTGTTTGCAGATGTGCGTATCCAATCCTCTGGCGTGTGGTGCTGTGTGCAGATGCGCGTATCTAATCCTCCCCTGTGTGGTATTGTGTGTAGACATGCGTATCTAATCCTCTGGTGGTGGTACTATGTCAAGACATGCATATCTAATCCTCCGGCGTGTTGAACTGTGTGCAAATGTGCGTATCTAATCCTCCCCTGTGTGGTATTGTGTGAAGAGGTGCGTATCTAATCCTCCCCCATGTGGTACTGTGTGTAGAGGCGTGTATCTAATCCTACGGCATGTGGTACTGTGTGCAGACGTGTATATCTAATCCTCTGTTGTGCAGAACTGTGTGTAGACGCACATATTTAATCCTCTGACGTGTGCTACTGTGTGCAGTCGTGCATATCTAATTCTCTGGCGTGTGGTACTGTGTGCACACGCGCATATCTAATCCTATGGCGTGTGGAACGTTGTGTAGAAGCGCGTATCTATTCCTACGGCATGTGGTATTGTGTGCACACGCATGTATCTAATCCTATGGCACGTACAACTGTGTGCAGACGCGCATATCTAATCCTCTGGTGCGTGGTACTGTGTGCAGTCGTGCATATCTAATTCTCTGGCGTGTGCTACTGTGTGCAGATGCGCGTATCTAATCCTCTCCTGTGTGGTATTGTGTGTAGACATGCGTATCTAATCCTCTGGTGGTGGTACTATGTGAAGACATGCGTATCTAATCCTCCAGCGTGTTGAACTGTGTGCAAATGTGCGTATCTAATCCTCCCCTGTGTGGTATTGTGTGAAGAGGTGCGTATCTAATCCTTCCCCATGTGGTACTGTGTGTAGAGGCGTGTATCTAATCCTATGGCATGTGGTACTGTGTGCAGATGTGTATATCTAATCCTCTGTTGTGTAGAACTGTGTGCAGACACACATATCTAATCCTCTGGCACGTAGTACTGTGTGCAGTCGTGCATATCTAATTCTCTGGCGTGTGGTACTGTGTGCAGACGCGTGTATCTAATCCTATGGCGTGTGGAACTGTGTGCAGATGCATGTATCCAATCCCCTGGCATGCGGTACTCTGTGCAGACGCGTGTATCTAATCCCCTGGCATGTGAATGCTACGTCCAAGTTAGTTGGGTTCTCGTCTTAAACCTTCCCTGACACCTGAAGTATCTGTGTGCCAAATTTGGTAAAGATCGGTCCAGTCGTTTGGTCACGCAGAGAGAACAGACAGACAGAAATTCATTTTTATAAGATAGAGAGATATAACAAATATAAAAAATGCATTCATTTATGACATGACCCAAGTAATTGGCACCTCACTGCGGTTTGGCTGTACAATCAACACCAGGGTAAGACTGGTCTTACACGGGTGTAATGTAAGTCCGCAAATGGTCCGCAATTGAGGGTTTTCAATTGCAGAACATTTGCGGACACATTATATTCAATGTGGCCTCTTACACCACCGGATAGTTGCTGATCAGCAACTTGGGAACCCTAAAATCATTATGGTCATGTAAGACCAGCCTAAGCATAGATAACTCCATACAGAAAACTGAAAGATCCTGATGTTGTGATATCTCTTCTTCATCTTTATCTTTTTATCTGTACCTATGTAATGTCCCAGAACAGGCATTATTTCTATATACTATATATACTCGAGTATAAAGCGACCCGAATATAAGCCGAGACCCCTAATTTTACCACAAAACTTATTGGGAAATTGGGGAAACTTATTGACTCAAGTATAAGCCTGGGGAGGGGGGGGGGGGGCACCATTGCAGATAAAGTCTGGTCACGTGCATTGCAGCTCAGTAACTCCATGGGGATCATAGTTATAGCAGTTAACCCCATCATGTCCCTCACATTAACCCCCTGTGTGCCTCACATAAGAGTTACTGATATGTGGGACATATGGAGGTAATAATTAGGTATCTTCATAATTAAGGTCCTTCATTAGTCCCCTCATGTGTCTGACATATTAGTAACCCTTATATGGGGCACACAGGGGTTAATATGAGGGACATGATGGGGTTAACTGTTATTAATGTGAGGCACATGGAGTTACTGAAACTAAATTAATAACCCCAAATGCCTGACATTAATAGGCAGAGTAACTAAAGGAAGGGACCTGTGTGTGTCACTTTACTGGAGCTTCCTCTCCTCCATACAACAGACTTCTTCCATAAGACACAATGAATCCTGGCCACTCATCTGCAGGGTAGATGCTAAATCCTAGTGGGCTAAAGGACCTCTGATGACGTCATGACCATGTGATCGGACTCTGGTGTGGGCGGAGCTACTAGGATTTAGACTCTTATCTGCAGATGTTACATACCAGTGGCTACAGAACCTTTGATGACATCACAGTCACGTGACCTCATGACAAGCCAATCACAGAGCAGTAGCACTAAAGGACCTCCCGCTTCCAGTTTTCTGTGCTCTGTGGACCCTGACTCGTGTATAAGCCGAGGAGCTTTATCAGCATGAAAAATGTGCTGAAAAAGTCGGCTTATACTCGAGTATATACGGTACATTGGGCCTGCGTGTACCACTAGCCAATGCTCTGCAAAGGGATATTAATTGGCATTTATATCGGCATTACATTATACTACATTATACCACATTAGGTTCATTGTGTTGCTGCCACCTAATGACCAAAATGACACATTGATCTGTCTGCATAAATAATGGTTTATTCTTTGCTTGTAATGGTACATGCCAAAAGTCTGTCACATGATCCTTCCAGCCAATAGAATCTGCTGATGCCTCTGAGGATTCTAAAACATGCTAGATTTGCACCCCTCCCTCCTAGGAGAATGTGTGGTCCCTTCAGTAGTGAGTTGGGGCCTGTGCTAAGACAGAACAACATCACCTCATCATGTCTCTCCTCAGGGGATGAGCCCCTCAGACTACTACTCTGCACATCACTGCATTGTTCAGCAGCCAAATCTTCTCCAGTAGTCCCCGCTGAGGGGTTTTATAAAGAGATTGTATCCAAAGGTCAGGCCTAGCTGAATCTGCTAACCCCGTATCCAGGGTCGGACTGGGGTGTCTAGGGCCCACCAGTGGAATTGTTTCTAGGGGCCCACCACCAGGACCCTGCAGACCAGCGATACCGAGACAGTGCAGCTAAAGGTAATACCATCTCAGGAGCCATGCTGCTCACCTGCCATACAATGTGCAACAGCACACTACCTAAACCTACTGCTACACTCTGTATGGAAAGTGAACAGCGCAGCTCCTAGAAATGTTACCATTACCTGTAGCCACACTGTCCTGGAAGAGCTGATCTGTAGAGGTCCTGGCTGTTGTATCATCACAGATGTAATATGGACGGCCTATCCTAAGGACAGACCATCAATATTATACAGATGGATCAATCCTTTAAAGATTTGTCCAGGAATTGGATCAACCCATGTGCCTGGCAGGAGGTGTAAAATAAAAAATAAATAAAAAGCGCCTTCACCTGTCCCCATTGCTCCATTGTCCGCCGCCAGTGTCCATTTAGTCTCGTGCCGGCGCCTCCATGCTGGGAGTCCTGCATCTCATGGGACCACTGAAACCAATTAGATACAGGATTTCCAGAAATAAGGCCATGAGACTGAACAGACACAGGCAGGAGGATAACGGGGTGCTGGGGACAAAAGCTCAATGTAAAACACTGCGTCTCACTGTTGCGCCTAATCCTTAAAGAGGACCTTTCACCATTTGGGCCACATGCGGTTTAATACACCGCTAGAAAGCCGACAGTGTGCTGAATTCAGTGCAGCTTTCCCGTTCTGTGCCCCGGGTGAAGAGCTATCGGAGCCGTTACCGTAGCTCTTCACTGTCAGAAGGGTGTTTCTGATAGTCAATCAGTAACGCCCTTCCTCACAGTAGCGTCTATTGCGCTGTACTGTGTGAGGGGGCTTTGCTTACCACCTAGTGATGACGCTGAGCGGTGAGGAACGCTACCTCCCCCCAGTACACGTCTATGGACGAGCATTATCAGGAGGGGAGGGTGCGTTCCTCCCCCATCTCATAGTACAGCACAATAGGTGCTGCTGGGAAGAAGGACGTTCCTGACTGACTGTCAGAAACGGCCTCCTGCCAGGGGTATACTATATTAATAGGGAAAGTATACCCCTGGCAGGAGGCCCCTCTGTGTAAGTGTCGGGGCCCTGGGAAACTGCCCTGAGCTTAATGATCGGGCCCCTGCCACTAGCAGTGCTCAGTTTATCAATGCAAATGCACTGGACAGGGGCCCGAACCAGCCCCTGACATCCCGATCGGGCCCCTGACCAGTGCTTCTGCATTGAGGAAATGAGCACTGTCAGTCAAGGCTCGGGGCCTCCCCGGGGGATTCCCCGGCGGGCCAGTCCGACCCTGTGTACAGGGGCTACTATGGGGCATAATACTGTGTACAGGGCCACAATACTGTGTGCAGGGGCCACTATGGGACATAATACTGTGTGCAGAGGTCACTATAAGGCATAATACTGTGTACTGGGGCCACTAGGGGATATAATACTGTGTACAGGGGTCACTATGGGACATAATACTGTGTACTGGGGCCACTATGGGACATAATATTGTGTGCAGGGGCCACTATGGAGCATAATACTGTGTGCATAGGTCACTATAAGGCATAATACTGTGTACTGGGGCCACTAGGGGATATAATACTGTGTGCAGGGACAACTATGGGCATAATACTGTGTGCAGGGACAACTATGGGGCATAATACTGTGTACAGGGGCCACTATGGGGCATAATACTGTGTACAGGGGCCACTATGGGGCATAATATTGTGTGCAGGGGCCACTATGGGGCATAATACTGTGTACAGGGGCCACTATGGTGCATAATACTGTGTACAGGGGCCACTATGGGACATAATACTGTGTGCAGGGGCCACTATGGGATATAATACTGTGTGCAGAGGTCACTATAAGGCATAATACTGTGTACTGGGGCCACTAGGGGATATAATACTGTGTGCAGGGACAACTATGGGGCATAATACTGTGTACAGGGGCCACTATGGTGCATAATACTGTGTACAGGGGCCACTATGGGACATAATACTGTGTGCAGGGGCCACTATGGGATATAATACTGTGTGCAGAGGTCACTATAAGGCATAATACTGTGTACTGGGGCCACTAGGGGATATAATACTGTGTGCAGGGACAACTATGGGGCATAATACTGTGTACAGGGGCCACTATGGGGCATAATACTGTGTACAGGGGCCACTATGGGGCATAATATTGTGTGCAGGGGCCACTATGGGGCATAATACTGTGTACAGGGGCCACTATGGTGCATAATACTGTGTACAGGGGCCACTATGGGACATAATACTGTGTGCAGGGGCCACTATGGGATATAATACTGTGTGCAGAGGTCACTATAAGGCATAATACTGTGTACTGGGGCCACTAGGGGATATAATACTGTGTGCAGGGACAACTATGGGGCATAATACTGTGTACAGGGGCCACTATGGTGCATAATACTGTGTACAGGGGCCACTATGGGACATAATACTGTGTGCAGGGGCCACTATGGGATATAATACTGTGTGCAGAGGTCACTATAAGGCATAATACTGTGTACTGGGGCCACTAGGGGATATAATACTGTGTGCAGGGACAACTATGGGGCATAATACTGTGTACAGGGGCCACTATGGGGCATAATACTGTGTACAGGGGCCACTATGGGTCATAATATTGTGTGCAGGGGCCACTATGGGTCATAATACTGTGTACAGGGGCCACTATGGGGCACAATACTGAGTACCAGGGACACCATGGGGCATAATACTGTGTACAGGGGCCAATATGGGGCATAATACTGTGTGCAGGGGCCACTATGAAGAATAATACTGTGTGCAGGGGTCTCTATGGGGCATAATACTGTGTGCAGGGGCCACTATGGGATATAATACTGTGTGCAGAGGTCACTATAAGGCATAATACTGTGTACTGGGGCCACTAGGGGATATAATACTGTGTGCAGGGACAACTATGGGGCATAATACTGTGTACAGGGGCCACTATGGGGCATAATACTGTGTACAGGGGCCACTAAGGGGCATAATATTGTGTGCAGGGGCCACTATGGGTCATAATACTGTGTACAGGGGCCACTATGGGGCACAATACTGAGTACCAGGGACACCATGGGGCATAATACTGTGTACAGGGGCCAATATGGGGCATAATACTGTGTGCAGGGGCCACTATGAAGAATAATACTGTGTGCAGGGGTCTCTATGGGGCATAATACTGTACAGGGGCCACTATGGGGAATAATACTGTGTACAGGGGCCACTATGGGATATAACACTGTGTGCAGAGGTCACTATGGAGCATAATACTGTGTGCAGGGGCCACTATGAAGAATAATACTGTGTGCAGGGGTCTCTATGGGGCATAATACTGTACAGGGGCCACTATGGGGAATAATACTGTGTACAGGGGCCACTATGGGATATAATACTTTGTGCAGAGGTCACTATGGGGCATAATACTTTGTACAGGGGCCACTATGGGGCATAATACTGTGTGCAGGGGCCACTATGGGGCATAATACTGTGTGTCGGGGCCACTATGGGGTATAATACTGTGTACAGGGGCCACAATACTGTGTGCAGGGGCAACTATGGGGAGTAATACTGTGTGCAGGGGCCACTATGGGGCATAATACTGTAGGCAGGGGCCACTATGGGGTATAGTACTGTGTACAGGGGCCACAATACTGTGTGCAGGGGCCACTTTGGGGCATAATACTGTGTGCAGGGGCCACTATGGGGCATAATACTGTAGGCAGGGGCCACTATGGGGTATAGTACTGTGTACAGGGGCCACAATACTGTGTGCAGGGGCCACTATGGGGCATAATACTGTGTACAGGGGCCACTATGGGGAATAGTAATGTGTACAGGGGCCACTATGGGGAATAATACTGTGTGCAGGGGCCACTATGGGGCATAATACTGTAGGCAGGGGCCACTATGGGGTATAGTACTGTGTGCAGGGGCCACAATACTGTGTGCAGGGGCCACTATGGGGCATAATACTGTGTACAGGGGCCACTATGGGGAATAGTACTGTGTGCAGGGGACACTTTGGGGCATAATAGTGTGTGCAGGAATGCGGGGTAAGGTGGTGGGGTCTTCGGGAGGAAGAGGGGGGGGGGGGGGCATGTCAAAAGTTCTCCAAGGGGCCTCGTCATTCCTAGTTATGCTATTGACAAGGGGGGCATCTATTAGTGATTCATTGCACCCCCAAAGTGTGCTAGCCTAATGATTGCACCCCCATGTGCTACCCCTGATAGTATTAGTGAAGCACATGTGGGGGTGGCAGAGGTAAACATAAAATACTGATGCACATCTGTTATTGGATCAGTTTTTTGATGCATCATTTTTTTTTTTAAATTAAAAAACGGATTCGTTGAATTGACATGAGCCTAATACTGCGTCTGACGTATACAAAAAGTTGGCAAGTTTAGTTGCTGCTGGGTTCACACTAGCGTTCGGTCTCCGTTATCAGGTTTCCATGTCCTGCTGGCAGAAGACGGAAACCTGTGAGACAGTATCCGGTCATGAGCGCCGGTGAGCGTTTCAAGCGCTCTGTGGCGAAACTGTTTTATATAAACACAAAGTCCTGCATGTTCGACTTTGTGTCCAGTTACAAAAAAAAAAAACGGTTTCGCTGTGGAGAGCATAAAACGCTCATCGGCGCTCACACCCGGACACTTTTCAAACCCATTCAAATGAATGAGTTTGAAACATGCCTGCAGGTTTCTGTCTCCTGCCTAGTTTCGTGCAGGAAACAGAAACCTGCATAAAGGAGACCACGGGCGCAGGTGTGAACGAGCCCTAAGTTGGGTTTAGTTTGCGGGTTGACCATCGCAGAGAGAGCAGTGGAAAATCTTTCTGCTGCTGGAAATTTCTCTCAACTAAGTAAAGAGCAGCCTAAGGTCTATTCATTTTGCAACTGCAAGAAACTACTCTGTGCCGTGACTGAAGTTGCTTCAGGGATGCAGAGGAGTCCTGCTCGTCTTAGGGGGCATTCACACGGAGTAACGCCGGGCGTGTATCACAGCCGTACACGCCAGCGTTACGGTAGACTGCCATTGAAGTGAATGGGAAGTGTTCAGCAGTCTGCCGTAATGCCGGCGTGTACGGCTGTGATACACGCCCAGCGTTACTCCGTGTGAATGCCCCCTTATAAGGGTCCATTCATGCTGTATTCGCCTCAAAATCCTGACCAAAAAGACGGCTCACATTGAAATCAATGGGTGCGGGTCAGGTGTTTTTTCCTGGAAAAAGAAGTGAGGTGCTCATTCTTTAGGCTGTTTCGCCTTGTGATTCGGCCTGAAGACACTCCCTCCTCCGGACTAGGCCCATGCATTGGGCCTAATGTGGTGCGGAGTGTGCAACTGGATGCCGGTACAAAAATCCTGTGTGAACGTACCCTTAGACTCCTTAGAATTTAGGAGTTTATGGAGCCATGTTTTATTGAGCCGCTGTTTATATTTTTTACAATAACAGATTTGGGTTATTTATGGGTCATTTGGATAAGGCCTCGGTCAGTCTAGGATAGGGTGGCGGCATTGTGGGATTTTGAAAAGTGGTTACTAGTAGAGATGAGCGAGTACTATTCGAAACTCCAGTTTCGAATAGCACGCACCCATAGGAATGAATTGACATAGCCGGCGTGCCGGCCGCTTCCATTCATTCCTATGGGTGCGTGCTATTTGAATACTATTCCAATCAGCTCTAGTGGTTACGTGTGGAAACCAATGAATAGACTATAATGGGATCCACTAGGTTTCCACCTGAAAAATGCAGGACATCTGTCAAGCAGGATAGGAGACGGAGTCCCTGACGAACCCATGTCAAATATTCGCCATTCCTAGTTACAGCACTGGCCTCATAGATTACTGTGGGGCCCTGCAGAGAGGGCTTCATGGCCATGCTGGCTGCTTCTCTATTTGTACCAATTTCTATCTTTCTCTGTTCATTTATTGTGTTGAAATTGACAATTATATCGCCGTATTTAGGATCCCATATTTTAATGAATATCAATAAAATGTCATTTTATTTTGCTATTTATAGGTTTACGTTTCTAGTTGAGTCAGTATTCATAAAATAACAGTGGCAGCTATGACGACATCACAAGGCAGCTGACATCACACATGCCGCATGACATCACAATCAGAATGGAGTGTGTAACGTTGTGCACTGACACCATCTTGTGTCACTTGAGCTTAATAGCTTGAAGAGGACAGTATGACCAGGTAGACCAGGCTGAGGCTTGCGTGGTGCGGCACAGAACTGAACCATTAGCCCCCCAAAATCTTGCTGACATTAGGTTCATACAAGCGTTTTTCTCTTCGTTATTCAGGACGCCGGGGGACCTGAACAACAAAGGCCGGATCACTGTTTCTACGGTAACAAACGTACATGGGCAGACCCCATTGACTATAATGGAGTCCACTGGGTGTCTGTCAGGTGACCATGCGGACCCCATTATAGTCTTTGGGGTCTTAAGGCCTGCCAGCGCTGTGTGATTGTGATTAACCACTTCAGTACCGGGCCAATTTGTGGTCCAGGACCAGACACATTTTCGGGATTTTTGTATGTGCGGTTTTGAGGGCTGTAACATTTTTCACGTACGTCTCATTCAACTAATTTTTGCGTCTTTTTTCGGGGACACCTAGGGCTTTATTTTTATGTTGTTTTTATTTTCAAATGTGTTTTCATTTTTTTTATATCCGGGAAAATATAAACAAAATAGGAGGGAAATTGTGTCTGGTTTTCACTTTATTTTATTTATTTAATAACACAAAGTGTCACTGAAAAACTTTATAAAACAGTTTTTCCTCTCCGTTACGGTAATTTTTATTTTGTATGGTGTTGTCGGGGGTGGGGCTATAACCTTTCATAACGGCGTTTTATTAGCGTGTTTTTTTATTTATTTATTTTTAATTATTTTATTTTCATTTTTTAAAACTTTTTAATTTTTTTTTCAGATTGTGACCCCATAAGGTCATAACAGACTTTTGGGGACATCTGATCACTTTTATTTTTGTGTTAGGGAGGCTGATTTCCCCTATAACTGAGGCTGGTACATTTAGCCTCAGTTGCAGGAGGAATCCAGTTATTACAATTACAGAGCTGATCTGGGTCCTGTAGGACCCAGCAGCTCTTGTAAGACACTAAGCCTGGCGGATCACATGACCGCCGGGTTAGAGGCCGGCTGCATCATGGCGGCGTCCATAGCCGTGTATACAGCGCTCATTGAGCGCTGTATACACAGCGATCTAGAAAGCAGGGAAGGGAATAAACCTTCCCTACCATCTCTCTGGGAGCTCCGGCTGAAGTTATCGCCGTCTCCCAGCTTCAGCAGCTGCACGATCTCCATCCAGCTGCTGTGTTCTGATTGGATGTACCGGTACGTCCTGTCAGAACTAGGCAACCACTTCCCGGATGTTTATAGCAGTGGCGTAACTACCGCCATAGCAGCAGAGGCAGCTGCCACAGGGCCCGGGACATTAGGTGCCCGGTGACAGCTACCTCTGCTACCCCCGCTCTTATCACAGACAAACTGTTTTCACTGCGATAAGAGCGGTGAAAGAGTGTAGGACCTTGTGTGATGTCATCCGTCACATGACTAGGTGGGCTTGTCTATAGCCCGTCCCGGCCTGGAAGAGAAGGAGAGATGTGCTGCTAGGTAATGAAGGGGAGGGGGAAGGGAGATGCAGGATGGAGAGTGTCTGTGTGTGTGAAAGTGTGTGTGAGTGATATCTTTGTATTAGGAGGAGAGGCCTGTGAGTGCTATCTGTGTATTAGGAGGAGAGGCCTGTGAGTGCTATCTGTGTATTAGGAGGAGAGGGCTGTGAGTGCTATCTGTGTATTAGGAGGAGAGGTCTGTGAGTGATATCTGTGTATTAGGAGAGATCTGTGAGTGCTATCTGTGTATTAGGAGGAGAGGTCTGTGAGTGCTATCTGTGTATTAGGAGGATAGGTCTGTGAGTGCTATCTGTGTATTAGGAGGAGAGGCCTGTGAGTGCTATCTGTGTATTAGGAGGAGAGGGCTGTGAGTGCTATCTGTGTATTAGGAGGAGAGGCCTGTGAGTGCTATCTGTGTATTAGGAGGATAGGCCTGTGAGTGCTATCTGTGTATTAGGAGGAGAGGTCTGTGAGTGCTATCTGTGTATTAGGAGGAGAGGCCTGTAAGTGCTATCTGTGTATTAGGATGAGAGGCCTGTGAGTGCTATCTGTGTATTAGGAGGATAGGTCTGTGAGTGCAATCTGTGTATTAGGAGGAGAGGTCTGTGAGTGCTATCTGTGTATTAGGAGAGATCTGTGAGTGCTATCTGTGTATTAGGAGAGATCTGTGAGTGCTATCTGTGTATTAGGAGGAGAGGTCTGTGAGTGCTATCTGTGTATTAGGAGGATAGGTCTGTGAGTGCTATCTGTGTATTAGGAGGATAGGTCTGTGAGTGCTATCTGTGTATTAGGAGGAGAGGGCTGTGAGTGCTATCTGTGTATTAGGAGGAGAGGCCTGTGAGTGCTATCTGTGTAGTAGGAGGAGAGGTCTGTGAGTGATATCTGTGTATTAGGAGGAGAGGCCTGTGAGTGCTATCTGTGTATTAGGAGGAGAGGGCTGTGGGTGCTATCTGTGTATTAGGAGGATAGGCCTGTGAGTGCTATCTGTGTATTAGGAGGAGAGGTCTGTGAGTGCTATCTGTGTATTAGGAGGAGAGGCCTGTAAGTGCTATCTGTGTATTAGGAGGAGAGGCCTGTGAGTGCTATCTGTGTATTAGGAGGATAGGTCTGTGAGTGCAATCTGTGTATTAGGAGGAGAGGTCTGTGAGTGCTATCTGTGTATTAGGAGGAGAGGTCTGTGAGTGATATCTGTGTATTAGGAGGAGAGGTCTGTGTACTGAGATCTGTGTATTAGGAGGAGAGGTCTGTGTACTGAGATCTGTGTATTAGGAGGAGAGGCCTGTGAGTGATATCTGTGTATTAGGAGGAGAGACCTGTGAGTGCTATCTGTGTATTAGGAGGATAGGTCTGTGAGTGCTATCTGTGTATTAGGAGGAGAGGCCTGTGAGTGCTATCTGTGTATTAGGAGGAGAGGCCTGTGAGTGATATCTGTGTATTAGGAGGAGAGGCCTGTGAGTGCTATCTGTGTATTAGGAGGAGAGGTCTGTGAGTGATATCTGTGTATTAGGAGGATAGGTCTGTGAGTGCTATCTGTGTATTAGGAGGAGAGGTCTGTGAGTGCTATCTGTGTATTAGGAGGAGAGGCCTTTGAGTGCTATCTGTGTATTAGGAGGAGAGGTCTGTGAGTGATATCTGTGTATTAGGAGGATAGGTCTGTGAGTGATATCTGTGTATTAGGAGGAGAGGTCTGTGAGTGTTATCTGTGTATTAGGAGGAGAGGCCTGTGAGTGATATCTGTGTATTAGGAGGAGAGGTCTGTGAGTGCTATCTGTGTATTAGGAGGAGAGGTCTGTGTACTGAGATCTGTGTATTAAGAGGAGAGGTCTGTGAGTGATATCTGTGTATTAGGAGAAGAGGCCTGTGAGTGCTATCTGTGTATTAGGAGGAGAGGCCTGTGAGTGATATGTGTGTATTAGGAGGAGAGACCTGTGAGTGCTATCTGTGTATTAGGAGGATAGGCCTGTGAGTGCTATCTGTGTATTAGGAGGAGAGGTCTGTGAGTGATATCTGTGTATTAGGAGGAGAGGTCTGTGAGTGATATCTGTGTATTAGGAGGAGAGGTCTGTGAGTGATATCTGTGTATTAGCAGGAGAGGTCTGTGAGTGATATCTGTGTATTAGGAGGAGAGGTCTGTGAGTGATATCTGTGTATTAGGAGGAGAGGTCTGTGTACTGAGATCTGTGTATTAGGAGGAGAGGTCTGTGAGTGATATCTGTGTATTAGGAGGAGAGGCCTGTGAGTGATATCTGTGTACTAGGAGGAGAGGTCTGTGAGTGCTATCTGTGTATTAGGAGGATAGGCCTGTGAGTGCTATCTGTGTATTAGGAGGAGAGGTCTTTGAGTGATATCTGTGTATTAGGAGAGATCTGTGAGTGCTATCTGTGTATTAGGAGGAGAGGTCTGTGAGTGCTATCTGTGTATTAGGAGGATAGGTCTGTGAGTGCTATCTGTGTATTAGGAGGATAGGTCTGTGAGTGCTATCTGTGTATTAGGAGGAGAGGGCTGTGAGTGCTATCTGTGTATTAGGAGGAGAGGCCTGTGAGTGCTATCTGTGTAGTAGGAGGAGAGGTCTGTGAGTGATATCTGTGTATTAGGAGGAGAGGCCTGTGAGTGCTATCTGTGTATTAGGAGGAGAGGGCTGTGGGTGCTATCTGTGTATTAGGAGGATAGGCCTGTGAGTGCTATCTGTGTATTAGGAGGAGAGGTCTGTGAGTGCTATCTGTGTATTAGGAGGAGAGGCCTGTAAGTGCTATCTGTGTATTAGGAGGAGAGGCCTGTGAGTGCTATCTGTGTATTAGGAGGATAGGTCTGTGAGTGCAATCTGTGTATTAGGAGGAGAGGTCTGTGAGTGCTATCTGTGTATTAGGAGGAGAGGTCTGTGAGTGATATCTGTGTATTAGGAGGAGAGGTCTGTGTACTGAGATCTGTGTATTAGGAGGAGAGGTCTGTGTACTGAGATCTGTGTATTAGGAGGAGAGGCCTGTGAGTGATATCTGTGTATTAGGAGGAGAGACCTGTGAGTGCTATCTGTGTATTAGGAGGATAGGTCTGTGAGTGCTATCTGTGTATTAGGAGGAGAGGCCTGTGAGTGCTATCTGTGTATTAGGAGGAGAGGCCTGTGAGTGATATCTGTGTATTAGGAGGAGAGGCCTGTGAGTGCTATCTGTGTATTAGGAGGAGAGGTCTGTGAGTGATATCTGTGTATTAGGAGGATAGGTCTGTGAGTGCTATCTGTGTATTAGGAGGAGAGGTCTGTGAGTGCTATCTGTGTATTAGGAGGAGAGGCCTTTGAGTGCTATCTGTGTATTAGGAGGAGAGGTCTGTGAGTGATATCTGTGTATTAGGAGGATAGGTCTGTGAGTGATATCTGTGTATTAGGAGGAGAGGTCTGTGAGTGTTATCTGTGTATTAGGAGGAGAGGCCTGTGAGTGATATCTGTGTATTAGGAGGAGAGGTCTGTGAGTGCTATCTGTGTATTAGGAGGAGAGGTCTGTGTACTGAGATCTGTGTATTAAGAGGAGAGGTCTGTGAGTGATATCTGTGTATTAGGAGAAGAGGCCTGTGAGTGATATGTGTGTATTAGGAGGAGAGACCTGTGAGTGCTATCTGTGTATTAGGAGGATAGGTCTGTGAGTGCTATCTGTGTATTAGGAGGAGAGGTCTGTGAGTGATATCTGTGTATTAGGAGGAGAGGTCTGTGAGTGATATCTGTGTATTAGGAGGAGAGGTCTGTGAGTGATATCTGTGTATTAGCAGGAGAGGTCTGTGAGTGATATCTGTGTATTAGGAGGAGAGGTCTGTGAGTGATATCTGTGTATTAGGAGGAGAGGTCTGTGTACTGAGATCTGTGTATTAGGAGGAGAGGTCTGTGAGTGATATCTGTGTATTAGGAGGAGAGGCCTGTGAGTGATATCTGTGTACTAGGAGGAGAGGTCTGTGAGTGCTATCTGTGTATTAGGAGGATAGGCCTGTGAGTGCTATCTGTGTATTAGGAGGAGAGGTCTTTGAGTGATATCTGTGTATTAGGAGGAGAGGTCTGTGAGTGATATCTGTGTATTAGGAGGAGAGGCCTGTGAGTGCTATCTGTGTATTAGGAGAATAGGTCTGTGAGTGCTATCTGTGTATTAGGAGGAGAGGCCTGTGAGTGCTATCTGTGTATTAGGAGGAGAGGCCTGTGAGTGCTATCTGTGTATTAGCACTCACAAACCTATCCTACTAATACACAGATAGCACTCACAGGCCTCTCCTCCTAATACACAGATAGCACTCACAGACCTATTCTCCTAATACACAGATAGCACTCACAGGCCTCTCCTCCTAATACACAGATATCACTCACAGACCTCTCCTCCTAATACACAGATATCACTCACAGACCTCTCCTCCTAATACACAGATATCACTCAAAGACCTCTCCTCCTAATACACAGATAGCACTCACAGGCCTATCCTCCTAATACACAGATAGCACTCACAGACCTATCCTACTATCTGTGTATTAGGAGGAGAGGCCTGTGAGTGCTATCTGTGTATTAGGAGGAGAGGTCTGTGAGTGCTATCTGTGTATTAGGAGGAGAGGCCTGTGAGTGCTATCTGTGTATTAGGAGGATAGGTCTGTGAGTGCAATCTGTGTATTAGGAGGAGAGGTCTGTGAGTGCTATCTGTGTATTAGGAGGAGAGGTCTGTGAGTGATATCTGTGTATTAGGAGGAGAGGTCTGTGTACTGAGATCTGTGTATTAGGAGGAGAGGTCTGTGTACTGAGATCTGTGTATTAGGAGGAGAGGCCTGTGAGTGATATCTGTGTATTAGGAGGAGAGACCTGTGAGTGCTATCTGTGTATTAGGAGGATAGGTCTGTGAGTGCTATCTGTGTATTAGGAGGAGAGGCCTGTGAGTGCTATCTGTGTATTAGGAGGAGAGGCCTGTGAGTGATATCTGTGTATTAGGAGGAGAGGCCTGTGAGTGCTATCTGTGTATTAGGAGGAGAGGTCTGTGAGTGATATCTGTGTATTAGGAGGATAGGTCTGTGAGTGCTATCTGTGTATTAGGAGGAGAGGTCTGTGAGTGCTATCTGTGTATTAGGAGGAGAGGCCTTTGAGTGCTATCTGTGTATTAGGAGGAGAGGTCTGTGAGTGATATCTGTGTATTAGGAGGATAGGTCTGTGAGTGATATCTGTGTATTAGGAGGAGAGGTCTGTGAGTGTTATCTGTGTATTAGGAGGAGAGGCCTGTGAGTGATATCTGTGTATTAGGAGGAGAGGTCTGTGAGTGCTATCTGTGTATTAGGAGGAGAGGTCTGTGTACTGAGATCTGTGTATTAAGAGGAGAGGTCTGTGAGTGATATCTGTGTATTAGGAGAAGAGGCCTGTGAGTGCTATCTGTGTATTAGGAGGAGAGGCCTGTGAGTGATATGTGTGTATTAGGAGGAGAGACCTGTGAGTGCTATCTGTGTATTAGGAGGATAGGTCTGTGAGTGCTATCTGTGTATTAGGAGGAGAGGTCTGTGAGTGATATCTGTGTATTAGGAGGAGAGGTCTGTGAGTGATATCTGTGTATTAGGAGGAGAGGTCTGTGAGTGATATCTGTGTATTAGCAGGAGAGGTCTGTGAGTGATATCTGTGTATTAGGAGGAGAGGTCTGTGAGTGATATCTGTGTATTAGGAGGAGAGGTCTGTGTACTGAGATCTGTGTATTAGGAGGAGAGGTCTGTGAGTGATATCTGTGTATTAGGAGGAGAGGCCTGTGAGTGATATCTGTGTACTAGGAGGAGAGGTCTGTGAGTGATATCTGTGTATTAGGAGGAGAGGCCTGTGAGTGCTATCTGTGTATTAGGAGAATAGGTCTGTGAGTGCTATCTGTGTATTAGGAGGAGAGGCCTGTGAGTGCTATCTGTGTATTAGGAGGAGAGGCCTGTGAGTGCTATCTGTGTATTAGCACTCACAAACCTATCCTACTAATACACAGATAGCACTCACAGGCCTCTCCTCCTAATACACAGATAGCACTCACAGACCTATCCTACTAATACACAGATAGCACTCACAGGCCTCTCCTCCTAATACACAGATAGCACTCACAGACCTATTCTCCTAATACACAGATAGCACTCACAGGCCTCTCCTCCTAATACACAGATATCACTCACAGACCTCTCCTCCTAATACACAGATATCACTCAAAGACCTCTCCTCCTAATACACAGATAGCACTCACAGGCCTATCCTCCTAATACACAGATAGCACTCACAGACCTATCCTACTATCTGTGTATTAGGAGGAGAGGCCTGTGAGTGCTATCTGTGTATTAGGAGGAGAGGCCTGTGAGTGCTATCTGTGTATTAGGAGGATAGGTCTGTGAGTGCTATCTGTGTATTAGGAGGAGAGGCCTGTGAGTGCTATCTGTGTATTAGGAGAATAGGTCTGTGAGTGCTATCTGTGTATTAGGAGGAGAGGCCTGTGAGTGCTATCTGTGTATTAGTAGGAGAGGCCTGTGAGTGCTATCTGTTTATGAGCAGGAGAGGCCTGTGAGTGCTATCTGTGTATTAGGAGGATAGGTCTGTGAGTGCTATCTGTGTATTAGGAGGAGAGGCCTGTGAGTGCTATCTGTATTAGGAGGAGAGGTCTTTGAGTGATATCTGTGTATTAGAAGTAGAGGTCTGTGTACTGAGATCTGTGCATTAGGAGTAGAGGTCTGTGTACTGAGATCTGTGTATTAGGAGTAGAGGTCTGTCTACTGAGATCTTTGTATTAGGAGGAGAGGTCTGTGAGTGATATCTGTATTAGGAGGAGAGGTCTGTGAGTGATATCTGTGTATTAGGAGGAGAGGTCTGTGAGTGATATCTGTGTATTAGGAGGAGAGGCCTGTGAGTGCTATCTGTGTATTAGGACGAGAGGTCTGTGAGTGCTATCTGTGTATTAGGAGGAGAGGCCTGTGAGTGCTATCTGTGTATTAGGAGGATAGGTCTGTGAGCAGATGGAGGGAGGGCATGAAATGTCACGTGACATCCGTGCGTTATTAAAGATGGCCAACACCACCAAAGACTGCAGCGGAGCCGGCGACAGGTAAGTAATTTTTTTTTTATGTCTGTATCTCCCCTCGGTCTCTGATTATTATACTCTGGGGTCTGAAAATACCCCAGAGTATAATAATTGTTCGTGGGTGTCCACTATGGGGTATAATACTGTGTGCAGGGGCCACTATGGGACATAATAGAGCGCGCACAAATGCGGGGGTGGGGGGGATGTCAAGGTCTTTGGTGTCGGTCAGGAAGGGGGGGGGGGGCATGTCAAAAGTTCGCCACGGGGCCCCGCCATTCCTAGTTACGCCACTGGTTTATATTATATGGGCGGTCCGGAAGTGGTTAACATAATTAATATCATATCATTATGTATTGTATTAGATTGTAAGCTCTCAAGGGCAGAATGTGTATTGTATTAGATTGTAAGCTCCTAGGAGCAGGATGTCTCTTTCTTTCCTTACAGGGTCAGATCTCCAGAACAAATAAAAACATACAAATATAAAGCAGTATGCAGCAGGACAGTTTGGATCCAGGGAGATATCCGATCGCCACACGTGGGGTCAGGATAGAATTTTTTGCCCCCCTGAGGTATAACGCTCCGGGGAGTTCGTTTCGCCTTCCTCTGGATCCTTTGGGTCAGATGGCTTTCATCTCAGGACATGGTGGTCAGAATGCAGCGAGCTCCATGGTATCCACCGGCCTGACCTCTCAGTCAGTGACCCATTTATTCTATGTTAAAGGTCCAGTAATAACTTTATTACAATGTTGCTACTCAATAAAAAAAGAAAAAAAAAACTATATGGTGTTTTTTGTCTTTTATTTGGCTCTGTCTTTACATACTAGCTATGATGAGAGTGGTCGCCGCCGCTAAGTAATCCAGAACTAGATTCAGCTGCTGATCCAAGTGTACATGGTGGCAGCATTGGGGACTATGGGAGGTGCCATATACCAAGAGTACATCACACATAAATCCTGTCCTAAGTGTTATGGGGGTCAGTCTCTGTGATGGGGACAATAACATTGCACGTCCTCTCTTCTATACACAACATATTACCTCAAAGAAGACTGAAGACTGAGTCATCAAAAGCCACCGAATATAGTAGACACCAGGGGTCATATCTTGAATCTCAAGTACGTTTGATATAAGTAAAGGGGACTGAGCTTGTAACAGGGGCGTAACTACCGGGGTAGCAATGGTAGCAACTGCCACAGGGCCCGGCCTCAGATAATGATTGGAGGCCCAGGAGAGATGAGGGAGCATAAAGAACACTGTTACTCACTTCTGGCTCCAGAAGGCTTTGGGCCTACTCGGGGCATACTTATACATTGCGATGCAAGCCCCAGCTCAAGTGATGTCTCTTCCATCATTGGAGATGGCTGACATCAGGCAGGAGTGTGCTGGAGCTAAGGAGAGGAAAGTAACAGCGTTTTTATGTTTATATCCTCCCCTGGGTTTCTGATTATTATAATCTGGGGTCTGAAAAGACTGTGTACAGGGGCCACTATGGGGGATAATACTGTGTACAGGGGCCACTATGGGGCATAATACTGTGTGCAGGGGCCACTATGGGGCATAATACTGTGTGCAGGGGCCACTATGGGGTATAATACTGTGTACAGGGGTTACTATTAGACATAATACTGTGCACGGGTTACTATGGGACATAATACTGTGTGCAGGGGCCTCTATGAGGCATAATACTGTGTGCAGGGGCCACTATGGGGCATAATACTGTGTACAGGGGCCACTATGGGGGATAATACTGTGTACAGGGGTTACTATGGGACATAATACTGTGTACAGGGGCCACTATGGGGCATAATACTGTGTACAGGGGTTACTATGGGGCATAATACTGTGTGCAGGGGTCACTATGGGGCATAATACTGTGTACAGGGGTCACTATGGGATATAATACTGAGTACAGGGGTTACTATGGGGCATAATACTGTGTGCAGGGGTCACTATGGGGCATAATACTGTGTACAGGGGTTACTATGGGACATAATACTGTGTGCAGGGGCCACTATGGGACATAATACTGTGTGCAGGGGCCACTATGGGGCATAATACTGTGTGCAGGGGCAACTATGGTGCATAATACTGTGTGCAGGGGCCACTATGGGGCATAATACTGTGTACAGGGGTTACTATGGGACATAATACTGTGTGCAGGGGCCACTATGGGACATAATACTGTGTGCAGGGGCCACTATGGGGCATAATACTGTGTGCAGGGGTTACTATTAGACATAATAATGTGTGCAAGGGCCACTATGGGTCATAATACTGTGTACAGTGGTCACTATGGGACATAATACTGTGTGCAGAGGTCACTATGGGGCATAATATTGTGTGCAGGGGTTACTATGGGACATAATACTGCATACCCCCCAACCGTCCCGATTTCCGCGGGACAGTCCCGATTTGGGTGACATGTCCCGCGGTCCCGGTTGGAGGGAGGTATGTCCCGATTTCAACTCAGATCTGCATCCAGAGGACGCCGATCTGAGTTGAACACACATGCGGCTGAAGGAAGGAGCTGACACAGGTCAGCTCCTCGCTTCGCCACTGCCCGCCTCTCTCCCTGACACACGCGGCTGAAGCTGCTCGCGTGCTCGCTTCGCCGCTGCGTCTCTCTCTCGCTGACACATGCGGCTGAAGCGAGGAACTGACCTGTGTCAGCTCCTCGCTTCGCTGCTGCCGCCGGCTCCTGGCTTGTAGACGCGATGTACAAGCCAGGAGCCGGCGGCAGCAGCGAAGCGAGGAGCTGACACAGGTCAGCTCCTTGCTTCAGCCGCATGTGTCAGCGAGAGAGAGAGAGACGCAGCGGCGAAGCGAGCACGCAAGCAGCTTCAGCCGCGTGTGTCAGGGAGAGAGGCGGGCAGCGGCGAAGCGAGGAGCTGACCTGTGTCAGCTCCTTCCTTCAGCCGCATGTGTCAGCTAGAGAGGCGGCGAGGGAGCGGAGGAGAAGGTAAGTTTAATGTGGAGGTGGAACGTGAATCTGGGGGACAGATGAAGGAGAGGACGGCATGACATTGGGGCAGAGATGGGGGACATGAATCTGGGGGCAGAGATGGAGAGGACATGAATTTGGGGGCAGAGATGGAGGGACATGAATTTGGGGGCAGAGATGGAGGGACATGAATCTGGGGGCAGAGATGTGGGACATGAATCTGGGGGCAGAGATGTGGGGACATGAATCTGGGGGCAGAGATGGAGAGGACATGAATCTGGGGGCAGAGATGGAGGGACATGAATCTGGGGGCAGAGATGGGGGACATGAATCTGGGGGCAGAGATGGAGGGACAGGAATCTGGGGGCAGAGATGTGGGACATGAATCTGGGGGCAGAGATGTGGGGACATGAATCTGGGGGCAGAGATGGAGAGGACATGAATCTGGGGGCAGAGATGTGGGACATGAATCTGGGGCAGAGATGGAGGGACATGAATCTGGGGGCAGAGATGGAGGGACATGAATCTGGGGGCAGAGATGTGGGACATGAATCTGGGGGCAGAGATGGAGGGGACATGAATCTGGGGGCAGAGATGGAAGAGGGACATGAAACTGGGGGCAGATGAAGGGTGTATATGAAACTGGGGGAGAGATAGAGGGGGGACATATAATTTACGGGTGACTGTAGGAGGATTATACTGTGTGCGGGCACATGAAAAATCAATGAGTGGGCGGAGTCAACACAAAAGTGGGTGGGGCTAGATTTGCCGCGGCGCGCTATGCGCGCCGCACATTTTGTCCCTTTTTCAGTCCTTCAAAAGTTGGGAGGTATGATACTGTGTACAGTGGTCACTATGGGACATAATACTGTGTGCAGAGGTCACTATGGGGCATAATATTGTGTACAGGGGTTACTATGGGACATAATACTGTGTGCAGAGGCCATTATGGGGCATAATACTGTGTGCAGGGGCCACTATGGGGCATAATACTTTGTTCAGGGGCCACTATGGGGCATAATACTGTGTACAGGGGTTACTATGGGACATAATACTGTGTGTAGGGGCCACTATGGAGCATAATACTGTGTACAGGGGTTACTATGGGACATAATACTGTGTGCAGGGGCCACTATGGGGCATAATACTGTGTACAGGGGTTACTATGGGACATAATACTGTGTGCAGGGGCCACTATGGGGCATAATACTGTGTGCAGGGGCCACTATGGGGCATAATACTGTGTACAGGGGTCACTATGGGACATAATACTGTGTGCAGAGGTCACTATGGGGTATAATATTGTGTACAGGGGTTATTATGGGACATAATACTGTGTGCAGAGGCCACTGTGGGGCATAATACTGTGTGCAGGGGCCACTATGGGGCATAATACTGAGTACAGGGGCCACTATGGGGGATAATACTGTGTGCAGGGGCCTCTATGAGGGATAATACTGTGTACAGGGGTCACTATGGGGCATAATACTGTGTGCAGGGGCCACTATGGGGCATAATACTGTGTACAGGGGTTACTATGGGACATAATACTGTGTGCAGGGGCCACTATGGGGCATAATACTGTGTACAGGGGTTACTATGGGACATAATACTGTGTGCAGGGGCCACTATGGGGCATAATACTGTGTACAGGGGCCACTATGGGACATAATACTGTGTGCAAGGGCCAATATGGGGTATAATACTGTGTGCAAGGGCCACTATGGGACATAATACTGTGTGCAAGGGCCAATATGGGGCATAATACTGTGTACAGGGGTTACTATGGGACATAATACTGTGTACAGGGGCCACTATGGGGCATAATACTGTGTACAGGGGCCACTATGGGACATAATACTGTGTGCAAGGGCCAATATGGGGCATAATACTGTGTAGAGGGGCCACTATGGGACATAATACTGTGTAGAGGGGCCACTATGAGGAATAATACTGTGTAGAGGGGCCACTGTGGGGAATAATACTGTGTACAGGGGCCACTATGGGACATAATACTGTGTGCTGGGGCCACTATGAGGAATAATACTGTGTGCAGGGGCCACTATGGGGGATAATACTGTGTGCAGGGGCCACTATGGGACATAATACTGTGTGCAGAGGTAACTATGGGGCATAATACTGTGTGCAGAGGTCACTATGGGGCATAATACTGTGTGCAGGGGCCAATATGGGACATAATACTGTGTACAGGGGCCACTATGGGACATAATACTGTGTACAGCGGCCACTATGGGGCATAATACTGTGTACAGCGGCCACTATGGGGCATAATACTGTGTACAGGGTCCACTATGGGGCATAATACTGTGTACAGGGGCCACTATGGGGAATAATACTGTGTACAGGGGCCACTATGGGGCATAATACTGTGTGCAGGGGCCACTATGGGGCATAATACTGTGTGCAGGGGCCACTATGGAGAATAATACTGTGTGCAGGGGCCACTTTGGGGCATAATGCTGTGTAGAGGGGCCACTATGGGGCATAATACTGTGTACAGGGGCCACTATGGAACATAATACTGATGTGAAATGGCCACTATGGGGATTAATATTGTGTACAGGGGCCACTATGGGACATAATACTGTATGCAGAGGTCACTATGGGGCATAATACTGTGTGCAGAGGTAACTATGGGACATAATACTGTGTACAGGGGCCACTATGGGGCATAATACTGTGTACAGGGGTTACTATGGGACATAATACTGTGTACAGGGGCCACTATAGGGAATAATACTGTGTACAGGGGCCACTATGGGGCATAATACTGTTTGCAGGGGCCACTATGGAGAATAATACTGTGTACAGGGGCCACTATGGGATATAATACTATGTACAGGGGCCACTATGGGATATAATACTGTGTACAGGGTCCACTATGGGGCATAATACTGTTTGCAGGGGCCACTATGGAGAATAATACTGTGAACAGGCAGGGTCGGACTGAGGTGTCTAGGGCCCACCAGTGGAATTGTTTCTAGGGGCCCACCACCAGGACCCTGCAGACCAGCGATACCGAGACAGGGCAGCTAAAGGTAATACCATCTCAGGAGCCATGCTGCTCACCTGCCATACAATGTGCAACAATATACTACCTAAACCTACTGCTACACTCTGTATGGAAAGTGAACAGCGCAGCTCCTAGAAATGTTTCCATTACCTGTAGCCACACTGTCCTGGAAGAGCTGATCTGTAGAGGTCCAGGCTGTTGTATCATCACAGATGTAATATTGACGGCCTATCCTAAGGACAGACCATCAATATTATAAAGATGGATCAATCCTTTAAAGATTTGTCCAGGAATTGGATCAACCCATGTGCCTGGCGGGAGGTGTAAAATAAAAAATAAATAAAAAGCGCCTTGATCTGTCCCCATTGCTCCATTGTCCGCCGCCAGTGTCTATTTAGTCTCGTGCCGGCGCCTCCATGCTGGGAGTCCTGCACCTCATGGGACCACTGAAACCAATTAGATACAGGATTTCCATAAATAAGGCCATAAGACTGAACAGACACAGGCAGGAGGATAACGGGGCGCTGGGGACAAAAACTCAATGAAAAACACTGCGTCTCACTGTCGCGCCTAATCCTTAAAGAGGACCTTTCACCATTTGGGCCACATGCGGTTTAATACACCGCTAGAAAGCCGACAGTGCGCTGAATTCAGTGCAGCTTTCCCGTTCTGTGCCCTGGGTGAAGAGCTATCGGTGCCGGTACTGTAGCTCTTCACTGTCAGAAGGGAGTTTCTGACAGTCAATCAGTAACGCCCTTCTTCACAGTAGCGTCTATTGCGCTGTACTGTGTGAGGGGGCTTTGCTTACCCCTAGTGATGACGTTGAGCGGTGAGGAACACTACCTCCCCCCAGTACATGGACGAGCATTATCAGGAGGGGAGGGGGCGTTCCTCCCTGATCTCATAGTACAGCACAATAGGCGCTGCTGGGAAGAAGGACGTTCCTGACTGACTGTAAGACACACCCTTCTGACAGTGAAGAGCTACAGTACCGGGACCGATAGCTCTTCACCGGGGGCACAGAACAGGAAAGCTGCACTGAATTCAGCGCACTGTCGGCTTTCTAGCGGTATATAAAACCGCATGTGCCCCAGGAGGTGAAAGCTCCTCTTTAACATCTCAATATACTGTACATCACACTATAAGGATAAGACCTAACACAGCGTCCCACAGCCAAAAAGCGCTGCAGGAAAAAACCCCGGCGGCAACATATCAGTTTTCCTGCAGTGCTTTTTGCAGAAACTCCACAGAGGTTTGCTCTGAGGACTTTCTTCTTCCATTATACCTATAGGGACACTGTAGGTGTTTCCGTAGGTATAAGTGCTGCGATTTCCAAAAACTGCAACAGTTACCTACACACTGATACATATACATTCATATATACTCACTCACTCACACACACACACACATATATACAGTATATATATATTTACATATATATACAGTCCTATGAAAAAGTTTGGGCACCCCTATTAATCATTTTTAGTTCTAAATATTTTGGTGTTTGCAGCAGCCATTTCAGTTTGATATATCTAATAACTGATGGACACAGTAATATTTCAGGATTGAAATGAGGTTTATTGTACTAACAGAAAATGTGCAATATGCATTAAACCAAAATTTGACCGGTGCAAAAATATGGGCACCTCAACATAAAAGTGACATTAATATTTATTAGATCCTCCTTTTGCAAAGATAACAGCCTCTAGTCGCTTCCTGTAGCTTTTAATCAGTTCCTGGATCCTGGATAAAGGTATTTTGGACAAACAATTCAAGTTCAGTTAAGTTAGATGGTCGCCGAGCATGGACAGCCCGCTTCAAATCATCCCACAGATGTTCAATGATATTCAGGTCTGCAAGGGAATCCTTGTTTTCAGGCCTACCACATAGGAAAAGCCTTAAGAAAGGCTATTCTTCCCCTACCTTTAGATTTCTTCTCCGCGCTGCCATTTTGGTGATATTCACAGTTTTCACCGTATGTAAATGAGTCTCCAGGTGTGCTGAAACAGCACTGAGGGCTCCACGGTGAGCCACGGCGTGATGCTCTAGGTAGAAGCCTTGTTACTTGGACCCCTAGCAACTGAGTATATTGCCTGCTCCAAGCAGAGGTTACTATAGGAGAGTGTGAACAGACTATTGCACCTATCTTACATTTCTGTACCAGTGATTGTGCTTACATCTGATGTGACTTTTCCTCTGCACATCTTTGTCTGGATTATGGCTGTTTTTTGACACTGTTTCTCATAGTCATTTAATGGGTAAAATTAGGTCCTTTGGTTTAGAAAATATAGCTTGTAATTGGATTGCAGTTTAGACTGGTCCTCTGTTATAAATTGTGTACCAAAGGTTTCAGTGCTAGGTCCACGGTTATAAGTGGTGTATTCCAGCTTTATGTCCTCTGTTATAAGTAGTGTACCCCAAGGTTCAGTGCTGGGTGCTGTGTTATAAGTGGTGTACCCCAAGGTTCAGTGCTGGGTCCTGTGTTATAAGTGGTGTACCCCAAGGTTCAGTGCTGGGTCCTGTGTTATAAGCGGTGTACCCCAAGGTTCAGTGCTGGATCCTGTGTTATAAGTGGTGTACTCCAGCGTTAGGTCCTCTGTTATAAGTGGTGTACCCCAAGCTTCAGGGTTAGGACCACTGTTATATAAAACTTATTTATTAATAATATAGAAGATGGGATTAATAGCACTCTCTATAGTTTTGCGGATGACACCAATCTGTGAAGTACAGTGCAATCTATGGAGAATGGGAGTAGGTGTAATAAGACATGTTTTTTTTTCCCACAAAATCATAGTGCTTTTGATGTGATCTTACATCAGTCTGTATGTACTGTATTTCTTACCGCCCAGTTAAATTGTGTTTTTATGCCTGAATGTAATTTTTGTTGCTGTTATTTATGCTGACGAAAAATAATAAGGCAAAACCCTGCTCAAGTTGAACTTCTGTGTCCCTGTCTCTGACTACAATTGGACATATTTTGCCTACCGAGTTAATTCTCCAGTCTATCTATCTATCTATCTATCTATCTATCTATCTATCTATCTATCTACCTATCCACATTACTTCATGATACTTACAAATCATAAATGTATGAATATTAAAATATGTTGATGCAACTTAATTCATAAGTAGATAGGTTCATAAAAAACAGAAACATATATATGCAAATCTATATGGCTGGTCAAGTCTATTGTAGCAATGGGCAACAGTATAGATAGAGCCAGTGTCGGACTGGTATTTCTAAGGCCCACCAGTGGAATTGTTTATAGGGGCTCCTATAACGAACCCGTGCAGCTGCTGAAACAGGGAGCTGGCTGTAACTACAGCAGGAGCTCCCTTACAAAAGGCAGGTAAAGTTTATTATCTTCCCTGGTTTTTCGATCGCTGAGTACACAGCATTGTATACAAAGCTATGGGTGCTGGGTTCTATAGGACTCATATCACTTCTATAGTTACGGTCAGGAGACTGGATTCCTCCTGAAACTGGGGCTAACTGTACCAAACGCAGTTACAGGGGAAATCAGCCTCTCCCACAAAAAAAGTGATCAGATGTCCCCAAAGGTAAATGTAAAAAAAAATAAAGAAAAAGTAGAAAAGTAAAACATTTAAATTAAAGTAAAATAATTTAAAAAAATAAATAAAATAATACACCAATAACACGCCCTTATTGCAGATTCTAGCCCCACTCCCGACAACACAATACAAAATAAAAAAATTACCGTAACGGAGAAGAAAAACTGTTCTATAGAGTTTTTTTGTAGCACTTTGTGCTATTAAATAAAAAAAAAATGAAAAGTCCAAAACAGTCCTAGTTTCACTCCTCTTTTGTATATACTTTTTCCTGTATATATAAAAAAATATTTTAAAATGAATTTTAGTTTTTATTTCACACCTTCCACGCACCACATGGGTTGTTCCAGTTTCTGTATAACCTCTTTAACTCCTTACTGACATCCGCCATAATAGTACGGCGCTGCCGGAAAGGATTTAACGCAAACCGCCGTAGAACTACGGTGGCTGCATGGTGCGCACACAGGACCTGTGTGCACACCATGCCCTGCGAGTGTCAGCCGTATGTTATGGCTGACAATGCCCTGTAACACCAGCGGTCGGAACCGGGTCCGATCGCGGGTGTTAACCCCTGAGATGCCGGCGGTCAAACATGACATCTCATGGCATCTCAGGGGTTTCGACATATTATGTTGCTGGTGTTGGTAATGGGCAGCCCGGGGTCTGATCATTGACCCTGGGTCTGCCACTTGCCATCCCCTCCACGTACCTGGTTGATCCTGCCAAAAAGGAAGCTGTCAGCCCCGTGCGTCTACACAGGCTGACAGCTTCCTATACACTGCAATACACGTGTAAAATGTGTATTGCAGCGTACATCTAGTGAACCAGAGATCAGCAGATCACTGCTTCAATCTCCCATGAGGACAGAAAAAAAAGTGATAAAAAAAGTAAAAATAAAAAAGTTTAAATAAGTTTAAAATAAATTAGAAATAAATAAAGCCCCATAAATCCCTTTTTCCCCATATAAAATGTTAGAAAAAAAATTACATATTTGGTATCACCGCGTCCGTAATAACATGAACAATAAAATTAAAACCCGAACGGTGAATGACAAAAAAAAAACGTAGAAAATCGCACAAAATAATGATTATTCACCACCTTTGCCTTACAAAATGTACAATGAAAAGTAATCAAATGGTCAGAGGAAAACCAAAATGGTACCAATAAAAAGCAGAGGTCATTCCGTAAAAAATAAGCCCTCAACCAGCTCTGTCTACCAAAAAATAAAAATGATATGCCTTTCAGAAGATGGCGATGCAAAAATAATAGATTTTTTTCCCTGAATTGAATTTTATTCTGCACAAATAGCAACGCATTAAAAAATAATATAAATGAGGTATCGCCGTAACCGTACCGACCCGCAGAATAAACGTAACATGTTACTTATGCTGTACGCTGCACAGGAAAAAAAGTGCTAAAAAGCAATGCCAGAATTGATGTTTCCTTTTACATCCCACCCAGAAAGAGTTAATAAAATGTAGTCAATAAGTTACAGGCACCTCAAAATGGTGACATTGAAAAGTGTATCTAATACCGCAAACACCAAGCCCTCATATGGCCACATTGCCAGAAGATAAAAATAAAAATCTAGCTTATACAATGTGAAGACAAAACCCCCAAAAGTCGCCAAATCATTAGGACATAAGTGGCTGCGACTAGAAGGAAATGTATAAGCTGTGCGAGCGTTTTCAGGGGACACCCCATATTTAGAGCTTATGAGAGATAATACACCAGCGCTGATCCCCCAGAATGCCCCTCTTCCCCATCCGTGTCATAGGAGCTAGTGAGAAAATAGAATGGGATTTGGTGTACCCAATTTACTCCACACAGCTTACACATTCACTTCGGGGTTACTAATGCTCACTATATCACTTGATAAATTCTTTGAGGGGTGCGGTTTTCAAAACGGGGTCATTTTCTGGAGGTTTCCACAGTTTTGATACCTCAAGGGCTTTGTAAACGCGACATGGTTCCTGAAACTGATCACAGCCAGATCTGCCCTCTAAAAGCTCCTTGGCGCGCCTTCCCTTCTGCGTCTCGCTGTGCGTCCATATATTAGTTTACACCCACAAGTGGGGTACTATGGTAGTCGGGAGAACTTGCCTAACAAATTGTGGGATGCGTTTTCTCCTTTATCCCCTTGTGAATGTGCAAATTCTAGGGCTAAACGAAAATATTAGTAAAATAAAATCAAATTTGAAAATTTCACCTCCATTTTGTATTAATTCCTGTTAAGCACTTATAGGGTTAAATTACTAGGTATATGTTGCTTTGGCTTATTTAAGGGGTGCAGTTTTGAAAATGGGGTGATTTATGGGGGTTTTTAATACAAGGGTCTTTCAAAACCCCTTCATAACTGGATTAGTCCCTTAAAAAATGGGTTTTGGAAATTTCTTGAAAATTTTGAATATTGTTGTTTCACTTGTAAACCTTCTAATGTCCGTAAAAATTAAAAGGGCGCCTAAAGTTTGATGCCGACATAAAGCAGAGATCTGGAACATGAGATTTATGATATAATTTTGGCGGTCTGACTATCTGTATGTAATGTACATCATTTCAAACTTTATAAAAAGCATATTTTTCTAAATTTCCACCAAATTTCCTATTTTTTCCATAATTAAACACAAAACATATCAACCAAAATTTACTACTAACATGAAGTACAATGTGTTACGAAAAAACAATCTCAAAATCACTTTGGTAAGTTAAAGCGTTCCAAAGTTATTGCCACATAAAGTGACACATGTCAATTTTGAAAAATCGAGCTTGGTCAGGAAGTCAAAACGTGCCATCGGTGGGAAGGGGTTAAAGGATTTATTCACCTTTCTAATATTGATGGCCTGTTACATCTGCAGGGATCCAACAGCCGGGGCTCCTGCAGATCAGCTTTTCCAGGATGTGCAGCTACAGGTAATATTAAGAATTCCAGGAGCCACACTCCTCACTTGTCATACAGAATGAAGCAGTGAATTTAGGTAGTGTAGTGGTGCACATCATATGGCGAGTGAGCAGAATGGCATTATTACCTGTAGCCGTGCTGAGATGTCTGGAGACCGCCTAGTTCTGTATCCAGTGAGCTTGCTCATTACCACAGCCTGGAGTGCTTTGTTGTCGCTGCAACTCCCACTTATCTAGCACCTCCAGTTAATATGGTTCATCAAGATATGGTGGAACCTGGGATGCTGCGCGAGTACCTCTCTGGATTTACAGTCTAGGAAATGAAAGAGCATTTCACCAGCATCATAGACAAAGATTCTTTACTGTAATAGCAGTGAGGCTATGGAACTCACTGCCATAGGTTGTGCTGATGGTGGATTCATTGTGTAAAGGCAGGCTATCACATAACTAAAAATGAAAAATAATTTTATGTAGCTGACTAACTACTAAGATATGGTTATAGAAAAAGAAAATATACTTACAAATAATGCTCCCCAGTAGCTTACGCCGCTGTATGTGCTGATAGACACAAAAGCATCCAATGTAAATAGCAGGACTGTCCCCAATGAAATATACATAACGGCTACCATGATCTGTACAGTCTATAAGTAGAAAAGAGTTTGTTAGTGCAGCCGTATATATTCAAAGTTACAGAGTCTATGTGTGACCTGTTTCAGAAAAATGTTTTCCTGTGAGTCATGAGAAAAACCCAGAACAGGTCCAAATCCTGCCCATTTTGCGGCCAGTACTCTATGATCTCAATGAATGCGGACGGGATTCGTGGGTTGGGGGTTTGAATGTCCTTAGGGTCTCGTCATTCTTGTTTGGGGCGTGTGGGTATCGGTGCGTATGGGGTAGACGGGTTATGGGGGTGCTTAGTGGTCTTTTGGGTGATGGGTGGGGAGTTTAATAATCCATGGGGGGTGGGGGGTTTGATAGTCCATGCGTCTCATCTTCCTCTTAGTTGGTGACAGCCGGACACTCTGGCTTTAGGACCTGCACAAACATGGTCATGTGACTGCATCTGTGCAGGTTCTTCAACCATAACAAGCCCTGCCTGCGGATGGGAGGTAGAAGTATTAATGTTCTCTCTCCACATCAGTCCACCAGTTGGAACACTGTGTGCCAGGCTCCTATGGTCACTATAGGCTCCTATTGGTCACCAATGTAGCACTGTGTTGATTTAAAGGGACACCACAGATTAAAGATATTTAAAATATGCTACTAATCACAGGTGACAGAGATTATATAGCAGGTTTAATAACCTTGACCACCCCATATTTTATGAATAATTGAATAATATGAATAATTGAATAATATGAATAATTGCTAAAGAAAAAACTTACCCCAAGTACTTTAGGTTGTCCTTTAAGAAATTCCCGATGAAACATTCCTTGTTGCTCTGCTGGTGGACCTGTGACTGGAACTGTATACTGCATACTCTGTGCTGTGTGTACGTTATTATGAGGAATATAGGGACTATTGGCAGTATATATGGTCAATGCCATCATGTAGTTCCTTTAAATTTTGTATTACAAGCGAACCACCTAATGGTAAACAAGACAGAAATTTTACCTTTTTTTTGTTACAATTATTATTTATAAAACTTTTGATATCACAAGCCTGTTAACATTAGACTTTGTGGTGCAGTAATGAAAATAAATAGGTCATTACAAATGTAACCAATATTTATCCACCCTTTCCTTACTTGTATAGAACCTGAAATGAGCACATGGTAACACAAAATAACAAATTATGAACAGTTTAATTATGAGAAGACACCATTTTATTTATATATTTTAACAACTTAAATCCAATACTGGATCCCAACCCCCTTTTTGCTTTGGCAACACCAAATATTTCATTCTTTGGTAATGCTAATAAAGCACATTTGTATTTTGTATCTTATTGAGTACTGATATAAATATCTGAAATATTGTCTCCAAGTCGGGTTGAGAATGGTGAAATATAACAGTAAGAACCCAAACAGCAGGACACATTGGGAATTATTTATCATCTGCCCCTTTTTTGGCTATACTTTTTGCAGATAGGCCATTTTTTAGGCTAAGGCCCTATGGGACATCTCGCAGCATTAAAGCGCTGCAGGAAAAAACGCAGTGTAAACACATCGTGGTTCTTCCCGCAGCGCTTTAAACAGAAAGTTCGCTGAGTTTTCCTCCGCGGACTTTCTGTTCTATGGAGAAACTGCCGAAATTTCCATAGATATAATTGACATGCTGCGATTTCCAAAACCATGTTTTTTACCGTAAAGTGGGCAAGGGATTCATAAAACGCCACGATTTTTCCTGCAGTGTCTCTGCTGCGGGCAAATCACTGCATTTCCGACCCATGGGGCTCCGGCCTTAGACTAGTTTTACTGTGGTATCTATTTTTTATGTAGACACACTTCCTTGTTAAATGTTGTCACAGAGCCATATGTGGGCTAAATGTTTGCAGGACAAATTGTTCTTCATAATGAATCGCGAATCGCGAGGCAAAACGGCCTGAAGAATGATCATCACGTTTCTTCCGGCTCCTGGAAAAACGACCTGAGCGGCTCCCATTGATTTCAATGGGAGCCGTCTTTTTGGTCAGGATTTTGAGGCGGATTCGGCCTCAAAATCCTGACCAAAAATCTCTGTGTGAACTTACCCATAACACTAGTTGCCTGCAGCCTCCACTAGGGGGAGCTTAGTGGATAGGAATTAGATATAAGTGTACTTTTTTTTATTTTTTATAAATCAATAGTGCAGGTGAAGAGAACAAATTTTGCAATACACTTTAATAAAAAGTGTTATTCCTGTATTTACTTCTTATGTGAGTGATTATAGGTTCCTACTCTGTACACAAGCACAGGTGTGGGAACCATCCTGCAACATTTAAAAAGGACCTTTCATGTCCTCGGGCATATTATATACTGTTAGAAAGCCGACAGTGTACTGAATTCAGCTCACTATCGGCTTTCCCGTTATATGCCCGGGGGAAGAGATATTGGTGCCATTACCGTAGCTCTTCAGTGTCAGAAGGGCGTTTCTGACAGTCTGTGGGGGCCCCTGACATAGAGTCCATAGAGATATACTGTCAGAGGGGGCATTCCTTACCACCCCGCAATGACTCTGAGCGTTGAGGAACACCCCCCTCGACAGTACTCATCCATAGACGAATCCTCCTTCACCAGTGATTCTCCCAGCTTTACTCCCCCCTAGAACATATGTTGCATGCAAAAAATGTATTTTTTTTTAAATGTAGTTTGGGAGCCCCATATATGAATCACAGTGTACATATTTTTTTTCTCCTATCAGTATGTCTTTGTAGAATGGGAGGAAATCCAAGCAAACACGGGGAGAACATACAAAAACTCCTTGCAAATGCTGTTCTTGGCAGGATTCAAACCCAGGACTCCAGTGCTGCAAGGCTAACAACTGAGCCACCGTGTTGCCAGCATGCAGAATTTTTTTTATCCAGGCCCATATAAATACTTCAAATAAATTAGCATATAAAATATGAAACTAGAGAAGCAATTGTTAGACTGAATATAATGCATACAACTATCACATATCATATAGTAATCACTAGTTTTCACTAGTCTTCAGTAGTGACACATAGCAGGCACTAGTTCTCACTAGTAGTCTGTAGTGTCACATAGTAGTCACTAGTTCTCACTAAAAGTCAGTAGTGTCACATATCAGTCACTATTTCTCACTAGTAGGAAAATGTTTGTTCTTGTACTGTGTTAGCCAGTGGGTAGGAAATATAAAAAAAACAAAAAGCTTGATAGTCTGTATCAACTACTGAAGACTATCAAGTTTTTTGTTTTTGTATATTTCCTAAAGCAAGGAGCTGTCAGAGCTGCACTCCGCTGCTCTCCGGCTACTGGCTGTGTAGACGTGATGTGATGACGTCACATCGCGCCTACAACTGTGTTAGCGAGACTGCGGAGAGAGCGTCGGGGAGCGAGGAAAAGGTGAGTGTAAGTGGTTTTTGTGTGTACACAGTGAGCTGGAATATGACACTGGGGCAGATGAAGGAGGGGACTGCATGACACTGGGGGCAGAGATGTGGGGACATGAATCTGGGGGCAGAGATGTGGGACATGAATCTGGGGGCAGAGATGTGGGACATGAATCTGGGGGAGAGATGGGGGACATGAATCTGGGGGCAGAGATGGGGGGACATGAATCTGGGGGCAGAGATGGGGGGACATGAATCTGGGGGCAGAGATGTGGGACATGAATCTGGGGGCAGAGATGTGGGACATGAATCTGGGGGAGAGATGGGGGACATGAATCTGGGGGCAGAGATGGGGGGACATGAATCTGGGGGCAGAGATGGGGGGACATGAATCTGGGGCAGAGATGGGGGGACATGAATCTGGGGGAAGAGATGGGGTACATGAATCTGGGGGCAGAGATGGGGGGACATGAATCTGGGGGAAGAGATGGGGGGACATGAATCTGGGGGCAGAGATGGGGGACATGAATCTGGGGCAGAGATGGGGGGACATGAAACTGGGGCAGAGATGGGTGGCATGAATCTGGGGGCAGACATGGGGGACATGAATCTGAGACAGAGATGGAGGGGACATGAAACTGGGGGAGAGATAGAGGGGGGACATATAATTTATGGGTGACTGTAGGAGGATTATACTGTGTGGGAGCACATGAAAAATGACTGAGAATGGGCGGAGTCAACATAAAAGTGGGTGGACGTAGCACGCCACACATTTTGTCCCTCTTTCAGTTCTTCAAAAGTTGGGAAGTATGAGTCTGTAGTGTCACATAGTAGTCACTAGTTCTCACTAATAGTCAGTAGTGTCACATATCACTCCGCGCAGAGAACTAATGATTATTACGATGACCATGAAGTCTTCCTCTTTCTCTTCCGTTTTTCCTTAGCTGCTATGGACTCCTAGTATATCTTCTCTTCTCAGCATATGCGTGTCTACGTCTGTATTATATTACTGTGTACTATCCTGTATCTGTATTACTATGCTGCTGTAACATGCTGAAATTTCCCCACTGTGGGACTATTAAAGGATTGATTATTATTATTATTTATTATATCAGTCACTAGTTCACATTAGTAGTCAGTAGTGTCACATAGCAGTCACTAGTTCTCACTGGCAGTCTGTAGTCTCACATAGTAGTCTCTAGTCATTGGTAGTCAGTAGTCTCACATAGTAGCACTAGTTGTCACTAGTAGTTATCTCTATATACAAATCCCATAATTAGTATCATTACCTCAACCTATATAGTCCTAATCTAGATATGCTCTGACATTTGACCAGAGGAATAGCTTTAGAGATATTTGTGCTATATTAGTAAATATATTTATCTACATGAGTTGAATAGATCTACCCTTTAAGCAATCATACACAATTTTGTATACAATTGCACTCTCATTTATTGGATCGCTGTCATATTCTCTATCATTTCATACCTGCCTGTGTTTTCAGCTAAGGCAGTATTCTACTCCCTTCATAAGATCCATAAAAAATGTACTTGGGTACATTTGTAGACTACAATCTACAGTCAATGGTGAGACCATTATTCAGTCATCTGAGCTATGAAACATTTTTTTGCTCTGCAGAGATTTCTGAAAGATGACTGAGTCACACATCATGTCACTGCCCTACACTCATCTATATCAAATACTTTGGGTTTACAGTGTTTGTCTTCTCATTTGGACCAATAAAGCATATACAGTGCAAAACTTAAGGCTAAGGAGTAAGGACCCATGTAGTGGGTAGCAGCGAAAAAGCACTACGGGAACAATAACAGTGGAAACACATCATGTTTTTTCCCGCACCGCTTTTACACAGAAACTCGACTGAGTTTTCTTCTATGGACTTCTGCTTCAATTATACCTATAGTGAAAACGCCAGCATTTCCGTAGGTATAATTGACACACAATGCAACAGTTTTGGAAATCGCAGCATTTTACTGTGCATGTTTTTTTGCAATGTGCAGAAATGTGCAAATGTGCAGTCACTTTGCAGGGACTGTAAAAGGATGCTGTTTTTGTAGCAGCGTTTATGCCAAGTGGGACCCTGGCCTAAAGGGGTTATTCCACAATCAAATATGTTACATAGCTAAGGTATGCACTGACCACAACTCCTAACTGCTAGGGGTCTTCAGTTCCTTAGACAAGCTATGTACATGTACAAATCACTGCAGTAGGCAACATTACAATCCTTCAATCTCTCTTTTATCTCTTCTAATCCACACTAATTATTATTTTTATTATTATTAATTGTTTTTATAGCACCATTAATTCTATGGTGCTTTATATTTGGGGGATACATACAGTACACAAAATATACAGGTAGATATAATACTAACAGTGAGCGACTGGCACAGTGGGGTAGAGGGCCCTGCCCGCGAGGGCTTACAATCTATGAGGGAAGGGGGGTAGAGACAGAAGGAGAGGGGGGAGACTGTACAGATGGCAGTGAGGTGACAGTGTTATTGGAGGTTGTAGGCCTTCCTGAATAGATGAGTCTTCAGGGCCTTCTTGAAGCCTGTGATTGTGGGGGGTCAGTCTTATGTGTCTTGGTAAGGAGTTTCAGAGTATGGGGGATGCACGGGAGAAATCTTGGAGACGGTTGTGTGAGGAGCGGATGAGGGCAGAGCGGAGTAGGAGGTCATTGGAGGATCTGAGGTTACGTGTGGGCAGGTAGCGGGAGATTAGGTCAGAAATATATGGAGGGGACAGGTTGTGGATCGCTTTGTATGTTAGTGTTAGTAGCTTGAACTCAATTCGCTGGGCTATGGGTAACCAGTGGAGGGACTGGCAGAGGGGAGCAGCCGATCAAGATCGGGGGTTGAGGTGGATTAAGCGAGCAGCACAGTTTAAGGTGGACTGGAGGGGGGTGAGGGTGTTTGCTGTAGTCCATGCAGAAGGGTGTTGCAGTAGGTTAAACGGGAGATTATGAGGGCCTGGACGAGCATCTTAGTAGTTTCAGGGGTGAGGAAGGAGCGGATTTGATGGATGTTCTTGAGTTGGAGACGGCAGAAAGTGTTGAGGGTTTGAATGTGTAACTTGAAGGATAGGTCAGAGTCCAGGGTTACCCCAAGGCATCGGGCCTGTGGGACAGGGGTAAGTGGGGTTCCATTAACTTTGATAGATGGGTCGGGTGGAGGGGTCATACAGGGTGGGGCGAAGATGATAAACTCTGTTTTTTCCATATTGACTTTGAGAAAGCAGAAGGAGAGTTAGGAGGCTACGGTCGCTAAGCAATCTGGAACTCTGGCCAGCAGGGAGGTAATGTCTGGTCCAGAGATGTATATTTGGGTGTCATCGGCATAGCAATGGTATTGAAAACCCTGAGATTCTATGAGTTGGCCCAGGCCAAGGGTGTAGATGGAGAACAGGAGGGGTCCTAGGATGGAGCCTTGGGGGACACCTACAGAGAGTGGGCGCGGTGAGGAGGTGGTGTGCGTGTGGGAGACGCTGAATGTGCGGTCGGGGAGGTATGAGGAGATCCAGGAAAGGGCCAGATCTGAGATACCAAGGGATGAGTTAATTTCTAACAATAGGGAGTGGTACACTGTGTCAAAGACAGAGGAGAAGTCAAGGAGGAGGAGGACAGAGTAATGGCGCTTGGCTTTGGTGGTTAGAAGGTCATTAGTGACTTTGGTTAGGGCAGTTTCAGTGCCGCCAGTACAGCCTCTAGGAGGAATATTCAGCGCCCCAGGCTCATTTAGAAACAGCCCTGAGACAGGGAATTCATATGTGCATCTCTACTGAACATATGTTTGCCATGCCAGGAGGAGCAACGGAGGATCCTGACAAGGGAAACTCATTCGGGCCTAGTCTCCAAGTAACCAGATCCCTGTCAGGACTCCTTGCCCCACTACAACCCTCATTATCCTACAATGGGAGTGGCACGAGAGATGGAATAGTTACGATGACCATGAGGTCTTCCTCTTTCTCTTCCATTTTTCCTTAGCTGCTATGGACTCCTAGTATATCTTCGCCACTATTACATCCATCCTCCAGTCTCCTCCACTGGGTTGAGGCATACCCATTAGAGTAAATAAGAATATGATGCTTCTACAGTGACAAAGAAATAAAACGTACGTCCAAAACATCATTGGTATTGACTCATCCCATAAGCTTAAGGCAAAATTTGATCCATACATAAATTATGTTAACATGGAGTATTTATTGCAAGTGCCAATGTACCTTTTGTTGGCGCAATTGATGGCATAGTCTACAGTAAAATTGCTTTATTCCAATATGGAAATTGTCTGTAAGCAATCCTAGGCAGAGCATCATCATCTAAACAGTGCATACACCAAGTGTAGATGACATAGGGAGAAGTAACACAGACACAGGGGGAAAGATCAAAATGCGGGATAGATGAGTGGCATAGATCAGCATTAGACGATATTAGCCCTTTATAGCAGAGGTGTCAAACTGGCCTGCTTTATAATTATATTTGGCCCGTGAGAACATACGAAATGTCTATGAGGCTAAGGCCCCATGGGTCATAATTGCGGAAAGAGCCACGGCGTTATCACATTGCGGTTCTTTCTGCAGCGCTTTTAAGAGAAGGTTCACAGAGTTTTCCCCTGTGGACTTTCTCTTAACATTATCTACGGGAAAGCCGCCTGCGTTTCCGTATATATAATTGACATGCTGCGATTTGCAAAGCCAAAACGGCTTTGCTAATCGCAGCGTGTTCGCGCTGCGATCTCTTCCTCAAAGTGGGCATGGGATTCGCATGAATCCCATCCCCTTTGCTTGCACTGTAAAACGCGGCAAATCGCGGTGTTTACGTTCCGTGGGGCCCCGGCCTTAGAGTGTCTAGTAGCACAAATCAGAGTGTAACACACTGTATTAAGCTTTACGTGTTCCAGATTCTATGTTAAAGCAAAACTTAAGTTTGTTTCCATATGGAAAGGTTCATCATTATATCTTTTGAGAAGGATAAACTTCCTCAATTGTAGACATTTTTTTCAAAAAATATAAAGTTTTCAATTTTGGTCCACTGTGTACTTGAAATTGACACACCTGCTTTAAAGCTACGCCTATAGTACTTAGCGCATTTACCTATTATAATAAAACATTTTTTCTCTAGACTGATGCATCAACAAAATGTACAATGGTGCTTGTATTAAAGCCCCTGTCATACTAATGTAATTCATGTAGATGTCACTTTTTTTTACTGATAGATTCCTTTTAAAAATATAAAGCTATATGTCCCATGCAACAAATGCTATTAAAAAACATGGAATTGTTGTTTCTGGTCACCTTGCTTCACCTCCAGAAAGGAACAAAAAAGTGATCAAAAGGTTGTTTGTACCAAAATGATATCAATAAAAACTACGGCTCAAGAAGTCCTTGCACATGGATAAAAAAATTACTGTTTTTTTTTTTTTTAAAATAAAAAAGGGTTTTCATAAAACATACCCAAATGAATATAAATTAGGTATTACCATAATCATAATGACCTGCTGTGAACATAGAATACCCCCCCCCCAAAAAAAAAATAATGACAGAATTGCAGATGTTTTTCATGTACCGTAATCTCCCCTAAAACATTAATAAAAGCTAAATAAAAATGATTCTATCTAAACATAAAACCTTTGTATGAAAAAAAGAGGAAGAAATAAGTAAATGGCTTTTGAATGAAAAAGAAACTAAAAAAATCCTGACATCCTTATGGACCATAGTACATCATTAAGGAGTTAAACAAAAGAAAAACTAACCGACAATGTATTGTGCGGTATACTCACAATGTGCTTTTGTTCTGCCTCTTGCTTTCTCATGTGCCAGGTATCTCCTAATGTCCACTTTTGTGCTGTAACCTGCCTTATCAGAAGAAGTGTCATTTTATGGTTGTTACACACCTATTAATATATAATCCTTAGCCACTGGTTTCCTGCAGTCTTCTCACCTGAAATATGAGCTTACATTTCCATAACCATCTAAACCGGCTCAGAACAATATTTCATGACTTCATAAAGTTTCTCTTTGATAAAGGAAAAATTAAAGTGATGTACAATACATGGAGGATGAAATAAAATGAATGTTCACCTCAAATCAAAGGTAATATGTCCAGACTAAGTGTGCTTTTAGCGAAGTTTCAATATTCGCCTAATTAAATTGCCAATTATTGTTTTATGATCATGTATCTAATCCTTATAGGGACTGCTTGACCATATACAGATTTGATAAATAACCAGGTCTATGGCATTGGTAGGCCAAAGCACCGACCATGACTCCTCTATTTTTCTGCAGCTCGACTCCAACTCCTTCATAAGGCTGACAGAATCTGCAAAGCTCCTCTAATCTCTCTATCTTATCAAAATTAATTCTTGTCTGTCTGTCTGTCTGTTCTTTATGCACAGCCAAACGACTGGACCTATCTTGACCAAATTTGGTACAGAGATACTTCAGGTATCCGGGAAGGTTTAAGATGAGACTTCAACATGCTTGGAAGTACCGTTGCTGAGATACAGCATTCCAAACACAATGCCCCCCTTAGCCAATACAAACCTGCAAGGCTTTCACTCATGTTCCAACTGCAATACACACGGTCACTCCACATGCACAATACAACACTGATATCCAAACTGAGATACATGCATCAGAGGATTAGATACACAGATCAGTACACAGAATCACAGCCATAGGATTAGATACACACGTCTGCACACAGTTCCACACACTGAAGGATTAGATACGTGCATCTGCACATAGTTCCACATGCCGAAGGATTAGATACACGCGTCTGCACACAATACCACATGCCGGGGGATTGGATACATGTGTCTGCACACAGTACCACATGCCAGAAGATTGGATACGCGCATCTGCACACAGTTCCAAACACCAGAGGATTAGATAGGCGCGTCTGCACACAGTTCCACATGCCAGAGGATTAGATACGCGTGTCTGCACACAGTTGTACACGCCATAGGATTAGATACACACATCTGCACACAGTTCCACACGCCATAGGATTAGATACACGCCTCTTCACACAATACCACACAGGGGAGGATTAGATACGTGCCTCTACACGCCAGAAGATTAGATATACGCGTCTGCACACAGTACCACATGCCATAGGATTAAATACGCGCGTCTACACACAGTTCCACATGCTGTAGGATTAGATATGCACCTCTTCACACAATACCACACAGGGAGGATTAGATACGTGCGTCTGCACACAGTACCACACGACCAAGGATTCAATATGTGCATCTGCACACAGTTCCACATGCTGAAGGATTAGATACGTGTATCTGCACAAAGTACTACACAGGGGAGGATTAGATACGCACCTCTTCACACAATACCACACAGGGGAGGATCAGATACGCACATCTGCACACAGTTCAAATCGCCAGAGGATTAGATACGCATGTCTTCACACAGTACCACATGCTATAGTATACACGCGCATCTACACACAGTTGTACAACGCCATAGGATTAGATACACGCGTCTACACACAGTTCCACACGCCGTAGGATTAGAGACACGCCTCTTCACACAATACCACACGGGGAGGATTACATACGTACATCTGCACACAGTATCGCGCTTTGGAGGATTAGATACATGCCTCTGCACACAGTACCACATGCCAGAGAATTAGATGCGCGTCTCAGCACACAGTACAACACAGGGGAGGATTAGATACGCGTGTCTACACACAGTACCACACGCCAGAGGATTAGATATACGCGTCTGCACACAGTTCTACACGCCATAGGATTAGAAACACGTGTCTGCACACAATCCCACATGCTGTAGTATTAGATACGCGCGTCTGCACACAGTACCACACGCCGGGGGATTGGATACATGCATCTGCACACAGTACCACATGCTGTAGGATTAGATACGTGTGTCTGCACACGTTTCCACATGCCAGAGGATTAAATACACGCGTCTGCACACAGTTGTGCACGCCATAGGATTAGATACACGCGTCTGCACACGGTACCACATGCCATAGGAGTAGATATGCGCATCTACACACAGTTCCACATGCTGTAGGATTAGATACGTGCCTCTTCACACAATACCACACGACAAAGGATTCAATATGTGCGTCTGCACACAGTTCCACACGCTGAAGGATTAGATACGCGACTCTTCACACAATACCACACAGGGGAGGATTTGATATGTGCGTCTGCACACAGTTCCACACAGTGGCGTAACTACCACTGAGGCAGCAGAGGCAGCTGCCACAGGGCCCGGCACGTCAGGGGGCCCGGGCCCCCGACGTGTCAATTTGAAATAATTTTTTTTTAACTTCTGCAAGCTCGGCCCCCCTCCCCTCCTCTCTGGTGGGTGGAGGGGGGGTTCTGGTCTTCCAGGCTGTACCATAGTGAATAGGTCATTAGCCTTTGCGGGGTGTTCGCTTTCCACCCCGCGCAGGCCTGAACAGCCTCATGGATTGGCTTCTCCTCAGCCAATCCATGAGGCTGTTCAGCACTGACACCAGCACGTGACGCTCTGTCACGTGCTGACGTCAGTGCTCTGTCAGGAGCGTGACGAGCATGACCTGCCCCGGTGTCTGTATTCCGCGTTGGAGGGTCCGGATGACCAAACAAAAAATGTAATATACCCGTGCGAAGCCGGGTACTCCTGCTAGTTCACAATAAAAGTTAATTGAATTCCTATGAAAGCATACAATACCAAAAATAATTAATAGTTTTATTTTGAAACTATTGTTTGACTCAGTAACTTTTTTTTTTTATTATTCTCATTCCTACTCTACCGAAAACTGGCCCCAATTCCACAATTCTGACTCCAGAGATCTGTTCATAATCTTTGGAGATTGATATCTAGAGATGTTTCATGTTATCAGTTTTGCTAGACCATTAAGCTCAAACAGCATGTTATTTTACACGATAGAGAGATTTCTTTTTCAAGACAGCTGGGTTATCAGGAATTGCTATCCAGCTTTGAACTGCTAGGATTGACTCATTTAACCCCTTCCCATCGCAGGCATTTTTCGATTTTCGTTTACAGTTTTTTACTTCCCCCCTTCCAAAGCCCATACCTTTTTTATTTTTCCATTTTCAGAGCCATATGAGGTCTTTATGTTTGCGGGACAAATTATTCTTCGTGATAGTACTATTAATTACTCTGTATAATATACTTGGAAGCTGGAAAAAAATTCTGAATGGGGTGGATTTGAAGAAAAGTAGATTTGTGCGACTTTCCTATGGGCTTCGTTTTTACTGTGTTCACTGTGCATTCAAAATGAAATGTCACCTATATTCTATGTTTTGGTACAATTCTGGGGATACCAAATTTATATGGTTTTATTTAAATTTTAACCCCTTAACAAAAATCTAAAATTGTGCCAAACTTTTTTTTTTCTAAAAGTCGCCATATTCTGACACCCATAAGTTTTTTTTATACTTCTGTTTACAGGACTGCATAGAGCATATGTTTTTGCGGGGCTGGGTTTACTTTTCAGTTCTACCATTTTGGAGAATTGTTATTGCTTTGATCGCTTTTTATTAAAATTTTTATCAGAGGCAAAACAGTGAAAAAATTTCGGTTTGGCACTTTTGGCTTTTTATTCCCACTATGGTGTTTACCATAAAAGCAAAACATAGCTTGGTATATAGATTTGTAGACCAAGTCTTTTTGGACATTGTAAAAATCTGGCATTTCTATTGCAGGCTACGGAGTGATGACACAAGGTAGGCGCAACATATTGGGCACTGAAACTGCATATTTCTTTAAAAATTTAAATTTTCACTTTGTACATTGATTTTTGGTAAGCACTCAGGCTCAAACTGATAATAACCCTTGAGGAATTCCTTGAGGGGTATAGTTTCTAAAAGGGGGTAACTTTTTGGGGGGCTTCCATTGTACTTGTACTTTAGGGACTCTACAAATGCAAACAACTATACCCGTGGGGCCTTAGCCCAAGGGTCCATTCACACAGAGGAAAAAGGTGCTGAATTTGGTGTGTAATTTTAGCGCCGAAAAAAAGACTCCCATTGACTTCAATGGCTTCCATTTTACGTGTGTAAATGAATTGTAATTTTTAACATTTTAGGCTTACACATAAGGTTGCATGCACAACGATGATTAAAAAATGGCAAATAAAAACAAATGAAACAGTGCACTTTTAATGTCTGTCTCGCATCGATGCAGCACCAGTTTTCATGGATCCCTCTTGTAGATCATGGGAAGTGTGTTTAAAAACAGTTTAAAAAAATGGACTCAAATGTGAACTCATCTCATAGTCTGTTATTGTTCTTGAAAAGAGATGCCACACAGCCATTTTTCATGTGCATGTAACAAACCTATGTCACACTAGCGTTCAGCTCTCCAAAAGATGCAAAGCTTGTCCACTTAAAAAGTGGTTACCAGTCGGGTCCATAGAGTCCTCCGGGTTTTCTGAAGATTTTATGCTGAAACTGGTGAAGAGAAAATTCCTCCTAGCCAATTCTAGGTGGAATATGTGAAGGAGTCTCCTAACGAAGGTCCAAGATGAACAAAGCCTTAGTTGACGGTTTACCCCTTTCTGGTAAGGATAGAATGACATAAGCAAATTGGCATAGATTTTTTTTGTGCGGTTTGATATAATAACATGTAAACTTTATTACGTACAATTACAGCAATGCCCAACATGTATAGGTTCCTTTTGGATTTACTACTGTTTCATTAAAGAAAAAACTTATTTAGAAGAAAAAAAATATTTGTTTCTGAGAAAACAATTAATGAATGTATTATTAGTCTGTGATCCTAATTTATGTATTTTCTATTGATGAAGCTATTTTTTTGGGATACAATGGGAGTCTTATTTTTACACGTGTATTTTGCCAAAATACACGCACGTTTACTCCGTGTGAAGGGGCCCTTTTAGATTAAGACAGGGACAAAGTGACTTGCACTGTGGAGTTTTTATTGATTGTATATATTAGATACTAGTGATACGGCACTTAGTTATTAAATGGAAATACTGTATATTTATGTAGTATTGCAGAACAATCTTTATGTCATTACATACTAAGCTTCTATCTTTACTATGCTGCTCTGCCTAGCCTTTTGCACTTTGATCACTTTATTGCTGTGCTAGAGGAATGAGTACATGTAATCTTACATATATATCATATACATCACTTATTTTTCCTCACCGGAAAATCTTAAAACCACCTACCAAGTCATAAATTCCACTAAGTAGGTGGACACTGAGTAATATTTAATAGTATAATGATAAGGACAGAAATACACGTGCAGTGCGATCTGTGTGAGGCTCCATTAACACAGAGTTTTTTGGTGAAGAAATAATCTGCTACAGGAATTAAGAAATGTTTTATCCCCCTACGCCCAACAGCAGCACAAGATTCCTACCCCTGTGTGCTCTTAGGACAGGCGGAACTTTTAATTAAACTAACCAATTTCCCCTTTAAGAGGCCGGAGAGACCTCCCCCCTGTGTTTTTTTCTGTTCTGTGTGACTGGACAGGTGGTGGAGGGGAAGAGGGTGTTTGTAAATCCTTCTTCCTCTTTCCCTTTTTCTTTCTTTCTGAGAGAAAGATTTAGGTTTTGTCTTACTTGCTCTCCAGGGTGTTCTGATTGTTCAGCTGTTACGGCTCATTCACTGCCCAGCAATAAGGTAAGCTGAGTCTCCAGCTTTTCCTCTGTGTTTAGTGCAGAAACTAAAAGCACTTAGACTACGTAAAAGCACTAATACCATACCTCCCAACCGTCCCGATTTCCGCGGGACAGTCATGATTTGGGTGACATGTCCCACGGTCCCGGTTGGAGGGAGGTATGTCCCGATTTCAACTCAGATCTGCGTCCAGAGGACGCAGATCTGAGTTGAACACATATGCGGCTGAAGCAAGGAGCTGATACAGGTCAGCTCCTCGCTTCGCCGCTGCCCGCCTCTCTTCCTGACACATGCGGCTGAAGCTGCTCGCGTGCTCGCTTCGCCGCTGCGTCTCTCTCTCGCTGACACATGCGGCTGAAGCGAGGAGCTGACCTGTGTCAGCTCCTTGCTTCGCTGCTGCCGCCGGCTCCTGGCTTGTAGACGCGATGTACAAGCCAGGAGCCGGCGGCAGCGGCGAAGCGAGGAGCTGACACAGGTCAGCTCCTCGCTTCAGCCGCATGTGTCAGCGATAGAGAGACGCAGCGGCGAAGCGAGCATGCGAGCAGCTTCAGCCGCATATGTCAGGGAGAGAGGCGGGCAGCGGCGAAGCGACGAGCTGACCTGTGTCAGCTCCTTCCTTCAGCCGCATGTGTCAGTGAGAGAGGCGGGCAGAGAGCGGCGAGGGAGCGGAGGAGAAGGTAAGTTTAATGTGGAGGTGGAACGTGAATCTGGGGGCAGATGAAGGAGAGGACGGCTTGACACTGGGGGCAGAGATGGAGAGGACGGCATGACACTGGGGGCAGAGATGTGGGACATGAATCTGGGGGCAGATATGGAGGGACATGAATCTGGGGGCAGAGATGGAGAGGACATGAAACTGGGGGCAGAGATGGGGGACATGAATCTGGGGGCAGAGATGGAGAGGACATGAATCTGAGGGCAGAGATGAGGGACATGAATCTGGGGGAAGAGATGGGGGACATGAATCTGGGGGCAGAGATGGAGAGGACATGAATTTGGGGGCAGAGATGGAGGGACATGAATCTGGGGGCAGAGATGGAGGGACATGAATCTGGGGGCAGAGATGGAGGGACATGAATCTGGGGGCAGAGATGTGGGGACATGAATCTGGGGGCAGAGATGTGGGGACATGAATCTGGGGCAGAGATGGAGAGGACATGAATCTGGGGGCAGAGATGGAGGGACATGAATCTGGGGGCAGAGATGTGGGGACATGAATCTGGGGGCAGAGATGTGGGGACATGAATCTGGGGCAGAGATGGAGAGGACATGAATCTGGGGGCAGAGATGGAGAGGACATGAATCTGAGGGCAGAGATGGGGGACATGAATCTGGGGGCAGAGATGGAGTGGACATGAAACTGGGGGCAGATATGGGGGACATGAATCTGGGGGCAGAGATGGGGGACATGAATCTGGGGGCAGAGATGGAGGGACATGAATCTGAGGGCAGAGATGTGGGACATGAATCTGGGGGCAGAGATGTGGGGACATGAATCTGGGGGCAGAGATGGGGAGACATGAATCTGGGGGCAAAGATGGAGGGACATGAATCTGGGGGCAGAGATGGAGAGGACATGAATCTGGGGGCAGAAATGGAGGGACATGAATCTGGGGGCAGAGATGGAAGAGGGACATGAAACTGGGGGCAGATGAAGGGTGTATATGAAACTGGGGGAGAGATAGAGGGGGGACATATAATTTACGGGTGACTGTAGGAGGATTATACTGTGTGCGGGCACATGAAAAATTAACGAGTGGGCGGAGTCAACACAAAATTGGGGGGGGGCTAAATTTGCCACGGCGCGCTAAGCGCGCCGCACATTTTGTCCCTCTTTCGGTTCTTCAAAAGTTGGGAGGTATGACTAATACCTATTACTATGGGCACATAGTAATACCTATTACTATGCTCACAATCTACAGTCCCTATCAGTATGTCTTTAGCGTGTGGGAGGAAACCGGAGTACCCGGAGGAAACCCACACAAACACGGGAAGAACATACAAACTCCTTGCAGATGTTGTCCTTGGCGGGATTCGAACCCAGGACTCCAGCGCTGCAAGGCTGCAGTGCTAACCACTAAGGGGATTATACTTGCTAGTTCCCCATCTTGTGCTGCTGTTGGACGTAGGGAGAATGGAGGATTATATAGATAATCTGTTTTCCCTTATCCCAAACAGCAGCACAAGGCTCCCTCCCATTACTATATTATTTGTTGTAATGTTTTTTCTGTAATATTTGTATTGCCTTTTTCATACTTTACGACTAACACAGGGGGGAGGTCTCTCTGGCCTCTTATAGAGGAAATTGGTTAGTTTAATTAAAAATTCCACCTGTCCTAACAGCACATAGGTGCAGGAATACCCCATCTTGTGCTTCTGTTTGGGCTAAGGGAAAACAGATTATCTATATAATCTTCCATTTCCTCCAGCACAGTGTATGTACCTTGAAAAAACCACTAGTGGTTTTTCCACACGGTTTTTACTAATTCCATGTGTATTTTCCGCCTTCCATTGAAACTCTATAGGAAGGCGTTTTTTCCACGTGGATTCTGATACGGATTCAATGCTAAAATCCTCGCCAAAAAACTCCATGTGAATGGACCCTGTATCGGGAGGAGTTGAGCAGATTGATATCTAGTTTCGTGTGAATAGATTCAGTATAACTTTATTCTGTATGTATATAATTCATATAACTCTTGTCACGGGGTGACTAATGCTATACAGTCTCAGAACACTTCTCACTGACAAGTGTGTGATGTGATAATAGCAGTGGTAAAAGGAGATGTTTCTGTAATGAAAAATTCTATTGTAGTAATTCTTTTTGACCACAAGATGCCGCTGTGTTAGGTAAAGGAAAAACCAGGAAGTGACGAGTTGAGGAAGTGGACTGCTGTAGTGGGGGAGAAGAAGCTGGCTGTGAGCAGTGAGAGAGCTGAGGGACAATCCATTGCCATCCGCTGCCCTGCAACGCTTGTTTCAGGCCAGGGCCAGCTCTGGAGAAGCCCGAACCTGTTGCTGGTTCCCATGTCAGGAGAGTTGGAGACGATTGCTGTGCAGACGCCGCGGAGCGGATGACAAGAAGGACCAGCCCTTGTGACACCGTGTTCCAGTTGCCTGGAGGCAAAGAAATTCCTGTTTCCTTCGGAAAGTCCATCTGACTGTTCGCCCCCTTGCTAACCCGGGTAAGCGGAGCTCCGATTCACCTTTCATAAGGGTGAATAGTGTATACACGCAGTAAATAGTTTTTTTTTTTTTGGCGCCAAAAACCTAGCATAGACTGGTTCCGGCCATTTTGCTTTAAAGCGAGTTCTATCCAAACGGAGATACAGCACGTGTTGTCCTGCTATTCAAAAGAGACACTATATCCTGGATTATAGTACCAGAAGTATGTCATAAGAGGAGTTATTTGTTTCACTAAGACTTGTGCAGCTAAGCACCAACTTCTGATAAAACAAAACCGGTTGCTGAAGTCTTCCCTGCAGGGTTGGGGTAGTGTGTTGAAATGTGGATATTGGGGAGTGGGTAAGTTAAATAGTAAACTGTGATATTGTTAACCCCAGTGTGACACCGCAGGTGATCTTCCTCTGCATACTTACATTGTTTTGTTAGCTTGGTATTAATAGGTAAATTGCAGCTGCTATATATATGTAGCCGCTAGTTAAAGGCATAGTTCACTAGTTCTGACATATTAGGTCACGGTGCAGTGTCACTCAGGGGTCTCAGCCCTCGGCTGAGTGTCTTGTAATTATTGATTTCATCAGGCCTGTTAGCCTGGAGTTCACCCCAAAAGGGTATAGAGTAAAATTTATATTTCTTACTTCGTGTCTGGTGTGGTTGTGCCTGTCCGTGGAACCGCTGTATCCTAAAAGTTCCTGCAAGAGCCCCGGTAGCCAGTCGGCTGCCGTGTCTTTCCCTTCCTCCTCCCCCCTTACATTTTTGGCGTAGTCGGCAGGATACGGTGCCACCATGGACATGGACAACGCATCTGGGGACGCGCCCTTGGTGGACGCGGACCGTGTGCCTAATGGCGGGGTGGCTGTAGGTGCTGTCCTCCCGCCTGTTGCACCTACCCTTGCACCGACAGCCCCAGTCAGGTGTTTACCAGCAGGTGCCATCTTAAACCAACTGACTAAATTTGACGGACATAACATGTTGCTGACCGATTGGACTGAACGACTGAGGAGTGCGATTAAACTGTGTAATCTAGCCCCCGAACTCCAACCGGAGGTAGCGATAAATGCTCTGGAAGGGAATGCCCGACGGACAATCACATTACTGCCAGAGTCCCAGAGGAGTACGGTGACAGACATAGTAAACAGGTTGGAGAAGGTTTACGGGAACCGTGCCCCGTCAGTTGATTTACTTGCCCGGTTTGTTAATCGGAGACAGAGGGAGGGGGAGACCGTCCCTGAGTATGCTAATGAACTACAGGGGTTGTTAGCTGATGTCCGGAGGGCCGAATCCCACGCCCAGCGTGCCCCTGAGGAAGATGACGAGCTGTTGAGGGACTATTTTATTCGGGGATTATGTTTGAGTACGGTGAGGCGGGAACTACAGAACCGCGTGCTGGCGGACAAGACCCTGACCTTTGTCCAGATTCTGGAGGAGACCATCGCCAGGACTCAAATGGAGGAGCCAGAGGTGGGTCAGGTCGCCATGCAGAGAGCTGGAAGGGTGATGACCAATGCTGTAGGGGGTGAGACAGAGGCCCAGATGAGAGAAATGCAGCGTACTATAGATGCGCTAACCCAACAATTGAGCCAGGTGCAGAGTAGGGTACAGACTCCTGCTGCTGGGAACCCGTTACCAACTCCCTCAGACGGGCCCCCATGTCAATGCTCAGCAAGACCCCCCATGTGGCAAACAGAGGAACCACAGGGAAGGCCATCTCCATCACGGCCGTGGTATCGCTCTCCTCCTGACCCCCAACTGCGACAAAGGCCACCACCTCGGGAGTGGGACTATAGCAATGTTCAATGTTGGCAATGTCAAGAGTTCGGGCATATCTCAAGGAACTGCCCAGGACCGAGAAGGGCCAGGCCCAGCAACTCCCCGCCGTTAAACAGGAGACCTCCGCGATAAGAGGGCGCACCGCGGGGGTATCAGGGGGCCCAAGTGCTCCAAAAAGCCCACATGATTTGATCGCAAAAAGCCCCGTGCTGGAAGTGAGTTTTGAGGGAAAGAAGGTCCCCTGCCTAGTGGATACGGGTTCTGAAGTGACAACAATGCCCTTAGACTATTTTGAACGGCATCATGGCCACCTTATGCGACCAAACACCGGAATGGTTATCCGACTGAGAGCGGCAGATAATGGAACTATCCCTGTACATGGGGTAGTCTGGATGCGGCTTCGGGCCTGTGGCCAAGAATTAGGAGTCAAGGGAGTTATCCTTGTCAAGTCTACCTACTTGCCGGAGGTCCTGGTGATTCTAGGCATGAATGTGTTGCGAGACCTGAACCACGTGCTTTTCACCAAGAAAGGACCGGAGTACTGGAAGCGGACTACGGCACATAGGCCAACACAGCAAGTTTTCCGGCAAATTGTCCAGACTTGCCGAATCCAGAAGGGACTCCCTGAAAACCACCGGCTGGGGGCGGTGTATACCCCGAATGGTGCGCCCGTAAAAATACCTCCCCGGCAGGAACGGACATTGATGTTGCCTGTGGGGACCAATCTGAATGTGGACGGATTGGATGTCGAGCTGGAACCGGTAGAGCGGTGTGAAGAGATAACTGGTGTGATGTTTGGGCGAGTGGTGGCCACAGTCCGAAACGGGCGAGTGCCGGTGCGGTGCGTGAATCTACAGGATCATGAAGTGACCCTACCAAGGAGAGTCAAGGTCGCCAGAGTCTTCCTACACCAGGGTGAGACAGCCCGGAGAAGACCCTTTACTCTTAGGGAAGAGAGAGGGGACGTTTGGACCTTGGCGGTACAGATGGATCAACCTGAAAAACCCACGCCCGAGTGGAATGGGAGGAAGATCCTGGAAATGATGGGAATAAACCGTCCCTCTTTGAGTCCAGACCAAGTACGGCTAGTGGAAGAGACCCTATGGGAGTTCCAAGCTGCATTTTCTAGGCATGACGAAGACTTTGGCTGTACGTCTGCTATCGAGCACCGAATACCGACCGGGAACACGGCCCCAATCCGTGAAAGGTATCGACAGATCCCACCAAACATGTACCAAGAAGTGAAGGAGATGTTACATCAAATGTTGGATAATGGCGTGGTACAACCAAGTCAGAGTCCGTGGGCTGCCCCGGTGGTGCTGGTCCGAAAAAAAGACGGCACCTTACGCTTCTGTGTCGACTACCGGAAGCTGAACGCAAAGACAGTGAGAGACTCTTATCCCTTGCCGCGGATCGAGGAATCCTTATCCGCATTGGGAAAGGCGAAATACTTCTCATCCCTAGACCTGGCGAGCGGATACTGGCAAGTGCCAATGGCAGCAGAAGACAGACAGAAAACAGCGTTCATCTTGCCGATGGGCTTGTATGAGTTCAGAAGGATGCCCTTTGGATTGTCCAATGCCCCCGGCACGTTCCAAAGACTCATGGAGTATTGTCTTGGTGACCTAAACTTTGAGTCAGTGCTCATCTATCTGGACGATATTGTGGTCTTCGGATCGTCCTTCGAACAACATCTTCAGAGGCTGAGACAAGTCCTGAAGCGCCTGATGGAGCATGGGCTCAAGGTCAAGCCCAAGAAGTGCCAGCTGTTCCAGACACAGATTGAGTACCTGGGGCATATTGTCTCTGCTGAGGGGGTGCAACCGGCAAGCAGCAAGGTGGAAGCGGTACAACGCTGGCCTGTCCCAAGAACCCTCAGGGAACTTCGCGCATTCTTGGGCCTAGCTGGATATTACCGGCGCTTCATAAGAAATTTTTCAAAGAAGGCAGGACCGCTGAACGAATTGCTGAGGGGGACCTCCCGGGGGCCAAAGAACCAGCCCATTCCATGGGGAGAGAAACAACAACAGGCGTTCGAGGAGTTGAAGGAAGCCCTGACGAGTGCACCAATACTCGCCTATGCGCAGTTTGACAAGCCCTTCATGTTATACACAGATGGGAGTCTCCATGGCCTAGGTGCGGTGCTCGCCCAAGAACAAGATGGCCGTGAGAGGGTCATAGCCTATGGAAGCCGGTCCCTGAGGGAGACAGAGAGGAACTTTGACAACTATAGTTCATTCAAGCTGGAACTACTGGCCCTAGTGTGGGCCATGACGGAGAAATTCTCAGAATACTTGACAGGAGCGGAAGTGACTGTTATGACCGACAACAATCCCTTGGCGCACCTAGACAATGCAAAGTTGGGTGCTTTGGAGCAGCGATGGATGGCCAGGTTGTCCAGGTACAAGTACAAGATCAAGTACCGATCCGGTAGAGAAAATGCAAATGCGGATGCCCTGTCTCGAGTGACGCCGGATGACTCCGGACGAGATAAGGATGGAGAGTTGGAAGACTCAGAGGTTCCCCACTTGGGTAGAATACCCTTGTTTGTGATACTGGCATGGACAAGTGGGGTGGTGACAGACCGACCAGTGTTGCTTGGGAAAACCCATGGAGATTGGGTATATGCTCAGAATGATGACGTGACCCTAAGAAAGATCAAGCAGTGGGTGATGGCAAAGGAGTGGCCTACCCCGATGGAGCGCAAACGCTTGCCACCTATGGGGGCAAGAGTAATGCAACAGTGGGATAGACTGAAGTGTGAGAATGGGTTACTGTACCGTAAAGTATATTTAGAGACTGAGTTGGAGGTGAGATGGCAACTAGTAATACCAAGTACCAGTGCCAGGGAAGTTGCCCGTGAGGCTCATGTGAGAGGGGCCCACTTTGGTCCTGATAAAACGTTCAAGTGGCTCCAGCGATTTGTCTATTGTCCTGGTCTTGAGCAGACAGTGCAGGACGTGTGCCAAGCCTGCAGGGCCTGTGAGCTCGCTAAACCCCCAGAACAAAGGGCCCCCACTCAGACGATTAGGACCACTGCGCCGTTGGAGGTGCTGATGATTGATTATGTCCTGATAGGACACTCCAACAGCGGACATCAGTACTGTTTGGTAATGACCGATCACTTTACCAAGTTTGCAGTAGCAGTAGCTACGAAAGATCAGACTGCCGAATCTGCCGCCAGGGCTGTGTGTAAGCACTTCATCCAAGTGTATGGGTGCCCCACTCGTATTCACTCAGATCAGGGGGCATGTTTTCAGGGGCGGCTCATGTCGGAGTTGTATCGGGTGTATGGTATCCACAGATCCCGGACGACTCCTTATCACCCAGAGGGGAATGGGGCCTGTGAGCGATTCAATCGCACCCTCCTTCAGATGTTGCGAACGTTGGAGAAAGATCAAAAAGCTCGGTGGCCAGAGAGCTTAGCTGAGTTGCTCTGGGCCTATAATAATCGGGTCCATAGTACCACCGGCTACACGCCATACCTGATGCTGTTTGGGCATCCCGGACGGGAGATTGAAGAATTGAACTTGACAAATCCTGAGAGAGAGGGCGCTCGCTCGCCCGATGACTGGGTAGAACTACACCGTCGAAAACTGCAGACCATACACCGATTGGTGATTGACAAAACCCGACTGTCCAGTCACCCAGACAAGACCCCGGTTCAACATGAACCCTTCCAACCTGGGGACAGGGTGTTAGTAAGGGCCAAGAGACCCTCGGGAAAGTTGGATGATCGGTGGGAGGCAATGCCATATCGAGTAAAACGAAGGGTCATCCCTGACGGACCAGTGTATGAGATAGAGCCTGAAAGGGGTGAAGGAGTTACCCGGACTCTTCACCGTAATATGCTCAGACCTTGTAATTCAGAGACTCCCACAACGGAGACTGAGGTGCATCGGTTGAATCCGACAGCCCCAACCTTCACACCTGCTGCACAGATTGATCCCGATGAGTGGTGGGATGTACCAGTTCCCATGTCTGAAACGGTTCCAGCCGTGGTGATCTTACCTCCACGGGAGGGGACGACACTAATGGCTGCTCCTGTACAGGAACCTGAGCCGACCTGTGGGAATGAAGTGACTGATGCCCCGACTTTACGCAGAACGCCAAGGTCTAATGCTGGGGTTCCCCCACAGCGATACGCCCAGGATGAGTTTGTCTGGGGAGGTCTGTCGAGGACGCCGACCTCTAGTGGGGTGGTGTGTCACGGGGTGACTAATGCTATACAGTCTCAGAACACTTCTCACTGACAAGTGTGTGATGTGATAATAGCAGTGGTAAAAGGAGATGTTTCTGTAATGAAAAATTCTATTGTAGTAATTCTTTTTGACCACAAGATGCCGCTGTGTTAGGTAAAGGAAAAACCAGGAAGTGACGAGTTGAGGAAGTGGACTGCTGTAGTGGGGGAGAAGAAGCTGGCTGTGAGCAGTGAGAGAGCTGAGGGACAATCCATTGCCATCCGCTGCCCTGCAACGCTTGTTTCAGGCCAGGGCCAGCTCTGGAGAAGCCCGAACCTGTTGCTGGTTCCCATGTCAGGAGAGTTGGAGACGATTGCTGTGCAGACGCCGCGGAGCGGATGACAAGAAGGACCAGCCCTTGTGACACCGTGTTCCAGTTGCCTGGAGGCAAAGAAATTCCTGTTTCCTTCGGAAAGTCCATCTGACTGTTCGCCCCCTTGCTAACCCGGGTAAGCGGAGCTCCGATTCACCTTTCATAAGGGTGAATAGTGTATACACGCAGTAAATAGTTTTTTTTTTTTTGGCGCCAAAAACCTAGCATAGACTGGTTCCGGCCATTTTGCTTTAAAGCGAGTTCTATCCAAACGGAGATACAGCACGTGTTATCCTGCTATTCAAAAGAGACACTATATCCTGGATTATAGTACCAGAAGTATGTCATAAGAGGAGTTATTTGTTTCACTAAGACTTGTGCAGCTAAGCACCAACTTCTGATAAAACAAAACCGGTTGCTGAAGTCTTCCCTGCAGGGTTGGGGTAGTGTGTTGAAATGTGGATATTGGGGAGTGGGTAAGTTAAATAGTAAACTGTGATATTGTTAACCCCAGTGTGACACCGCAGGTGATCTTCCTCTGCATACTTACATTGTTTTGTTAGCTTGGTATTAATAGGTAAATTGCAGCTGCTATATATATGTAGCCGCTAGTTAAAGGCATAGTTCACTAGTTCTGACATATTAGGTCACGGTGCAGTGTCACTCAGGGGTCTCAGCCCTCGGCTGAGTGTCTTGTAATTATTGATTTCATCAGGCCTGTTAGCCTGGAGTTCACCCCAAAAGGGTATAGAGTAAAATTTATATTTCTTACTTCGTGTCTGGTGTGGTTGTGCCTGTCCGTGGAACCGCTGTATCCTAAAAGTTCCTGCAAGAGCCCCGGTAGCCAGTCGGCTGCCGTGTCTTTCCCTTCCTCCTCCCCCCTTACACTCTCATAATACTCATTCTATCCCTAAGAGTCCAGTGGGCGGTCCTATCAATGACTGACAGCTATCTCTGTATGACCTACAAGAAAGGCCATCAATCACTGAAAAAACTGCCCAAAAGATTTATATGGTTAGAAAAAATAAGTATTTAACTGAATAATATACAAGTTACGCTAGGTTCACACCTGCGTTCAGGGTCTCCGTTCTATGGTTTCCGTCTTCTGCATGCCAGAAGACGGAAACCATAGACCGGGTCCGGCAGTGAGCGCCGGTGAGCGTTTTATGCTCTCCACCGCGAAACCGTTTTTTTTAATCCGGACACAGAGTACTGCATGTCCGACTCTGTGTCCGGATTATAAAACCCGGTTTCGTGGCGGAGAGCGTAAAATGCTCACTGCCGCTCACAGCCGAACATCTTTCTCACCCATTCAAATGAATGGGTGAGAAAGACTCCTGCAGGTTTCCGTCTCCTGCTCTGTTTTATGCAGGAAATGGAAACCTGAAGTACAGAGTGACGGCGCAGATGTGAACGAGCCCTTATGCTGTATTTGCACACTTGCTCCATTTTGCAGATGTGTCATGTTGGTGGTATTCACAGACAGCACCCTACCCCTCTGATTTGTGGATGGTGTGCTGTCTGTGGTTGATCAGTTATTCATGTATCAGTATCAGTGTAGAAAAAAACTAGCTTGCTTTAATTTTCCTTTGTAGACCTACCACCAGATGACCTGACCTCCACAGTCACCAGACCCGAACCCAATGGAGATGGTTTGAAGTGAGCTGGACTGCAGAGTGAAGATAAAAGGGCCAACAAGTGCTAAGCATCTCTGGAAACTCCTTCAAGACTGTTGGAAGACCATTTCCGGTGACTACCTCTTGAAGCTCATCAAGAGAATGCCAAGAGTATGCAAAGCAGTAATCAAAGCAAAAGGTGGCTACTTTGAATAACCTAGAATATAAGATATATATATATATATATATATATATATATATATATTCATTCCAATACACTGTACATGGTCATGGGTTGATGCTTGGCTGTCACATTTATTGTGTGGAATAGGCAGGAACTTAGATGTCCTCAGTACTGCAGTCCCATCTTATCTTCAGCCAACTATTAGTAAGATGAGGAAAGCTGACTCTCTTGCAGGAAACTGTCCATATTACTTAATCACTGATGATAAGCTCAAGGTCTTCTTAATGGACATCGTCCTACAACAAAATTATTTTGAAAATTACAATAATTTAATGCATAAAAGAGTTAAACACAATATGGAGTGATATATGTGACCTTAAAGAACTCCAACTTATAAAAAAAAAGTATAAAATTGGCCTCAAACTGCATTATGACCCCAAAATCTTCTATGTAAGGCCATCTTTAATTTTTTATCTGGGCTGGTCAGCTTATGACCAAGGCTAAGAATACTCTACTCTCTCTTCAGCAAAGACTCTCAAATCATGCAGTTGTTATACCCCTTGTATTGGTGTCCGCATACATATGGATATTACCATCAATTTTAAAAGTTGAATGTTTAGTCACTTTGAAATGGTTGGCAATGTGCTGTGTTCATCTTGGTTTAGAGTCTCTGGACTACTGGTCTGGAATTTATTAAAAAAAAGAGCATTTGACATCATATATAAGATGTACCTGATTAGTGTCTTCTTCTGTGTGCCTGTCTTCTACGTCTTCTTCTATTGGATGGAGAGGACTTGTATCTGTAGCTGTATCCAGAACCACAGCCGCTGCTGTACCTGCTTCTTCTGCTTCTTGCCATGTATCTGCGGCTAAACCTTTCCATACACATTTTTAGAGGAGGTTGGTAAGATGGATCCTGAGGTGGAAACTGATCCTGAAGGAGACTAAGACCTGACTGAACCTTCCTACAGCTTGCTCTAATAGAACCTTCTGTGACATCACTCAGAAGCCAGGGACTATGGTAACGTCATACAGAAACATGAAAAATGACTCCACATAGATTATTATTTTGTATATTAGTTTGAAAACTATTTTTTTTTAAATTACGTACAACATACAAAACAAAGGTGGCAATTCAACAGGCAAAGACGTTGTACAACATTTTGTATATAAGGCATAACGAAAAGTAATAACAGTTCTGGGGGAAAGGGTGGTGAGGGGGGAAGAGCGGTAGGAAATAACAACTTGGATGGGAGTGGGAAAGGGAAGGGGAGACGCAGTAGTGAACCTAGCCTTTCTGATGACAGAAAGACGCCCCCGCCGTACTGGATACCAGGGGGAGAGGGGTGCTAGTGGTAACATTACAGTGAATACAGTGCAGTAAAATTTTGTGGTGACTTACAGGAGGCGTCTCTGACTAGCCGCTCACATTTTCCATCTCTTTCCTCTGGACTGCCATGACCACTTATTCCAGCTGTGATTTGTCTCTGTAAAGTTTGCAACACAGACATCTTTGACTCCTCGCTTCTCCAGGCACCTGACCCATATTGTCCTCACCCACGGGCAACAGAGACACTGCACTTGAAATTACCAATCATTTTACTAGATGTTAAACCAAGGATCAGTGTATGTGGTCTAGTTTAGTGGCTGTGTAGAAAACGTTCATGAAGGTTACGACAACTCCAAAACTTCCGATTAGATGGTTCCTTTGCAGTTATTTTGTCTAAAGGTTGTGCTACCAAGTATTAGACTGAGGGTGCCAATACTTTTGTCCGGTCCAGTTTTGGAGTTTTGTGTAAAATGATCAATGATTTGACTTTTTTTCATTCTCTTTTGTGTTTTTTCATTGCAAGCAAATTAAATGAAGATATTAATACCAAAGAGTTTGTGCTTGCAATCATTTTCTGGAAAAACATGAGTATTATCTGACAGAATTGCAGGGGTGCCAATACTTTTGGCCAACACTGTATATACAGAAATCTAATTTTTTTATTGAAATATAAAAATGTTTTATTTTCATTTATTTATATTTTTTGATAGCACCAATGTATTTCAGGTTCTTGGTCCATTTTATTGATGGATTATCTGATCAATTTATATTCCATGAGGCTTTCATCAGCAGTTTGGAGCTGCAGTGATGCTCATGGAAACCGTTTCCATTTTATTGGCCCTATGACGTAAGTCACATGACTTGATCACAACTCGGTCCCATTGAAACCCCGTGCAGGAGGGATACAAATAAAGATCACATATAAAACCCCATAATGTACAGCATAATTTAACCCCTTAGTGACCAGCTTATTTTAGACCTTAATGACCAAGCCAAATTTTGGAAATTTGCTCTGTGTGACTTTATCAGTGAATAATTCTGTAACAGTATAGCGCATCCAAGCGATTCTGATATTGTTTTTTCGTGACATGTTGTACTTTACTGAGAAGGTAAAATTAGACTGATATAACTTGTGTAAATTTATTAAAAAACTTGCAAATGCTGAAAATTTTGAAATTTGAAAATTGAAATTTTTTCAATGTTTTCCATTTTCAGCTGCGATATCTCACATATGCACAATAATACAGGGCAAAAAAGTTACTAGTTATATATTTCCAAATGTTCCTTTTGTGTTTCAAGCATATTTGAAATAATTTTAGCATATTTGAGTAATTTAGACAATTTAGAAGTTTATCAAGTTTATAAGCAAATTTTGGAAATTTGGAGTATGTGATTTTTCCTGTACCAAGCTGTGTTTGCAGACAGGAATAGGTAGCATAATGACAGAACCTCCCATTAAATGACCCAATTTGTAAAACTAGACCCCTTCAGGTATTCTTTGAGGGGTATAGGGAGCATTTTGATCAAACAAATATTGTTTTGCAAGAATTATTACAAATGATGAAAAAAATTACATTTTCATTTTATTCAAATATGTGTCATTTTAAAGCCAGTTTTTTTGCACACAACACATCAAAAAGAAGAAACACACCCCAAAATATATCACCCCACTTCTCCCGTGTTAAAAAATGTACACTTTGTGGCCTTAGTCCTATATACGCACGTACAGTAGGGCCTAAGCGGTAGGGAAGGCCAAATGGATTTCAAAGCACAAATTTTGCTTGCAGATATTTTAGGCCCATTGCACATTCAAACAAGATTTCAGTTACCAAAGCAATTGAAAACCCCCATAAATGACCTCATTTTATAAACTAGACCCCTTAAGGTATTCATTGCGGGGTATAGTGAGTACTTTGACCTGATAAGTTTTTAGAAAATTTGCGTCAAACAAAAAAATGTCATTTTGTTACACAAAAGTGTCATTTTATAGGCATTTTTTTTGCACATAACACATGAAAATGAAGAAAAAACACTCCAAAATAGATGACTCCATTTCTCCTGTGTTCAAAAATGTACACTTTGTGGACTTAATTCTATGTACGGACGCACGGTAGGGCCCAAAAAGAAGGGAGCCCCAACTGGATTTCAAGACACAATTTTTGCTTCTAAATGTTTCAGGCCCATTGCACATTCAAGCAAGATTTGAGTTACCTAAACAATTGAAACCCCCCATAAATGACCGCATTTTATAAACTAGACCTCTTAAGGTATTCATTGAGGGGTATAGTGAGTATTTTGACCCCATAGGTTTTAAAAGAATTTGTGTCAAATAAAAAATTGTCATATTCTTTACACAAAAGAGTCATTTTAAAGGCAGTTTTTTTGCACACAAGGCATGAAAATAAAGAAAAACACCCCAAAATAGATGGCCCCATTTCTCCCGTGTTCAAAAATGTACACTTTGTGGCCTTAATCCTATGTACGGACGCACGGTAGGGCCCAAAAAGATGGGAGCACCAACTGGATTTCAAGACACAAATTTTGCTTGCAGATATTTTAGGCCCATTGCACATTCAAACAAGATTTACGTTACCAAAACAATTGAAACCCCCCATAAATGACCCCATTTTATGAACTAGACCCCTTTAAGGTATTAATTGAGGAGTATAGTGAGTAATTTGACCCTATAGCCTTTTCACAGATTTTACTAACCTTGGGATGTGTAGGTTAAAAATTACTAAAATGTCCCTTTATCCCCAAAGTTTTCATTTTCACAAGGGGTTAAAAGAGAAAAAGCCCCCACAGTTTGTTACACAATTTCTCCTGAACACGGCAATACCCCATATGTGGCCATAATCTGTTGTATGGGGACATGGTGGGGCTCAGAATGGAAAGGGCGCTATTTGGGTTTTGGAGAGCAGATTTTCCTGGAATAGTTTTCAGGTGCCATGTCGCATTAGCTGAGCCCCTAAAGTATCAATAGAATAGAAACCCCTCAAATGTGACCCCATTTTAAAAACTACACCCATCAAAGAATGTATCAAGGTGTATTATCACTCTGAGCCTAAAAATGCTTCCCAAAAATTAATGTACAAAATGAAAATTTTGAAAGAAATCTGCCATTTCGGTGCCCAATACATTGCACCCACTTTGTGTTGTCAGAGACCTGCACTCCTAAAACTATTAAGGGGCCATCCCGAGGGTCAAAAAATTATATATGTGGGTGTAAACTGCTGCTTGGGAACACAGCAGGGCTCAGAAGGGAAGGAGCAGTGCGCTTTTTAGTTTTTGGGGTACAGATTTAGAGGGACCCTCTGGGCGCCATGATGTTTTTGCAGAGCCCTGGAGGTTCCAGTAAACTGGAATTCCCCAATAAGTGACCCCATTTTGTAGGGGCAATTTTAGGGTCTCTGCAAATGTGACATGGTGTCCAAACACCAACAATCTAAATCTGCACTCCAAAAGCACATATCACTCCTTCACATCTGCGCCCTGCTGTGTACCCAAATGGCAGTGTATGCCCACATGTATGACACTGGTGTACCCCGGATAACGGACTCAATGCCATATGTGGGTAGAAAGGCTGTTTGGGCACAGCCGGGCACAGAAGGGAAGGAGCGCTATTTTGTTTTTTGGCGCACAGTTTGGTTTTTGGATGTCACTTTTGCAAAGACCCTGAATTGCCAATAAAGTGGAATCTGCAGACATGTCACCCCATTTTGGACACTACCCCACTGCTGGGATTTATCAAGTGGCGTAGCGAGCGCTTTTAACCCTTGAGGGTTGCATTTATTTAGTTTCCAGAAATGAAATCGCAACTGACAATGAGAAGTTAAAAATGAAATTTTTCCAGAGATTCGCCATTTTAGTGCCCGATATGTTGTGCCCAACTTATGTCAGCAGAGATATTCCAAAAACTGGTAAGCGGGTATCCCGGGCACAACAGCTGTCAGAGCGTTCATCTCTGATACAAGGCGGGCACAACATATTATGCACTGAAATGACGTATTCCTGGAAAAATTGTCATTTTCACTCCTCACAATCAGCTTCGTATTCATTTATGGATAATAAGTTATAGCAACACTTGGGGGTTAAAAATGCTCTCTGTACCCCTGGATAAATCCTTCAGGGGTGTAGTTTCCAAAATAAGGTCACATATCAGGGGATTCCACTTTACTGGCGTTTCAGCTCTGCAACAGTGTTATGGCATCCAAAAACAAAACCGTCTGTGCTCCAAAAACCCAATAACCCTTCTTCCCTTCTGTGTCCAGCTGTGCCCTAATATCAGTTTATACCCACATATGACATTACGTCCATTATCCCGGGTACACCAGTGTCATACCTGTGGCATAAACTGCAGTTTGGGCACACAGCAGGGGGCAGAAGGGAAGGAGCGCGATGAGGGTTTTGGAGTACAGATTCAGATGTTTGGTATCTGGACGCCATGTCATGTTTGTAGAGCCTATAACGTACCAGAAAACTGGATTCCCCAAAGGAGTGACCCCATTTTGAAAACTGCACCCCTCAAAGAATTTATCAGGGGGTGTAGTGAGTATTAGTATCCCGGACGTGACTGCACAGCGGATGGTGAAGAGGGAATATATAAGCTGTGCGGAGGACATTGCAGACACCAAATTCCCTACTATGTCCCAGTAGCTCCTATGATTGGTCGAGTCACTCTGGGGGTCACTTTGGGGGTCATTTCTGGTGTCCGTTCCCTCATAAGGTGTAAATATGGGGTGTCCCCTGATATTCGCTCACAGCCGCAGCCAGTTGTATTCTAATGATTTGGCGATTTTTGCGGGTTTTTGTCTTCACATTGCTGGATGCTATATTTTCTTAATTTTTCTGGTGACGTGGCCATATAAGGACTTGTTGTTTGCGGGATGAGGTGTATTTTGTAATGACACCATTTTTGGGTGCTTACAATCTATTGAGTAAATTTTATTAACTCTTTTTTTGCTGGATTTTTAAAAAAAATCAGTTCTGGCATTGAGTTTTCCCTTTTAAATTTTGCGCCATGCAGCGTACAGTATAAGTAACACGTGACCTTTATTCTGCGGGTCGGTACGGTTACGGCGTGCAGTGTACAGTATAAGTAACATGTGAACTTTATTCTGCGGGTCGGTACGGTTACTGCGTGCAGCGTACAGTATAAGTAACATGTTACCTTTATTCTGCAGGTCGGTACGGTTACGGCGTGCAGTGTACAGTATAAGTAACATGTTCCCTTTATTCTGCGGGTCGGTACGGTTACGGCGATACCTCATTTATAATATTTTTTTATGCGATACTAATTCTGCAGAACAAAAACACATTTGGGGACATAAATCAGTGATTTTTGCATCGCCATCTTCTGAGATGCGTAACATTTTTATTTTTCCGTGGACAGTGTTGGTTGGGGGCTTATTTTTTGCGAGACAACCTGCGCTTTTTATTGGTACTGTTGTCAGGTGTATATGACTTTTTGATTACTTTTTATAGCATATTTTCTAAGGTGAGATGGTGAAAAATCACTACTTCCGGCGGGTTTTTTTCCGTTTTTTTCCCCGACGTTTACCGTATACATTAAATATTATTTCAGTTTTATTGTACAGATTGTTACGGACGCGGCGATACCAAATATGTATTGTTTTTATTAATTTTTAGGTTTTTTTTACATAAATCATTTTCTATAGAAAAAAGGGGATTTTTGGGGCTTTATAACTTTATTCATTTTTTTTCAAAAGCTTTATTTATTTATTTTTTCACTTTTAATTTCACTTTTTTATGTGTCTCTTTTAGGACACTTGATTCAGCAATGATTTCATTGCTGAATCAGTATTACAGGCTGGAGACACAGGAGACACAGGCTGCACGTGTCTCCAGTCTGTAACAGGAAGCCAAGCGATGTAGACGCATCGCATGGCTTCCTGACAACGGGGGCAGGCTCAACCAGGTAACAGGGGGCTCAGGCAGTCTGGGGTCACTGGCCAGACCCCAGACTGCATGTTTTGAATATCGGCACCCTCCGATCTTGCCGCGGGGGGTGCCGATACCGCCGGCACCATCACGGAACCGCTTCAGTTCCGTGATCATGTTTGATCACGGAACTGAAGGGGTTAAACCCCCCCCATTGGAGACCCCTCCAATGGGGGGTTATGGAGCAAGGTCTTAGCTGTAAGATACAGCTAAGATCCGCTCCAATTACGTCGGCACTGACAGGGAATCCTTCCCTGACTGCCCGACGTAGTTTTCCTATAGGGCAGTCAGGAAGGACCTGTCACTGCCGACGTAGATTCCCTATGGGCCGGTCGTTAAGGGGTTAAGGTAAAAAAATTTAAAAGCCTGCAAAAGAAAGACCGAGGAGGAGGGGAAGACCCAAATAACAAGGAATGGGAATAGGAAGGGGATATGCAGGGGAAGGGAATTCTAGACCACATCACGTTAGAAGATTATATAGTTTATACTTAACTAGCTGGTACCCGCGACTTCGTCTGCGGTGATTGTAGAAGTGGGTATATACAGGCGTGGGTAAGGTTTTTGTAGTGTGTATAAGGGATGGGATATGAAATGTAAGTTTGTATCTTGTTTTTGTTATAATTCAGAGAATACGTGAGACTTTTGTGTTGAAGTTAACTTGTATTTGAGCTGCTATACGGTATCGTGAGAAACTTTACATAGTCACTTTGGGACAGAAGTATTTTAAGTTAACCCTTTCCCGCCGATGGCATTTTTTGATTTGACTCCTCTCCTTCCAAACCCCATAACTTTTTTATTTCTCCGCTCCCAGAGCCATATGAGGTCTTAATTTTTCCTGGGACAAATTTTTCTTCATGATGCCACCATTATTTATTCTATATCATGTACTGGGAAGCAGGGAAAAATTCAGAATGGGGTGGATTTGAAGAAAAAATGCATTTCTGCGATTTTCTTACGGGCTTTGGTTTTACCGTGTTCACTGTGCAACCAAAATGACATGTCCCCTGTATTCTGTGTTTCGTTACGATTCCGGGGATACTAAATTTATATGGTTTCATTTACATTTTGACCCCTTAAAAAAAATCCAAAACTGTGTTAAAATTTTTTTTTTTTGAAAAGTCGCCATAGTCCGACAGCCGTAACTTTTTTATACGTGCGTGTATGGGGATGTATAGGGCGTCTTTTTTTGCGGGGCCGGGTGTACTTTGTAGTTCTACCATTTTCGGGAAATGTTATTGCTTTGATCACTTTTTATTCAAATTTTTATCAGAATCAAAACAGTGAAAAAATGGCGGTTTGGCACTTTTGACCATTTTTCCCGCTACGGCGTTTACTGAACAGGAAAAAATATTTGTATAGCTTTGTAGAGCGGGCAATTTCGGATGTGGGGATACCTAACATGTATGTGTTTCACGGTATTTAACTACTTTTATATGTGTTCTAGGGAAAGGGGGGTGATCTGAATTTTTAATCCTTTTTAATTTTTTTTTATATTTTTTTTACTTTTTTAAAACTTTTTTTTTTGGATTTATTAGACCACCTAGGGGTATTGACATGGGTGGGCGGTGTCGCGGATTGTCAGAGCGGTGGGGGTCGGCAAACATGGCTGCTCCGGAGTGTTAAAGAGAGCCTCCTGGAGTATCGTTAAGGTGAGGGGTAAAGTGGTAAAGTATATGTATATGTGATTGTGTGGGGTTAGGGGCTAAGCTGTAGAGGGTAATAGGAATTTTGTGGCTTGCTATGGTCCAAAATGTGTGAGATTGCAGAGATGGTGGTGTGAGTTTGGGTTTTGTGGGGGTCCTGGCACAAACGTATGTGCGCTATTGTGACGAAAAGTAGCCTATTGCGCTATCGGGTGTATTAGCTATGTTTGTGGAAAATTTCAGCCAAATCGGTGGAGCGGGTTTTGCGTGATTAAGGAACAAACATCCGAACATCCAAAACTCACAAACCCACAAACTTTCACATTTATAATATTAATAGGATAATGGACATCTCATGGGGCCGGGGTAACAGCTAGTGTCAGATCCTGAGGGGCCGCGCCTACACTGCACTGGGATTGGTTGTTATTAGCAATAGGTCGATTCACACCTGCAATATTTCCATTGGGGGTCTCTGTCCCCTATTCCACTTGAAAAATGTGGAGAGAAAAATCATACAAACAGCACTTTTCTCTCCGCATGATTCGTGCGGAAAATACACAGAACCCATTATAGCCTGTGGGGTCCGTGTGGTTTCATTGCTCATCGCTTTTTAATGCGTTCAATATTCTGTTCAGAGGGCATCCCCATGCGGACTCCCCACATGGAATACTGAACACAGATGTGAACCAGCCTTAGCAAATGCATCATGGTACGTGTAGGCTGACTCGCACTATCTCCCTCTCTGTACCTCCCCCTCCGTCTCTCTAGCTATTCCGCCCACTACTAGACCTTCCCAACTAACTTAGCCCACCGCCCCATCATACTTGCCTCTCTCTTACTTCCAGAATTCCTCCGGCGAGACAGCTCCTCCCTCTTTTCTGACTCTGCCGCTGCTCTTTGCTCTGCAGTCGGCAATCCACCTCTACAACGCAGGCATGGGAGGCTATTGCTCCCACACCTGCATAGTAGAGGTGGATTGTCAGCAAAGAGGGAGGAGACATCCCGCAGGAGGAAGTTTAGAAGGAAGAGAGGTAAGTATGATGGGGGTGGAGGGAGTAGTACTAACGTTCTGTTTCCGGAAACAGAACGTCACCAGTAGCCAGAAAATGTCCCAGAGGCAGTCACATGACCGCCCCAGGGATAGGGGTAAATATATATTTTTGATAATTTATGTAATTTAGAAAGGAGTTGGGGGGGAGGGTGTTTATATTAGTATAGGAATTACATTTTATCCTGGACAACTCCTTTAATGTTTGTGGGACAAATTTGTTCTTCATAAAGGTGTTATTTTTTTAATCTGTACAATGTGCTGTGAAGCAGGAAAAAAAAATTCAGAAGTGGGTGGAATTTAAGAAAAACTGCATTTGTGCACTTTTTTACGGGCTTTGATTTAATGGTATTTATTCTGTAGCCAAAAATGACATGTCACCTGTATTCTATGTTTTGGTACAATTCCGGAGAAAACAAATTTATGTGGTTTTATTTACATTTTAACCCCTTAACAAAAATCCCAAACTGTGCCAAAATTTTTTTCTTCTTAAAGTCGCCATATTATGACACCCATAACTTTTTTTTTTCCTAATTCAGTGTATGGGCGTACATAGGGCATTTTTTTTGCAGACCCAGGTGTACCCCCTGGGGGTCTTGAACCCCAGGGAGTCTGATCCCTAATGTAATGCATTACAAAATATTGGCACTTCTACTGCAGGCTGCATACATGTAGAGGCAGAGTAAGAGCCATTATATAACATGTTGGTTGCTGTGGGGCCATTATATTACATGTGGGCACTGAAAGGGACATTCTCCTGAGTGTGGGGGCACTAAGGGGGCCATCAAATAACTTTTACTGAAGGCTCCAAACAAAGCCTTATTTTATAAACCTTTACAAGTGTTGCCTATTTGGAGGTGCCCGGTTAAGACATTTGATCACTAGGCGGCACTTCGCTTGGTCTAGAGCACTGGCACCTAATGATCTTGTAGTGGGGTCTTCACACCAGGTTTATATGAGATCTCATATAAACCTAGAAACAAACAAAAAACCTAGTTAAACATTGTTTTGAGGTTTATTTTTAGTCAAATATATATAAAAAAAAACCAGGAATTTGATGTGACAGCAGAGAAACAAGCCCCATGTAAAACAATGAATATCCCCCCCATATGTTAAGTGTTCCCTTAATGAGACTGACCCATTTATCACATATCCTGTCCCTCTGTCACCTCACACAGCCTGAACCCTGTTTGCCTTTCTCACACAGAGCTATACCCTTAAAGTACCCCTTTTATCACACAAGCTGCAACCCCAATTCTCCATCTTGGGCAGTCTGCACCCCCATCTCCTCTTTTTTCTCAAGCATCCTGTACATCCCCCTCTTTTTCTCACACAAAGTGCTCCCCATGCCCTCTTTTGCTCACACAGAGCCTGCAACCCCACTTACCCCGTGCTGTGTGTAAGCAAGAGGGGTCAGTGGGGGTGCAGGCTGTGTGTGATCAAGAGGGTGACATGGGGGTGCAAGTTGTGCGTGAGCAAGAGAGTGATGTGGAGGGTGTAGGCTGTGAGCAAAAAGAGGGAATGTGGGGTACAGGCTGTGTGAGCAAAAGGAGGGAATGGGGGTGCAAGCTGTGTGAGCAAGAGGGGGGAATGGGGGTGCAGGCTATGTGTGATCAAGAGGGTGACAGTGGTGCAAGTTGTGCGTGAGCAAGAGGGTGATGTGGAGGGTGTAGGCTGTGCGCAAAAAGAGGGAATGTGGGGTGCAGGCTGTGTGAGCAAAAAGAGGGAATGTGGGGTGCAGGCTGTGTGAGCAAAAGGAGGGAATGGGGGTGCAGGCTACGAGTGATCAAGAGGGTGACATGATGGTGCAAGTTGTGTGTGAGCAAGAGGGTGATGTGGAGGGTGCAGGCTGTGAGCAAGAAGATGGAATGTGGGGTGCAGGCTGTGAGTGAGCAAGAGGAGGAGTGGGGGTGCAGACTGTGTGAGCAAGAGGGTGACGTGGCAGTGCAGGCTGTGAGTGAGCAAGAGGGGGAATGGAGGGTGCACGCTGTGTGTGAGCAAGAGAAGGCAATGAGATTGCAGGCAGTGTGATCAAGAGAGTGACATGGGGGTGCTGGTTGCGTGTGAGCAAGAGGGTAACGTGGATGTGAGCAAGAAGAGGGAATGTGGGGTGCAAGCTGTGAGTGAGCAAGATGGATACTTGGGTGTACAGGCTGTGTGTGAGGAAGAGCGGCAGTGGGGGTGCAGGCTGTGAGTGAGCAATAGGTCTACATGGGTGTGCAGGCTGTGCATAAGCCAGAGGAGGGAATGGAGGTGCACCCTGTGTGAGCAAGAGAATGGGGGTACAGGCTGTACATGAGCAAGAGGTGGAGTTGGGGTGCCGGCTGTGCGCGAGCAAGACGGGTACATGTGGCTATAGACTGTTTGTGAGCAAAAGGGTGACGTAGAGGGGCGTAGGCTGAGCGTGACCAAGAAGGGTACATGGGGCAGCATACTGTGCGCGAGCAAGAGTGGGGAATAGGGGCGCAGGCTGTGTTTGGGCAAGAGGGGGGAATGAGGGTGAAGGCTGTGTGTGAGCAAGAGCATGCAACCGTGCATCACCCTCTTACTTATACACAGCCTGAACCCCTCATTCCCTCCTTCTTTTTCACACACAGCCTGCAACCCCATGTCACCCTCTTGCTAAAACACAGCTTACTCCCCCAATTTGCTCACACAAAGCCAGCACGCTCATTCCCCCATTTTGCTCACACAGCCTGAACCCCCCTATCATGCTAACACACGGCATGAACCTCCCTTTCCCCCTTCTTGCTTACACATGCTGTCTCTTCCCTCCATCTTACCTTCCAGTCTCCACTCACTGCAGCTTCCTTTTCCTGTGTAACTCGGCACTGTCCTGATAAGCTCCACCCACACCAGAGTCTGATCACATGGTCACGAAGTCCTTTAGCCCACTAGGATTTAGCATGTACCCTGCAGATACGTCAGTGGCCATTATGTGCAGGATTCATTGTGTCTTATAGAAGATGTCTGTTGTATCGAGGAGAGGAAGCTACAGTAAAGTGAAAGTAAAACACAGGTACCTGCTGGAGTTACTATTCCTTGTAATGTAAGGCATTTGGGGTTATTAATTTAGTTTCAGTAACTCCATGTGCCTCAGATTAATAGCAGTTAACCCCATCATGTCCCTCATATTAACCCCTGTGTGCCCCATATAAGGGTTACTAATATGTGAGACACATGAGGGTACTAATGAAGGACCTCAATTATGAAGATACCTAATTATTACCTCCATATGTCCCACATATCAGTAACTCTTATGTGAGGCACACAGGGGTTAATGTAAGGGACATGATGGGGTTAACTGCTATTACTATGAGGCCCATGGAGTTACTAAGCTGTAATGCACATGACCAGACATTAACTGCAATGGTGGATTTCAGCCCCTAGGCTTATACTCGAGTCAATAAGTTTTCCCAGTTTTTGAGGTAAAATTAGTAGCCTTGGCTTATATTCGGGTCGGCTTATACTCGAGTATATACGGTAAGTGTTACTAAGAGAGAACATTTAAAGGGATTCTACCATTAAAAATCTTTTTTCTGTGGTTAACACGTCGGAATAACCTTTAGAAAGGCTATTCGTCTCTTACCTTTAGATGGGATCTCCGCCGCGACGTTCCTTAGTAATACCGGTTTTTACCAGTATGTAAATGAGTTCTTTGGCAGCAATGGGGGCGGGCCCCAACGCTGAAAGTGCGATGAAGGCGTCCCCACCGCTGCCCGAGAACAGGATCCTGCGCCGCCTCTATCTTCTGCTGGATCCTCCCCTTCTTTCTTCGTCTTTCTTCGGCGGCTTCACCTCTGTCAGCTCTGACACTAGTAGAGCCGACTGCGCATGCGCGGCCATAGTGCCGAGGCCGCAATTGCGCGCAGTCGGCTCTACTAGTGTCTCAGTGGCAGAGCCAACTGCGCAGGCGTCAGAAGAAAGGCTATTCCGACGTGTTAGCCACAGAAAAATAGATTTTTAATGGTAGAATCCCTTTAACCTTTTTACATACTCTCTATATTGCCTTCTGTAGGTGTTTTTTCCTGCAGACGGCTAGTCTGAATGGCGTTTACTTTTATGAAAGGTGGACTAAAGAGTGGAGTTATTCTATTTATGCCGGTTTACTTGTGTATAGCCTGTGGCAGCATGTTCTTCTCCTACTCACTATACCATGTGTTTTGGATATCTTAATACTACTACACTGTGTTGGTGTTTTTAGCTACCTCAATAACATGGATGTCTTCATGACCAGACTTAGGCCGGGTTCACACGGGAACACAAGTTTTTTGACCGGATTCTGTGGCTGGTGCAGTGCACTGGCATCCAGTCACGGCATTCCGCTCCGGATAAGGCCCAAATGAATGGGCCTAGTCAGGAGGGAATGTCACAAGGTGGACATCCGCTTGAAGAGAGGGCAAGTTGCTTCTTTTTTCCGCTAGTGGGAAAAAAATGCTCGTGGAAAAAGGAATTGACTGGCTCCCATTGACTGGCTCCCAAGTGAATGGGAGGCGGTTTTTTGAGCAGGATTTTGACGCAGATTCCGCGTCAAAATCCTGGCCAAAAATTTCCTGTGTGAACTTATCCTTTATAAGATGTGAGCTTCTTATGCTGTATATCTTCTCTTCTATGAAGGACATCTGACAACAAATTGCCACTAAATCTTGATTATAACACACTCTATGAGTAGAGTGTGTTTTTTCTGTGAGTATAGTGTTTTTTTTTTATTTTTTTTGTTTTTTAGATTTTGAACCTTTTTGTTTTTATGCATTGATGTGTTGACTGTCTCCTGATGAACCAACATTATTTGTCAGAAATCTTTCATTTTAACTACCACCCAGAGGGACTAGTCAGACCGTATCTTATACTGAACGTTTGTAGTTCCTTCTGGAAGTTAAGGGTTATTTGATTTGTTTGCGTGGCTATATCTGGTCCTTTTCTGTGAAGTTTTGTGTTCATAGTTGCATGAGTTCTGCTTCGATGTGTGAGCGTGGCCCCTGTGTATTTTCTATAGTAGTTATAATGCGCAATACGTAGCTTGGGCTACAGAGAGAAAACTCCCAGGTGCTAATTTACATGTAGTCACTCTAATTAGCAATCAGATTTGCTGATCATAGCAGAAATTGCAACTCATCTGAAAGCTTTGGCTCCGTTCTCATGGAGTAACGCGCCGCTCATTTAGACACGTAAACACGTGTCAGAGTTGAGGCGCTTCAAAACAGATCCCGTTGACTTCAATGGGTGCCGGCTTACGCGCGCTACACATTGAAATCAATGTGTAGCGTGCGTAAGCCAGCACCCATTGAAGTCAATGGGATCTGTTTTGAAGTGCCTCAACTCTGACACATGTTTACATGTCTAAATGAGTGGCGCGTTACTCCGCGAAAACGGAGCCTTACTGATCAAAAGCCCTAGATTTCCCACAAGGAAAATTATATCTGCCCAGTCACAGGTGCAAAGTTTAGGAAAGTAAGTTGGGATGAGGAACCATGACCTCGTTGTCAGATCCTTTGGAGCCACACCTAGTGTGGGGTGTGTGCCTGTCCTTCTCATGCAGCGCTCCACCACCAGACTTAAACAAACAGATCTGTACGTTATACCATTTTTATTTTGCATTGTTTGTATGTATGTCTTTTATTATTACATCTTTTTATTGTTAAAGCACTGTACATTTTGTGTATATGAAATCTAACATTTGAGAATTTCCTTTGGCTCTAAATATTCCCACAATCCTGATGAGAGTAAATATTGCTGTAAGGGCCAGTTCACATGGAGTTAATGCGCCTGCA